>NC_134865.1:40396567-41070004 GCF_049852395.1 Peromyscus maniculatus bairdii | reverse complement strand
CACTCTGTTTTAGAGAAAACAGCATTCTTTCACTCTCCTGTGTTTCCTATAGGGTACGTACAGTGAGCTAGCTCAGAACAAAAGAACTGTGCTTCCTACACAAACGGGGCATATCTAGTTCAACTCAGTATTGGAAACTGAGTAAAACAGGAGCTTCTCTTCAGTCCAATACACTGTACTGGCTGGGAACAGACGCGAATGCTATTTGCACTGTATATGGCCAGAAAAGCACAAGTGTGCTGTTCTTAGCCTGAATGAACACTTGCTGCTAGAACTTGAATCTCAACGTGATTCAACTCCGTTTAGGAAGTTTAATTGAACCCTAGTGTGCCATGCAAGAAAAACACTCTGTTTTAGAGAAAACAGCATTCTTTCACTCTCCTGTGTTTCCGATAGGTCACGTACAGTGAGCTAGCTCAGAACAAAAGAACTGTGCTTCCTACACAAACGGGGCATATCTAGTTCAACTCAGTATTGGAAACTGAGTAAAACAGGAGCTTCTCTTCAGTCCAATACACTGTACTGGCTGGGAACAGACGCGAATGCTATTTGCACTGTATATGGCCAGAAAAGCACAAGTGTGCTGTTCTTAGCCTGAATGAACACTTGCTGCTAGAACTTGAATCTCAACGTGATTCAACTCCGTTTAGGAAGTTTAATTGAACCCTAGTGTGCCATGCAAGAAAAACACTCTGTTTTAGAGAAAACAGCATTCTTTCACTCTCCTGTGTTTCCTATAGGGCACGTACAGTGAGCTAGCTCAGAACAAAAGAACTGTGCTTCCTACACAAACGGGGCATATCTAGTTCAACTCAGTATTGGAAACTGAGTAAAACAGGAGCTTCTCTTCAGTCCAATACACTGTACTGGCTGGGAACAGACGCGAATGCTATTTGCACTGTATATGGCCAGAAAAGCACAAGTGTGCTGTTCTTAGCCTGAATGAACACTTGCTGCTAGAACTTGAATCTCAACGTGATTCAACTCCGTTTAGGAAGTTTAATTGAACCCTAGTGTGCCATGCAAGAAAAACACTCTGTTTTAGAGAAAACAGCATTCTTTCACTCTCCTGTGTTTCCTATAGGGCACGTACAGTGAGCTAGCTCAGAACAAAAGAACTGTGCTTCCTACACAAACGGGGCATATCTAGTTCAACTCAGTATTGGAAACTGAGTAAAACAGGAGCTTCTCTTCAGTCCAATACACTGTACTGGCTGGGAACAGACGCGAATGCTATTTGCACTGTATATGGCCAGAAAAGCACAAGTGTGCTGTTCTTAGCCTGAATGAACACTTGCTGCTAGAACTTGAATCTCAACGTGATTCAACTCCGTTTAGGAAGTTTAATTGAACCCTAGTGTGCCATGCAAGAAAAACACTCTGTTTTAGAGAAAACAGCATTCTTTCACTCTCCTGTGTTTCCTATAGGGCACGTACAGTGAGCTAGCTCAGAACAAAAGAACTGTGCTTCCTACACAAACGGGGCATATCTAGTTCAACTCAGTATTGGAAACTGAGTAAAACAGGAGCTTCTCTTCAGTCCAATACACTGTACTGGCTGGGAACAGACGCGAATGCTATTTGCACTGTATATGGCCAGAAAAGCACAAGTGTGCTGTTCTTAGCCTGAATGAACACTTGCTGCTAGAACTTGAATCTCAACGTGATTCAACTCCGTTTAGGAAGTTTAATTGAACCCTAGTGTGCCATGCAAGAAAAACACTCTGTTTTAGAGAAAACAGCATTCTTTCACTCTCCTGTGTTTCCTATAGGGCACGTACAGTGAGCTAGCTCAGAACAAAAGAACTGTGCTTCCTACACAAACGGGGCATATCTAGTTCAACTCAGTATTGGAAACTGAGTAAAACAGGAGCTTCTCTTCAGTCCAATACACTGTACTTGCTGGGAACAGACGCGAATGCTATTTGCACTGTATATGGCCAGAAAAGCACAAGTGTGCTGTTCTTAGCCTGAATGAACACTTGCTGCTAGAACTTGAATCTCAACGTGATTCAACTCCGTTTAGGAAGTTTAATTGAACCCTAGTGTGCCATGCAAGAAAAACACTCTGTTTTAGAGAAAACAGCATTCTTTCACTCTCCTGTGTTTCCTATAGGGCACGTACAGTGAGCTAGCTCAGAACAAAAGAACTGTGCTTCCTACACAAACGGGGCATATCTAGTTCAACTCAGTATTGGAAACTGAGTAAAACAGGAGCTTCTCTTCAGTCCAATACACTGTACTGGCTGGGAACAGACGCGAATGCTATTTGCACTGTATATGGCCAGAAAAGCACAAGTGTGCTGTTCTTAGCCTGAATGAACACTTGCTGCTAGAACTTGAATCTCAACGTGATTCAAATCCGTTTAGGAAGTTTAATTGAACCCTAGTGTGCCATGCAAGAAAAACACTCTGTTTTAGAGAAAACAGCATTCTTTCACTCTATTGTGTTTCCTATAGGTCACGTACAGTGAGCTAGCTCAGAACAAAAGAACTGTGCTTCCTACACAAACGGGGCATATCTATTATAACTCAGTATTGGAAACTGAGTAAAACAGGAGCTTCTCTTCAGTCCAATACACTGTACTGGCTGGGAACAGACGCGAATGCTATTTGCACTGTATATGGCCAGAAAAGCACAAGTGTGCTGTTCTTAGCCTGAATGAACACTTGCTGCTAGAACTTGAATCTCAACGTGATTCAACTCCGTTTAGGAAGTTTAATTGAACCCTAGTGTGCCATGCAAGAAAAACACTCTGTTTTAGAGAAAACAGCATTCTTTCACTCTCCTGTGTTTCCTATAGGGCACGTACAGTGAGCTAGCTCAGAACAAAAGAACTGTGCTTCCTACACAAACGGGGCATATCTAGTTCAACTCAGTATTGGAAACTGAGTAAAACAGGAGCTTCTCTTCAGTCCAATACACTGTACTGGCTGGGAACAGACGCGAATGCTATTTGCACTGTATATGGCCAGAAAAGCACAAGTGTGCTGTTCTTAGCCTGAATGAACACTTGCTGCTAGAACTTGAATCTCAACGTGATTCAACTCCGTTTAGGAAGTTTAATTGAACCCTAGTGTGCCATGCAAGAAAAACACTCTGTTTTAGAGAAAACAGCATTCTTTCACTCTACTGTGTTTCCTAAAGGGCACGTACAGTGAGCTAGCTCAGAACAAAAGAACTGTGCTTCCTACACAAACGGGGCATATCTAGTTCAACTCAGTATTGGAAACTGAGTAAAACAGGAGCTTCTCTTCAGTCCAATACACTGTACTGGCTGGGAACAGACGCGAATGCTATTTGCACTGTATATGGCCAGAAAAGCACAAGTGTGCTGTTCTTAGCCTGAATGAACACTTGCTGCTAGAACTTGAATCTCAACGTGATTCAACTCCGTTTAGGAAGTTTAATTGAACCCTAGTGTGCCATGCAAGAAAAACACTCTGTTTTAGAGAAAACAGCATTCTTTCACTCTATTGTGTTTCCTATAGGTCACGTACAGTGAGCTAGCTCAGAACAAAAGAACTGTGCTTCCTACACAAACGGGGCATATCTATTATAACTCAGTATTGGAAACTGAGTAAAACAGGAGCTTCTCTTCAGTCCAATACACTGTACTGGCTGGGAACAGACGCGAATGCTATTTGCACTGTATATGGCCAGAAAAGCACAAGTGTGCTGTTCTTAGCCTGAATGAACACTTGCTGCTAGAAATTGAATCTCAACGTGATTCAACTCCGTTTAGGAAGTTTAATTGAACCCTAGTGTGCCATGCAAGAAAAACACTCTGTTTTAGAGAAAACAGCATTCTTTCACTCTCCTGTGTTTCCTATAGGGCACGTACAGTGAGCTAGCTCAGAACAAAAGAACTGTGCTTCCTACACAAACGGGGCATATCTAGTTCAACTCAGTATTGGAAACTGAGTAAAACAGGAGCTTCTCTTCAGTCCAATACACTGTACTGGCTGGGAACAGACGCGAATGCTATTTGCACTGTATATGGCCAGAAAAGCACAAGTGTGCTGTTCTTAGCCTGAATGAACACTTGCTGCTAGAACTTGAATCTCAACGTGATTCAACTCCGTTTAGGAAATTTAATTGAACCCTAGTGTGCCATGCAAGAAAAACACTCTGTTTTAGAGAAAACAGCATTCTTTCACTCTACTGTGTTTCCTCTAGGGCACGTGCAGTGAGCTAGCTCAGAACAAATGAACTGTGCTTCCTACACAAACGGGGCATATCTGGTTCAACTCAGTATTGGAAACTGAGTAAAACAGGAGCTTCTCTTCAGTCCAATACACTGTACTGGCTGGGAACAGACGCGAATGCTATTTGCACTGTATATGGCCAGAAAAGCACAAGTGTGCTGTTCTTAGCCTGAATGAACACTTGCTGCTAGAACTTGAATCTCAACGTGATTCAACTCCGTTTAGGAAGTTTAATTGAACCCTAGTGTGCCATGCAAGAAAAACACTCTGTTTTAGAGAAAACAGCATTCTTTCACTCTCCTGTGTTTCCTATAGGGCACGTACAGTGAGCTAGCTCAGAACAAAAGAACTGTGCTTCCTACACAAACGGGGCATATCTAGTTCAACTCAGTATTGGAAACTGAGTAAAACAGGAGCTTCTCTTCAGTCCAATACACTGTACTGGCTGGGAACAGACGCGAATGCTATTTGCACTGTATATGGCCAGAAAAGCACAAGTGTGCTGTTCTTAGCCTGAATGAACACTTGCTGCTAGAACTTGAATCTCAACGTGATTCAACTCCGTTTAGGAAGTTTAATTGAACCCTAGTGTGCCATGCAAGAAAAACACTCTGTTTTAGAGAAAACAGCATTCTTTCACTCTCCTGTGTTTCCTATAGGGCACGTACAGTGAGCTAGCTCAGAACAAAAGAACTGTGCTTCCTACACAAACGGGGCATATCTAGTTCAACTCAGTATTGGAAACTGAGTAAAACAGGAGCTTCTCTTCAGTCCAATACACTCTACTTGCTGGGAACAGACGCGAATGCTATTTGCACTGTATATGGCCAGAAAAGCACAAGTGTGCTGTTCTTAGCCTGAATGAACACTTGCTGCTAGAACTTGAATCTCAACGTGATTCAACTCCGTTTAGGAAGTTTAATTGAACCCTAGTGTGCCATGCAAGAAAAACACTCTGTTTTAGAAAAAACAGCATTCTTTCACTCTCCTGTGTTTCCTATAGGGCACGTACAGTGAGCTAGCTCAGAACAAAAGAACTGTGCTTCCTACACAAACGGGGCATATCTAGTTCAACTCAGTATTGGAAACTGAGTAAAACAGGAGCTTCTCTTCAGTCCAATACACTGTACTTGCTGGGAACAGACGCGAATGCTATTTGCACTGTATATGGCCAGAAAAGCACAAGTGTGCTGTTCTTAGCCTGAATGAACACTTGCTGCTAGAACTTGAATCTCAACGTGATTCAACTCCGTTTAGGAAGTTTAATTGAACCCTAGTGTGCCATGCAAGAAAAACACTCTGTTTTAGAGAAAACAGCATTCTTTCACTCTACTTTGTTTCCTATAGGGCACGTACAGTGAGCTAGCTCAGAACAAAAGAACTGTGCTTCCTACACAAACGGGGCATATCTAGTTCAACTCAGTATTGGAAACTGAGTAAAACAGGAGCTTCTCTTCAGTCCAATACACTGTACTGGCTGGGAACAGACGCGAATGCTATTTGCACTGTATATGGCCAGAAAAGCACAAGTGTGCTGTTCTTAGCCTGAATGAACACTTGCTGCTAGAACTTGAATCTCAACGTGATTCAACTCCGTTTAGGAAGTTTAATTGAACCCTAGTGTGCCATGCAAGAAAAACACTCTGTTTTAGAGAAAACAGCATTCTTTCACTCTACTGTGTTTCCTATAGGGCACGTACAGTGAGCTAGCTCAGAACAAAAGAACTGTGCTTCCTACACAAACGGGGCATATCTAGTTCAACTCAGTATTGGAAACTGAGTAAAACAGGAGCTTCTCTTCAGTCCAATACACTGTACTGGCTGGGAACAGACGCGAATGCTATTTGCACTGTATATGGCCAGAAAAGCACAAGTGTGCTGTTCTTAGCCTGAATGAACACTTGCTGCTAGAACTTGAATCTCAACGTGATTCAACTCCGTTTAGGAAATTTAATTGAACCCTAGTGGGCCATGCAAGAAAAACACTCTGTTTTAGAGAAAACAGCATTCTTTCACTCTACTGTGTTTCCTCTAGGGCACGTGCAGTGAGCTAGCTCAGAACAAAAGAACTGTGCTTCCTACACAAACGGGGCATATCTAGTTCAACTCAGTATTGGAAACTGAGTAAAACAGGAGCTTCTCTTCAGTCCAATACACTGTACTGGCTGGGAACAGACGCGAATGCTATTTGCACTGTATATGGCCAGAAAAGCACAAGTGTGCTGTTCTTAGCCTGAATGAACACTTGCTGCTAGAACTTGAATCTCAACGTGATTCAACTCCGTTTAGGAAGTTTAATTGAACCCTAGTGTGCCATGCAAGAAAAACACTCTGTTTTAGAGAAAACAGCATTCTTTCACTCTCCTGTGTTTCCTATAGGGCACGTACAGTGAGCTAGCTCAGAACAAAAGAACTGTGCTTCCTACACAAACGGGGCATATCTAGTTCAACTCAGTATTGGAAACTGAGTAAAACAGGAGCTTCTCTTCAGTCCAATACACTGTACTGGCTGGGAACAGACGCGAATGCTATTTGCACTGTATATGGCCAGAAAAGCACAAGTGTGCTGTTCTTAGCCTGAATGAACACTTGCTGCTAGAACTTGAATCTCAACGTGATTCAACTCCGTTTAGGAAGTTTAATTGAACCCTAGTGTGCCATGCAAGAAAAACACTCTGTTTTAGAGAAAACAGCATTCTTTCACTCTCCTGTGTTTCCTATAGGGCACGTACAGTGAGCTAGCTCAGAACAAAAGAACTGTGCTTCCTACACAAACGGGGCATATCTAGTTCAACTCAGTATTGGAAACTGAGTAAAACAGGAGCTTCTCTTCAGTCCAATACACTGTACTGGCTGGGAACAGACGCGAATGCTATTTGCACTGTATATGGCCAGAAAAGCACAAGTGTGCTGTTCTTAGCCTGAATGAACACTTGCTGCTAGAACTTGAATCTCAACGTGATTCAACTCCGTTTAGGAAGTTTAATTGAACCCTAGTGTGCCATGCAAGAAAAACACTCTGTTTTAGAGAAAACAGCATTCTTTCACTCTACTGTGTTTCCTATAGGGCACGTTCAGTGAGCTAGCTCAGAACAAAAGAACTGTGCTTCCTACACAAACGGGGCATATCTAGTTCAACTCAGTATTGGAAACTGAGTAAAACAGGAGCTTCTCTTCAGTCCAATACACTGTACTGGCTGGGGACAGACGCGAATGCTATTTGCACTGTATATGGCCAGAAAAGCACAAGTGTGCTGTTCTTAGCCTGAATGAACACTTGCTGCTAGAACTTGAATCTCAACGTGATTCAACTCCGTTTAGGAAGTTTAATTGAACCCTAGTGTGCCATGCAAGAAAAACACTCTGTTTTAGAGAAAACAGCATTCTTTCACTCTACTGTGTTTCCTAAAGGGCACGTACAGTGAGCTAGCTCAGAACAAAAGAACTGTGCTTCCTACACAAACGGGGCATATCTAGTTCAACTCAGTATTGGAAACTGAGTAAAACAGGAGCTTCTCTTCAGTCCAATACACTGTACTGGCTGGGAACAGACGCGAATGCTATTTGCACTGTATATGGCCAGAAAAGCACAAGTGTGCTGTTCTTAGCCTGAATGAACACTTGCTGCTAGAACTTGAATCTCAACGTGATTCAACTCCATTTAGGAAATTTAATTGAACCCTAGTGTGCCATGCAAGAAAAACACTCTGTTTTAGAGAAAACAGCATTCTTTCACTCTACTGTGTTTCCTATAGGGCACGTACAATGAGCTAGCTCAGAACAAATGAACTGTGCTTCCTACACAAACGGGGCATATCTAGTTCAACTCAGTATTGGAAACTGAGTAAAACAGGAGCTTCTCTTCAGTCCAATACACTCTACTTGCTGGGAACAGACGCGAATGCTATTTGCACTGTATATGGACAGAAAAGCACAAGTGTGCTGTTCTTAGCCTGAATTAACACTTGCTGCTAGAACTTGAATCTCAACGTGATTCAACTCCGTTTAGGAAGTTTAATTGAACCCTAGTGTGCCATGCAAGAAAAACACTCTGTTTTAGAGAAAACAGCATTCTTTCACTCTACTGTGTTTCCTATAGGGCACGTACAGTGAGCTAGCTCAGAACAAAAGAACTGTGCTTCCTACACAAACGGGGCATATCTAGTTCAACTCAGTATTGGAAACTGAGTAAAACAGGAGCTTCTCTTCAGTCCAATACACTGTACTGGCTGGGAACAGACGCGAATGCTATTTGCACTGTATATGGCCAGAAAAGCACAAGTGTGCTGTTCTTAGCCTGAATGAACACTTGCTGCTAGAACTTGAATCTCAACGTGATTCAACTCCGTTTAGGAAGTTTAATTGAACCCTAGTGTGCCATGCAAGAAAAACACTCTGTTTTAGAGAAAACCAGCATTCTTTCACTCTACTGTGTTTCCTATAGGGCACGTACAGTGAGCTAGCTCAGAACAAAAGAACTGTGCTTCCTACACAAACGGGGCATATCTAGTTCAACTCAGTATTGGAAACTGAGTAAAACAGGAGCTTCTCTTCAGTCCAATACACTGTACTGGCTGGGAACAGACGCGAATGCTATTTGCACTGTATATGGACAGAAAAGCACAACTGTGCTGTTCTTAGCCTGAATGAACACTTGCTGCTAGAACTTGAATCTCAACGTGATTCAACTCCGTTTAGGAAGTTTAATTGAACCCTAGTGTGCCATGCAAGTAAAACACTCTGTTTTAGAGAAAACAGCATTCTTTCACTCTACTGTGTTTCCTATAGGGCACGTACAGTGAGCTAGCTCAGAACAAAAGAACTGTGCTTCCTACACAAACGGGGCATATCTAGTTCAACTCAGTATTGGAAACTGAGTAAAACAGGAGCTTCTCTTCAGTCCAATACACTGTACTGGCTGGGAACAGACGCGAATGCTATTTGCACTGTATATGGCCAGAAAAGCACAAGTGTGCTGTTCTTAGCCTGAATGAACACTTGCTGCTAGAACTTGAATCTCAACGTGATTCAACTCCGTTTAGGAAGTTTAATTGAACCCTAGTGTGCCATGCAAGAAAAACACTCTGTTTTAGAGAAAACAGCATTCTTTCACTCTACTGTGTTTCCTATAGGGCACGTACAGTGAGCTAGCTCAGAACAAAAGAACTGTGCTTCCTACACAAACGGGGCATATCTAGTTCAACTCAGTATTGGAAACTGAGTAAAACAGGAGCTTCTCTTCAGTCCAATACACTGTACTGGCTGGGAACAGACGCGAATGCTATTTGCACTGTATATGGCCAGAAAAGCACAAGTGTGCTGTTCTTAGCCTGAATGAACACTTGCTGCTAGAACTTGAATCTCAACGTGATTCAACTCCGTTTAGGAAGTTTAATTGAACCCTAGTGTGCCATGCAAGAAAAACACTCTGTTTTAGAGAAAACAGCATTCTTTCACTCTACTGTGTTTCCTCTAGGGCACGTGCAGTGAGCTAGCTCAGAACAAAAGAACTGTGCTTCCTACACAAACGGGGCATATCTAGTTCAACTCAGTATTGGAAACTGAGTAAAACAGGAGCTTCTCTTCAGTCCAATACACTGTACTGGCTGGGAACAAACGCGAATGCTATTTGCACTGTATATGGCCAGAAAAGCACAAGTGTGCTGTTCTTAGCCTGAATGAACACTTGCTGCTAGAACTTGAATCTCAACGTGATTCAACTCCGTTTAGGAAGTTTAATTGAACCCTAGTGTGCATTGCAAGAAAAACACTCTGTTTTAGAGAAAACAGCATTCTTTCACTCTCCTGTGTTTCCTATAGGGCACGTACAGTGAGCTAGCTCAGAACAAAAGAACTGTGCTTCCTACACAAACGGGGCATATCTAGTTCAACTCAGTATTGGAAACTGAGTAAAACAGGAGCTTCTCTTCAGTCCAATACACTGTACTGGCTGGGAACAGACGAGAATGCTATTTGCACTGTATATGGCCAGAAAAGCACAAGTGTGCTGTTCTTAGCCTGAATGAACACTTGCTGCTAGAACTTGAATCTCAACGTGATTCAACTCCGTTTAGGAAGTTTAATTGAACCCTAGTGTGCCATGCAAGAAAAACACTCTGTTTTAGAGAAAACAGCATTCTTTCACTCTCCTGTGTTTCCTATAGGGCACGTACAGTGAGCTAGCTCAGAACAAAAGAACTGTGCTTCCTACACAAACGGGGCATATCTAGTTCAACTCAGTATTGGAAACTGAGTAAAACAGGAGCTTCTCTTCAGTCCAATACACTGTACTGGCTGGGAACAGACGCGAATGCTATTTGCACTGTATATGGCCAGAAAAGCACAAGTGTGCTGTTCTTAGCCTGAATGAACACTTGCTGCTAGAACTTGAATCTCAACGTGATTCAACTCCGTTTAGGAAGTTTAATTGAACCCTAGTGTGCCATGCAAGAAAAACACTCTGTTTTAGAGAAAACAGCATTCTTTAGTCTACTGTGTTTCCTCTAGGGCACGTGCAGTGAGCTAGCTCAGAACAAAAGAACTGTGCTTCCTACACAAACGGGGCATATCTAGTTCAACTCAGTATTGGAAACTGAGTAAAACAGGAGCTTCTCTTCAGTCCAATACACTGTACTGGCTGGGAACAAACGCGAATGCTATTTGCACTGTATATGGCCAGAAAAGCACAAGTGTGCTGTTCTTAGCCTGAATGAACACTTGCTGCTACAACTTGAATCTCAACGTGATTCAACTCCGTTTAGGAAGTTTAATTGAACCCTAGTGTGCCATGCAAGAAAAGCACTCTGTTTTAGAGAAAACAGCATTCTTTCACTCTCCTGTGTTTCCTATAGGGCACGTACAGTGAGCTAGCTCAGAACAAAAGAACTGTGCTTCCTACACAAACGGGGCATATCTAGTTCAACTCAGTATTGGAAACTGAGTAAAACAGGAGCTTCTCTTCAGTCCAATACACTGTACTGGCTGGGAGCAGACGCGAATGCTATTTGCACTGTATATGGCCAGAAAAGCACAAGTGTGGTGTTCTTAGCCTGAATGAACACTTGCTGCTAGAACTTGAATCTCAACGTGATTCAACTCCGTTTAGGAAGTTTAATTGAACCCTAGTGTGCCATGCAAGTAAAACACTCTGTTTTAGAGAAAACAGCATTCTTTCACTCTACTGTGTTTCCTATAGGGCACGTACAGTGAGCTAGCTCAGAACAAAAGAACTGTGCTTCCTACACAAACGGGGCATATCTAGTTCAACTCAGTATTGGAAACTGAGTAAAACAGGAGCTTCTCTTCAGTCCAATACACTGTACTGGCTGGGAACAGACGCGAATGCTATTTGCACTGTATATGGCCAGAAAAGCACAAGTGTGCTGTTCTTAGCCTGAATGAACACTTGCTGCTAGAACTTGAATCTCAACGTGATTCAACTCCATTTAGGAAGTTTAATTGAACCCTAGTGTGCCATGCAAGAAAAACACTCTGTTTTAGAGAAAACAGCATTATTTCACTCTACTGTGTTTCCTATAGGGCACGTACAGTGAGCTAGCTCAGAACAATAGAACTGTGCTTCCTACACAAACGGGGCATATCTAGTTCAACTCAGTATTGGAAACTGAGTAAAACAGGAGCTTCTCTTCAGTCCAATACACTGTACTGGCTGGGAACAGACGCGAATGCTATTTGCACTGTATATGGCCAGAAAAGCTCAAGTGTGCTGATCTTAGCCTGAATGAACACTTGCTGCTAGAACTTGAATCTCAACGTGATTCAACTCCGTTTAGGAAGTTTAATTGAACCCTAGTGTGCCATGCAAGAAAAACACTCTGTTTTAGAGAAAACAGCATTCTTTCACTCTCCTGTGTTTCCTATAAGGCACGTACAGTGAGCTAGCTCAGAACAAAAGAACTGTGCTTCCTACACAAACGGGGCATATCTAGTTCAACTCAGTATTGGAAACTGAGTAAAACAGGAGCTTCTCTTCAGTCCAATACACTGTACTGGCTGGGAACAGACGCGAATGCTATTTGCACTGTATATGGCCAGAAAAGCACAAGTGTGCTGTTCTTAGCCTGAATGAACACTTGCTGCTAGAACTTGAATCTCAACGTGATTCAACTCCGTTTAGGAAGTTTAATTGAACCCTAGTGTGCCATGCAAGAAAAACACTCTGTTTTAGAGAAAACAGCATTCCTTCACTCTACTGTGTTTCCTATAGGGCACGTACAGTGAGCTAGCTCAGAACAAAAGAACTGTGCTTCCTACACAAACGGGGCATATCTAGTTCAACTCAGTATTGGAAACTGAGTAAAACAGGAGCTTCTCTTCAGTCCAATACACTCTACTTGCTGGGAACAGACGCGAATGCTATTTGCACTGTATATGGCCAGAAAAGCACAAGTGTGCTGTTCTTAGCCTGAATGAACACTTGCTGCTAGAACTTGAATCTCAACGTGATTCAACTCCGTTTAGGAAGTTTAATTGAACCCTAGTGTGCCATGCAAGAAAAACACTCTGTTTTAGAGAAAACAGCATTCTTTCACTCTCCTGTGTTTCCTATAGGGCACGTACAGTGAGCTAGCTCAGAACAATAGAACTGTGCTTCCTACACAAACGGGGCATATCTAGTTCAACTCAGTATTGGAAACTGAGTAAAACAGGAGCTTCTCTTCAGTCCAATACACTGTACTGGCTGGGAACAGACGCGAATGCTATTTGCACTGTATATGGCCAGAAAAGCTCAAGTGTGCTGATCTTAGCCTGAATGAACACTTGCTGCTAGAACTTGAATCTCAACGTGATTCAACTCCGTTTAGGAAGTTTAATTGAACCCTAGTGTGCCATGCAAGAAAAACACTCTGTTTTAGAGAAAACAGCATTCTTTCACTCTCCTGTGTTTCCTATAAGGCACGTACAGTGAGCTAGCTCAGAACAAAAGAACTGTGCTTCCTACACAAACGGGGCATATCTAGTTCAACTCAGTATTGGAAACTGAGTAAAACAGGAGCTTCTCTTCAGTCCAATACACTGTACTGGCTGGGAACAGACGCGAATGCTATTTGCACTGTATATGGCCAGAAAAGCACAAGTGTGCTGTTCTTAGCCTGAATGAACACTTGCTGCTAGAACTTGAATCTCAACGTGATTCAACTCCGTTTAGGAAGTTTAATTGAACCCTAGTGTGCCATGCAAGAAAAACACTCTGTTTTAGAGAAAACAGCATTCCTTCACTCTACTGTGTTTCCTATAGGGCACGTACAGTGAGCTAGCTCAGAACAAAAGAACTCTGCTTCCTACACAAACGGGGCATATCTAGTTCAACTCAGTATTGGAAACTGAGTAAAACAGGAGCTTCTCTTCAGTCCAATACACTGTACTTGCTGGGAACAGACGCGAATGCTATTTGCACTGTATATGGCCAGAAAAGCACAAGTGTGCTGTTCTTAGCCTGAATGAACACTTGCTGCTAGAACTTGAATCTCAACGTGATTCAACTCCGTTTAGGAAGTTTAATTGAACCCTAGTGTGCCATGCAAGAAAAACACTCTGTTTTAGAGAAAACAGCATTCTTTCACTCTCCTGTGTTTCCTATAGGGCACGTACAGTGAGCTAGCTCAGAACAATAGAACTGTGCTTCCTACACAAACGGGGCATATCTAGTTCAACTCAGTATTGGAAACTGAGTAAAACAGGAGCTTCTCTTCAGTCCAATACACTGTACTGGCTGGGAACAGACGCGAATGCTATTTGCACTGTATATGGCCAGAAAAGCACAAGTGTGCTGTTCTTAGCCTGAATGAACACTTGCTGCTAGAACTTGAATCTCAACGTGATTCAACTCCGTTTAGGAAGTTTAATTGAACCCTAGTGTGCCATGCAAGAAAAACACTCTGTTTTAGAGAAAACAGCATTCCTTCACTCTACTGTGTTTCCTATAGGGCACGTACAGTGAGCTAGCTCAGAACAAAAGAACTCTGCTTCCTACTCAAACGGGGCATATCTAGTTCAACTCAGTATTGGAAACTGAGTAAAACAGGAGCTTCTCTTCAGTCCAATACACTGTACTGGCTGGGAACAGACGCGAATGCTATTTGCACTGTATATGGCCAGAAAAGCACAAGTGTGCTGTTCTTAGCCTGAATGAACACTTGCTGCTAGAACTTGAATCTCAACGTGATTCAACTCCGTTTAGGAAGTTTAATTGAACCCTAGTGTGCCATGCAAGAAAAACACTCTGTTTTAGAGAAAACAGCATTCTTTCACTCTCCTGTGTTTCCTATAGGGCACGTACAGTGAGCTAGCTCAGAACAAAAGAACTGTGCTTCCTACACAAACGGGGCATATCTAGTTCAACTCAGTATTGGAAACTGAGTAAAACAGGAGCTTCTCTTCAGTCCAATACACTGTACTGGCTGGGAACAGACGCGAATGCTATTTGCACTGTATATGGCCAGAAAAGCACAAGTGTGCTGTTCTTAGCCTGAATGAACACTTGCTGCTAGAACTTGAATCTCAACGTGATTCAACTCCGTTTAGGAAGTTTAATTGAACCCTAGTGTGCCATGCAAGAAAAACACTCTGTTTTAGAGAAAACAGCATTCCTTCACTCTACTGTGTTTCCTATAGGGCACGTACAGTGAGCTAGCTCAGAACAAAAGAACTGTGCTTCCTACACAAACGGGGCATATCTAGTTCAACTCAGTATTGGAAACTGAGTAAAACAGGAGCTTCTCTTCAGTCCAATACACTGTACTGGCTGGGAACAGACGCGAATGCTATTTGCACTGTATATGGCCAGAAAAGCACAAGTGTGCTGTTCTTAGCCTGAATGAACACTTGCTGCTAGAACTTGAATCTCAACGTGATTCAACTCCGTTTAGGAAGTTTAATTGAACCCTAGTGTGCCATGCAAGAAAAACACTCTGTTTTAGAGAAAACAGCATTCTTTCACTCTCCTGTGTTTCCTCTAGGGCATGTGCAGTGAGCTAGCTCAGAACAAAAGAACTGTGCTTCCTACACAAACGGGGCATATCTAGTTCAACTCAGTATTGGAAACTGAGTAAAACAGGAGCTTCTCTTCAGTCCAATACACTGTACTGGCTGGGAACAGACGCGAATGCTATTTGCACTGTATATGGCCAGAAAAGCACAAGTGTGCTGTTCTTAGCCTGAATGAACACTTGCTGCTAGAACTTGAATCTCAACGTGATTCAACTCCGTTTAGGAAGTTTAATTGAACCCTAGTGTGCCATGCAAGAAAAACACTCTGTTTTAGAGAAAACAGCATTCTTTCACTCTACTGTGTTTCCTATAGGGCACGTACAGTGAGCTAGCTCAGAACAAAAGAACTGTGCTTCCTACACAAACGGGGCATATCTAGTTCAACTCAGTATTGGAAACTGAGTAAAACAGGAGCTTCTCTTCAGTCCAATACACTGTACTGGCTGGGAACAGACGCGAATGCTATTTGCACTGTATATGGCCAGAAAAGCACAAGTGTGCTGTTCTTAGCCTGAATGAACACTTGCTGCTAGAACTTGAATCTCAACGTGATTCAACTCCGTTTAGGAAGTTTAATTGAACCCTAGTGTGCCATGCAAGAAAAACACTCTGTTTTAGAGAAAACAGCATTCTTTCACTCTACTGTGTTTCCTCTAGGGCACGTGCAGTGAGCTAGCTCAGAACAAAAGAACTGTGCTTCCTACACAAACGGGGCATATCTAGTTCAACTCAGTATTGGAAACTGAGTAAAACAGGAGCTTCTCTTCAGTCCAATACACTGTACTGGCTGGGAACAAACGCGAATGCTATTTGCACTGTATATGGCCAGAAAAGCACAAGTGTGCTGTTCTTAGCCTGAATGAACACTTGCTGCTAGAACTTGAATCTCAACGTGATTCAACTCCGTTTAGGAAGTTTAATTGAACCCTAGTGTGCCATGCAAGAAAAACACTCTGTTTTAGAGAAAACAGCATTCTTTCACTCTCCTGTGTTTCCTATAGGGCACGTACAGTGAGCTAGCTCAGAACAAAAGAACTGTGCTTCCTACACAAACGGGGCATATCTAGTTCAACTCAGTATTGGAAACTGAGTAAAACAGGAGCTTCTCTTCAGTCCAATACACTGTACTGGCTGGGAACAGACGAGAATGCTATTTGCACTGTATATGGCCAGAAAAGCACAAGTGTGCTGTTCTTAGCCTGAATGAACACTTGCTGCTAGAACTTGAATCTCAACGTGATTCAACTCCGTTTAGGAAGTTTAATTGAACCCTAGTGTGCCATGCAAGAAAAACACTCTGTTTTAGAGAAAACAGCATTCTTTCACTCTCCTGTGTTTCCTATAGGGCACGTACAGTGAGCTAGCTCAGAACAAAAGAACTGTGCTTCCTACACAAACGGGGCATATCTAGTTCAACTCAGTATTGGAAACTGAGTAAAACAGGAGCTTCTCTTCAGTCCAATACACTGTACTGGCTGGGAACAGACGCGAATGCTATTTGCACTGTATATGGCCAGAAAAGCACAAGTGTGCTGTTCTTAGCCTGAATGAACACTTGCTGCTAGAACTTGAATCTCAACGTGATTCAACTCCGTTTAGGAAGTTTAATTGAACCCTAGTGTGCCATGCAAGAAAAACACTCTGTTTTAGAGAAAACAGCATTCTTTAGTCTACTGTGTTTCCTCTAGGGCACGTGCAGTGAGCTAGCTCAGAACAAAAGAACTGTGCTTCCTACACAAACGGGGCATATCTAGTTCAACTCAGTATTGGAAACTGAGTAAAACAGGAGCTTCTCTTCAGTCCAATACACTGTACTGGCTGGGAACAAACGCGAATGCTATTTGCACTGTATATGGCCAGAAAAGCACAAGTGTGCTGTTCTTAGCCTGAATGAACACTTGCTGCTACAACTTGAATCTCAACGTGATTCAACTCCGTTTAGGAAGTTTAATTGAACCCTAGTGTGCCATGCAAGAAAAGCACTCTGTTTTAGAGAAAACAGCATTCTTTCACTCTCCTGTGTTTCCTATAGGGCACGTACAGTGAGCTAGCTCAGAACAAAAGAACTGTGCTTCCTACACAAACGGGGCATATCTAGTTCAACTCAGTATTGGAAACTGAGTAAAACAGGAGCTTCTCTTCAGTCCAATACACTGTACTGGCTGGGAGCAGACGCGAATGCTATTTGCACTGTATATGGCCAGAAAAGCACAAGTGTGGTGTTCTTAGCCTGAATGAACACTTGCTGCTAGAACTTGAATCTCAACGTGATTCAACTCCGTTTAGGAAGTTTAATTGAACCCTAGTGTGCCATGCAAGTAAAACACTCTGTTTTAGAGAAAACAGCATTCTTTCACTCTACTGTGTTTCCTATAGGGCACGTACAGTGAGCTAGCTCAGAACAAAAGAACTGTGCTTCCTACACAAACGGGGCATATCTAGTTCAACTCAGTATTGGAAACTGAGTAAAACAGGAGCTTCTCTTCAGTCCAATACACTGTACTGGCTGGGAACAGACGCGAATGCTATTTGCACTGTATATGGCCAGAAAAGCACAAGTGTGCTGTTCTTAGCCTGAATGAACACTTGCTGCTAGAACTTGAATCTCAACGTGATTCAACTCCATTTAGGAAGTTTAATTGAACCCTAGTGTGCCATGCAAGAAAAACACTCTGTTTTAGAGAAAACAGCATTATTTCACTCTACTGTGTTTCCTATAGGGCACGTACAGTGAGCTAGCTCAGAACAATAGAACTGTGCTTCCTACACAAACGGGGCATATCTAGTTCAACTCAGTATTGGAAACTGAGTAAAACAGGAGCTTCTCTTCAGTCCAATACACTGTACTGGCTGGGAACAGACGCGAATGCTATTTGCACTGTATATGGCCAGAAAAGCTCAAGTGTGCTGATCTTAGCCTGAATGAACACTTGCTGCTAGAACTTGAATCTCAACGTGATTCAACTCCGTTTAGGAAGTTTAATTGAACCCTAGTGTGCCATGCAAGAAAAACACTCTGTTTTAGAGAAAACAGCATTCTTTCACTCTCCTGTGTTTCCTATAAGGCACGTACAGTGAGCTAGCTCAGAACAAAAGAACTGTGCTTCCTACACAAACGGGGCATATCTAGTTCAACTCAGTATTGGAAACTGAGTAAAACAGGAGCTTCTCTTCAGTCCAATACACTGTACTGGCTGGGAACAGACGCGAATGCTATTTGCACTGTATATGGCCAGAAAAGCACAAGTGTGCTGTTCTTAGCCTGAATGAACACTTGCTGCTAGAACTTGAATCTCAACGTGATTCAACTCCGTTTAGGAAGTTTAATTGAACCCTAGTGTGCCATGCAAGAAAAACACTCTGTTTTAGAGAAAACAGCATTCCTTCACTCTACTGTGTTTCCTATAGGGCACGTACAGTGAGCTAGCTCAGAACAAAAGAACTGTGCTTCCTACACAAACGGGGCATATCTAGTTCAACTCAGTATTGGAAACTGAGTAAAACAGGAGCTTCTCTTCAGTCCAATACACTCTACTTGCTGGGAACAGACGCGAATGCTATTTGCACTGTATATGGCCAGAAAAGCACAAGTGTGCTGTTCTTAGCCTGAATGAACACTTGCTGCTAGAACTTGAATCTCAACGTGATTCAACTCCGTTTAGGAAGTTTAATTGAACCCTAGTGTGCCATGCAAGAAAAACACTCTGTTTTAGAGAAAACAGCATTCTTTCACTCTCCTGTGTTTCCTATAGGGCACGTACAGTGAGCTAGCTCAGAACAATAGAACTGTGCTTCCTACACAAACGGGGCATATCTAGTTCAACTCAGTATTGGAAACTGAGTAAAACAGGAGCTTCTCTTCAGTCCAATACACTGTACTGGCTGGGAACAGACGCGAATGCTATTTGCACTGTATATGGCCAGAAAAGCTCAAGTGTGCTGATCTTAGCCTGAATGAACACTTGCTGCTAGAACTTGAATCTCAACGTGATTCAACTCCGTTTAGGAAGTTTAATTGAACCCTAGTGTGCCATGCAAGAAAAACACTCTGTTTTAGAGAAAACAGCATTCTTTCACTCTCCTGTGTTTCCTATAAGGCACGTACAGTGAGCTAGCTCAGAACAAAAGAACTGTGCTTCCTACACAAACGGGGCATATCTAGTTCAACTCAGTATTGGAAACTGAGTAAAACAGGAGCTTCTCTTCAGTCCAATACACTGTACTGGCTGGGAACAGACGCGAATGCTATTTGCACTGTATATGGCCAGAAAAGCACAAGTGTGCTGTTCTTAGCCTGAATGAACACTTGCTGCTAGAACTTGAATCTCAACGTGATTCAACTCCGTTTAGGAAGTTTAATTGAACCCTAGTGTGCCATGCAAGAAAAACACTCTGTTTTAGAGAAAACAGCATTCCTTCACTCTACTGTGTTTCCTATAGGGCACGTACAGTGAGCTAGCTCAGAACAAAAGAACTCTGCTTCCTACACAAACGGGGCATATCTAGTTCAACTCAGTATTGGAAACTGAGTAAAACAGGAGCTTCTCTTCAGTCCAATACACTGTACTTGCTGGGAACAGACGCGAATGCTATTTGCACTGTATATGGCCAGAAAAGCACAAGTGTGCTGTTCTTAGCCTGAATGAACACTTGCTGCTAGAACTTGAATCTCAACGTGATTCAACTCCGTTTAGGAAGTTTAATTGAACCCTAGTGTGCCATGCAAGAAAAACACTCTGTTTTAGAGAAAACAGCATTCTTTCACTCTCCTGTGTTTCCTATAGGGCACGTACAGTGAGCTAGCTCAGAACAATAGAACTGTGCTTCCTACACAAACGGGGCATATCTAGTTCAACTCAGTATTGGAAACTGAGTAAAACAGGAGCTTCTCTTCAGTCCAATACACTGTACTGGCTGGGAACAGACGCGAATGCTATTTGCACTGTATATGGCCAGAAAAGCACAAGTGTGCTGTTCTTAGCCTGAATGAACACTTGCTGCTAGAACTTGAATCTCAACGTGATTCAACTCCGTTTAGGAAGTTTAATTGAACCCTAGTGTGCCATGCAAGAAAAACACTCTGTTTTAGAGAAAACAGCATTCCTTCACTCTACTGTGTTTCCTATAGGGCACGTACAGTGAGCTAGCTCAGAACAAAAGAACTCTGCTTCCTACTCAAACGGGGCATATCTAGTTCAACTCAGTATTGGAAACTGAGTAAAACAGGAGCTTCTCTTCAGTCCAATACACTGTACTGGCTGGGAACAGACGCGAATGCTATTTGCACTGTATATGGCCAGAAAAGCACAAGTGTGCTGTTCTTAGCCTGAATGAACACTTGCTGCTAGAACTTGAATCTCAACGTGATTCAACTCCGTTTAGGAAGTTTAATTGAACCCTAGTGTGCCATGCAAGAAAAACACTCTGTTTTAGAGAAAACAGCATTCTTTCACTCTCCTGTGTTTCCTATAGGGCACGTACAGTGAGCTAGCTCAGAACAAAAGAACTGTGCTTCCTACACAAACGGGGCATATCTAGTTCAACTCAGTATTGGAAACTGAGTAAAACAGGAGCTTCTCTTCAGTCCAATACACTGTACTGGCTGGGAACAGACGCGAATGCTATTTGCACTGTATATGGCCAGAAAAGCACAAGTGTGCTGTTCTTAGCCTGAATGAACACTTGCTGCTAGAACTTGAATCTCAACGTGATTCAACTCCGTTTAGGAAGTTTAATTGAACCCTAGTGTGCCATGCAAGAAAAACACTCTGTTTTAGAGAAAACAGCATTCCTTCACTCTACTGTGTTTCCTATAGGGCACGTACAGTGAGCTAGCTCAGAACAAAAGAACTGTGCTTCCTACACAAACGGGGCATATCTAGTTCAACTCAGTATTGGAAACTGAGTAAAACAGGAGCTTCTCTTCAGTCCAATACACTGTACTGGCTGGGAACAGACGCGAATGCTATTTGCACTGTATATGGCCAGAAAAGCACAAGTGTGCTGTTCTTAGCCTGAATGAACACTTGCTGCTAGAACTTGAATCTCAACGTGATTCAACTCCGTTTAGGAAGTTTAATTGAACCCTAGTGTGCCATGCAAGAAAAACACTCTGTTTTAGAGAAAACAGCATTCTTTCACTCTCCTGTGTTTCCTCTAGGGCATGTGCAGTGAGCTAGCTCAGAACAAAAGAACTGTGCTTCCTACACAAACGGGGCATATCTAGTTCAACTCAGTATTGGAAACTGAGTAAAACAGGAGCTTCTCTTCAGTCCAATACACTGTACTGGCTGGGAACAGACGCGAATGCTATTTGCACTGTATATGGCCAGAAAAGCACAAGTGTGCTGTTCTTAGCCTGAATGAACACTTGCTGCTAGAACTTGAATCTCAACGTGATTCAACTCCGTTTAGGAAGTTTAATTGAACCCTAGTGTGCCATGCAAGAAAAACACTCTGTTTTAGAGAAAACAGCATTCTTTCACTCTACTGTGTTTCCTATAGGGCACGTACAGTGAGCTAGCTCAGAACAAAAGAACTGTGCTTCCTACACAAACGGGGCATATCTAGTTCAACTCAGTATTGGAAACTGAGTAAAACAGGAGCTTCTCTTCAGTCCAATACACTGTACTGGCTGGGAACAGACGCGAATGCTATTTGCACTGTATATGGCCAGAAAAGCACAAGTGTGCTGTTCTTAGCCTGAATGAACACTTGCTGCTAGAACTTGAATCTCAACGTGATTCAACTCCGTTTAGGAAGTTTAATTGAACCCTAGTGTGCCATGCAAGAAAAACACTCTGTTTTAGAGAAAACAGCATTCTTTCACTCTACTGTGTTTCCTCTAGGGCACGTGCAGTGAGCTAGCTCAGAACAAAAGAACTGTGCTTCCTACACAAACGGGGCATATCTAGTTCAACTCAGTATTGGAAACTGAGTAAAACAGGAGCTTCTCTTCAGTCCAATACACTGTACTGGCTGGGAACAAACGCGAATGCTATTTGCACTGTATATGGCCAGAAAAGCACAAGTGTGCTGTTCTTAGCCTGAATGAACACTTGCTGCTAGAACTTGAATCTCAACGTGATTCAACTCCGTTTAGGAAGTTTAATTGAACCCTAGTGTGCCATGCAAGAAAAACACTCTGTTTTAGAGAAAACAGCATTCTTTCACTCTCCTGTGTTTCCTATAGGGCACGTACAGTGAGCTAGCTCAGAACAAAAGAACTGTGCTTCCTACACAAACGGGGCATATCTAGTTCAACTCAGTATTGGAAACTGAGTAAAACAGGAGCTTCTCTTCAGTCCAATACACTGTACTGGCTGGGAACAGACGCGAATGCTATTTGCACTGTATATGGCCAGAAAAGCACAAGTGTGCTGTTCTTAGCCTGAATGAACACTTGCTGCTAGAACTTGAATCTCAACGTGATTCAACTCCGTTTAGGAAGTTTAATTGAACCCTAGTGTGCCATGCAAGAAAAACACTCTGTTTTAGAGAAAACAGCATTCTTTCACTCTCCTGTGTTTCCTATAGGGCACGTACAGTGAGCTAGCTCAGAACAAAAGAACTGTGCTTCCTACACAAACGGGGCATATCTAGTTCAACTCAGTATTGGAAACTGAGTAAAACAGGAGCTTCTCTTCAGTCCAATACACTGTACTGGCTGGGAACAGACGCGAATGCTATTTGCACTGTATATGGCCAGAAAAGCACAAGTGTGCTGTTCTTAGCCTGAATGAACACTTGCTGCTAGAACTTGAATCTCAACGTGATTCAACTCCGTTTAGGAAGTTTAATTGAACCCTAGTGTGCCATGCAAGAAAAACACTCTGTTTTAGAGAAACAGCATTCTTTCACTCTATTGTGTTTCCTATAGGTCACGTACAGTGAGCTAGCTCAGAACAAAAGAACTGTGCTTCCTACACAAACGGGGCATATCTATTTCAACTCAGTATTGGAAACTGAGTAAAACAGGAGCTTCTCTTCAGTCCAATACACTGTACTGGCTGGGAACAGACGCGAATGCTATTTGCACTGTATATGGCCAGAAAAGCACAAGTGTGCTGTTCTTAGCCTGAATGAACACTTGCTGCTAGAACTTGAATCTCAACGTGATTCAACTCCGTTTAGGAAGTTTAATTGAACCCTAGTGTGCCATGCAAGAAAAACACTCTGTTTTAGAGAAAACAGCATTCTTTCACTCTCCTGTGTTTCCTATAGGGCACGTACAGTGAGCTAGCTCAGAACAAAAGAACTGTGCTTCCTACACAAACGGGGCATATCTAGTTCAACTCAGTATTGGAAACTGAGTAAAACAGGAGCTTCTCTTCAGTCCAATACACTGTACTGGCTGGGAACAGACGCGAATGCTATTTGCACTGTATATGGCCAGAAAAGCACAAGTGTGCTGTTCTTAGCCTGAATGAACACTTGCTGCTAGAACTTGAATCTCAACGTGATTCAACTCCGTTTAGGAAGTTTAATTGAACCCTAGTGTGCCATGCAAGAAAAACACTCTGTTTTAGAGAAAACAGCATTCTTTCACTCTCCTGTGTTTCCGATAGGTCACGTACAGTGAGCTAGCTCAGAACAAAAGAACTGTGCTTCCTACACAAACGGGGCATATCTAGTTCAACTCAGTATTGGAAACTGAGTAAAACAGGAGCTTCTCTTCAGTCCAATACACTGTACTGGCTGGGAACAGACGCGAATGCTATTTGCACTGTATATGGCCAGAAAAGCACAAGTGTGCTGTTCTTAGCCTGAATGAACACTTGCTGCTAGAACTTGAATCTCAACGTGATTCAACTCCGTTTAGGAAGTTTAATTGAACCCTAGTGTGCCATGCAAGAAAAACACTCTGTTTTAGAGAAAACAGCATTCTTTCACTCTCCTGTGTTTCCTATAGGGCACGTACAGTGAGCTAGCTCAGAACAAAAGAACTGTGCTTCCTACACAAACGGGGCATATCTAGTTCAACTCAGTATTGGAAACTGAGTAAAACAGGAGCTTCTCTTCAGTCCAATACACTGTACTGGCTGGGAACAGACGCGAATGCTATTTGCACTGTATATGGCCAGAAAAGCACAAGTGTGCTGTTCTTAGCCTGAATGAACACTTGCTGCTAGAACTTGAATCTCAACGTGATTCAACTCCGTTTAGGAAGTTTAATTGAACCCTAGTGTGCCATGCAAGAAAAACACTCTGT
Organism: Peromyscus maniculatus bairdii; assembly: GCF_049852395.1. Taxonomy (NCBI): domain Eukaryota; kingdom Metazoa; phylum Chordata; class Mammalia; order Rodentia; family Cricetidae; genus Peromyscus; species Peromyscus maniculatus. Next base: position 41,045,574 of record NC_134865.1, on the reverse strand, counting down.
TTTAGAGAAAACAGCATTCTTTCACTCTCCTGTGTTTCCTATAGGGCACGTACAGTGAGCTAGCTCAGAACAAAAGAACTGTGCTTCCTACACAAACGGGGCATATCTAGTTCAACTCAGTATTGGAAACTGAGTAAAACAGGAGCTTCTCTTCAGTCCAATACACTGTACTGGCTGGGAACAGACGCGAATGCTATTTGCACTGTATATGGCCAGAAAAGCACAAGTGTGCTGTTCTTAGCCTGAATGAACTCTTGCTGCTAGAACTTGAATCTCAACGTGATTCAACTCCGTTTAGGAAGTTTAATTGAACCCTAGTGTGCCATGCAAGAAAAACACTCTGTTTTAGAGAAAACAGCATTCTTTCACTCTCCTGTGTTTCCTATAGGGCACGTACAGTGAGCTAGCTCAGAACAAAAGAACTGTGCTTCCTACACAAACGGGGCATATCTAGTTCAACTCAGTATTGGAAACTGAGTAAAACAGGAGCTTCTCTTCAGTCCAATACACTGTACTTGCTGGGAACAGACGCGAATGCTATTTGCACTGTATATGGCCAGAAAAGCACAAGTGTGCTGTTCTTAGCCTGAATGAACACTTGCTGCTAGAACTTGAATCTCAACGTGATTCAACTCCGTTTAGGAAGTTTAATTGAACCCTAGTGTGCCATGCAAGAAAAACACTCTGTTTTAGAGAAAACAGCATTCTTTCACTCTCCTGTGTTTCCTATAGGGCACGTACAGTGAGCTAGCTCAGAACAAAAGAACTGTGCTTCCTACACAAACGGGGCATATCTAGTTCAACTCAGTATTGGAAACTGAGTAAAACAGGAGCTTCTCTTCAGTCCAATACACTGTACTGGCTGGGAACAGACGCGAATGCTATTTGCACTGTATATGGCCAGAAAAGCACAAGTGTGCTGTTCTTAACCTGAATGAACACTTGCTGCTAGAACTTGAATCTCAACGTGATTCAAATCCGTTTAGGAAGTTTAATTGAACCCTAGTGTGCCATGCAAGAAAAACACTCTGTTTTAGAGAAAACAGCATTCTTTCACTCTCCTGTGTTTCCTATAGGGCACGTACAGTGAGCTAGCTCAGAACAAAAGAACTGTGCTTCCTACACAAACGGGGCATATCTATTATAACTCAGTATTGGAAACTGAGTAAAACAGGAGCTTCTCTTCAGTCCAATACACTGTACTGGCTGGGAACAGACGCGAATGCTATTTGCACTGTATATGGCCAGAAAAGCACAAGTGTGCTGTTCTTAGCCTGAATGAACACTTGCTGCTAGAACTTGAATCTCAACGTGATTCAACTCCGTTTAGGAAGTTTAATTGAACCCTAGTGTGCCATGCAAGAAAAACACTCTGTTTTAGAGAAAACAGCATTCTTTCACTCTCCTGTGTTTCCTATAGGGCACGTACAGTGAGCTAGCTCAGAACAAAAGAACTGTGCTTCCTACACAAACGGGGCATATCTAGTTCAACTCAGTATTGGAAACTGAGTAAAACAGGAGCTTCTCTTCAGTCCAATACACTGTACTGGCTGGGAACAGACGCGAATGCTATTTGCACTGTATATGGCCAGAAAAGCACAAGTGTGCTGTTCTTAGCCTGAATGAACACTTGCTGCTAGAACTTGAATCTCAACGTGATTCAACTCCGTTTAGGAAGTTTAATTGAACCCTAGTGTGCCATGCAAGAAAAACACTCTGTTTTAGAGAAAACAGCATTCTTTCACTCTCCTGTGTTTCCTATAGGGCACGTACAGTGAGCTAGCTCAGAACAAAAGAACTGTGCTTCCTACACAAACGGGGCATATCTAGTTCAACTCAGTATTGGAAACTGAGTAAAACAGGAGCTTCTCTTCAGTCCAATACACTGTACTGGCTGGGAACAGACGCGAATGCTATTTGAACTGTATATGGCCAGAAAAGCACAAGTGTGCTGTTCTTAGCCTGAATGAACACTTGCTGCTAGAACTTGAATCTCAACGTGATTCAACTCCGTTTAGGAAATTTAATTGAACCCTAGTGTGCCATGCAAGAAAAACACTCTGTTTTAGAGAAAACAGCATTCTTTCACTCTACTGTGTTTCCTATAGGGCACGTACAGTGAGCTAGCTCAGAACAAAAGAACTGTGCTTCCTACACAAACGGGGCATATCTAGTTCAACTCAGTATTGGAAACTGAGTAAAACAGGAGCTTCTCTTCAGTCCAATACACTGTACTGGCTGGGAACAGACGCGAATGCTATTTGCACTGTATATGGCCAGAAAAGCACAAGTGTGCTGATCTTAGCCTGAATGAACACTTGCTGCTAGAACTTGAATCTCAACGTGATTCAACTCCGTTTAGGAAGTTTAATTGAACCCTAGTGTGCCATGCAAGAAAAACACTCTGTTTTAGAGAAAACAGCATTCTTTCACTCTCCTGTGTTTCCTATAGGGCACGTACAGTGAGCTAGCTCAGAACAAAAGAACTGTGCTTCCTACACAAACGGGGCATATCTAGTTCAACTCCGTATTGGAAACTGAGTAAAACAGGAGCTTCTCTTCAGTCCAATACACTGTACTGGCTGGGAACAGACGCGAATGCTATTTGCACTGTATATGGCCAGAAAAGCACAAGTGTGCTGTTCTTAGCCTGAATGAACACTTGCTGCTAGAACTTGAAACTCAACGTGATTCAACTCCGTTTAGGAAATTTAATTGAACCCTAGTGTGCCATGCAAGAAAAACACTCTGTTTTAGAGAAAACAGCATTCTTTCACTCTCCTGTGTTTCCTATAGGGCACGTACAGTGAGCTAGCTCAGAACAAAAGAACTGTGCTTCCTACACAAACGGGGCATATCTAGTTCAACTCAGTATTGGAAACTGAGTAAAACAGGAGCTTCTCTTCAGTCCAATACACTGTACTTGCTGGGAACAGACGCGAATGCTATTTGCACTGTATATGGCCAGAAAAGCACAAGTGTGCTGTTCTTAGCCTGAATGAACACTTGCTGCTAGAACTTGAATCTCAACGTGATTCAACTCCGTTTAGGAAGTTTAATTGAACCCTAGTGTGCGATGCAAGAAAAACACTCTGTTTTAGAGAAAACAGCATTCTTTCACTCTACTGTGTTTCCTATAGGGCACGTACAGTGAGCTAGCTCAGAACAAAAGAACTGTGCTTCCTACACAAACGGGGCATATCTAGCTCAACTCAGTATTGGAAACTAAGTAAAACAGGAGCTTCTCTTCAGTCCAATACACTGTACTGGCTGGGAACAGACGCGAATGCTATTTGCACTGTATATGGCCAGAAAAGCACAAGTGTGCTGTTCTTAGCCTGAATGAACACTTGCTGCTAGAACTTGAATCTCAACGTGATTCAACTCCGTTTAGGAAGTTTAATTGAACCCTAGTGTGCCATGCAAGAAAAACACTCTGTTTTAGAGAAAACAGCATTCTTTCACTCTCCTGTGTTTCCTATAGTGCACGTACAGTGAGCTAGCTCAGAACAAAAGAACTGTGCTTCCTACACAAACGGGGCATATCTAGTTCAACTCAGTATTGGAAACTGAGTAAAACAGGAGCTTCTCTTCAGTCCAATACACTGTACTGGCTGGGAACAGACGCGAATGCTATTTGCACTGTATATGGCCAGAAAAGCACAAGTGTGCTGTTCTTAGCCTGAATGAACACTTGCTGCTAGAACTTGAATCTCAACGTGATTCAACTCCGTTTAGGAAGTTTAATTGAACCCTAGTGTGCCATGCAAGAAAAACACTCTGTTTTAGAGAAAAGAGCATTCTTTCACTCTCCTGTGTTTCCTATAGGGCACGTACAGTGAGCTAGCTCAGAACAAAAGAACTGTGCTTCCTACACAAACGGGGCATATCTAGTTCAACTCAGTATTGGAAACTGAGTAAAACAGGAGCTTCTCTTCAGTCCAATACACTGTACTGGCTGGGAACAGACGCGAATGCTATTTGCACTGTATATGGCCAGAAAAGCACAAGTGTGCTGTTCTTAGCCTGAATGAACACTTGCTGCTAGAACTTGAATCTCAACGTGATTCAACTCCGTTTAGGAAGTTTAATTGAACCCTAGTGTGCCATGCAAGAAAAACACTCTGTTTTAGAGAAAACAGCATTCTTTCACTCTACTGTGTTTCCTATAGGGCACGTACAGTGAGCTAGCTCAGAACAAAAGAACTGTGCTTCCTACACAAACGGGGCATATCTAGTTCAACTCAGTATTGGAAACTGAGTAAAACAGGAGCTTCTCTTCAGTCCAATACACTGTACTGGCTGGGAACAGACGCGAATGCTATTTGCACTGTATATGGCCAGAAAAGCACAAGTGTGCTGTTCTTAGCCTGAATGAACACTTGCTGCTAGAACTTGAATCTCAACGTGATTCAACTCCGTTTAGGAAATTTAATTGAACCCTAGTGTGCCATGCAAGAAAAACACTCTGTTTTAGAGAAAACAGCATTCTTTCACTCTACTGTGTTTCCTATAGGGCACGTACAGTGAGCTAGCTCAGAACGAAAGAAGTGTGCTTCCTACACAAACGGGGCATATCTAGTTCAACTCAGTATTGGAAACTGAGTAAAACAGGAGCTTCTCTTCAGTCCAATACACTGTACTTGCTGGGAACAGACGCGAATGCTATTTGCACTGTATATGGCCAGAAAAGCACAAGTGTGCTGTTCTTAGCCTGAATGAACACTTGCTGCTAGAACTTGAATCTCAACGTGATTCAACTCCGTTTAGGAAGTTTAATTGAACCCTAGTGTGCGATGCAAGAAAAACACTCTGTTTTAGAGAAAACAGCATTCTTTCACTCTACTGTGTTTCCTATAGGGCACGTACAGTGAGCTAGCTCAGAACAAAAGAACTGTGCTTCCTACACAAACGGGGCATATCTAGCTCAACTCAGTATTGGAAACTAAGTAAAACAGGAGCTTCTCTTCAGTCCAATACACTGTACTGGCTGGGAACAGACGCGAATGCTATTTGCACTGTATATGGCCAGAAAAGCACAAGTGTGCTGTTCTTAGCCTGAATGAACACTTGCTGCTAGAACTTGAATCTCAACGTGATTCAACTCCGTTTAGGAAGTTTAATTGAACCCTAGTGTGCCATGCAAGAAAAACACTCTGTTTTAGAGAAAACAGCATTATTTCACTCTCCTGTGTTTCCTATAGTGCACGTACAGTGAGCTAGCTCAGAACAAAAGAACTGTGCTTCCTACACAAACGGGGCATATCTAGTTCAACTCAGTATTGGAAACTGAGTAAAACAGGAGCTTCTCTTCAGTCCAAAACACTGTACTGGCAGGGAACAGACGCGAATGCTATTTGCACTGTATATGGCCAGAAAAGCACAAGTGTGCTGTTCTTAGCCTGAATGAACACTTGCTGCTAGAACTTGAATCTCAACGTGATTCAACTCCGTTTAGGAAATTTAATTGAACCCTAGTGTGCCATGCAAGAAAAACACTCTGTTTTAGAGAAAACAGCATTCTTTCACTCTACTGTGTTTCCTATAGGGCACGTACAGTGAGCTAGCTCAGAACGAAAGAACTGTGCTTCCTACACAAACGGGGCATATCTAGTTCAACTCAGTATTGGAAACTGAGTAAAACAGGAGCTTCTCTTCAGTCCAATACACTGTACTTGCTGGGAACAGACGCGAATGCTATTTGCACTGTATATGGCCAGAAAAGCACAAGTGTGCTGTTCTTAGCCTGAATGAACACTTGCTGCTAGAACTTGAATCTCAACGTGATTCAACTCCGTTTAGGAAGTTTAATTGAACCCTAGTGTGCCATGCAAGAAAAACACTCTGTTTTAGAGAAAAGAGCATTCTTTCACTCTCCTGTGTTTCCTATAGGGCACGTACAGTGAGCTAGCTCAGAACAAAAGAACTGTGCTTCCTACACAAACGGGGCATATCTAGTTCAACTCAGTATTGGAAACTGAGTAAAACAGGAGCTTCTCTTCAGTCCAATACACTGTACTGGCTGGGAACAGACGCGAATGCTATTTGCACTGTATATGGCCAGAAAAGCACAAGTGTGCTGTTCTTAGCCTGAATGAACACTTGCTGCTAGAACTTGAATCTCAACGTGATTCAACTCCGTTTAGGAAGTTTAATTGAACCCTAGTGTGCCATGCAAGAAAAACACTCTGTTTTAGAGAAAACAGCATTCTTTCACTCTACTGTGTTTCCTATAGGGCACGTACAGTGAGCTAGCTCAGAACAAAAGAACTGTGCTTCCTACACAAACGGGGCATATCTAGTTCAACTCAGTATTGGAAACTGAGTAAAACAGGAGCTTCTCTTCAGTCCAATACACTGTACTGGCTGGGAACAGACGCGAATGCTATTTGCACTGTATATGGCCAGAAAAGCACAAGTGTGCTGTTCTTAGCCTGAATGAACACTTGCTGCTAGAACTTGAATCTCAACGTGATTCAACTCCGTTTAGGAAATTTAATTGAACCCTAGTGTGCCATGCAAGAAAAACACTCTGTTTTAGAGAAAACAGCATTCTTTCACTCTACTGTGTTTCCTCTAGGGCACGTGCAGTGAGCTAGCTCAGAACAAATGAACTGTGCTTCCTACACAAACGGGGCATATCTGGTTCAACTCAGTATTGGAAACTGAGTAAAACAGGAGCTTCTCTTCAGTCCAATACACTGTACTGGCTGGGAACAGACGCGAATGCTATTTGCACTGTATATGGCCAGAAAAGCACAAGTGTGCTGTTCTTAGCCTGAATGAACACTTGCTGCTAGAACTTGAATCTCAACGTGATTCAACTCCGTTTAGGAAGTTTAATTGAACCCTAGTGTGCCATGCAAGAAAAACACTCTGTTTTAGAGAAAACAGCATTCTTTCACTCTCCTGTGTTTCCTATAGGGCACGTACAGTGAGCTAGCTCAGAACAAAAGAACTGTGCTTCCTACACAAACGGGGCATATCTAGTTCAACTCAGTATTGGAAACTGAGTAAAACAGGAGCTTCTCTTCAGTCCAATACACTGTACTGGCTGGGAACAGACGCGAATGCTATTTGCACTGTATATGGCCAGAAAAGCACAAGTGTGCTGTTCTTAGCCTGAATGAACACTTGCTGCTAGAACTTGAATCTCAACGTGATTCAACTCCGTTTAGGAAGTTTAATTGAACCCTAGTGTGCCATGCAAGAAAAACACTCTGTTTTAGAGAAAACAGCATTCTTTCACTCTCCTGTGTTTCCTATAGGGCACGTACAGTGAGCTAGCTCAGAACAAAAGAACTGTGCTTCCTACACAAACGGGGCATATCTAGTTCAACTCAGTATTGGAAACTGAGTAAAACAGGAGCTTCTCTTCAGTCCAATACACTCTACTTGCTGGGAACAGACGCGAATGCTATTTGCACTGTATATGGCCAGAAAAGCACAAGTGTGCTGTTCTTAGCCTGAATGAACACTTGCTGCTAGAACTTGAATCTCAACGTGATTCAACTCCGTTTAGGAAGTTTAATTGAACCCTAGTGTGCCATGCAAGAAAAACACTCTGTTTTAGAAAAAACAGCATTCTTTCACTCTCCTGTGTTTCCTATAGGGCACGTACAGTGAGCTAGCTCAGAACAAAAGAACTGTGCTTCCTACACAAACGGGGCATATCTAGTTCAACTCAGTATTGGAAACTGAGTAAAACAGGAGCTTCTCTTCAGTCCAATACACTGTACTTGCTGGGAACAGACGCGAATGCTATTTGCACTGTATATGGCCAGAAAAGCACAAGTGTGCTGTTCTTAGCCTGAATGAACACTTGCTGCTAGAACTTGAATCTCAACGTGATTCAACTCCGTTTAGGAAGTTTAATTGAACCCTAGTGTGCCATGCAAGAAAAACACTCTGTTTTAGAGAAAACAGCATTCTTTCACTCTACTGTGTTTCCTATAGGGCACGTACAGTGAGCTAGCTCAGAACAAAAGAACTGTGCTTCCTACACAAACGGGGCATATCTAGTTCAACTCAGTATTGGAAACTGAGTAAAACAGGAGCTTCTCTTCAGTCCAATACACTGTACTGGCTGGGAACAGACGCGAATGCTATTTGCACTGTATATGGCCAGAAAAGCACAAGTGTGCTGTTCTTAGCCTGAATGAACACTTGCTGCTAGAACTTGAATCTCAACGTGATTCAACTCCGTTTAGGAAGTTTAATTGAACCCTAGTGTGCCATGCAAGAAAAACACTCTGTTTTAGAGAAAACAGCATTCTTTCACTCTACTGTGTTTCCTATAGGGCACGTACAGTGAGCTAGCTCAGAACAAAAGAACTGTGCTTCCTACACAAACGGGGCATATCTAGTTCAACTCAGTATTGGAAACTGAGTAAAACAGGAGCTTCTCTTCAGTCCAATACACTGTACTGGCTGGGAACAGACGCGAATGCTATTTGCACTGTATATGGCCAGAAAAGCACAAGTGTGCTGTTCTTAGCCTGAATGAACACTTGCTGCTAGAACTTGAATCTCAACGTGATTCAACTCCGTTTAGGAAATTTAATTGAACCCTAGTGGGCCATGCAAGAAAAACACTCTGTTTTAGAGAAAACAGCATTCTTTCACTCTACTGTGTTTCCTCTAGGGCACGTGCAGTGAGCTAGCTCAGAACAAAAGAACTGTGCTTCCTACACAAACGGGGCATATCTAGTTCAACTCAGTATTGGAAACTGAGTAAAACAGGAGCTTCTCTTCAGTCCAATACACTGTACTGGCTGGGAACAGACGCGAATGCTATTTGCACTGTATATGGCCAGAAAAGCACAAGTGTGCTGTTCTTAGCCTGAATGAACACTTGCTGCTAGAACTTGAATCTCAACGTGATTCAACTCCGTTTAGGAAGTTTAATTGAACCCTAGTGTGCCATGCAAGAAAAACACTCTGTTTTAGAGAAAACAGCATTCTTTCACTCTCCTGTGTTTCCTATAGGGCACGTACAGTGAGCTAGCTCAGAACAAAAGAACTGTGCTTCCTACACAAACGGGGCATATCTAGTTCAACTCAGTATTGGAAACTGAGTAAAACAGGAGCTTCTCTTCAGTCCAATACACTGTACTGGCTGGGAACAGACGCGAATGCTATTTGCACTGTATATGGCCAGAAAAGCACAAGTGTGCTGTTCTTAGCCTGAATGAACACTTGCTGCTAGAACTTGAATCTCAACGTGATTCAACTCCGTTTAGGAAGTTTAATTGAACCCTAGTGTGCCATGCAAGAAAAACACTCTGTTTTAGAGAAAACAGCATTCTTTCACTCTCCTGTGTTTCCTATAGGGCACGTACAGTGAGCTAGCTCAGAACAAAAGAACTGTGCTTCCTACACAAACGGGGCATATCTAGTTCAACTCAGTATTGGAAACTGAGTAAAACAGGAGCTTCTCTTCAGTCCAATACACTCTACTTGCTGGGAACAGACGCGAATGCTATTTGCACTGTATATGGCCAGAAAAGCACAAGTGTGCTGTTCTTAGCCTGAATGAACACTTGCTGCTAGAACTTGAATCTCAACGTGATTCAACTCCGTTTAGGAAGTTTAATTGAACCCTAGTGTGCCATGCAAGAAAAACACTCTGTTTTAGAGAAAACAGCATTCTTTCACTCTACTGTGTTTCCTATAGGGCACGTTCAGTGAGCTAGCTCAGAACAAAAGAACTGTGCTTCCTACACAAACGGGGCATATCTAGTTCAACTCAGTATTGGAAACTGAGTAAAACAGGAGCTTCTCTTCAGTCCAATACACTGTACTGGCTGGGAACAGACGCGAATGCTATTTGCACTGTATATGGCCAGAAAAGCACAAGGGTGCTGTTCTTAGCCTGAATGAACACTTGCTGCTAGAACTTGAATCTCAACGTGATTCAACTCCGTTTAGGAAGTTTAATTGAACCCTAGTGTGCCATGCAAGAAAAACACTCTGTTTTAGAGAAAACAGCATTCTTTCACTCTACTGTGTTTCCTAAAGGGCACGTACAGTGAGCTAGCTCAGAACAAAAGAACTGTGCTTCCTACACAAACGGGGCATATCTAGTTCAACTCAGTATTGGAAACTGAGTAAAACAGGAGCTTCTCTTCAGTCCAATACACTGTACTGGCTGGGAACAGACGCGAATGCTATTTGCACTGTATATGGCCAGAAAAGCACAAGTGTGCTGTTCTTAGCCTGAATGAACACTTGCTGCTAGAACTTGAATCTCAACGTGATTCAACTCCATTTAGGAAATTTAATTGAACCCTAGTGTGCCATGCAAGAAAAACACTCTGTTTTAGAGAAAACAGCATTCTTTCACTCTACTGTGTTTCCTATAGGGCACGTACAATGAGCTAGCTCAGAACAAATGAACTGTGCTTCCTACACAAACGGGGCATATCTAGTTCAACTCAGTATTGGAAACTGAGTAAAACAGGAGCTTCTCTTCAGTCCAATACACTCTACTTGCTGGGAACAGACGCGAATGCTATTTGCACTGTATATGGACAGAAAAGCACAAGTGTGCTGTTCTTAGCCTGAATGAACACTTGCTGCTAGAACTTGAATCTCAACGTGATTCAACTCCGTTTAGGAAGTTTAATTGAACCCTAGTGTGCCATGCAAGAAAAACACTCTGTTTTAGAGAAAACAGCATTCTTTCACTCTACTGTGTTTCCTATAGGGCACGTACAGTGAGCTAGCTCAGAACAAAAGAACTGTGCTTCCTACACAAACGGGGCATATCTAGTTCAACTCAGTATTGGAAACTGAGTAAAACAGGAGCTTCTCTTCAGTCCAATACACTGTACTGGCTGGGAACAGACGCGAATGCTATTTGCACTGTATATGGCCAGAAAAGCACAAGTGTGCTGTTCTTAGCCTGAATGAACACTTGCTGCTAGAACTTGAATCTCAACGTGATTCAACTCCGTTTAGGAAGTTTAATTGAACCCTATTGTGCCATGCAAGAAAAACACTCTGTTTTAGAGAAAACCAGCATTCTTTCACTCTACTGTGTTTCCTATAGGGCACGTACAGTGAGCTAGCTCAGAACAAAAGAACTGTGCTTCCTACACAAACGGGGCATATCTAGTTCAACTCAGTATTGGAAACTGAGTAAAACAGGAGCTTCTCTTCAGTCCAATACACTGTACTGGCTGGGAACAGACGCGAATGCTATTTGCACTGTATATGGACAGAAAAGCACAACTGTGCTGTTCTTAGCCTGAATGAACACTTGCTGCTAGAACTTGAATCTCAACGTGATTCAACTCCGTTTAGGAAGTTTAATTGAACCCTAGTGTGCCATGCAAGTAAAACACTCTGTTTTAGAGAAAACAGCATTCTTTCACTCTACTGTGTTTCCTATAGGGCACGTACAGTGAGCTAGCTCAGAACAAAAGAACTGTGCTTCCTACACAAACGGGGCATATCTAGTTCAACTCAGTATTGGAAACTGAGTAAAACAGGAGCTTCTCTTCAGTCCAATACACTGTACTGGCTGGGAACAGACGCGAATGCTATTTGCACTGTATATGGCCAGAAAAGCACAAGTGTGCTGTTCTTAGCCTGAATGAACACTTGCTGCTAGAACTTGAATCTCAACGTGATTCAACTCCGTTTAGGAAGTTTAATTGAACCCTAGTGTGCCATGCAAGAAAAACACTCTGTTTTAGAGAAAACAGCATTCTTTCACTCTCCTGTGTTTCCTATAGGGCACGTACAGTGAGCTAGCTCAGAACAAAAGAACTGTGCTTCCTACACAAACGGGGCATATCTAGTTCAACTCAGTATTGGAAACTGAGTAAAACAGGAGCTTCTCTTCAGTCCAATACACTGTACTGGCTGGGAACAGACGCGAATGCTATTTGCACTGTATATGGCCAGAAAAGCACAAGTGTGCTGTTCTTAGCCTGAATGAACACTTGCTGCTAGAACTTGAATCTCAACGTGATTCAACTCCGTTTAGGAAGTTTAATTGAACCCTAGTGTGCCATGCAAGAAAAACACTCTGTTTTAGAGAAAACAGCATTCTTTCACTCTACTGTGTTTCCTCTAGGGCACGTGCAGTGAGCTAGCTCAGAACAAAAGAACTGTGCTTCCTACACAAACGGGGCATATCTAGTTCAACTCAGTATTGGAAACTGAGTAAAACAGGAGCTTCTCTTCAGTCCAATACACTGTACTGGCTGGGAACAAACGCGAATGCTATTTGCACTGTATATGGCCAGAAAAGCACAAGTGTGCTGTTCTTAGCCTGAATGAACACTTGCTGCTAGAACTTGAATCTCAACGTGATTCAACTCCGTTTAGGAAGTTTAATTGAACCCTAGTGTGCCATGCAAGAAAAACACTCTGTTTTAGAGAAAACAGCATTCTTTCACTCTCCTGTGTTTCCTATAGGGCACGTACAGTGAGCTAGCTCAGAACAAAAGAACTGTGCTTCCTACACAAACGGGGCATATCTAGTTCAACTCAGTATTGGAAACTGAGTAAAACAGGAGCTTCTCTTCAGTCCAATACACTGTACTGGCTGGGAACAGACGAGAATGCTATTTGCACTGTATATGGCCAGAAAAGCACAAGTGTGCTGTTCTTAGCCTGAATGAACACTTGCTGCTAGAACTTGAATCTCAACGTGATTCAACTCCGTTTAGGAAGTTTAATTGAACCCTAGTGTGCCATGCAAGAAAAACACTCTGTTTTAGAAAAAACAGCATTCTTTCACTCTCCTGTGTTTCCTATAGGGCACGTACAGTGAGCTAGCTCAGAACAAAAGAACTGTGCTTCCTACACAAACGGGGCATATCTAGTTCAACTCAGTATTGGAAACTGAGTAAAACAGGAGCTTCTCTTCAGTCCAATACACTGTACTGGCTGGGAACAGACGCGAATGCTATTTGCACTGTATATGGCCAGAAAAGCACAAGTGTGCTGTTCTTAGCCTGAATGAACACTTGCTGCTAGAACTTGAATCTCAACGTGATTCAACTCCGTTTAGGAAGTTTAATTGAACCCTAGTGTGCCATGCAAGAAAAACACTCTGTTTTAGAGAAAACAGCATTCTTTCACTCTACTGTGTTTCCTCTAGGGCACGTGCAGTGAGCTAGCTCAGAACCAAAGAACTGTGCTTCCTACACAAACGGGGCATATCTAGTTCAACTCAGTATTGGAAACTGAGTAAAACAGGAGCTTCTCTTCAGTCCAATACACTGTACTGGCTGGGAACAAACGCGAATGCTATTTGCACTGTATATGGCCAGAAAAGCACAAGTGTGCTGTTCTTAGCCTGAATGAACACTTGGTGCTACAACTTGAATCTCAACGTGATTCAACTCCGTTTAGGAAGTTTAATTGAACCCTAGTGTGCCATGCAAGAAAAGCACTCTGTTTTAGAGAAAACAGCATTCTTTCACTCTCCTGTGTTTCCTATAGGGCACGTACAGTGAGCTAGCTCAGAACAAAAGAACTGTGCTTCCTACACAAACGGGGCATATCTAGTTCAACTCAGTATTGGAAACTGAGTAAAACAGGAGCTTCTCTTCAGTCCAATACACTGTACTGGCTGGGAGCAGACGCGAATGCTATTTGCACTGTATATGGCCAGAAAAGCACAAGTGTGGTGTTCTTAGCCTGAATGAACACTTGCTGCTAGAACTTGAATCTCAACGTGATTCAACTCCGTTTAGGAAGTTTAATTGAACCCTAGTGTGCCATGCAAGTAAAACACTCTGTTTTAGAGAAAACAGCATTCTTTCACTCTACTGTGTTTCCTATAGGGCACGTACAGTGAGCTAGCTCAGAACAAAAGAACTGTGCTTCCTACACAAACGGGGCATATCTAGTTCAACTCAGTATTGGAAACTGAGTAAAACAGGAGCTTCTCTTCAGTCCAATACACTGTACTGGCTGGGAACAGACGCGAATGCTATTTGCACTGTATATGGCCAGAAAAGCACAAGTGTGCTGTTCTTAGCCTGAATGAACACTTGCTGCTAGAACTTGAATCTCAACGTGATTCAACTCCATTTAGGAAGTTTAATTGAACCCTAGTGTGCCATGCAAGAAAAACACTCTGTTTTAGAGAAAACAGCATTATTTCACTCTACTGTGTTTCCTATAGGGCACGTACAGTGAGCTAGCTCAGAACAATAGAACTGTGCTTCCTACACAAACGGGGCATATCTAGTTCAACTCAGTATTGGAAACTGAGTAAAACAGGAGCTTCTCTTCAGTCCAATACACTGTACTGGCTGGGAACAGACGCGAATGCTATTTGCACTGTATATGGCCAGAAAAGCTCAAGTGTGCTGATCTTAGCCTGAATGAACACTTGCTGCTAGAACTTGAATCTCAACGTGATTCAACTCCGTTTAGGAAGTTTAATTGAACCCTAGTGTGCCATGCAAGAAAAACACTCTGTTTTAGAGAAAACAGCATTCTTTCACTCTCCTGTGTTTCCTATAAGGCACGTACAGTGAGCTAGCTCAGAACAAAAGAACTGTGCTTCCTACACAAACGGGGCATATCTAGTTCAACTCAGTATTGGAAACTGAGTAAAACAGGAGCTTCTCTTCAGTCCAATACACTGTACTGGCTGGGAACAGACGCGAATGCTATTTGCACTGTATATGGCCAGAAAAGCACAAGTGTGCTGTTCTTAGCCTGAATGAACACTTGCTGCTAGAACTTGAATCTCAACGTGATTCAACTCCGTTTAGGAAGTTTAATTGAACCCTAGTGTGCCATGCAAGAAAAACACTCTGTTTTAGAGAAAACAGCATTCCTTCACTCTACTGTGTTTCCTATAGGGCACGTACAGTGAGCTAGCTCAGAACAAAAGAACTGTGCTTCCTACACAAACGGGGCATATCTAGTTCAACTCAGTATTGGAAACTGAGTAAAACAGGAGCTTCTCTTCAGTCCAATACACTCTACTTGCTGGGCACAGACGCGAATGCTATTTGCACTGTATATGGCCAGAAAAGTACAAGTGTGCTGTTCTTAGCCTGAATGAACACTTGCTGCTAGAACTTGAATCTCAACGTGATTCAACTCCGTTTAGGAAGTTGAATTGAACCCTAGTGTGCCATGCAAGAAAAACACTCTGTTTTAGAGAAAACAGCATTCTTTCACTCTCCTGTGTTTCCTATAGGGCACGTACAGTGAGCTAGCTCAGAACAATAGAACTGTGCTTCCTACACAAACGGGGCATATCTAGTTCAACTCAGTATTGGAAACTGAGTAAAACAGGAGCTTCTCTTCAGTCCAATACACTGTACTGGCTGGGAACAGACGCGAATGCTATTTGCACTGTATATGGCCAGAAAAGCTCAAGTGTGCTGATCTTAGCCTGAATGAACACTTGCTGCTAGAACTTGAATCTCAACGTGATTCAACTCCGTTTAGGAAGTTTAATTGAACCCTAGTGTGCCATGCAAGAAAAACACTCTGTTTTAGAGAAAACAGCATTCTTTCACTCTCCTGTGTTTCCTATAAGGCACGTACAGTGAGCTAGCTCAGAACAAAAGAACTGTGCTTCCTACACAAACGGGGCATATCTAGTTCAACTCAGTATTGGAAACTGAGTAAAACAGGAGCTTCTCTTCAGTCCAATACACTGTACTGGCTGGGAACAGACGCGAATGCTATTTGCACTGTATATGGCCAGAAAAGCACAAGTGTGCTGTTCTTAGCCTGAATGAACACTTGCTGCTAGAACTTGAATCTCAACGTGATTCAACTCCGTTTAGGAAGTTTAATTGAACCCTAGTGTGCCATGCAAGAAAAACACTCTGTTTTAGAGAAAACAGCATGCCTTCACTCTACTGTGTTTCCTATAGGGCACGTACAGTGAGCTAGCTCAGAACAAAAGAACTCTGCTTCCTACACAAACGGGGCATATCTAGTTCAACTCAGTATTGGAAACTGAGTAAAACAGGAGCTTCTCTTCAGTCCAATACACTGTACTTGCTGGGAACAGACGCGAATGCTATTTGCACTGTATATGGCCAGAAAAGCACAAGTGTGCTGTTCTTAGCCTGAATGAACACTTGCTGCTAGAACTTGAATCTCAACGTGATTCAACTCCGTTTAGGAAGTTTAATTGAACCCTAGTGTGCCATGCAAGAAAAACACTCTGTTTTAGAGAAAACAGCATTCTTTCACTCTCCTGTGTTTCCTCTAGGGCACGTACAGTGAGCTAGCTCAGAACAATAGAACTGTGCTTCCTACACAAACGGGGCATATCTAGTTCAACTCAGTATTGGAAACTGAGTAAAACAGGAGCTTCTCTTCAGTCCAATACACTGTACTGGCTGGGAACAGACGCGAATGCTATTTGCACTGTATATGGCCAGAAAAGCACAAGTGTGCTGTTCTTAGCCTGAATGAACACTTGCTGCTAGAACTTGAATCTCAACGTGATTCAACTCCGTTTAGGAAGTTTAATTGAACCCTAGTGTGCCATGCAAGAAAAACACTCTGTTTTAGAGAAAACAGCATTCTTTCACTCTCCTGTGTTTCCTATAGGGCACGTACAGTGAGCTAGCTCAGAACAAAAGAACTGTGCTTCCTACACAAACGGGGCATATCTAGTTCAACTCAGTATTGGAAACTGAGTAAAACAGGAGCTTCTCTTCAGTCCAATACACTGTACTGGCTGGGAACAGACGCGAATGCTATTTGCACTGTATATGGCCAGAAAAGCACAAGTGTGCTGTTCTTAGCCTGAATGAACACTTGCTGCTAGAACTTGAATCTCAACGTGATTCAACTCCGTTTAGGAAGTTTAATTGAACCCTAGTGTGCCATGCAAGAAAAACACTCTGTTTTAGAGAAAACAGCATTCCTTCACTCTACTGTGTTTCCTATAGGGCACGTACAGTGAGCTAGCTCAGAACAAAAGAACTGTGCTTCCTACACAAACGGGGCATATCTAGTTCAACTCAGTATTGGAAACTGAGTAAAACAGGAGCTTCTCTTCAGTCCAATACACTGTACTGGCTGGGAACAGACGCGAATGCTATTTGCACTGTATATGGCCAGAAAAGCACAAGTGTGCTGTTCTTAGCCTGAATGAACACTTGCTGCTAGAACTTGAATCTCAACGTGATTCAACTCCGTTTAGGAAGTTTAATTGAACCCTAGTGTGCCATGCAAGAAAAACACTCTGTTTTAGAGAAAACAGCATTCTTTCACTCTCCTGTGTTTCCTCTAGGGCATGTGCAGTGAGCTAGCTCAGAACAAAAGAACTGTGCTTCCTACACAAACGGGGCATATCTAGTTCAACTCAGTATTGGAAACTGAGTAAAACAGGAGCTTCTCTTCAGTCCAATACACTGTACTGGCTGGGAACAGACGCGAATGCTATTTGCACTGTATATGGCCAGAAAAGCACAAGTGTGCTGTTCTTAGCCTGAATGAACACTTGCTGCTAGAACTTGAATCTCAACGTGATTCAACTCCGTTTAGGAAGTTTAATTGAACCCTAGTGTGCCATGCAAGAAAAACACTCTGTTTTAGAGAAAACAGCATTCTTTCACTCTCCTGTGTTTCCTCTAGGGCACGTGCAGTGAGCTAGCTCAGAACAAAAGAACTGTGCTTCCTACACAAACGGGGCATATCTAGTTCAACTCAGTATTGGAAACTGAGTAAAACAGGAGCTTCTCTTCAGTCCAATACACTGTACTGGCTGGGAACAAACGCGAATGCTATTTGCACTGTATATGGCCAGAAAAGCACAAGTGTGCTGTTCTTAGCCTGAATGAACACTTGCTGCTAGAACTTGAATCTCAACGTGATTCAACTCCGTTTAGGAAGTTTAATTGAACCCTAGTGTGCCATGCAAGAAAAACACTCTGTTTTAGAGAAAACAGCATTCTTTCACTCTCCTGTGTTTCCTATAGGGCACGTACAGTGAGCTAGCTCAGAACAAAAGAACTGTGCTTCCTACACAAACGGGGCATATCTAGTTCAACTCAGTATTGGAAACTGAGTAAAACAGGAGCTTCTCTTCAGTCCAATACACTGTACTGGCTGGGAACAGACGCGAATGCTATTTGCACTGTATATGGCCAGAAAAGCACAAGTGTGCTGTTCTTAGCCTGAATGAACACTTGCTGCTAGAACTTGAATCTCAACGTGATTCAACTCCGTTTAGGAAGTTTAATTGAACCCTAGTGTGCCATGCAAGAAAAACACTCTGTTTTAGAGAAAACAGCATTCTTTCACTCTACTGTGTTTCCTCTAGGGCACGTGCAGTGAGCTAGCTCAGAACAAAAGAACTGTGCTTCCTACACAAACGGGGCATATCTAATTCAACTCAGTATTGGAAACTGAGTAAAACAGGAGCTTCTCTTCAGTCCAATACACTGTACTGGCTGGGAACAAACGCGAATGCTATTTGCACTGTATATGGCCAGAAAAGCACAAGTGTGCTGTTCTTAGCCTGAATGAACACTTGCTGCTAGAACTTGAATCTCAACGTGATTCAACTCCGTTTAGGAAGTTTAATTGAACCCTAGTGTGCCATGCAAGAAAAACACTCTGTTTTAGAGAAAACAGCATTCTTTCACTCTCCTGTGTTTCCTATAGGGCACGTACAGTGAGCTAGCTCAGAACAAAAGAACTGTGCTTCCTACACAAACGGGGCATATCTAGTTCAACTCAGTATTGGAAACTGAGTAAAACAGGAGCTTCTCTTCAGTCCAATACACTGTACTGGCTGGGAACAGACGCGAATGCTATTTGCACTGTATATGGCCAGAAAAGCACAAGTGTGCTGTTCTTAGCCTGAATGAACACTTGCTGCTAGAACTTGAATCTCAACGTGATTCAACTCCGTTTAGGAAGTTTAATTGAACCCTAGTGTGCCATGCAAGAAAAACACTCTGTTTTAGAGAAAACAGCATTCTTTCACTCTCCTGTGTTTCCTATAGGGCACGTACAGTGAGCTAGCTCAGAACAAAAGAACTGTGCTTCCTACACAAACGGGGCATATCTAGTTCAACTGAGTATTGGAAACTGAGTAAAACAGGAGCTTCTCTTCAGTCTAATACACTGTACTGGCTGGGAACAGACGCGAATGCTATTTGCACTGTATATGGCCAGAAAAGCACAAGTGTGCTGTTCTTAGCCTGAATGAACACTTGCTGCTAGAACTTGAAT
Source organism: Peromyscus maniculatus bairdii (assembly GCF_049852395.1). Classification (NCBI taxonomy): domain Eukaryota; kingdom Metazoa; phylum Chordata; class Mammalia; order Rodentia; family Cricetidae; genus Peromyscus; species Peromyscus maniculatus. The sequence goes on along the minus strand of NC_134865.1, from coordinate 41,026,380 downwards.
CTCAACGTGATTCAACTCCGTTTAGGAAGTTTAATTGAACCCTAGTGTGCCATGAAAGAAAAACACTCTGTTTTAGAGAAAACAGCATTCTTTCACTCTACTGTGTTTCCTCTAGGGCACGTGCAGTGAGCTAGCTCAGAACAAAAGAACTGTGCTTCCTACACAAACGGGGCATATCTAGTTCAACTCAGTATTGGAAACTGAGTAAAACAGGAGCTTCTCTTCAGTCCAATACACTGTACTGGCTGGGAACAGACGCGAATGCTATTTGCACTGTATATGGCCAGAAAAGCACAAGTGTGCTGTTCTTAGCCTGAATGAACACTTGCTGCTAGAACTTGAATCTCAACGTGATTCAACTCCGTTTAGGAAGTTTAATTGAACCCTAGTGTGCCATGCAAGAAAAACACTCTGTTTTAGAGAAAACAGCATTCTTTCACTCTCCTGTGTTTCCTATAGGGCACGTACAGTGAGCTAGCTCAGAACAAAAGAACTGTGCTTCCTACACAAACGGGGCATATCTAGTTCAACTCAGTATTGGAAACTGATTAAAACAGGAGCTTCTCTTCAGTCCAATACACTGTACTGGCTGGGAACAGACGCGAATGCTATTTGCACTGTATATGGCCAGAAAAGCACAAGTGTGCTGTTCTTAGCCTGAATGAACACTTGCTGCTAGAACTTGAATCTCAACGTGATTCAACTCCGTTTAGGAAGTTTAATTGAACCCTAGTGTGCCATGCAAGAAAAACACTCTGTTTTAGAGAAAACAGCATTCTTTCACTCTCCTGTGTTTCCTATAGGGCACGTACAGTGAGCTAGCTCAGAACAAAAGAACTGTGCTTCCTACACAAACGGGGCATATCTAGTTCAACTCAGTATTGGAAACTGAGTAAAACAGGAGCTTCTCTTCAGTCCAATACACTGTACTGGCTGGGAACAGACGCGAATGCTATTTGCACTGTATATGGCCAGAAAAGCACAAGTGTGCTGTTCTTAGCCTGAATGAACACTTGCTGCTAGAACTTGAATCTCAACGTGATTCAACTCCGTTTAGGAAGTTTAATTGAACCCTAGTGTGCCATGCAAGAAAAACACTCTGTTTTAGAGAAAACAGCATTCTTTCACTCTCCTGTGTTTCCTATAGGGCACGTACAGTGAGCTAGCTCAGAACAAAAGAACTGTGCTTCCTACACAAACGGGGCATATCTAGTTCAACTCAGTATTGGAAACTGAGTAAAACAGGAGCTTCTCTTCAGTCCAATACACTGTACTTGCTGGGAACAGACGCGAATGCTATTTGCACTGTATATGGCCAGAAAAGCACAAGTGTGCTGTTCTTAGCCTGAATGAACACTTGCTGCTAGAACTTGAATCTCAACGTGATTCAACTCCGTTTAGGAAGTTTAATTGAACCCTAGTGTGCCATGCAAGAAAAACACTCTGTTTTAGAGAAAACAGCATTCTTTCACTCTCCTGTGTTTCCTATAGGGCACGTACAGTGAGCTAGCTCAGAACAAAAGAACTGTGCTTCCTACACAAACGGGGCATATCTAGTTCAACTGAGTATTGGAAACTGAGTAAAACAGGAGCTTCTCTTCAGTCCAATACACTGTACTGGCTGGGAACAGACGCGAATGCTATTTGCACTGTATATGGCCAGAAAAGCACAAGTGTGCTGTTCTTAGCCTGAATGAACACTTGCTGCTAGAACTTGAATCTCAACGTGATTCAACTCCGTTTAGGAAGTTTAATTGAACCCTAGTGTGCCATGCAAGAAAAACACTCTGTTTTAGAGAAAACAGCCTTCTTTCACTCTCCTGTGTTTCCTCTAGGGCACGTGCAGTGAGCTAGCTCAGAACAAAAGAACTGTGCTTCCTACACAAACGGGGCATATCTAGTTCAACTCAGTATTGGAAACTGAGTAAAACAGGAGCTTCTCTTCAGTCCAATACACTGTACTGGCTGGGAACAGACGCGAATGCTATTTGCACTGTATATGGCCAGAAAAGCACAAGTGTGCTGTTCTTAGCCTGAATGAACACTTGCTGCTAGAACTTGAATCTCAACGTGATTCAACTCCGTTTAGGAAGTTTAATTGAACCCTAGTGTGCCATGCAAGAAAAACACTCTGTTTTAGAGAAAACCAGCATTCTTTCACTCTACTGTGTTTCCTATAGGGCACGTACAGTGAGCTAGCTCAGAACAAAAGAACTGTGCTTCCTACACAAACGGGGCATATCTAGTTCAACTCAGTATTGGAAACTGAGTAAAACAGGAGCTTCTCTTCAGTCCAATACACTGTACTGGCTGGGAACAGACGCGAATGCTATTTGCACTGTATATGGCCAGAAAAGCACAAGTGTGCTGTTCTTAGCCTGAATGAACACTTGCTGCTAGAACTTGAATCTCAACGTGATTCAACTCCGTTTAGGAAGTTTAATTGAACCCTAGTGTGCCATGCAAGAAAAACACTCTGTTTTAGAGAAAACAGCATTCTTTCACTCTCCTGTGTTTCCTATAGGGCACGTACAGTGAGCTAGCTCAGAACAAAAGAACTGTGCTTCCTACACAAACGGGGCATATCTAGTTCAACTCAGTATTGGAAACTGAGTAAAACAGGAGCTTCTCTTCAGTCCAATACACTGTACTGGCTGGGAACAGACGCGAATGCTATTTGCACTGTATATGGCCAGAAAAGCACAAGTGTGCTGTTCTTAGCCTGAATGAACACTTGCTGCTAGAACTTGAATCTCAACGTGATTCAACTCCGTTTAGGAAGTTTAATTGACCCTAGTGTGCCATGCAAGAAAAACACTCTGTTTTAGAGAAAACAGCATTCTTTCACTCTACTGTGTTTCCTATAGGGCACGTACAGTGAGCTAGCTCAGAACAATAGAACTGTGCTTCCTACACAAACGAGGCATATCTAGTTCAACTCAGTATTGGAAACTGAGTAAAACAGGAGCTTCTCTTCAGTCCAATACACTGTACTGGCTGGGAACAGACGCGAATGCTATTTGCACTGTATATGGCCAGAAAAGCACAAGTGTGCTGATCTTAGCCTGAATGAACACTTGCTGCTAGAACTTGAATCTCAACGTGATTCAACTCCGTTTAGGAAGTTTAATTGAACCCTAGTGTGCCATGCAAGAAAAACACTCTGTTTTAGAGAAAACAGCATTCTTTCACTCTACTGTGTTTCCTATAGGGCACGTACAGTGAGCTACCTCAGAACAAAAGAACTGTGCTTCCTACACAAACGGGGCATATCTAGTTCAACTCAGTATTGGAAACTGAGTAAAACAGGAGCTTCTCTTCAGTCCAATACACTGTACTGGCTGGGAACAGACGTGAATGCTATTTGCACTGTATAGGGCCAGAAAAGCACAAGTGTGCTGTTCTTAGCCTGAATGAACACTTGCTGCTAGAACTTGAATCTCAACGTGATTCAACTCCGTTTAGGAAGTTTAATTGACCCTAGTGTGCCATGCAAGAAAAACACTCTGTTTTAGAGAAAACAGCATTCTTTCACTCTACTGTGTTTCCTATAGGGCACGTACAGTGAGCTAGCTCAGAACAATAGAACTGTGCTTCCTACACAAACGGGGCATATCTAGTTCAACTCAGTATTGGAAACTGAGTAAAACAGGAGCTTCTCTTCAGTCCAATACACTGTACTGGCTGGGAACAGACGCGAATGCTATTTGCACTGTATATGGCCAGAAAAGCACAAGTGTGCTGTTCTTAGCCTGAATGAACACTTGCTGCTAGAACTTGAATCTCAACGTGATTCAACTCCGTTTAGGAAGTTTAATTGAACCCTAGTGTGCCATGCAAGAAAAACACTCTGTTTTAGAGAAAACAGCATTCTTTCACTCTCCTGTGTTTCCTATAAGGCACGTACAGTGAGCTAGCTCAGAACAAAAGAACTGTGCTTCCTACACAAACGGGGCATATCTAGTTCAACTCAGTATTGGAAACTGAGTAAAACAGGAGCTTCTCTTCAGTCCAATACACTGTACTGGCTGGGAACAGACGCGAATGCTATTTGCACTGTATATGGCCAGAAAAGCACAAGTGTGCTGTTCTTAGCCTGAATGAACACTTGCTGCTAGAACTTGAATCTCAACGTGATTCAACTCCGTTTAGGAAGTTTAATTGAACCCTAGTGTGCCATGCAACAAAAACACTCTGTTTTAGAGAAAACAGCATTCTTTCACTCTCCTGTGTTTCCTATAGGGCACGTACAGTGAGCTAGCTCAGAACAAAAGAACTGTGCTTCCTACACAAACGGGGCATATCTAGTTCAACTCAGTATTGGAAACTGAGTAAAACAGGAGCTTCTCTTCAGTCCAATACACTGTACTGGCTGGGAACAGACGTGAATGCTATTTGCACTGTATATGGCCAGAAAAGCACAAGTGTGCTGTTCTTAGCCTGAATGAACACTTGCTGCTAGAACTTGAATCTCAACGTGATTCAACTCCGTTTAGGAAGTTTAATTGAACCCTAGTGTGCCATGCAAGAAAAACACTCTGTTTTAGAGAAAACAGCATTCTTTCACTCTACTGTGTTTCCTATAGGGCACGTACAGTGAGCTAGCTCAGAACAAAAGAACTGTGCTTCCTACACAAACGGGGCATATCTAGTTCAACTCAGTATTGGAAACTGAGTAAAACAGGAGCTTCTCTTCAGTCCAATACACTCTACTTGCTGGGAACAGACGCGAATGCTATTTGCACTGTATATGGCCAGAAAAGCACAAGTGTGCTGTTCTTAGCCTGAATGAACACTTGCTGCTAGAACTTGAATCTCAACGTGATTCAACTCCGTTTAGGAAGTTTAATTGAACCCTAGTGTGCCATGCAAGAAAAACACTCTGTTTTAGAGAAAACCAGCATTCTTTCACTCTACTGTGTTTCCTATAGGGCACGTACAGTGAGCTAGCTCAGAACAAAAGAACTGTGCTTCCTACACAAACGGGGCATATCTAGTTCAACTCAGTATTGGAAACTGAGTAAAACAGGAGCTTCTCTTCAGTCCAATACACTGTACTGGCTGGGAACAGACGCGAATGCTATTTGCACTGTATATGGACAGAAAAGCACAAGTGTGCTGTTCTTAGCCTGAATGAACACTTGCTGCTAGATCTTGAATCTCAACGTGATTCAACTCCGTTTAGGAAGTTTAATTGAACCCTAGTGTGCCATGCAAGTAAAACACTCTGTTTTAGAGAAAACAGCATTCTTTCACTCTACTGTGTTTCCTATAGGGCACGTACAGTGAGCTACCTCAGAACAAAAGAACTGTGCTTCCTACACAAACGGGGCATATCTAGTTCAACTCAGTATTGGAAACTGAGTAAAACAGGAGCTTCTCTTCAGTCCAATACACTGTACTGGCTGGGAACAGACGCGAATGCTATTTGCACTGTATATGGCCAGAAAAGCACAAGTGTGCTGTTCTTAGCCTGAATGAACACTTGCTGCTAGAACATGAATCTCAACGTGATTCAACTCCGTTTACGAAGTTTAATTGAACCCTAGTGTGCCATGCAAGAAAAACACTCTGTTTTAGAGAAAACAGCATTCTTTCACTCTCCTGTGTTTCCTATAGGGCACGTACAGTGAGCTAGCTCAGAACAAAAGAACTGTGCTTCCTACACAAACGGGGCATATCTAGTTCAACTCAGTATTGGAAACTGAGTAAAACAGGAGCTTCTCTTCAGTCCAATACACTGTACTGGCTGGGAACAGACGCGAATGCTATTTGCACTGTATATGGCCAGAAAAGCACAAGTGTGCTGTTCTTAGCCTGAATGAACACTTGCTGCTAGAACTTGAATCTCAACGTGATTCAACTCCGTTTAGGAAGTTTAATTGAACCCTAGTGTGCCATGCAAGAAAAACACTCTGTTTTAGAGAAAACAGCATTCTTTCACTCTCCTGTGTTTCCTATAGGGCACGTACAGTGAGCTAGCTCAGAACAAAAGAACTGTGCTTCCTACACAAACGGGGCATATCTAGTTCAACTCAGTATTGGAAACTGAGTAAAACAGGAGCTTCTCTTCAGTCCAATACACTGTACTGGCTGGGAACAGACGCGAATGCTATTTGCACTGTATATGGCCAGAAAAGCACAAGTGTGCTGTTCTTAGCCTGAATGAACACTTGCTGCTAGAACTTGAATCTCAACGTGATTCAACTCCGTTTAAGAAGTTTAATTGAACCCTAGTGTGCCATGCAAGAAAAACACTCTGTTTTAGAGAAAACAGCATTCTTTCACTCTACTGTGTTTCCTCTAGGGCACGTGCAGTGAGCTAGCTCAGAACAAAAGAACTGTGCTTCCTACACAAACGGGGCATATCTAGTTCAACTCAGTATTGGAAACTGAGTAAAACAGGAGCTTCTCTTCAGTCCAATACACTGTACTGGCTGGGAACAGACGCGAATGCTATTTGCACTGTATATGGCCAGAAAAGCACAAGTGTGCTGTTCTTAGCCTGAATGAACACTTGCTGCTAGAACTTGAATCTCAACGTGATTCAACTCCGTTTAGGAAGTTTAATTGAACCCTAGTGTGCCATGCAAGAAAAACACTCTGTTTTAGAGAAAACAGCATTCTTTCACTCTCCTGTGTTTCCTATAGGGCACGTACAGTGAGCTAGCTCAGAACAAAAGAACTGTGCTTCCTACACAAACGGGGCATATCTAGTTCAACTCAGTATTGGAAACTGAGTAAAACAGGAGCTTCTCTTCAGTCCAATACACTGTACTTGCTGGGAACAGACGCGAATGCTATTTGCACTGTATATGGCCAGAAAAGCACAAGTGTGCTGTTCTTAGCCTGAATGAACACTTGCTGCTAGAACTTGAATCTCAACGTGATTCAACTCCGTTTAGGAAGTTTAATTGAACCCTAGTGTGCCATGCAAGAAAAACACTCTGTTTTAGAGAAAACAGCATTCTTTCACTCTACTGTGTTTCCTATAGGGCACGTACAGTGAGCTAGCTCAGAACAAAAGAACTGTGCTTCCTACACAAACGGGGCATATCTAGTTCAACTGAGTATTGGAAACTGAGTAAAACAGGAGCTTCTCTTCAGTCCAATACACTGTACTGGCTGGGAACAGACGCGAATGCTATTTGCACTGTATATGGCCAGAAAAGCACAAGTGTGCTGTTCTTAGCCTGAATGAACACTTGCTGCTAGAACTTGAATCTCAACGTGATTCAACTCCGTTTAGGAAGTTTAATTGAACCCTAGTGTGCCATGCAAGAAAAACACTCTGTTTTAGAGAAAACAGCCTTCTTTCACTCTCCTGTGTTTCCTCTAGGGCACGTGCAGTGAGCTAGCTCAGAACAAAAGAACTGTGCTTCCTACACAAACGGGGCATATCTAGTTCAACTCAGTATTGGAAACTGAGTAAAACAGGAGCTTCTCTTCAGTCCAATACACTGTACTGGCTGGGAACAGACGCGAATGCTATTTGCACTGTATATGGCCAGAAAAGCACAAGTGTGCTGTTCTTAGCCTGAATGAACACTTGCTGCTAGAACTTGAATCTCAACGTGATTCAACTCCGTTTAGGAAGTTTAATTGACCCTAGTGTGCCATGCAAGAAAAACACTCTGTTTTAGAGAAAACAGCATTCTTTCACTCTACTGTGTTTCCTATAGGGCACGTGCAGTGAGCTAGCTCAGAACAATAGAACTGTGCTTCCTACACAAACGGGGCATATCTAGTTCAACTCCGTATTGGAAACTGAGTAAAACAGGAGCTTCTCTTCAGTCCAATACACTGTACTGGCTGGGAACAGACGCGAATGCTATTTGCACTGTATATGGCCAGAAAAGCACAAGTGTGCTGTTCTTAGCCTGAATGAACACTTGCTGCTAGAACTTGAATCTCAACGTGATTCAACTCCGTTTAGGAAGTTTAATTGAACCCTAGTGTGCCATGCAAGAAAAACACTCTGTTTTAGAGAAAACAGCATTCTTTCACTCTCCTGTGTTTCCTATAAGGCACGTACAGTGAGCTAGCTCAGAACAAAAGAACTGTGCTTCCTACACAAACGGGGCATATCTAGTTCAACTCAGTATTGGAAACTGAGTAAAATAGGAGCTTCTCTTCAGTCCAATACACTGTACTGGCTGGGAACAGACGCGAATGCTATTTGCACTGTATATGGCCAGAAAAGCACAAGTGTGCTGTTCTTAGCCTGAATGAACACTTGCTGCTAGAACTTGAATCTCAACGTGATTCAACTCCGTTTAGGAAGTTTAATTGAACCCTAGTGTGCCATGCAAGAAAAACACTCTGTTTTAGAGAAAACAGCATTCTTTCACTCTCCTGTGTTTCCTATAGGGCACGTACAGTGAGCTAGCTCAGAACAAAAGAACTGTGCTTCCTACACAAACGGGGCATATCTAGTTCAACTCAGTATTGGAAACTGAGTAAAACAGGAGCTTCTCTTCAGTCCAATACACTGTACTGGCTGGGAACAGACGCGAATGCTATTTGCACTGTATATGGACAGAAAAGCACAAGTGTGCTGTTCTTAGCCTGAATGAACACTTGCTGCTAGATCTTGAATCTCAACGTGATTCAACTCCGTTTAGGAAGTTTAATTGAACCCTAGTGTGCCATGCAAGTAAAACACTCTGTTTTAGAGAAAACAGCATTCTTTCACTCTACTGTGTTTCCTATAGGGCACGTACAGTGAGCTACCTCAGAACAAAAGAACTGTGCTTCCTACACAAACGGGGCATATCTAGTTCAACTCAGTATTGGAAACTGAGTAAAACAGGAGCTTCTCTTCAGTCCAATATACTGTACTGGCTGGGAACAGACGCGAATGCTATTTGCACTGTATATGGCCAGAAAAGCACAAGTGTGCTATTCTTAGCCTGAGTGAACACTTGCTGCTAGAACTTGAATCTCAACGTGATTCACCTCCGTTTAGGAAGTTTAATTGACCCTAGTGTGCCATGCAAGAAAAACACTCTGTTTTAGAGAAAACAGCATTCTTTCACTCTACTGTGTTTCCTATAGGGCACGTACAGTGAGCTAGCTCAGAACAATAGAACTGTGCTTCCTACACAAACGGGGCATATCTAGTTCAACTCAGTATTGGAAACTGAGTAAAACAGGAGCTTCTCTTCAGTCCAATACACTGTACTGGCTGGGAACAGACGCGAATGCTATTTGCACTGTATATGGCCAGAAAAGCACAAGTGTGCTGATCTTAGCCTGAATGAACACTTGCTGCTAGAACTTGAATCTCAACGTGATTCAACTCCGTTTAGGAAGTTTAATTGAACCCTAGTGTGCCATGCAAGAAAAACACTCTGTTTTAGAGAAAACAGCATTCTTTCACTCTCCTGTGTTTCCTATAAGGCACGTACAGTGAGCTAGCTCAGAACAAAAGAACTGTGCTTCCTACACAAACGGGGCATATCTAGTTCAACTCAGTATTGGAAACTGAGTAAAACAGGAGCTTCTCTTCAGTCCAATACACTGTACTGGCTGGGAACAGACGCGAATGCTATTTGCACTGTATATGGCCAGAAAAGCACAAGTGTGCTGTTCTTAGCCTGAATGAACACTTGCTGCTAGAACTTGAATCTCAACGTGATTCAACTCCGTTTAGGAAGTTTAATTGAACCCTAGTGTGCCATGCAAGAAAAACACTCTGTTTTAGAGAAAACAGCATTCTTTCACTCTCCTGTGTTTCCTATAAGGCACGTACAGTGAGCTAGCTCAGAACAAAAGAACTGTCCTTCCTACACAAACGGGGCATATCTAGTTCAACTCAGTATTGGAAACTGAGTAAAACAGGAGCTTCTCTTCAGTCCAATACACTGTACTGGCTGGGAACAGACGCGAATGCTATTTGCACTGTATATGGCCAGAAAAGCACAAGTGTGCTGTTCTTAGCCTGAATGAACACTTGCTGCTAGAACTTGAATCTCAACGTGATTCAACTCCGTTTAGGAAGTTTAATTGAACCCTAGTGTGCCATGCAAGAAAAACACTCTGTTTTAGAGAAAACAGCATTCTTTCACTCTCCTGTGTTTCCTATAGGGCACGTACAGTGAGCTAGCTCAGAACAAAAGAACTGTGCTTCCTACACAAACGGGGCATATCTAGTTCAACTCAGTATTGGAAACTGAGTAAAACAGGAGCTTCTCTTCAGTCCAATACACTCTACTTGCTGGGAACAGACGCGAATGCTATTTGCACTGTATATGGCCAGAAAAGCACAAGTGTGCTATTCTTAGCCTGAGTGAACACTTGCTGCTAGAACTTGAATCTCAACGTGATTCACCTCCGTTTAGGAAGTTTAATTGACCCTAGTGTGCCATGCAAGAAAAACACTCTGTTTTAGAGAAAACAGCATTCTTTCACTCTACTGTGTTTCCTATAGGGCACGTACAGTGAGCTAGCTCAGAACAATAGAACTGTGCTTCCTACACAAACGGGGCATATCTAGTTCAACTCAGTATTGGAAACTGAGTAAAACAGGAGCTTCTCTTCAGTCCAATACACTGTACTTGCTGGGAACAGACGCGAATGCTATTTGCACTGTATATGGCCAGAAAAGCACAAGTGTGCTGTTCTTAGCCTGAATGAACACTTGCTGCTAGAACTTGAATCTCAACGTGATTCAACTCCGTTTAGGAAGTTTAATTGAACCCTAGTGTGCCATGCAAGAAAAACACTCTGTTTTAGAGAAAACAGCATTCTTTCACTCTCCTGTGTTTCCTATAGGGCACGTACAGTGAGCTAGCTCAGAACAAAAGAACTGTGCTTCCTACACAAACGGGGCATATCTAGTTCAACTCAGTATTGGAAACTGAGTAAAACAGGAGCTTCTCTTCAGTCCAATACACTGTACTGGCTAGGAACAGACGCGAATGCTATTTGCACTGTATATGGCCAGAAAAGCACAAGTGTGCTGTTCTTAGCCTGAATGAACACTTGCTGCTAGAACTTGAATCTCAACGTGATTCAACTCCGTTTAGGAAGTTTAATTGAACCCTAGTGTGCCATGCAAGAAAAACACTCTGTTTTAGAGAAAACAGCATTCTTTCACTCTACTGTGTTTCCTATAGGGCACGTACAGTGAGCTAGCTCAGAACAAAAGAACTGTGCTTCCTACACAAACGGGGCATATCTAGTTCAACTCAGTATTGGAAACTGAGTAAAACAGGAGCTTCTCTTCAGTCCAATACACTGTACTGGCTGGGAACAGACGCGAATGCTATTTGCACTGTATATGGCCAGAAAAGCACAAGTGTGCTGTTCTTAGCCTGAATGAACACTTGCTGCTAGAACTTGAATCTCAACGTGATTCAACTCCGTTTAGGAAGTTTAATTGAACCCTAGTGTGCCATGCAAGAAAAACACTCTGTTTTAGAGAAAACAGCATTCTTTCACTCTACTGTGTTTCCTATAGGGCACGTGCAGTGAGCTAGCTCAGAACAAAAGAACTGTGCTTCCTACACAAACGGGGCATATCTAGTTCAACTCAGTATTGGAAACTGAGTAAAACAGGAGCTTCTCTTCAGTCCAATACACTGTACTGGCTGGGAACAAACGCGAATGCTATTTGCACTGTATATGGCCAGAAAAGCACAAGTGTGCTGTTCTTAGCCTGAATGAACACTTGCTGCTAGAACTTGAATCTCAACGTGATTCAACTCCGTTTAGGAAGTTTAATTGAACCCTAGTGTGCCATGCAAGAAAAACACTCTGTTTTAGAGAAAACAGCATTCTTTCACTCTACTGTGTTTCCTATAGGGCACGTACAGTGAGCTAGCTCAGAACAAAAGAACTGTGCTTCCTACACAAACGGGGCATATCTAGTTCAACTCAGTATTGGAAACTGAGTAAAACAGGAGCTTCTCTTCAGTCCAATACACTGTACTGGCTGGGAACAGACGCGAATGCTATTTGCACTGTATATGGCCAGAAAAGCACAAGTGTGCTGTTCTTAGCCTGAATGAACACTTGCTGCTAGAACTTGAATCTCAACGTGATTCAACTCCGTTTAGGAAGTTTAATTGAACCCTAGTGTGCCATGCAAGAAAAACACTCTGTTTTAGAGAAAACAGCATTCTTTCACTCTCCTGTGTTTCCTATAGGGCACGTACAGTGAGCTAGCTCAGAACAAAAGAACTGTGCTTCCTACACAAACGGGGCATATCTAGTTCAACTCAGTATTGGAAACTGAGTAAAACAGGAGCTTCTCTTCAGTCCAATACACTGTACTGGCTGGGAACAGACGCGAATGCTATTTGCACTGTATATGGCCAGAAAAGCACAAGTGTGCTGTTCTTAGCCTGAATGAACACTTGCTGCTAGAACTTGAATCTCAACGTGATTCAACTCCGTTTAGGAAGTTTAATTGAACCCTAGTGTGCCATGCAAGAAAAACACTCTGTTTTAGAGAAAACAGCATTCTTTCACTCTACTGTGTTTCCTCTAGGGCACGTGCAGTGAGCTAGCTCAGAACAAAAGAACTGTGCTTCCTACACAAACGGGGCATATCTAGTTCAACTCAGTATTGGAAACTGAGTAAAACAGGAGCTTCTCTTCAGTCCAATACACTGTACTGGCTGGGAACAGACGCGAATGCTATTTGCACTGTATATGGCCAGAAAAGCACAAGTGTGCTGTTCTTAGCCTGAATGAACACTTGCTGCTAGAACTTGAATCTCAACGTGATTCAACTCCGTTTAGGAAGTTTAATTGAACCCTAGTGTGCCATGCAAGAAAAACACTCTGTTTTAGAGAAAACAGCATTCTTTCACTCTCCTGTGTTTCCTATAGGGCACGTACAGTGAGCTAGCTCAGAACAAAAGAACTGTGCTTCCTACACAAACGGGGCATATCTAGTTCAACTCAGTATTGGAAACTGAGTAAAACAGGAGCTTCTCTTCAGTCCAATACACTGTACTGGCTGGGAACAGACGCGAATGCTATTTGCACTGTATATGGCCAGAAAAGCACAAGTGTGCTGTTCTTAGCCTGAATGAACACTTGCTGCTAGAACTTGAATCTCAACGTGATTCAACTCCGTTTAGGAAGTTTAATTGAACCCTAGTGTGCCATGCAAGTAAAACACTCTGTTTTAGAGAAAACAGCATTCTTTCACTCTACTGTGTTTCCTATAGGGCACGTACAGTGAGCTAGCTCAGAACAAAAGAATTGTGCTTCCTACACAAACGGGGCATATCTAGTTCAACTCAGTATTGGAAACTGAGTAAAACAGGAGCTTCTCTTCAGTCCAATACACTGTACTGGCTGGGAACAGACGCGAATGCTATTTGCACTGTATATGGCCAGAAAAGCACAAGTGTGCTGTTCTTAGCCTGAATGAACACTTGCTGCTAGAACTTGAATCTCAACGTGATTCAACTCCGTTTAGGAAGTTTAATTGAACCCTAGTGTGCCATGCAAGAAAAACACTCTGTTTTAGAGAAAACAGCATTCTTTCACTCTACTGTGTTTCCTATAGGGCACGTACAGTGAGCTAGCTCAGAACAATAGAACTGTGCTTCCTACACAAACGGGGCATATCTAGTTCAACTCAGTATTGGAAACTGAGTAAAACAGGAGCTTCTCTTCAGTCCAATACACTGTACTGGCTGGGAACAGACGCGAATGCTATTTGCACTCTATATGGCCAGAAAAGCTCAAGTGTGCTGATCTTAGCCTGAATGAACACTTGCTGCTAGAACTTGAATCTCAACGTGATTCAACTCCGTTTAGGAAGTTTAATTGAACCCTAGTGTGCCATGCAAGAAAAACACTCTGTTTTAGAGAAAACAGCATTCTTTCACTCTCCTGTGTTTCCTATAAGGCACGTACAGTGAGCTAGCTCAGAACAAAAGAACTGTGCTTCCTACACAAACGGGGCATATCTAGTTCAACTCAGTATTGGAAACTGAGTAAAACAGGAGCTTCTCTTCAGTCCAATACACTGTACTGGCTGGGAACAGACGCGAATGCTATTTGCACTGTATATGGCCAGAAAAGCACAAGTGTGCTGTTCTTAGCCTGAATGAACACTTGCTGCTAGAACTTGAATCTCAACGTGATTCAACTCCGTTTAGGAAGTTTAATTGAACCCTAGTGTGCCATGCAAGAAAAACACTCTGTTTTAGAGAAAACAGCATTCCTTCACTCTACTGTGTTTCCTATAGGGCACGTACAGTGAGCTAGCTCAGAACAAAAGAACTCTGCTTCCTACACAAACGGGGCATATCTAGTTCAACTCAGTATTGGAAACTGAGTAAAACAGGAGCTTCTCTTCAGTCCAATACACTGTACTTGCTGGGAACAGACGCGAATGCTATTTGCACTGTATATGGCCAGAAAAGCACAAGTGTGCTGTTCTTAGCCTGAATGAACACTTGCTGCTAGAACTTGAATCTCAACGTGATTCTACTCCGTTTAGGAAGTTTAATTGAACCCTAGTGTGCCATGCAAGAAAAACACTCTGTTTTAGAGAAAACAGCATTCTTTCACTCTCCTGTGTTTCCTATAGGGCACGTACAGTGAGCTAGCTCAGAACAAAAGAACTGTGCTTCCTACACAAACGGGGCATATCTAGTTCAACTCAGTATTGGAAACTGAGTAAAACAGGAGCTTCTCTTCAGTCCAATACACTGTACTGGCTGGGAACAGACGCGAATGCTATTTGCACTGTATATGGCCAGAAAAGCACAAGTGTGCTGTTCTTAGCCTGAATGAACACTTGCTGCTAGAACTTGAATCTCAACGTGATTCAACTCCGTTTAGGAAGTTTAATTGAACCCTAGTGTGCCATGCAAGAAAAACACTCTGTTTTAGAGAAAACAGCATTCTTTCACTCTACTGTGTTTCCTCTAGGGCACGTGCAGTGAGCTAGCTCAGAACAAAAGAACTGTGCTTCCTACACAAACGGGGCATATCTAGTTCAACTCAGTATTGGAAACTGAGTAAAACAGGAGCTTCTCTTCAGTCCAATACACTGTACTGGCTGGGAACAAACGCGAATGCTATTTGCACTGTATATGGCCAGAAAAGCACAAGTGTGCTGTTCTTAGCCTGAATGAACACTTGCTGCTAGAACTTGAATCTCAACGTGATTCAACTCCGTTTAGGAAGTTTAATTGAACCCTAGTGTGCCATGCAAGAAAAACACTCTGTTTTAGAGAAAACAGCATTCTTTCACTCTCCTGTGTTTCCTATAGGGCACGTACAGTGAGCTAGCTCAGAACAAAAGAACTGTGCTTCCTACACAAACGGGGCATATCTAGTTCAACTCAGTATTGGAAACTGAGTAAAACAGGAGCTTCTCTTCAGTCCAATACACTGTACTGGCTGGGAACAGACGCGAATGCTATTTGCACTGTATATGGCCAGAAAAGCACAAGTGTGCTGTTCTTAGCCTGAATGAACACTTGCTGCTAGAACTTGAATCTCAACGTGATTCAACTCCGTTTAGGAAGTTTAATTGAACCCTAGTGTGCCATGCAAGAAAAACACTCTGTTTTAGAGAAAACAGCATTCTTTCACTCTCCTGTGTTTCCTATAGGGCACGTACAGTGAGCTAGCTCAGAACAAAAGAACTCTGCTTCCTACACAAACGGGGCATATCTAGTTCAACTCAGTATTGGAAACTGAGTAAAACAGGAGCTTCTCTTCAGTCCAATACACTGTACTGGCTGGGAACAGACGCGAATGCTATTTGCACTGTATATGGCCAGAAAAGCACAAGTGTGCTGTTCTTAGCCTGAATGAACACTTGCTGCTAGAACTTGAATCTCAACGTGATTCAACTCCGTTTAGGAAGTTTAATTGAACCCTAGTGTGCCATGCAAGAAAAACACTCTGTTTTAGAGAAAACAGCATTCTTTCACTCTCCTGTGTTTCCAATAGGGCACGTACAGTGAGCTAGCTCAGAACAAAAGAACTGTGCTTCCTACACAAACGGGGCATATCTAGTTCAACTCAGTATTGGAAACTGAGTAAAACAGGAGCTTCTCTTCAGTCCAATACACTGTACTGGCTGGGAACAGACACGAATGCTATTTGCACTGTATATGGCCAGCAAAGCACAAGTGTGCTGTTCTTAGCCTGAATGAACACTTGCTGCTAGAACTTGAATCTCAACGTGATTCAACTCCGTTTAGGAAGTTTAATTGAACCCTAGTGTGCCATGCAAGAAAAACACTCTGTTTTAGAGAAAACAGCATTCTTTCACTCTACTGTGTTTCCTCTAGGGCACGTGCAGTGAGCTAGCTCAGAACAAAAGAACTGTGCTTCCTACACAAACGGGGCATATCTAGTTCAACTCAGTATTGGAAACTGAGTAAAACAGGAGCTTCTCTTCAGTCCAATACACTGTACTGGCTGGGAACAAACGCGAATGCTATTTGCACTGTATATGGCCAGAAAAGCACAAGTGTGCTCTTCTTAGCCTGAATGAACACTTGCTGCTAGAACTTGAATCTCAACGTGATTCAACTCCGTTTAGGAAGTTTAATTGAACCCTAGTGTGCCATGCAAGTAAAACACTTTGTTTTAGAGAAAACAGCATTCTTTCACTCTCCTGTGTTTCCTATAGGGCACGTACAGTGAGCTAGCTCAGAACAAAAGAACTGTGCTTCCTACACAAACGGGGCATATCTAGTTCAACTCAGTATTGGAAACTGAGTAAAACAGGAGCTTCTCTTCAGTCCAATACACTGTACTGGCTGGGAACAGACGCGAATGCTATTTGCACTGTATATGGCCAGAAAAGCACAAGTGTGCTGTTCTTAGCCTGAATGAACACTTGCTGCTAGAACTTGAATCTCAACATGATTCAACTCCGTTTAGGAAGTTTAATTGAACCCTAGTGTGCCATGCAAGAAAAACACTCTGTTTTAGAGAAAACAGCATTCCTTCACTCTACTGTGTTTCCTATAGGGCACGTACAGTGAGCTAGCTCAGAACAAAAGAACTCTGCTTCCTACACAAACGGGGCATATCTAGTTCAACTCAGTATTGGAAACTGAGTAAAACAGGAGCTTCTCTTCAGTCCAATACACTGTACTGGCTGGGAACAGACGCGAATGCTATTTGCACTGTATATGGCCAGAAAAGCACAAGTGTGCTGTTCTTAGCCTGAATGAACACTTGCTGCTAGAACTTGAATCTCAACGTGATTCAACTCCGTTTAGGAAGTTTAATTGACCCTAGTGTGCCATGCAAGAAAAACACTCTGTTTTAGAGAAAACAGCATTCTTTCACTCTACTGTGTTTCCTATAGGGCACGTACAGTGAGCTAGCTCAGAACAATAGAACTGTGCTTCCTACACAAACGGGGCATATCTAGTTCAACTCAGTATTGGAAACTGAGTAAAACAGGAGCTTCTCTTCAGTCCAATACACTGTACTGGCTGGGAACAGACGCGAATGCTATTTGCACTGTATATGGCCAGAAAAGCACAAGTGTGCTGTTCTTAGCCTGAATGAACACTTGCTGCTAGAACTTGAATCTCAACGTGATTCAACTCCGTTTAGGAAGTTTAATTGAACCCTAGTGTGCCATGCAAGAAAAACACTCTGTTTTAGAGAAAACAGCATTCTTTCACTCTACTGTGTTTCCTATAGGGCACGTACAGTGAGCTAGCTCAGAACAAAAGAACTGTGCTTCCTACACAAACGGGGCATATCTAGTTCAACTCAGTATTGGAAACTGAGTAAAACAGGAGCTTCTCTTCAGTCCAATACACTGTACTGGCTGGGAACAGACGCGAATGCTATTTGCACTGTATATGGCCAGAAAAGCACAAGTGTGCTGTTCTTAGCCTGAATGAACACTTGCTGCTAGAACTTGAATCTCAACGTGATTCAACTCCGTTTAGGAAGTTTAATTGAACCCTAGTGTGCCATGCAAGAAAAACACTCTGTTTTAGAGAAAACAGCATTCTTTCACTCTACTGTGTTTCCTCTAGGGCACGTGCAGTGAGCTAGCTCAGAACAAAAGAACTGTGCTTCCTACACAAACGGGGCATATCTAGTTCAACTCAGTATTGGAAACTGAGTAAAACAGGAGCTTCTCTTCAGTCCAATACACTGTACTGGCTGGGAACAAACGCGAATGCTATTTGCACTGTATATGGCCAGAAAAGCACAAGTGTGCTGTTCTTAGCCTGAATGAACACTTGCTGCTAGAACTTGAATCTCAACGTGATTCAACTCCGTTTAGGAAGTTTAATTGAACCCTAGTGTGCCATGCAAGAAAAACACTCTGTTTTAGAGAAAACAGCATTCTTTCACTCTCCTGTGTTTCCTATAGGGCACGTACAGTGCACTAGCTCAGAACAAAAGAACTGTGCTTCCTACACAAACGGGGCATATCTAGTTCAACTCAGTATTGGAAACTGAGTAAAACAGGAGCTTCTCTTCAGTCCAATACACTGTACTGGCTGGGAACAGACGCGAATGCTATTTGCACTGTATATGGCCAGAAAAGCACAAGTGTGCTGTTCTTAGCCTGAATGAACACTTGCTGCTAGAACTTGAATCTCAACGTGATTCAACTCCGTTTAGGAAGTTTAATTGAACCCTAGTGTGCCATGCAAGAAAAACACTCTGTTTTAGAGAAAACAGCATTCTTTCACTCTCCTGTGTTTCCTATAGGGCACGTACAGTGAGCTAGCTCAGAACAAAAGAACTGTGCTTCCTACACAAACGGGGCATATCTAGTTCAACTCAGTATTGGAAACTGAGTAAAACAGGAGCTTCTCTTCAGTCCAATACACTGTACTGGCTGGGAACAGACGCGAATGCTATTTGCACTGTATATGGCCAGAAAAGCACAAGTGTGCTGTTCTTAGCCTGAATGAACACTTGCTGCTAGAACTTGAATCTCAACGTGATTCAACTCCGTTTAGGAAGTTTAATTGAACCCTAGTGTGCCATGCAAGTAAAACACTCTGTTTTAGAGAAAACAGCATTCTTTCACTCTCCTGTGTTTCCTATAGGGCACGTACAGTGAGCTAGCTCAGAACAAAAGAAATGTGCTTCCTACACAAACGGGGCATATCTAGTTCAACTCAGTATTGGAAACTGAGTAAAACAGGAGCTTCTCTTCAGTCCAATACACTGTACTGGCTGGGAACAGACGCGAATGCTATTTGCACTGTATATGGCCAGAAAAGCACAAGTGTGCTGTTCTTAGCCTGAATGAACACTTGCTGCTAGAACTTGAATCTCAACGTGATTCAACTCCGTTTAGGAAGTTTAATTGAACCCTAGTGTGCCATGCAAGAAAAACACTCTGTTTTAGAGAAAACAGCATTCCTTCACTCTACTGTGTTTCCTATAGGGCACGTACAGTGAGCTAGCTCAGAACAAAAGAACTCTGCTTCCTACACAAACGGGGCATATCTAGTTCAACTCAGTATTGGAAACTGAGTAAAACAGGAGCTTCTCTTCAGTCCAATACACTGTACTGGCTGGAAACAGACGCGAATGCTATTTGCACTGTATATGGCCAGAAAAGCACAAGTGTGCTGTTCTTAGCCTGAATGAACACTTGCTGCTAGAACTTGAATCTCAACGTGATTCAACTCCGTTTAGGAAGTTTAATTGACCCTAGTGTGCCATGCAAGAAAAACACTCTGTTTTAGAGAAAACAGCATTCTTTCACTCTACTGTGTTTCCTATAGGGCACGTACAGTGAGCTAGCTCAGAACAATAGAACTGTGCTTCCTACACAAACGGGGCATATCTAGTTCAACTCAGTATTGGAAACTGAGTAAAACAGGAGCTTCTCTTCAGTCCAATACACTGTACTGGCTGGGAACAGACGCGAATGCTATTTGCACTGTATATGGCCAGAAAAGCACAAGTGTGCTGTTCTTAGCCTGAATGAACACTTGCTGCTAGAACTTGAATCTCAACGTGATTCAACTCCGTTTAGGAAGTTTAATTGAACCCTAGTGTGCCATGCAAGAAAAACACTCTGTTTTAGAGAAAACAGCATTCTTTCACTCTACTGTGTTTCCTATAGGGCACGTACAGTGAGCTAGCTCAGAACAAAAGAACTGTGCTTCCTACACAAACGGGGCATATCTAGTTCAACTCAGTATTGGAAACTGAGTAAAACAGGAGCTTCTCTTCAGTCCAATACACTGTACTGGCTGGGAACAGACGCGAATGCTATTTGCACTGTATATGGCCAGAAAAGCACAAGTGTGCTGTTCTTAGCCTGAATGAACACTTGCTGCTAGAACTTGAATCTCAACGTGATTCAACTCCGTTTAGGAAGTTTAATTGAACCCTAGTGTGCCATGCAAGAAAAACACTCTGTTTTAGAGAAAACAGCATTCTTTCACTCTACTGTGTTTCCTCTAGGGCACGTGCAGTGAGCTAGCTCAGAACAAAAGAACTGTGCTTCCTACACAAACGGGGCATATCTAGTTCAACTCAGTATTGGAAACTGAGTAAAACAGGAGCTTCTCTTCAGTCCAATACACTGTACTGGCTGGGAACAAACGCGAATGCTATTTGCACTGTATATGGCCAGAAAAGCACAAGTGTGCTGTTCTTAGCCTGAATGAACACTTGCTGCTAGAACTTGAATCTCAACGTGATTCAACTCCGTTTAGGAAGTTTAATTGAACCCTAGTGTGCCATGCAAGAAAAACACTCTGTTTTAGAGAAAACAGCATTCTTTCACTCTCCTGTGTTTCCTATAGGGCACGTACAGTGAGCTAGCTCAGAACAAAAGAACTGTGCTTCCTACACAAACGGGGCATATCTAGTTCAACTCAGTATTGGAAACTGAGTAAAACAGGAGCTTCTCTTCAGTCCAATACACTGTACTGGCTGGGAACAGACGCGAATGCTATTTGCACTGTATATGGCCAGAAAAGCACAAGTGTGCTGTTCTTAGCCTGAATGAACACTTGCTGCTAGAACTTGAATCTCAACGTGATTCAACTCCGTTTAGGAAGTTTAATTGAACCCTAGTGTGCCATGCAAGAAAAACACTCTGTTTTAGAGAAAACAGCATTCTTTCACTCTCCTGTGTTTCCTATAGGGCACGTACAGTGAGCTAGCTCAGAACAAAAGAACTGTGCTTCCTACACAAACGGGGCATATCTAGTTCAACTCAGTATTGGAAACTGAGTAAAACAGGAGCTTCTCTTCAGTCCAATACACTGTACTGGCTGGGAACAGACGCGAATGCTATTTGCACTGTATATGGCCAGAAAAGCACAAGTGTGCTGTTCTTAGCCTGAATGAACACTTGCTGCTAGAACTTGAATCTCAACGTGATTCAACTCCGTTTAGGAAGTTTAATTGAACCCTAGTGTGCCATGCAAGAAAAACACTCTGTTTTAGAGAAAACAGCATTCTTTCACTCTCCTGTGTTTCCTATAGGGCACGTACAGTGAGCTAGCTCAGAACAAAAGAACTGTGCTTCCTACACAAACGGGGCATATCTAGTTCAACTCAGTATTGGAAACTGAGTAAAACAGGAGCTTCTCTTCAGTCCAATACACTGTACTGGCTGGGAACAGACGCGAATGCTATTTGCACTGTATATGGCCAGAAAAGCACAAGTGTGCTGTTCTTAGCCTGAATGAACACTTGCTGCTAGAACTTGAATCTCAACGTGATTCAACTCCGTTTAGGAAGTTTAATTGAACCCTAGTGTGCCATGCAAGAAAAACACTCTGTTTTAGAAAAAACAGCATTCTTTCACTCTACTGTGTTTCCTCTAGGGCACGTACAGTGAGCTAGCTCAGAACAAAAGAACTGTGCTTCCTACACAAACGGGGCATATCTAGTTCAACTCAGTATTGGAAACTGAGTAAAACAGGAGCTTCTCTTCAGTCCAATACACTGTACTGGCTGGGAACAAACGCGAATGCTATTTGCACTGTATATGGCCAGAAAAGCACAAGTGTGCTGTTCTTAGCCTGAATGAACACTTGCTGCTAGAACTTGAATCTCAACGTGATTCAACTCCGTTTAGGAAGTTTAATTGAACCCTAGTGTGCCATGCAAGAAAAACACTCTGTTTTAGAGAAAACAGCATTCTTTCACTCTCCTGTGTTTCCTATAGGGCACGTACAGTGAGCTAGCTCAGAACAAAAGAACTGTGCTTCCTACACAAACGGGGCATATCTAGTTCAACTCAGTATTGGAAACTGAGTAAAACAGGAGCTTCTCTTCAGTCCAATACACTGTACTGGCTGGGAACAGACGCGAATGCTATTTGCACTGTATATGGCCAGAAAAGCACAAGTGTGCTGTTCTTAGCCTGAATGAACACTTGCTGCTAGAACTTGAATCTCAACGTGATTCAACTCCGTTTAGGAAGTTTAATTGAACCCTAGTGTGCCATGCAAGAAAAACACTCTGTTTTAGAGAAAACAGCATTCTTTCACTCTACTGTGTTTCCTATAGGGCACGTACAGTGAGCTAGCTCAGAACAATAGAACTGTGCTTCCTACACAAACGGGGCATATCTAGTTCAACTCAGTATTGGAAACTGAGTAAAACAGGAGCTTCTCTTCAGTCCAATACACTGTACTGGCTGGGAACAGACGCGAATGCTATTTGCACTGTATATGGCCAGAAAAGCTCAAGTGTGCTGATCTTAGCCTGAATGAACACTTGCTGCTAGAACTTGAATCTCAACGTGATTCAACTCCGTTTAGGAAGTTTAATTGAACCCTAGTGTGCCATGCAAGAAAAACACTCTGTTTTAGAGAAAACAGCATTCTTTCACTCTCCTGTGTTTCCTATAAGGCACGTACAGTGAGCTAGCTCAGAACAAAAGAACTGTGCTTCCTACACAAACGGGGCATATCTAGTTCAACTCAGTATTGGAAACTGAGTAAAACAGGAGCTTCTCTTCAGTCCAATACACTGTACTGGCTGGGAACAGATGCGAATGCTATTTGCACTGTATATGGCCAGAAAAGCACAAGTGTGCTGTTCTTAGCCTGAATGAACACTTGCTGCTAGAACTTGAATCTCAACGTGATTCAACTCCGTTTAGGAAGTTTAATTGAACCCTAGTGTGCCATGCAAGAAAAACACTCTGTTTTAGAGAAAACAGCATTCCTTCACTCTACTGTGTTTCCTATAGGGCACGTACAGTGAGCTAGCTCAGAACAAAAGAACTCTGCTTCCTACACAAACGGGGCATATCTAGTTCAACTCAGTATTGGAAACTGAGTAAAACAGGAGCTTCTCTTCAGTCCAATACACTGTACTGGCTGGGAACAGACGCGAATGCTATTTGCACTGTATATGGCCAGAAAAGCACAAGTGTGCTGTTCTTAGCCTGAATGAACACTTGCTGCTAGAACTTGAATCTCAACGTGATTCAACTCCGTTTAGGAAGTTTAATTGAACCCTAGTGTGCCATGCAAGAAAAACACTCTGTTTTAGAGAAAACAGCATTCTTTCACTCTCCTGTGTTTCCTATAGGGCACGTACAGTGAGCTAGCTCAGAACAAAAGAACTGTGCTTCCTACACAAACGGGGCATATCTAGTTCAACTCAGTATTGGAAACTGAGTAAAACAGGAGCTTCTCTTCAGTCCAATACACTGTACTGGCTGGGAACAGACGCGAATGCTATTTGCACTGTATATGGCCAGAAAAGCACAAGTGTGCTGTTCTTAGCCTGAATGAACACTTGCTGCTAGAACTTGAATCTCAACGTGATTCAACTCCGTTTAGGAAGTTTAATTGAACCCTAGTGTGCCATGCAAGAAAAACACTCTGTTTTAGAAAAAACAGCATTCTTTCACTCTACTGTGTTTCCTCTAGGGCACGTACAGTGAGCTAGCTCAGAACAAAAGAACTGTGCTTCCTACACAAACGGGGCATATCTAGTTCAACTCAGTATTGGAAACTGAGTAAAACAGGAGCTTCTCTTCAGTCCAATACACTGTACTGGCTGGGAACAAACGCGAATGCTATTTGCACTGTATATGGCCAGAAAAGCACAAGTGTGCTGTTCTTAGCCTGAATGAACACTTGCTGCTAGAACTTGAATCTCAACGTGATTCAACTCCGTTTAGGAAGTTTAATTGAACCCTAGTGTGCCATGCAAGAAAAACACTCTGTTTTAGAGAAAACAGCATTCTTTCACTCTCCTGTGTTTCCTATAGGGCACGTACAGTGAGCTAGCTCAGAACAAAAGAACTGTGCTTCCTACACAAACGGGGCATATCTAGTTCAACTCAGTATTGGAAACTGAGTAAAACAGGAGCTTCTCTTCAGTCCAATACACTGTACTGGCTGGGAACAGACGCGAATGCTATTTGCACTGTATATGGCCAGAAAAGCACAAGTGTGCTGTTCTTAGCCTGAATGAACACTTGCTGCTAGAACTTGAATCTCAACGTGATTCAACTCCGTTTAGGAAGTTTAATTGAACCCTAGTGTGCCATGCAAGTAAAACACTCTGTTTTAGAGAAAACAGCATTCTTTCACTCTACTGTGTTTCCTATAGGGCACGTACAGTGAGCTAGCTCAGAACAAAAGAACTGTGCTTCCTACACAAACGGGGCATATCTAGTTCAACTCAGTATTGGAAACTGAGTAAAACAGGAGCTTCTCTTCAGTCCAATACACTGTACTGGCTGGGAACAGACGCGAATGCTATTTGCACTGTATATGGCCAGAAAAGCACAAGTGTGCTGTTCTTAGCCTGAATGAACACTTGCTGCTAGAACTTGAATCTCAACGTGATTCAACTCCGTTTAGGAAGTTTAATTGAACCCTAGTGTGCCATGCAAGAAAAACACTCTGTTTTAGAGAAAACAGCATTCTTTCACTCTCCTGTGTTTCCTATAAGGCACGTACAGTGAGCTAGCTCAGAACAAAAGAACTGTGCTTCCTACACAAACGGGGCATATCTAGTTCAACTCAGTATTGGAAACTGAGTAAAACAGGAGCTTCTCTTCAGTCCAATACACTGTACTGGCTGGGAACAGATGCGAATGCTATTTGCACTGTATATGGCCAGAAAAGCACAAGTGTGCTGTTCTTAGCCTGAATGAACACTTGCTGCTAGAACTTGAATCTCAACGTGATTCAACTCCGTTTAGGAAGTTTAATTGAACCCTAGTGTGCCATGCAAGAAAAACACTCTGTTTTAGAGAAAACAGCATTCCTTCACTCTACTGTGTTTCCTATAGGGCACGTACAGTGAGCTAGCTCAGAACAAAAGAACTCTGCTTCCTACACAAACGGGGCATATCTAGTTCAACTCAGTATTGGAAACTGAGTAAAACAGGAGCTTCTCTTCAGTCCAATACACTGTACTTGCTGGGAACAGACGCGAATGCTATTTGCACTGTATATGGCCAGAAAAGCACAAGTGTGCTGTTCTTAGCCTGAATGAACACTTGCTGCTAGAACTTGAATCTCAACGTGATTCAACTCCGTTTAGGAAGTTTAATTGAACCCTAGTGTGCCATGCAAGAAAAACACTCTGTTTTAGAGAAAACAGCATTCTTTCACTCTCCTGTGTTTCCTATAGGGCACGTACAGTGAGCTAGCTCAGAACAAAAGAACTGTGCTTCCTACACAAACGGGGCATATCTAGTTCAACTCAGTATTGGAAACTGAGTAAAACAGGAGCTTCTCTTCAGTCCAATACACTGTACTGGCTGGGAACAGACGCGAATGCTATTTGCACTGTATATGGCCAGAAAAGCACAAGTGTGCTGTTCTTAGCCTGAATGAACACTTGCTGCTAGAACTTGAATCTCAACGTGATTCAACTCCGTTTAGGAAGTTTAATTGAACCCTAGTGTGCCATGCAAGAAAAACACTCTGTTTTAGAGAAAACAGCATTCTTTCACTCTCCTGTGTTTCCTATAGGGCACGTACAGTGAGCTAGCTCAGAACAAAAGAACTGTGCTTCCTACACAAACGGGGCATATCTAGTTCAACTCAGTATTGGAAACTGAGTAAAACAGGAGCTTCTCTTCAGTCCAATACACTGTACTGGCTGGGAACAGACGCGAATGCTATTTGCACTGTATATGGCCAGAAAAGCACAAGTGTGCTGTTCTTAGCCTGAATGAACACTTGCTGCTAGAACTTGAATCTCAACGTGATTCAACTCCGTTTAGGAAGTTTAATTGAACCCTAGTGTGCCATGCAAGAAAAACACTCTGTTTTAGAAAAAACAGCATTCTTTCACTCTACTGTGTTTCCTCTAGGGCACGTACAGTGAGCTAGCTCAGAACAAAAGAACTGTGCTTCCTACACAAACGGGGCATATCTAGTTCAACTCAGTATTGGAAACTGAGTAAAACAGGAGCTTCTCTTCAGTCCAATACACTGTACTGGCTGGGAACAAACGCGAATGCTATTTGCACTGTATATGGCCAGAAAAGCACAAGTGTGCTGTTCTTAGCCTGAATGAACACTTGCTGCTAGAACTTGAATCTCAACGTGATTCAACTCCGTTTAGGAAGTTTAATTGAACCCTAGTGTGCCATGCAAGAAAAACACTCTGTTTTAGAGAAAACAGCATTCTTTCACTCTCCTGTGTTTCCTATAGGGCACGTACAGTGAGCTAGCTCAGAACAAAAGAACTGTGCTTCCTACACAAACGGGGCATATCTAGTTCAACTCAGTATTGGAAACTGAGTAAAACAGGAGCTTCTCTTCAGTCCAATACACTGTACTGGCTGGGAACAGACGCGAATGCTATTTGCACTGTATATGGCCAGAAAAGCACAAGTGTGCTGTTCTTAGCCTGAATGAACACTTGCTGCTAGAACTTGAATCTCAACGTGATTCAACTCCGTTTAGGAAGTTTAATTGAACCCTAGTGTGCCATGCAAGAAAAACACTCTGTTTTAGAGAAAACAGCATTCTTTCACTCTACTGTGTTTCCTATAGGGCACGTACAGTGAGCTAGCTCAGAACAATAGAACTGTGCTTCCTACACAAACGGGGCATATCTAGTTCAACTCAGTATTGGAAACTGAGTAAAACAGGAGCTTCTCTTCAGTCCAATACACTGTACTGGCTGGGAACAGACGCGAATGCTATTTGCACTGTATATGGCCAGAAAAGCTCAAGTGTGCTGATCTTAGCCTGAATGAACACTTGCTGCTAGAACTTGAATCTCAACGTGATTCAACTCCGTTTAGGAAGTTTAATTGAACCCTAGTGTGCCATGCAAGAAAAACACTCTGTTTTAGAGAAAACAGCATTCTTTCACTCTCCTGTGTTTCCTATAGGGCACGTACAGTGAGCTAGCTCAGAACAAAAGAACTGTGCTTCCTACACAAACGGGGCATATCTAGTTCAACTCAGTATTGGAAACTGAGTAAAACAGGAGCTTCTCTTCAGTCCAATACACTGTACTGGCTGGGAACAGACGCGAATGCTATTTGCACTGTATATGGCCAGAAAAGCACAAGTGTGCTGTTCTTAGCCTGAATGAACACTTGCTGCTAGAACTTGAATCTCAACGTGATTCAACTCCGTTTAGGAAGTTTAATTGAACCCTAGTGTGCCATGCAAGAAAAACACTCTGTTTTAGAGAAAACAGCATTCTTTCACTCTCCTGTGTTTCCTATAGGGCACGTACAGTGAGCTAGCTCAGAACAAAAGAACTGTGCTTCCTACACAAACGGGGCATATCTAGTTCAACTCAGTATTGGAAACTGAGTAAAACAGGAGCTTCTCTTCAGTCCAATACACTGTACTGGCTGGGAACAGACGCGAATGCTATTTGCACTGTATATGGCCAGAAAAGCACAAGTGTGCTGTTCTTAGCCTGAATGAACACTTGCTGCTAGAACTTGAATCTCAACGTGATTCAACTCCGTTTAGGAAGTTTAATTGAACCCTAGTGTGCCATGCAAGAAAAACACTCTGTTTTAGAGAAAACAGCATTCCTTCACTCTATTGTGTTTCTTATAGGGCACGTACAGTGAGCTAGCTCAGAACAAAAGAACTGTGCTTCCTACACAAACGGGGCATATCTAGTTCAACTCAGTATTGGAAACTGAGTAAAACAGGAGCTTCTCTTCAGTCCAATACACTGTACTGGCTGGGAACAGACGCGAAAGCTATTTGCACTGTATATGGCCAGAAAAGCACAAGTGTGCTGTTCTTAGCCTGAATGAACACTTGCTGCTAGAACTTGAATCTCAACGTGATTCAACTCCGTTTAGGAAGTTTAATTGAACCCTAGTGTGCCATGCAAGAAAAACACTCTGTTTTAGAGAAAACAGCATTCTTTCACTCTCCTGTGTTTCCTATAGGGCACGTACAGTGAGCTAGCTCAGAACAAAAGAACTGTGCTTCCTACACAAACGGGGCATATCTAGTTCAACTCAGTATTGGAAACTGAGTAAAACAGGAGCTTCTCTTCAGTCCAATACACTGTACTGGCTGGGAACAGACGCGAATGCTATTTGCACTGTATATGGCCAGAAAAGCACAAGTGTGCTGTTCTTAGCCTGAATGAACACTTGCTGCTAGAACTTGAATCTCAACGTGATTCAACTCCGTTTAGGAAGTTTAATTGAACCCTAGTGTGCCATGCAAGTAAAACACTCTGTTTTAGAGAAAACAGCATTCTTTCACTCTACTGTGTTTCCTATAGGGCACGTACAGTGAGCTAGCTCAGAACAAAAGAACTGTGCTTCCTACACAAACGGGGCATATCTAGTTCAACTCAGTATTGGAAACTGAGTAAAACAGGAGCTTCTCTTCAGTCCAATACACTGTACTGGCTGGGAACAGACGCGAATGCTATTTGCACTGTATATGGCCAGAAAAGCACAAGTGTGCTGTTCTTAGCCTGAATGAACACTTGCTGCTAGAACTTGAATCTCAACGTGATTCAACTCCGTTTAGGAAGTTTAATTGAACCCTAGTGTGCCATGCAAGAAAAACACTCTGTTTTAGAGAAAACAGCATTCTTTCACTCTCCTGTGTTTCCTATAAGGCACGTACAGTGAGCTAGCTCAGAACAAAAGAACTGTGCTTCCTACACAAACGGGGCATATCTAGTTCAACTCAGTATTGGAAACTGAGTAAAACAGGAGCTTCTCTTCAGTCCAATACACTGTACTGGCTGGGAACAGATGCGAATGCTATTTGCACTGTATATGGCCAGAAAAGCACAAGTGTGCTGTTCTTAGCCTGAATGAACACTTGCTGCTAGAACTTGAATCTCAACGTGATTCAACTCCGTTTAGGAAGTTTAATTGAACCCTAGTGTGCCATGCAAGAAAAACACTCTGTTTTAGAGAAAACAGCATTCCTTCACTCTACTGTGTTTCCTATAGGGCACGTACAGTGAGCTAGCTCAGAACAAAAGAACTCTGCTTCCTACACAAACGGGGCATATCTAGTTCAACTCAGTATTGGAAACTGAGTAAAACAGGAGCTTCTCTTCAGTCCAATACACTGTACTTGCTGGGAACAGACGCGAATGCTATTTGCACTGTATATGGCCAGAAAAGCACAAGTGTGCTGTTCTTAGCCTGAATGAACACTTGCTGCTAGAACTTGAATCTCAACGTGATTCAACTCCGTTTAGGAAGTTTAATTGAACCCTAGTGTGCCATGCAAGAAAAACACTCTGTTTTAGAGAAAACAGCATTCTTTCACTCTCCTGTGTTTCCTATAGGGCACGTACAGTGAGCTAGCTCAGAACAAAAGAACTGTGCTTCCTACACAAACGGGGCATATCTAGTTCAACTCAGTATTGGAAACTGAGTAAAACAGGAGCTTCTCTTCAGTCCAATACACTGTACTGGCTGGGAACAGACGCGAATGCTATTTGCACTGTATATGGCCAGAAAAGCACAAGTGTGCTGTTCTTAGCCTGAATGAACACTTGCTGCTAGAACTTGAATCTCAACGTGATTCAACTCCGTTTAGGAAGTTTAATTGAACCCTAGTGTGCCATGCAAGAAAAACACTCTGTTTTAGAGAAAACAGCATTCTTTCACTCTCCTGTGTTTCCTATAGGGCACGTACAGTGAGCTAGCTCAGAACAAAAGAACTGTGCTTCCTACACAAACGGGGCATATCTAGTTCAACTCAGTATTGGAAACTGAGTAAAACAGGAGCTTCTCTTCAGTCCAATACACTGTACTGGCTGGGAACAGACGCGAATGCTATTTGCACTGTATATGGCCAGAAAAGCACAAGTGTGCTGTTCTTAGCCTGAATGAACACTTGCTGCTAGAACTTGAATCTCAACGTGATTCAACTCCGTTTAGGAAGTTTAATTGAACCCTAGTGTGCCATGCAAGAAAAACACTCTGTTTTAGAAAAAACAGCATTCTTTCACTCTACTGTGTTTCCTCTAGGGCACGTACAGTGAGCTAGCTCAGAACAAAAGAACTGTGCTTCCTACACAAACGGGGCATATCTAGTTCAACTCAGTATTGGAAACTGAGTAAAACAGGAGCTTCTCTTCAGTCCAATACACTGTACTGGCTGGGAACAAACGCGAATGCTATTTGCACTGTATATGGCCAGAAAAGCACAAGTGTGCTGTTCTTAGCCTGAATGAACACTTGCTGCTAGAACTTGAATCTCAACGTGATTCAACTCCGTTTAGGAAGTTTAATTGAACCCTAGTGTGCCATGCAAGAAAAACACTCTGTTTTAGAGAAAACAGCATTCTTTCACTCTCCTGTGTTTCCTATAAGGCACGTACAGTGAGCTAGCTCAGAACAAAAGAACTGTGCTTCCTACACAAACGGGGCATATCTAGTTCAACTCAGTATTGGAAACTGAGTAAAACAGGAGCTTCTCTTCAGTCCAATACACTGTACTGGCTGGGAACAGACGCGAATGCTATTTGCACTGTATATGGCCAGAAAAGCACAAGTGTGCTGTTCTTAGCCTGAATGAACACTTGCTGCTAGAACTTGAATCTCAACGTGATTCAACTCCGTTTAGGAAGTTTAATTGAACCCTAGTGTGCCATGCAAGTAAAACACTCTGTTTTAGAGAAAACAGCATTCTTTCACTCTACTGTGTTTCCTATAGGGCACGTACAGTGAGCTAGCTCAGAACAAAAGAACTGTGCTTCCTACACAAACGGGGCATATCTAGTTCAACTCAGTATTGGAAACTGAGTAAAACAGGAGCTTCTCTTCAGTCCAATACACTGTACTGGCTGGGAACAGACGCGAATGCTATTTGCACTGTATATGGCCAGAAAAGCACAAGTGTGCTGTTCTTAGCCTGAATGAACACTTGCTGCTAGAACTTGAATCTCAACGTGATTCAACTCCGTTTAGGAAGTTTAATTGAACCCTAGTGTGCCATGCAAGAAAAACACTCTGTTTTAGAGAAAACAGCATTCTTTCACTCTACTGTGTTTCCTATAGGGCACGTACAGTGAGCTAGCTCAGAACAATAGAACTGTGCTTCCTACACAAACGGGGCATATCTAGTTCAACTCAGTATTGGAAACTGAGTAAAACAGGAGCTTCTCTTCAGTCCAATACACTGTACTGGCTGGGAACAGACGCGAATGCTATTTGCACTGTATATGGCCAGAAAAGCTCAAGTGTGCTGATCTTAGCCTGAATGAACACTTGCTGCTAGAACTTGAATCTCAACGTGATTCAACTCCGTTTAGGAAGTTTAATTGAACCCTAGTGTGCCATGCAAGAAAAACACTCTGTTTTAGAGAAAACAGCATTCTTTCACTCTCCTGTGTTTCCTATAGGGCACGTACAGTGAGCTAGCTCAGAACAAAAGAACTGTGCTTCCTACACAAACGGGGCATATCTAGTTCAACTCAGTATTGGAAACTGAGTAAAACAGGAGCTTCTCTTCAGTCCAATACACTGTACTGGCTGGGAACAGACGCGAATGCTATTTGCACTGTATATGGCCAGAAAAGCACAAGTGTGCTGTTCTTAGCCTGAATGAACACTTGCTGCTAGAACTTGAATCTCAACGTGATTCAACTCCGTTTAGGAAGTTTAATTGAACCCTAGTGTGCCATGCAAGAAAAACACTCTGTTTTAGAGAAAACAGCATTCTTTCACTCTCCTGTGTTTCCTATAGGGCACGTACAGTGAGCTAGCTCAGAACAAAAGAACTGTGCTTCCTACACAAACGGGGCATATCTAGTTCAACTCAGTATTGGAAACTGAGTAAAACAGGAGCTTCTCTTCAGTCCAATACACTGTACTGGCTGGGAACAGACGCGAATGCTATTTGCACTGTATATGGCCAGAAAAGCACAAGTGTGCTGTTCTTAGCCTGAATGAACACTTGCTGCTAGAACTTGAATCTCAACGTGATTCAACTCCGTTTAGGAAGTTTAATTGAACCCTAGTGTGCCATGCAAGAAAAACACTCTGTTTTAGAGAAAACAGCATTCCTTCACTCTACTGTGTTTCTTATAGGGCACGTACAGTGAGCTAGCTCAGAACAAAAGAACTGTGCTTCCTACACAAACGGGGCATATCTAGTTCAACTCAGTATTGGAAACTGAGTAAAACAGGAGCTTCTCTTCAGTCCAATACACTGTACTGGCTGGGAACAGACGCGAAAGCTATTTGCACTGTATATGGCCAGAAAAGCACAAGTGTGCTGTTCTTAGCCTGAATGAACACTTGCTGCTAGAACTTGAATCTCAACGTGATTCAACTCCGTTTAGGAAGTTTAATTGAACCCTAGTGTGCCATGCAAGAAAAACACTCTGTTTTAGAGAAAACAGCATTCCTTCACTCTACTGTGTTTCCTATAGGGCACGTACAGTGAGCTAGCTCAGAACAAAAGAACTCTGCTTCCTACACAAACGGGGCATATCTAGTTCAACTCAGTATTGGAAACTGAGTAAAACAGGAGCTTCTCTTCAGTCCAATACACTGTACTGGCTGGGAACAGACGCGAATGCTATTTGCACTGTATATGGCCAGAAAAGCACAAGTGTGCTGTTCTTAGCCTGAATGAACACTTGCTGCTAGAACTTGAATCTCAACGTGATTCAACTCCGTTTAGGAAGTTTAATTGACCCTAGTGTGCCATGCAAGAAAAACACTCTGTTTTAGAGAAAACAGCATTCTTTCACTCTACTGTGTTTCCTATAGGGCACGTACAGTGAGCTAGCTCAGAACAATAGAACTGTGCTTCCTACACAAACGGGGCATATCTAGTTCAACTCAGTATTGGAAACTGAGTAAAACAGGAGCTTCTCTTCAGTCCAATACACTGTACTGGCTGGGAACAGACGCGAATGCTATTTGCACTGTATATGGCCAGAAAAGCACAAGTGTGCTGTTCTTAGCCTGAATGAACACTTGCTGCTAGAACTTGAATCTCAACGTGATTCAACTCCGTTTAGGAAGTTTAATTGAACCCTAGTGTGCCATGCAAGAAAAACACTCTGTTTTAGAGAAAACAGCATTCTTTCACTCTACTGTGTTTCCTATAGGGCACGTACAGTGAGCTAGCTCAGAACAAAAGAACTGTGCTTCCTACACAAACGGGGCATATCTAGTTCAACTCAGTATTGGAAACTGAGTAAAACAGGAGCTTCTCTTCAGTCCAATACACTGTACTGGCTGGGAACAGACGCGAATGCTATTTGCACTGTATATGGCCAGAAAAGCACAAGTGTGCTGTTCTTAGCCTGAATGAACACTTGCTGCTAGAACTTGAATCTCAACGTGATTCAACTCCGTTTAGGAAGTTTAATTGAACCCTAGTGTGCCATGCAAGAAAAACACTCTGTTTTAGAGAAAACAGCATTCTTTCACTCTACTGTGTTTCCTCTAGGGCACGTGCAGTGAGCTAGCTCAGAACAAAAGAACTGTGCTTCCTACACAAACGGGGCATATCTAGTTCAACTCAGTATTGGAAACTGAGTAAAACAGGAGCTTCTCTTCAGTCCAATACACTGTACTGGCTGGGAACAGACGCGAATGCTATTTGCACTGTATATGGCCAGAAAAGCACAAGTGTGCTGTTCTTAGCCTGAATGAACACTTGCTGCTAGAACTTGAATCTCAACGTGATTCAACTCCGTTTAGGAAGTTTAATTGAACCCTAGTGTGCCATGCAAGAAAAACACTCTGTTTTAGAGAAAACAGCATTCTTTCACTCTCCTGTGTTTCCTATAGGGCACGTACAGTGAGCTAGCTCAGAACAAAAGAACTGTGCTTCCTACACAAACGGGGCATATCTAGTTCAACTCAGTATTGGAAACTGAGTAAAACAGGAGCTTCTCTTCAGTCCAATACACTGTACTGGCTGGGAACAGACGCGAATGCTATTTGCACTGTATATGGCCAGAAAAGCACAAGTGTGCTGTTCTTAGCCTGAATGAACACTTGCTGCTAGAACTTGAATCTCAACGTGATTCAACTCCGTTTAGGAAGTTTAATTGAACCCTAGTGTGCCATGCAAGTAAAACACTCTGTTTTAGAGAAAACAGCATTCTTTCACTCTACTGTGTTTCCTATAGGGCACGTACAGTGAGCTAGCTCAGAACAAAAGAACTGTGCTTCCTACACAAACGGGGCATATCTAGTTCAACTCAGTATTGGAAACTGAGTAAAACAGGAGCTTCTCTTCAGTCCAATACACTGTACTGGCTGGGAACAGACGCGAATGCTATTTGCACTGTATATGGCCAGAAAAGCACAAGTGTGCTGTTCTTAGCCTGAATGAACACTTGCTGCTAGAACTTGAATCTCAACGTGATTCAACTCCGTTTAGGAAGTTTAATTGAACCCTAGTGTGCCATGCAAGAAAAACACTCTGTTTTAGAGAAAACAGCATTCTTTCACTCTACTGTGTTTCCTATAGGGCACGTACAGTGAGCTAGCTCAGAACAATAGAACTGTGCTTCCTACACAAACGGGGCATATCTAGTTCAACTCAGTATTGGAAACTGAGTAAAACAGGAGCTTCTCTTCAGTCCAATACACTGTACTGGCTGGGAACAGACGCGAATGCTATTTGCACTGTATATGGCCAGAAAAGCTCAAGTGTGCTGATCTTAGCCTGAATGAACACTTGCTGCTAGAACTTGAATCTCAACGTGATTCAACTCCGTTTAGGAAGTTTAATTGAACCCTAGTGTGCCATGCAAGAAAAACACTCTGTTTTAGAGAAAACAGCATTCTTTAACTCTCCTGTGTTTCCTATAAGGCACGTACAGTGAGCTAGCTCAGAACAAAAGAACTCTGCTTCCTACACAAACGGGGCATATCTAGTTCAACTCAGTATTGGAAACTGAGTAAAACAGGAGCTTCTCTTCAGTCCAATACACTGTACTGGCTGGGAACAGACGCGAATGCTATTTGCACTGTATATGGCCAGAAAAGCACAAGTGTGCTGTTCTTAGCCTGAATGAACACTTGCTGCTAGAACTTGAATCTCAACGTGATTCAACTCCGTTTAGGAAGTTTAATTGACCCTAGTGTGCCATGCAAGAAAAACACTCTGTTTTAGAGAAAACAGCATTCTTTCACTCTACTGTGTTTCCTATAGGGCACGTACAGTGAGCTAGCTCAGAACAATAGAACTGTGCTTCCTACACAAACGGGGAATATCTAGTTCAACTCAGTATTGGAAACTGAGTAAAACAGGAGCTTCTCTTCAGTCCAATACACTGTACTGGCTGGGAACAGACGCGAATGCTATTTGCACTGTATATGGCCAGAAAAGCACAAGTGTGCTGATCTTAGCCTGAATGAACACTTGCTGCTAGAACTTGAATCTCAACGTGATTCAACTCCGTTTAGGAAGTTTAATTGAACCCTAGTGTGCCATGCAAGTAAAACACTCTGTTTTAGAGAAAACAGCATTCTTTCACTCTACTGTGTTTCCTATAGGGCACGTACAGTGAGCTAGCTCAGAACAAAAGAACTGTGCTTCCTACACAAACGGGGCATATCTAGTTCAACTCAGTATTGGAAACTGAGTAAAACAGGAGCTTCTCTTCAGTCCAATACACTGTACTGGCTGGGAACAGACGCGAATGCTATTTGCACTGTATATGGCCAGAAAAGCACAAGTGTGCTGTTCTTAGCCTGAATGAACACTTGCTGCTAGAACTTGAATCTCAACGTGATTCAACTCCGTTTAGGAAGTTTAATTGAACCCTAGTGTGCCATGCAAGAAAAACACTCTGTTTTAGAGAAAACAGCATTCTTTCACTCTACTGTGTTTCCTATAGGGCACGTACAGTGAGCTAGCTCAGAACAATAGAACTGTGCTTCCTACACAAACGGGGCATATCTAGTTCAACTCAGTATTGGAAACTGAGTAAAACAGGAGCTTCTCTTCAGTCCAATACACTGTACTGGCTGGGAACAGACGCGAATGCTATTTGCACTGTATATGGCCAGAAAAGCTCAAGTGTGCTGATCTTAGCCTGAATGAACACTTGCTGCTAGAACTTGAATCTCAACGTGATTCAACTCCGTTTAGGAAGTTTAATTGAACCCTAGTGTGCCATGCAAGAAAAACACTCTGTTTTAGAGAAAACAGCATTCTTTAACTCTCCTGTGTTTCCTATAAGGCACGTACAGTGAGCTAGCTCAGAACAAAAGAACTCTGCTTCCTACACAAACGGGGCATATCTAGTTCAACTCAGTATTGGAAACTGAGTAAAACAGGAGCTTCTCTTCAGTCCAATACACTGTACTGGCTGGGAACAGACGCGAATGCTATTTGCACTGTATATGGCCAGAAAAGCACAAGTGTGCTGTTCTTAGCCTGAATGAACACTTGCTGCTAGAACTTGAATCTCAACGTGATTCAACTCCGTTTAGGAAGTTTAATTGACCCTAGTGTGCCATGCAAGAAAAACACTCTGTTTTAGAGAAAACAGCATTCTTTCACTCTACTGTGTTTCCTATAGGGCACGTACAGTGAGCTAGCTCAGAACAATAGAACTGTGCTTCCTACACAAACGGGGAATATCTAGTTCAACTCAGTATTGGAAACTGAGTAAAACAGGAGCTTCTCTTCAGTCCAATACACTGTACTGGCTGGGAACAGACGCGAATGCTATTTGCACTGTATATGGCCAGAAAAGCACAAGTGTGCTGATCTTAGCCTGAATGAACACTTGCTGCTAGAACTTGAATCTCAACGTGATTCAACTCCGTTTAGGAAGTTTAATTGAACCCTAGTGTGCCATGCAAGTAAAACACTCTGTTTTAGAGAAAACAGCATTCTTTCACTCTACTGTGTTTCCTATAGGGCACGTACAGTGAGCTAGCTCAGAACAAAAGAACTGTGCTTCCTACACAAACGGGGCATATCTAGTTCAACTCAGTATTGGAAACTGAGTAAAACAGGAGCTTCTCTTCAGTCCAATACACTGTACTGGCTGGGAACAGACGCGAATGCTATTTGCACTGTATATGGCCAGAAAAGCACAAGTGTGCTGTTCTTAGCCTGAATGAACACTTGCTGCTAGAACTTGAATCTCAACGTGATTCAACTCCGTTTAGGAAGTTTAATTGAACCCTAGTGTGCCATGCAAGAAAAACACTCTGTTTTAGAGAAAACAGCATTCTTTCACTCTACTGTGTTTCCTATAGGGCACGTACAGTGAGCTAGCTCAGAACAAAAGAACTGTGCTTCCTACACAAACGGGGCATATCTAGTTCAACTCAGTATTGGAAACTGAGTAAAACAGGAGCTTCTCTTCAGTCCAATACACTGTACTGGCTGGGAACAGACGCGAATGCTATTTGCACTGTATATGGCCAGAAAAGCTCAAGTGTGCTGATCTTAGCCTGAATGAACACTTGCTGCTAGAACTTGAATCTCAACGTGATTCAACTCCGTTTAGGAAGTTTAATTGAACCCTAGTGTGCATTGCAAGAAAAACACTCTGTTTTAGAGAAAACAGCATTCTTTCACTCTCCTGTGTTTCCTATAGGGCACGTACAGTGAGCTAGCTCAGAACAAAAGAACTGTGCTTCCTACACAAACGGGGCATATCTAGTTCAACTCAGTATTGGAAACTGAGTAAAACAGGAGCTTCTCTTCAGTCCAATACACTGTACTGGCTGGGAACAGACGCGAATGCTATTTGCACTGTATATGGCCAGAAAAGCACAAGTGTGCTGTTCTTAGCCTGAATGAACACTTGCTGCTAGAACTTGAATCTCAACGTGATTCAACTCCGTTTAGGAAGTTTAATTGAACCCTAGTGTGCCATGCAAGAAAAACACTCTGTTTTAGAGAAAACAGCATTCCTTCACTCTACTATGTTTCCTATAGGGCACGTACAGTGAGCTAGCTCAGAACAAAAGAACTCTGCTTCCTACACAAACGGGGCATATCTAGTTCAACTCAGTATTGGAAACTGAGTAAAACAGGAGCTTCTCTTCAGTCCAA
Source organism: Peromyscus maniculatus bairdii (assembly GCF_049852395.1). Taxonomy (NCBI): domain Eukaryota; kingdom Metazoa; phylum Chordata; class Mammalia; order Rodentia; family Cricetidae; genus Peromyscus; species Peromyscus maniculatus. Next base: position 40,987,972 of record NC_134865.1, on the reverse strand, counting down.
TACACTGTACTTGCTGGGAACAGACGCGAATGCTATTTGCACTGTATATGGCCAGAAAAGCACAAGTGTGCTGTTCTTAGCCTGAATGAACACTTGCTGCTAGAACTTGAATCTCAACGTGATTCAACTCCGTTTAGGAAGTTTAATTGAACCCTAGTGTGCCATGCAAGAAAAACACTCTGTTTTAGAGAAAACAGCATTCTTTCACTCTCCTGTGTTTCCTATAGGGCACGTACAGTGAGCTAGCTCAGAACAAAAGAACTGTGCTTCCTACACAAACGGGGCATATCTAGTTCAACTCAGTATTGGAAACTGAGTAAAACAGGAGCTTCTCTTCAGTCCAATACACTGTACTGGCTGGGAACAGACGCGAATGCTATTTGCACTGTATATGGCCAGAAAAGCACAAGTGTGCTGTTCTTAGCCTGAATGAACACTTGCTGCTAGAACTTGAATCTCAACGTGATTCAACTCCGTTTAGGAAGTTTAATTGAACCCTAGTGTGCCATGCAAGTAAAACACTCTGTTTTAGAGAAAACAGCATTCTTTCACTCTACTGTGTTTCCTATAGGGCACGTACAGTGAGCTAGCTCAGAACAAAAGAACTGTGCTTCCTACACAAACGGGGCATATCTAGTTCAACTCAGTATTGGAAACTGAGTAAAACAGGAGCTTCTCTTCAGTCCAATACACTGTACTGGCTGGGAACAGACGCGAATGCTATTTGCACTGTATATGGCCAGAAAAGCACAAGTGTGCTGTTCTTAGCCTGAATGAACACTTGCTGCTAGAACTTGAATCTCAACGTGATTCAACTCCGTTTAGGAAGTTTAATTGAACCCTAGTGTGCCATGCAAGAAAAACACTCTGTTTTAGAGAAAACAGCATTCTTTCACTCTACTGTGTTTCCTATAGGGCACGTACAGTGAGCTAGCTCAGAACAATAGAACTGTGCTTCCTACACAAACGGGGCATATCTAGTTCAACTCAGTATTGGAAACTGAGTAAAACAGGAGCTTCTCTTCAGTCCAATACACTGTACTGGCTGGGAACAGACGCGAATGCTATTTGCACTGTATATGGCCAGAAAAGCTCAAGTGTGCTGATCTTAGCCTGAATGAACACTTGCTGCTAGAACTTGAATCTCAACGTGATTCAACTCCGTTTAGGAAGTTTAATTGAACCCTAGTGTGCCATGCAAGAAAAACACTCTGTTTTAGAGAAAACAGCATTCTTTAACTCTCCTGTGTTTCCTATAAGGCACGTACAGTGAGCTAGCTCAGAACAAAAGAACTCTGCTTCCTACACAAACGGGGCATATCTAGTTCAACTCAGTATTGGAAACTGAGTAAAACAGGAGCTTCTCTTCAGTCCAATACACTGTACTGGCTGGGAACAGACGCGAATGCTATTTGCACTGTATATGGCCAGAAAAGCACAAGTGTGCTGTTCTTAGCCTGAATGAACACTTGCTGCTAGAACTTGAATCTCAACGTGATTCAACTCCGTTTAGGAAGTTTAATTGACCCTAGTGTGCCATGCAAGAAAAACACTCTGTTTTAGAGAAAACAGCATTCTTTCACTCTACTGTGTTTCCTATAGGGCACGTACAGTGAGCTAGCTCAGAACAATAGAACTGTGCTTCCTACACAAACGGGGAATATCTAGTTCAACTCAGTATTGGAAACTGAGTAAAACAGGAGCTTCTCTTCAGTCCAATACACTGTACTGGCTGGGAACAGACGCGAATGCTATTTGCACTGTATATGGCCAGAAAAGCACAAGTGTGCTGATCTTAGCCTGAATGAACACTTGCTGCTAGAACTTGAATCTCAACGTGATTCAACTCCGTTTAGGAAGTTTAATTGAACCCTAGTGTGCCATGCAAGAAAAACACTCTGTTTTAGAGAAAACAGCATTCTTTCACTCTACTGTGTTTCCTATAGGGCACGTACAGTGAGCTACCTCAGAACAAAAGAACTGTGCTTCCTACACAAACGGGGCATATCTAGTTCAACTCAGTATTGGAAACTGAGTAAAACAGGAGCTTCTCTTCAGTCCAATACACTGTACTGGCTGGGAACAGACGCGAATGCTATTTGCACTGTATATGGCCAGAAAAGCACAAGTGTGCTGTTCTTAGCCTGAATGAACACTTGCTGCTAGAACTTGAATCTCAACGTGATTCAACTCCGTTTAGGAAGTTTAATTGACCCTAGTGTGCCATGCAAGAAAAACACTCTGTTTTAGAGAAAACAGCATTCTTTCACTCTACTGTGTTTCCTATAGGGCACGTGCAGTGAGCTAGCTCAGAACAATAGAACTGTGCTTCCTACACAAACGGGGCATATCTAGTTCAACTCAGTATTGGAAACTGAGTAAAACAGGAGCTTCTCTTCAGTCCAATACACTGTACTGGCTGGGAACAGACGCGAATGCTATTTGCACTGTATATGGCCAGAAAAGCACAAGTGTGCTGTTCTTAGCCTGAATGAACACTTGCTGCTAGAACTTGAATCTCAACGTGATTCAACTCCGTTTAGGAAGTTTAATTGAACCCTAGTGTGCCATGCAAGAAAAACACTCTGTTTTAGAGAAAACAGCATTCTTTCACTCTCCTGTGTTTCCTATAGGGCACGTACAGTGAGCTAGCTCAGAACAAAAGAACTGTGCTTCCTACACAAACGGGGCATATCTAGTTCAACTCAGTATTGGAAACTGAGTAAAATAGGAGCTTCTCTTCAGTCCAATACACTGTACTGGCTGGGAACAGACGCGAATGCTATTTGCACTGTATATGGCCAGAAAAGCACAAGTGTGCTGTTCTTAGCCTGAATGAACACTTGCTGCTAGAACTTGAATCTCAACGTGATTCAACTCCGTTTAGGAAGTTTAATTGAACCCTAGTGTGCCATGCAAGAAAAACACTCTGTTTTAGAGAAAACAGCATTCTTTCACTCTCCTGTGTTTCCTATAGGGCACGTACAGTGAGCTAGCTCAGAACAAAAGAACTGTGCTTCCTACACAAACGGGGCATATCTAGTTCAACTCAGTATTGGAAACTGAGTAAAACAGGAGCTTCTCTTCAGTCCAATACACTGTACTGGCTGGGAACAGACGCGAATGCTATTTGCACTGTATATGGACAGAAAAGCACAAGTGTGCTGTTCTTAGCCTGAATGAACACTTGCTGCTAGATCTTGAATCTCAACGTGATTCAACTCCGTTTAGGAAGTTTAATTGAACCCTAGTGTGCCATGCAAGTAAAACACTCTGTTTTAGAGAAAACAGCATTCTTTCACTCTACTGTGTTTCCTATAGGGCACGTACAGTGAGCTAGCTCAGAACAAAAGAACTGTGCTTCCTACACAAACGGGGCATATCTAGTTCAACTCAGTATTGGAAACTGAGTAAAACAGGAGCTTCTCTTCAGTCCAATACACTGTACTGGCTGGGAACAGACGCGAATGCTATTTGCACTGTATATGGCCAGAAAAGCACAAGTGTGCTGTTCTTAGCCTGAATGAACACTTGCTGCTAGAACTTGAATCTCAACGTGATTCAACTCCGTTTAGGAAGTTTAATTGAACCCTAGTGTGCCATGCAAGAAAAACACTCTGTTTTAGAGAAAACAGCATTCTTTCACTCTACTGTGTTTCCTATAGGGCACGTACAGTGAGCTAGCTCAGAACAAAAGAACTGTGCTTCCTACACAAACGGGGCATATCTAGTTCAACTCAGTATTGGAAACTGAGTAAAACAGGAGCTTCTGTTCAGTCCAATACACTCTACTTGCTGGGAACAGACGCGAATGCTATTTGCACTGTATATGGCCAGAAAAGCACAAGTGTGCTGTTCTTAGCCTGAATGAACACTTGCTGCTAGAACTTGAATCTCAACGTGATTCAACTCCGTTTAGGAAGTTTAATTGAACCCTAGTGTGCCATGCAAGAAAAACACTCTGTTTTAGAGAAAACCAGCATTCTTTCACTCTACTGTGTTTCCTATAGGGCACGTACAGTGAGCTAGCTCAGAACAAAAGAACTGTGCTTCCTACACAAACGGGGCATATCTAGTTCAACTCAGTATTGGAAACTGAGTAAAACAGGAGCTTCTCTTCAGTCCAATACACTGTACTGGCTGGGAACAGACGCGAATGCTATTTGCACTGTATATGGACAGAAAAGCACAAGTGTGCTGTTCTTAGCCTGAATGAACACTTGCTGCTAGATCTTGAATCTCAACGTGATTCAACTCCGTTTAGGAAGTTTAATTGAACCCTAGTGTGCCATGCAAGTAAAACACTCTGTTTTAGAGAAAACAGCATTCTTTCACTCTACTGTGTTTCCTATAGGGCACGTACAGTGAGCTACCTCAGAACAAAAGAACTGTGCTTCCTACACAAACGGGGCATATCTAGTTCAACTCAGTATTGGAAACTGAGTAAAACAGGAGCTTCTCTTCAGTCCAATATACTGTACTGGCTGGGAACAGACGCGAATGCTATTTGCACTGTATATGGCCAGAAAAGCACAAGTGTGCTATTCTTAGCCTGAGTGAACACTTGCTGCTAGAACTTGAATCTCAACGTGATTCACCTCCGTTTAGGAAGTTTAATTGACCCTAGTGTGCCATGCAAGAAAAACACTCTGTTTTAGAGAAAACAGCATTCTTTCACTCTACTGTGTTTCCTATAGGGCACGTACAGTGAGCTAGCTCAGAACAATAGAACTGTGCTTCCTACACAAACGGGGCATATCTAGTTCAACTCAGTATTGGAAACTGAGTAAAACAGGAGCTTCTCTTCAGTCCAATACACTGTACTGGCTGGGAACAGACGCGAATGCTATTTGCACTGTATATGGCCAGAAAAGCACAAGTGTGCTGATCTTAGCCTGAATGAACACTTGCTGCTAGAACTTGAATCTCAACGTGATTCAACTCCGTTTAGGAAGTTTAATTGAACCCTAGTGTGCCATGCAAGAAAAACACTCTGTTTTAGAGAAAACAGCATTCTTTCACTCTCCTGTGTTTCCTATAAGGCACGTACAGTGAGCTAGCTCAGAACAAAAGAACTGTGCTTCCTACACAAACGGGGCATATCTAGTTCAACTCAGTATTGGAAACTGAGTAAAACAGGAGCTTCTCTTCAGTCCAATACACTGTACTGGCTGGGAACAGACGCGAATGCTATTTGCACTGTATATGGCCAGAAAAGCACAAGTGTGCTGTTCTTAGCCTGAATGAACACTTGCTGCTAGAACTTGAATCTCAACGTGATTCAACTCCGTTTAGGAAGTTTAATTGAACCCTAGTGTGCCATGCAAGAAAAACACTCTGTTTTAGAGAAAACAGCATTCTTTCACTCTCCTGTGTTTCCTATAAGGCACGTACAGTGAGCTAGCTCAGAACAAAAGAACTGTCCTTCCTACACAAACGGGGCATATCTAGTTCAACTCAGTATTGGAAACTGAGTAAAACAGGAGCTTCTCTTCAGTCCAATACACTGTACTGGCTGGGAACAGACGCGAATGCTATTTGCACTGTATATGGCCAGAAAAGCACAAGTGTGCTGTTCTTAGCCTGAATGAACACTTGCTGCTAGAACTTGAATCTCAACGTGATTCAACTCCGTTTAGGAAGTTTAATTGAACCCTAGTGTGCCATGCAAGAAAAACACTCTGTTTTAGAGAAAACAGCATTCTTTCACTCTCCTGTGTTTCCTATAGGGCACGTACAGTGAGCTAGCTCAGAACAAAAGAACTGTGCTTCCTACACAAACGGGGCATATCTAGTTCAACTCAGTATTGGAAACTGAGTAAAACAGGAGCTTCTCTTCAGTCCAATACACTGTACTGGCTGGGAACAGACGCGAATGCTATTTGCACTGTATATGGCCAGAAAAGCACAAGTGTGCTGTTCTTAGCCTGAATGAACACTTGCTGCTAGAACTTGAATCTCAACGTGATTCAACTCCGTTTAGGAAGTTTAATTGAACCCTAGTGTGCCATGCAAGAAAAACACTCTGTTTTAGAGAAAACAGCATTCTTTCACTCTACTGTGTTTCCTATAGGGCACGTACAGTGAGCTAGCTCAGAACAAAAGAACTGTGCTTCCTACACAAACGGGGCATATCTAGTTCAACTCAGTATTGGAAACTGAGTAAAACAGGAGCTTCTCTTCAGTCCAATACACTCTACTTGCTGGGAACAGACGCGAATGCTATTTGCACTGTATATGGCCAGAAAAGCACAAGTGTGCTGTTCTTAGCCTGAATGAACACTTGCTGCTAGAACTTGAATCTCAACGTGATTCAACTCCGTTTAGGAAGTTTAATTGAACCCTAGTGTGCCATGCAAGAAAAACACTCTGTTTTAGAGAAAACCAGCATTCTTTCACTCTACTGTGTTTCCTATAGGGCACGTACAGTGAGCTAGCTCAGAACAAAAGAACTGTGCTTCCTACACAAACGGGGCATATCTAGTTCAACTCAGTATTGGAAACTGAGTAAAACAGGAGCTTCTCTTCAGTCCAATACACTGTACTGGCTGGGAACAGACGCGAATGCTATTTGCACTGTATATGGACAGAAAAGCACAAGTGTGCTGTTCTTAGCCTGAATGAACACTTGCTGCTAGATCTTGAATCTCAACGTGATTCAACTCCGTTTAGGAAGTTTAATTGAACCCTAGTGTGCCATGCAAGAAAAACACTCTGTTTTAGAGAAAACAGCATTCTTTCACTCTACTGTGTTTCCTATAGGGCACGTACAGTGAGCTACCTCAGAACAAAAGAACTGTGCTTCCTACACAAACGGGGCATATCTAGTTCAACTCAGTATTGGAAACTGAGTAAAACAGGAGCTTCTCTTCAGTCCAATATACTGTACTGGCTGGGAACAGACGCGAATGCTATTTGCACTGTATATGGCCAGAAAAGCACAAGTGTGCTATTCTTAGCCTGAGTGAACACTTGCTGCTAGAACTTGAATCTCAACGTGATTCACCTCCGTTTAGGAAGTTTAATTGACCCTAGTGTGCCATGCAAGAAAAACACTCTGTTTTAGAGAAAACAGCATTCTTTCACTCTACTGTGTTTCCTATAGGGCACGTACAGTGAGCTAGCTCAGAACAATAGAACTGTGCTTCCTACACAAACGGGGCATATCTAGTTCAACTCAGTATTGGAAACTGAGTAAAACAGGAGCTTCTCTTCAGTCCAATACACTGTACTTGCTGGGAACAGACGCGAATGCTATTTGCACTGTATATGGCCAGAAAAGCACAAGTGTGCTGTTCTTAGCCTGAATGAACACTTGCTGCTAGAACTTGAATCTCAACGTGATTCAACTCCGTTTAGGAAGTTTAATTGAACCCTAGTGTGCCATGCAAGAAAAACACTCTGTTTTAGAGAAAACAGCATTCTTTCACTCTCCTGTGTTTCCTATAGGGCACGTACAGTGAGCTAGCTCAGAACAAAAGAACTGTGCTTCCTACACAAACGGGGCATATCTAGTTCAACTCAGTATTGGAAACTGAGTAAAACAGGAGCTTCTCTTCAGTCCAATACACTGTACTGGCTAGGAACAGACGCGAATGCTATTTGCACTGTATATGGCCAGAAAAGCACAAGTGTGCTGTTCTTAGCCTGAATGAACACTTGCTGCTAGAACTTGAATCTCAACGTGATTCAACTCCGTTTAGGAAGTTTAATTGAACCCTAGTGTGCCATGCAAGAAAAACACTCTGTTTTAGAGAAAACAGCATTCTTTCACTCTACTGTGTTTCCTATAGGGCACGTACAGTGAGCTAGCTCAGAACAAAAGAACTGTGCTTCCTACACAAACGGGGCATATCTAGTTCAACTCAGTATTGGAAACTGAGTAAAACAGGAGCTTCTCTTCAGTCCAATACACTGTACTGGCTGGGAACAGACGCGAATGCTATTTGCACTGTATATGGCCAGAAAAGCACAAGTGTGCTGTTCTTAGCCTGAATGAACACTTGCTGCTAGAACTTGAATCTCAACGTGATTCAACTCCGTTTAGGAAGTTTAATTGAACCCTAGTGTGCCATGCAAGAAAAACACTCTGTTTTAGAGAAAACAGCATTCTTTCACTCTACTGTGTTTCCTATAGGGCACGTGCAGTGAGCTAGCTCAGAACAAAAGAACTGTGCTTCCTACACAAACGGGGCATATCTAGTTCAACTCAGTATTGGAAACTGAGTAAAACAGGAGCTTCTCTTCAGTCCAATACACTGTACTGGCTGGGAACAAACGCGAATGCTATTTGCACTGTATATGGCCAGAAAAGCACAAGTGTGCTGTTCTTAGCCTGAATGAACACTTGCTGCTAGAACTTGAATCTCAACGTGATTCAACTCCGTTTAGGAAGTTTAATTGAACCCTAGTGTGCCATGCAAGAAAAACACTCTGTTTTAGAGAAAACAGCATTCTTTCACTCTACTGTGTTTCCTATAGGGCACGTACAGTGAGCTAGCTCAGAACAAAAGAACTCTGCTTCCTACACAAACGGGGCATATCTAGTTCAACTCAGTATTGGAAACTGAGTAAAACAGGAGCTTCTCTTCAGTCCAATACACTGTACTGGCTGGGAACAGACGCGAATGCTATTTGCACTGTATATGGCCAGAAAAGCACAAGTGTGCTGTTCTTAGCCTGAATGAACACTTGCTGCTAGAACTTGAATCTCAACGTGATTCAACTCCGTTTAGGAAGTTTAATTGAACCCTAGTGTGCCATGCAAGAAAAACACTCTGTTTTAGAGAAAACAGCATTCTTTCACTCTCCTGTGTTTCCTATAGGGCACGTACAGTGAGCTAGCTCAGAACAAAAGAACTGTGCTTCCTACACAAACGGGGCATATCTAGTTCAACTCAGTATTGGAAACTGAGTAAAACAGGAGCTTCTCTTCAGTCCAATACACTGTACTGGCTGGGAACAGACGCGAATGCTATTTGCACTGTATATGGCCAGAAAAGCACAAGTGTGCTGTTCTTAGCCTGAATGAACACTTGCTGCTAGAACTTGAATCTCAACGTGATTCAACTCCGTTTAGGAAGTTTAATTGAACCCTAGTGTGCCATGCAAGAAAAACACTCTGTTTTAGAGAAAACAGCATTCTTTCACTCTACTGTGTTTCCTCTAGGGCACGTGCAGTGAGCTAGCTCAGAACAAAAGAACTGTGCTTCCTACACAAACGGGGCATATCTAGTTCAACTCAGTATTGGAAACTGAGTAAAACAGGAGCTTCTCTTCAGTCCAATACACTGTACTGGCTGGGAACAGACGCGAATGCTATTTGCACTGTATATGGCCAGAAAAGCACAAGTGTGCTGTTCTTAGCCTGAATGAACACTTGCTGCTAGAACTTGAATCTCAACGTGATTCAACTCCGTTTAGGAAGTTTAATTGAACCCTAGTGTGCCATGCAAGAAAAACACTCTGTTTTAGAGAAAACAGCATTCTTTCACTCTCCTGTGTTTCCTATAGGGCACGTACAGTGAGCTAGCTCAGAACAAAAGAACTGTGCTTCCTACACAAACGGGGCATATCTAGTTCAACTCAGTATTGGAAACTGAGTAAAACAGGAGCTTCTCTTCAGTCCAATACACTGTACTGGCTGGGAACAGACGCGAATGCTATTTGCACTGTATATGGCCAGAAAAGCACAAGTGTGCTGTTCTTAGCCTGAATGAACACTTGCTGCTAGAACTTGAATCTCAACGTGATTCAACTCCGTTTAGGAAGTTTAATTGAACCCTAGTGTGCCATGCAAGTAAAACACTCTGTTTTAGAGAAAACAGCATTCTTTCACTCTACTGTGTTTCCTATAGGGCACGTACAGTGAGCTAGCTCAGAACAAAAGAATTGTGCTTCCTACACAAACGGGGCATATCTAGTTCAACTCAGTATTGGAAACTGAGTAAAACAGGAGCTTCTCTTCAGTCCAATACACTGTACTGGCTGGGAACAGACGCGAATGCTATTTGCACTGTATATGGCCAGAAAAGCACAAGTGTGCTGTTCTTAGCCTGAATGAACACTTGCTGCTAGAACTTGAATCTCAACGTGATTCAACTCCGTTTAGGAAGTTTAATTGAACCCTAGTGTGCCATGCAAGAAAAACACTCTGTTTTAGAGAAAACAGCATTCTTTCACTCTACTGTGTTTCCTATAGGGCACGTACAGTGAGCTAGCTCAGAACAATAGAACTGTGCTTCCTACACAAACGGGGCATATCTAGTTCAACTCAGTATTGGAAACTGAGTAAAACAGGAGCTTCTCTTCAGTCCAATACACTGTACTGGCTGGGAACAGACGCGAATGCTATTTGCACTCTATATGGCCAGAAAAGCTCAAGTGTGCTGATCTTAGCCTGAATGAACACTTGCTGCTAGAACTTGAATCTCAACGTGATTCAACTCCGTTTAGGAAGTTTAATTGAACCCTAGTGTGCCATGCAAGAAAAACACTCTGTTTTAGAGAAAACAGCATTCTTTCACTCTCCTGTGTTTCCTATAAGGCACGTACAGTGAGCTAGCTCAGAACAAAAGAACTGTGCTTCCTACACAAACGGGGCATATCTAGTTCAACTCAGTATTGGAAACTGAGTAAAACAGGAGCTTCTCTTCAGTCCAATACACTGTACTGGCTGGGAACAGACGCGAATGCTATTTGCACTGTATATGGCCAGAAAAGCACAAGTGTGCTGTTCTTAGCCTGAATGAACACTTGCTGCTAGAACTTGAATCTCAACGTGATTCAACTCCGTTTAGGAAGTTTAATTGAACCCTAGTGTGCCATGCAAGAAAAACACTCTGTTTTAGAGAAAACAGCATTCCTTCACTCTACTGTGTTTCCTATAGGGCACGTACAGTGAGCTAGCTCAGAACAAAAGAACTCTGCTTCCTACACAAACGGGGCATATCTAGTTCAACTCAGTATTGGAAACTGAGTAAAACAGGAGCTTCTCTTCAGTCCAATACACTGTACTTGCTGGGAACAGACGCGAATGCTATTTGCACTGTATATGGCCAGAAAAGCACAAGTGTGCTGTTCTTAGCCTGAATGAACACTTGCTGCTAGAACTTGAATCTCAACGTGATTCTACTCCGTTTAGGAAGTTTAATTGAACCCTAGTGTGCCATGCAAGAAAAACACTCTGTTTTAGAGAAAACAGCATTCTTTCACTCTCCTGTGTTTCCTATAGGGCACGTACAGTGAGCTAGCTCAGAACAAAAGAACTGTGCTTCCTACACAAAGGGGGCATATCTAGTTCAACTCAGTATTGGAAACTGAGTAAAACAGGAGCTTCTCTTCAGTCCAATACACTGTACTGGCTGGGAACAGACGCGAATGCTATTTGCACTGTATATGGCCAGAAAAGCACAAGTGTGCTGTTCTTAGCCTGAATGAACACTTGCTGCTAGAACTTGAATCTCAACGTGATTCAACTCCGTTTAGGAAGTTTAATTGAACCCTAGTGTGCCATGCAAGAAAAACACTCTGTTTTAGAGAAAACAGCATTCTTTCACTCTACTGTGTTTCCTCTAGGGCACGTGCAGTGAGCTAGCTCAGAACAAAAGAACTGTGCTTCCTACACAAACGGGGCATATCTAGTTCAACTCAGTATTGGAAACTGAGTAAAACAGGAGCTTCTCTTCAGTCCAATACACTGTACTGGCTGGGAACAAACGCGAATGCTATTTGCACTGTATATGGCCAGAAAAGCACAAGTGTGCTGTTCTTAGCCTGAATGAACACTTGCTGCTAGAACTTGAATCTCAACGTGATTCAACTCCGTTTAGGAAGTTTAATTGAACCCTAGTGTGCCATGCAAGAAAAACACTCTGTTTTAGAGAAAACAGCATTCTTTCACTCTCCTGTGTTTCCTATAGGGCACGTACAGTGAGCTAGCTCAGAACAAAAGAACTGTGCTTCCTACACAAACGGGGCATATCTAGTTCAACTCAGTATTGGAAACTGAGTAAAACAGGAGCTTCTCTTCAGTCCAATACACTGTACTGGCTGGGAACAGACGCGAATGCTATTTGCACTGTATATGGCCAGAAAAGCACAAGTGTGCTGTTCTTAGCCTGAATGAACACTTGCTGCTAGAACTTGAATCTCAACGTGATTCAACTCCGTTTAGGAAGTTTAATTGAACCCTAGTGTGCCATGCAAGAAAAACACTCTGTTTTAGAGAAAACAGCATTCTTTCACTCTCCTGTGTTTCCTATAGGGCACGTACAGTGAGCTAGCTCAGAACAAAAGAACTCTGCTTCCTACACAAACGGGGCATATCTAGTTCAACTCAGTATTGGAAACTGAGTAAAACAGGAGCTTCTCTTCAGTCCAATACACTGTACTGGCTGGGAACAGACGCGAATGCTATTTGCACTGTATATGGCCAGAAAAGCACAAGTGTGCTGTTCTTAGCCTGAATGAACACTTGCTGCTAGAACTTGAATCTCAACGTGATTCAACTCCGTTTAGGAAGTTTAATTGAACCCTAGTGTGCCATGCAAGAAAAACACTCTGTTTTAGAGAAAACAGCATTCTTTCACTCTCCTGTGTTTCCAATAGGGCACGTACAGTGAGCTAGCTCAGAACAAAAGAACTGTGCTTCCTACACAAACGGGGCATATCTAGTTCAACTCAGTATTGGAAACTGAGTAAAACAGGAGCTTCTCTTCAGTCCAATACACTGTACTGGCTGGGAACAGACACGAATGCTATTTGCACTGTATATGGCCAGCAAAGCACAAGTGTGCTGTTCTTAGCCTGAATGAACACTTGCTGCTAGAACTTGAATCTCAACGTGATTCAACTCCGTTTAGGAAGTTTAATTGAACCCTAGTGTGCCATGCAAGAAAAACACTCTGTTTTAGAGAAAACAGCATTCTTTCACTCTACTGTGTTTCCTCTAGGGCACGTGCAGTGAGCTAGCTCAGAACAAAAGAACTGTGCTTCCTACACAAACGGGGCATATCTAGTTCAACTCAGTATTGGAAACTGAGTAAAACAGGAGCTTCTCTTCAGTCCAATACACTGTACTGGCTGGGAACAAACGCGAATGCTATTTGCACTGTATATGGCCAGAAAAGCACAAGTGTGCTGTTCTTAGCCTGAATGAACACTTGCTGCTAGAACTTGAATCTCAACGTGATTCAACTCCGTTTAGGAAGTTTAATTGAACCCTAGTGTGCCATGCAAGTAAAACACTCTGTTTTAGAGAAAACAGCATTCTTTCACTCTCCTGTGTTTCCTATAGGGCACGTACAGTGAGCTAGCTCAGAACAAAAGAACTCTGCTTCCTACACAAACGGGGCATATCTAGTTCAACTCAGTATTGGAAACTGAGTAAAACAGGAGCTTCTCTTCAGTCCAATACACTGTACTGGCTGGGAACAGACGCGAATGCTATTTGCACTGTATATGGCCAGAAAAGCACAAGTGTGCTGTTCTTAGCCTGAATGAACACTTGCTGCTAGAACTTGAATCTCAACGTGATTCAACTCCGTTTAGGAAGTTTAATTGACCCTAGTGTGCCATGCAAGAAAAACACTCTGTTTTAGAGAAAACAGCATTCTTTCACTCTACTGTGTTTCCTATAGGGCACGTACAGTGAGCTAGCTCAGAACAATAGAACTGTGCTTCCTACACAAACGGGGCATATCTAGTTCAACTCAGTATTGGAAACTGAGTAAAACAGGAGCTTCTCTTCAGTCCAATACACTGTACTGGCTGGGAACAGACGCGAATGCTATTTGCACTGTATATGGCCAGAAAAGCACAAGTGTGCTGTTCTTAGCCTGAATGAACACTTGCTGCTAGAACTTGAATCTCAACGTGATTCAACTCCGTTTAGGAAGTTTAATTGAACCCTAGTGTGCCATGCAAGAAAAACACTCTGTTTTAGAGAAAACAGCATTCTTTCACTCTACTGTGTTTCCTATAGGGCACGTACAGTGAGCTAGCTCAGAACAAAAGAACTGTGCTTCCTACACAAACGGGGCATATCTAGTTCAACTCAGTATTGGAAACTGAGTAAAACAGGAGCTTCTCTTCAGTCCAATACACTGTACTGGCTGGGAACAGACGCGAATGCTATTTGCACTGTATATGGCCAGAAAAGCACAAGTGTGCTGTTCTTAGCCTGAATGAACACTTGCTGCTAGAACTTGAATCTCAACGTGATTCAACTCCGTTTAGGAAGTTTAATTGAACCCTAGTGTGCCATGCAAGAAAAACACTCTGTTTTAGAGAAAACAGCATTCTTTCACTCTACTGTGTTTCCTCTAGGGCACGTGCAGTGAGCTAGCTCAGAACAAAAGAACTGTGCTTCCTACACAAACGGGGCATATCTAGTTCAACTCAGTATTGGAAACTGAGTAAAACAGGAGCTTCTCTTCAGTCCAATACACTGTACTGGCTGGGAACAAACGCGAATGCTATTTGCACTGTATATGGCCAGAAAAGCACAAGTGTGCTGTTCTTAGCCTGAATGAACACTTGCTGCTAGAACTTGAATCTCAACGTGATTCAACTCCGTTTAGGAAGTTTAATTGAACCCTAGTGTGCCATGCAAGAAAAACACTCTGTTTTAGAGAAAACAGCATTCTTTCACTCTCCTGTGTTTCCTATAGGGCACGTACAGTGCACTAGCTCAGAACAAAAGAACTGTGCTTCCTACACAAACGGGGCATATCTAGTTCAACTCAGTATTGGAAACTGAGTAAAACAGGAGCTTCTCTTCAGTCCAATACACTGTACTGGCTGGGAACAGACGCGAATGCTATTTGCACTGTATATGGCCAGAAAAGCACAAGTGTGCTGTTCTTAGCCTGAATGAACACTTGCTGCTAGAACTTGAATCTCAACGTGATTCAACTCCGTTTAGGAAGTTTAATTGAACCCTAGTGTGCCATGCAAGAAAAACACTCTGTTTTAGAGAAAACAGCATTCTTTCACTCTCCTGTGTTTCCTATAGGGCACGTACAGTGAGCTAGCTCAGAACAAAAGAACTGTGCTTCCTACACAAACGGGGCATATCTAGTTCAACTCAGTATTGGAAACTGAGTAAAACAGGAGCTTCTCTTCAGTCCAATACACTGTACTGGCTGGGAACAGACGCGAATGCTATTTGCACTGTATATGGCCAGAAAAGCACAAGTGTGCTGTTCTTAGCCTGAATGAACACTTGCTGCTAGAACTTGAATCTCAACGTGATTCAACTCCGTTTAGGAAGTTTAATTGAACCCTAGTGTGCCATGCAAGTAAAACACTCTGTTTTAGAGAAAACAGCATTCTTTCACTCTCCTGTGTTTCCTATAGGGCACGTACAGTGAGCTAGCTCAGAACAAAAGAAATGTGCTTCCTACACAAACGGGGCATATCTAGTTCAACTCAGTATTGGAAACTGAGTAAAACAGGAGCTTCTCTTCAGTCCAATACACTGTACTGGCTGGGAACAGACGCGAATGCTATTTGCACTGTATATGGCCAGAAAAGCACAAGTGTGCTGTTCTTAGCCTGAATGAACACTTGCTGCTAGAACTTGAATCTCAACGTGATTCAACTCCGTTTAGGAAGTTTAATTGAACCCTAGTGTGCCATGCAAGAAAAACACTCTGTTTTAGAGAAAACAGCATTCCTTCACTCTACTGTGTTTCCTATAGGGCACGTACAGTGAGCTAGCTCAGAACAAAAGAACTCTGCTTCCTACACAAACGGGGCATATCTAGTTCAACTCAGTATTGGAAACTGAGTAAAACAGGAGCTTCTCTTCAGTCCAATACACTGTACTGGCTGGGAACAGACGCGAATGCTATTTGCACTGTATATGGCCAGAAAAGCACAAGTGTGCTGTTCTTAGCCTGAATGAACACTTGCTGCTAGAACTTGAATCTCAACGTGATTCAACTCCGTTTAGGAAGTTTAATTGACCCTAGTGTGCCATGCAAGAAAAACACTCTGTTTTAGAGAAAACAGCATTCTTTCACTCTACTGTGTTTCCTATAGGGCACGTACAGTGAGCTAGCTCAGAACAATAGAACTGTGCTTCCTACACAAACGGGGCATATCTAGTTCAACTCAGTATTGGAAACTGAGTAAAACAGGAGCTTCTCTTCAGTCCAATACACTGTACTGGCTGGGAACAGACGCGAATGCTATTTGCACTGTATATGGCCAGAAAAGCACAAGTGTGCTGTTCTTAGCCTGAAGGAACACTTGCTGCTAGAACTTGAATCTCAACGTGATTCAACTCCGTTTAGGAAGTTTAATTGAACCCTAGTGTGCCATGCAAGAAAAACACTCTGTTTTAGAGAAAACAGCATTCTTTCACTCTACTGTGTTTCCTATAGGGCACGTACAGTGAGCTAGCTCAGAACAAAAGAACTGTGCTTCCTACACAAACGGGGCATATCTAGTTCAACTCAGTATTGGAAACTGAGTAAAACAGGAGCTTCTCTTCAGTCCAATACACTGTACTGGCTGGGAACAGACGCGAATGCTATTTGCACTGTATATGGCCAGAAAAGCACAAGTGTGCTGTTCTTAGCCTGAATGAACACTTGCTGCTAGAACTTGAATCTCAACGTGATTCAACTCCGTTTAGGAAGTTTAATTGAACCCTAGTGTGCCATGCAAGAAAAACACTCTGTTTTAGAGAAAACAGCATTCTTTCACTCTACTGTGTTTCCTCTAGGGCACGTGCAGTGAGCTAGCTCAGAACAAAAGAACTGTGCTTCCTACACAAACGGGGCATATCTAGTTCAACTCAGTATTGGAAACTGAGTAAAACAGGAGCTTCTCTTCAGTCCAATACACTGTACTGGCTGGGAACAAACGCGAATGCTATTTGCACTGTATATGGCCAGAAAAGCACAAGTGTGCTGTTCTTAGCCTGAATGAACACTTGCTGCTAGAACTTGAATCTCAACGTGATTCAACTCCGTTTAGGAAGTTTAATTGAACCCTAGTGTGCCATGCAAGAAAAACACTCTGTTTTAGAGAAAACAGCATTCTTTCACTCTCCTGTGTTTCCTATAGGGCACGTACAGTGAGCTAGCTCAGAACAAAAGAACTGTGCTTCCTACACAAACGGGGCATATCTAGTTCAACTCAGTATTGGAAACTGAGTAAAACAGGAGCTTCTCTTCAGTCCAATACACTGTACTGGCTGGGAACAGACGCGAATGCTATTTGCACTGTATATGGCCAGAAAAGCACAAGTGTGCTGTTCTTAGCCTGAATGAACACTTGCTGCTAGAACTTGAATCTCAACGTGATTCAACTCCGTTTAGGAAGTTTAATTGAACCCTAGTGTGCCATGCAAGAAAAACACTCTGTTTTAGAGAAAACAGCATTCTTTCACTCTCCTGTGTTTCCTATAGGGCACGTACAGTGAGCTAGCTCAGAACAAAAGAACTGTGCTTCCTACACAAACGGGGCATATCTAGTTCAACTCAGTATTGGAAACTGAGTAAAACAGGAGCTTCTCTTCAGTCCAATACACTGTACTGGCTGGGAACAGACGCGAATGCTATTTGCACTGTATATGGCCAGAAAAGCACAAGTGTGCTGTTCTTAGCCTGAATGAACACTTGCTGCTAGAACTTGAATCTCAACGTGATTCAACTCCGTTTAGGAAGTTTAATTGAACCCTAGTGTGCCATGCAAGAAAAACACTCTGTTTTAGAGAAAACAGCATTCTTTCACTCTCCTGTGTTTCCTATAGGGCACGTACAGTGAGCTAGCTCAGAACAAAAGAACTGTGCTTCCTACACAAACGGGGCATATCTAGTTCAACTCAGTATTGGAAACTGAGTAAAACAGGAGCTTCTCTTCAGTCCAATACACTGTACTGGCTGGGAACAGACGCGAATGCTATTTGCACTGTATATGGCCAGAAAAGCACAAGTGTGCTGTTCTTAGCCTGAATGAACACTTGCTGCTAGAACTTGAATCTCAACGTGATTCAACTCCGTTTAGGAAGTTTAATTGAACCCTAGTGTGCCATGCAAGAAAAACACTCTGTTTTAGAAAAAACAGCATTCTTTCACTCTACTGTGTTTCCTCTAGGGCACGTACAGTGAGCTAGCTCAGAACAAAAGAACTGTGCTTCCTACACAAACGGGGCATATCTAGTTCAACTCAGTATTGGAAACTGAGTAAAACAGGAGCTTCTCTTCAGTCCAATACACTGTACTGGCTGGGAACAAACGCGAATGCTATTTGCACTGTATATGGCCAGAAAAGCACAAGTGTGCTGTTCTTAGCCTGAATGAACACTTGCTGCTAGAACTTGAATCTCAACGTGATTCAACTCCGTTTAGGAAGTTTAATTGAACCCTAGTGTGCCATGCAAGAAAAACACTCTGTTTTAGAGAAAACAGCATTCTTTCACTCTCCTGTGTTTCCTATAGGGCACGTACAGTGAGCTAGCTCAGAACAAAAGAACTGTGCTTCCTACACAAACGGGGCATATCTAGTTCAACTCAGTATTGGAAACTGAGTAAAACAGGAGCTTCTCTTCAGTCCAATACACTGTACTGGCTGGGAACAGACGCGAATGCTATTTGCACTGTATATGGCCAGAAAAGCACAAGTGTGCTGTTCTTAGCCTGAATGAACACTTGCTGCTAGAACTTGAATCTCAACGTGATTCAACTCCGTTTAGGAAGTTTAATTGAACCCTAGTGTGCCATGCAAGTAAAACACTCTGTTTTAGAGAAAACAGCATTCTTTCACTCTACTGTGTTTCCTATAGGGCACGTACAGTGAGCTAGCTCAGAACAAAAGAACTGTGCTTCCTACACAAACGGGGCATATCTAGTTCAACTCAGTATTGGAAACTGAGTAAAACAGGAGCTTCTCTTCAGTCCAATACACTGTACTGGCTGGGAACAGACGCGAATGCTATTTGCACTGTATATGGCCAGAAAAGCACAAGTGTGCTGTTCTTAGCCTGAATGAACACTTGCTGCTAGAACTTGAATCTCAACGTGATTCAACTCCGTTTAGGAAGTTTAATTGAACCCTAGTGTGCCATGCAAGAAAAACACTCTGTTTTAGAGAAAACAGCATTCTTTCACTCTACTGTGTTTCCTATAGGGCACGTACAGTGAGCTAGCTCAGAACAATAGAACTGTGCTTCCTACACAAACGGGGCATATCTAGTTCAACTCAGTATTGGAAACTGAGTAAAACAGGAGCTTCTCTTCAGTCCAATACACTGTACTGGCTGGGAACAGACGCGAATGCTATTTGCACTGTATATGGCCAGAAAAGCTCAAGTGTGCTGATCTTAGCCTGAATGAACACTTGCTGCTAGAACTTGAATCTCAACGTGATTCAACTCCGTTTAGGAAGTTTAATTGAACCCTAGTGTGCCATGCAAGAAAAACACTCTGTTTTAGAGAAAACAGCATTCTTTCACTCTCCTGTGTTTCCTATAAGGCACGTACAGTGAGCTAGCTCAGAACAAAAGAACTGTGCTTCCTACACAAACGGGGCATATCTAGTTCAACTCAGTATTGGAAACTGAGTAAAACAGGAGCTTCTCTTCAGTCCAATACACTGTACTGGCTGGGAACAGATGCGAATGCTATTTGCACTGTATATGGCCAGAAAAGCACAAGTGTGCTGTTCTTAGCCTGAATGAACACTTGCTGCTAGAACTTGAATCTCAACGTGATTCAACTCCGTTTAGGAAGTTTAATTGAACCCTAGTGTGCCATGCAAGAAAAACACTCTGTTTTAGAGAAAACAGCATTCCTTCACTCTACTGTGTTTCCTATAGGGCACGTACAGTGAGCTAGCTCAGAACAAAAGAACTCTGCTTCCTACACAAACGGGGCATATCTAGTTCAACTCAGTATTGGAAACTGAGTAAAACAGGAGCTTCTCTTCAGTCCAATACACTGTACTTGCTGGGAACAGACGCGAATGCTATTTGCACTGTATATGGCCAGAAAAGCACAAGTGTGCTGTTCTTAGCCTGAATGAACACTTGCTGCTAGAACTTGAATCTCAACGTGATTCAACTCCGTTTAGGAAGTTTAATTGAACCCTAGTGTGCCATGCAAGAAAAACACTCTGTTTTAGAGAAAACAGCATTCTTTCACTCTCCTGTGTTTCCTATAGGGCACGTACAGTGAGCTAGCTCAGAACAAAAGAACTGTGCTTCCTACACAAACGGGGCATATCTAGTTCAACTCAGTATTGGAAACTGAGTAAAACAGGAGCTTCTCTTCAGTCCAATACACTGTACTGGCTGGGAACAGACGCGAATGCTATTTGCACTGTATATGGCCAGAAAAGCACAAGTGTGCTGTTCTTAGCCTGAATGAACACTTGCTGCTAGAACTTGAATCTCAACGTGATTCAACTCCGTTTAGGAAGTTTAATTGAACCCTAGTGTGCCATGCAAGAAAAACACTCTGTTTTAGAGAAAACAGCATTCTTTCACTCTCCTGTGTTTCCTATAGGGCACGTACAGTGAGCTAGCTCAGAACAAAAGAACTGTGCTTCCTACACAAACGGGGCATATCTAGTTCAACTCAGTATTGGAAACTGAGTAAAACAGGAGCTTCTCTTCAGTCCAATACACTGTACTGGCTGGGAACAGACGCGAATGCTATTTGCACTGTATATGGCCAGAAAAGCACAAGTGTGCTGTTCTTAGCCTGAATGAACACTTGCTGCTAGAACTTGAATCTCAACGTGATTCAACTCCGTTTAGGAAGTTTAATTGAACCCTAGTGTGCCATGCAAGAAAAACACTCTGTTTTAGAAAAAACAGCATTCTTTCACTCTACTGTGTTTCCTCTAGGGCACGTACAGTGAGCTAGCTCAGAACAAAAGAACTGTGCTTCCTACACAAACGGGGCATATCTAGTTCAACTCAGTATTGGAAACTGAGTAAAACAGGAGCTTCTCTTCAGTCCAATACACTGTACTGGCTGGGAACAAACGCGAATGCTATTTGCACTGTATATGGCCAGAAAAGCACAAGTGTGCTGTTCTTAGCCTGAATGAACACTTGCTGCTAGAACTTGAATCTCAACGTGATTCAACTCCGTTTAGGAAGTTTAATTGAACCCTAGTGTGCCATGCAAGAAAAACACTCTGTTTTAGAGAAAACAGCATTCTTTCACTCTCCTGTGTTTCCTATAGGGCACGTACAGTGAGCTAGCTCAGAACAAAAGAACTGTGCTTCCTACACAAACGGGGCATATCTAGTTCAACTCAGTATTGGAAACTGAGTAAAACAGGAGCTTCTCTTCAGTCCAATACACTGTACTGGCTGGGAACAGACGCGAATGCTATTTGCACTGTATATGGCCAGAAAAGCACAAGTGTGCTGTTCTTAGCCTGAATGAACACTTGCTGCTAGAACTTGAATCTCAACGTGATTCAACTCCGTTTAGGAAGTTTAATTGAACCCTAGTGTGCCATGCAAGTAAAACACTCTGTTTTAGAGAAAACAGCATTCTTTCACTCTACTGTGTTTCCTATAGGGCACGTACAGTGAGCTAGCTCAGAACAAAAGAACTGTGCTTCCT
The DNA here is from genome assembly GCF_049852395.1 of Peromyscus maniculatus bairdii. Taxonomy (NCBI): domain Eukaryota; kingdom Metazoa; phylum Chordata; class Mammalia; order Rodentia; family Cricetidae; genus Peromyscus; species Peromyscus maniculatus. Next base: position 40,966,376 of record NC_134865.1, on the reverse strand, counting down.
ACACAAACGGGGCATATCTAGTTCAACTCAGTATTGGAAACTGAGTAAAACAGGAGCTTCTCTTCAGTCCAATACACTGTACTGGCTGGGAACAGACGCGAATGCTATTTGCACTGTATATGGCCAGAAAAGCACAAGTGTGCTGTTCTTAGCCTGAATGAACACTTGCTGCTAGAACTTGAATCTCAACGTGATTCAACTCCGTTTAGGAAGTTTAATTGAACCCTAGTGTGCCATGCAAGAAAAACACTCTGTTTTAGAGAAAACAGCATTCTTTCACTCTACTGTGTTTCCTATAGGGCACGTACAGTGAGCTAGCTCAGAACAATAGAACTGTGCTTCCTACACAAACGGGGCATATCTAGTTCAACTCAGTATTGGAAACTGAGTAAAACAGGAGCTTCTCTTCAGTCCAATACACTGTACTGGCTGGGAACAGACGCGAATGCTATTTGCACTGTATATGGCCAGAAAAGCTCAAGTGTGCTGATCTTAGCCTGAATGAACACTTGCTGCTAGAACTTGAATCTCAACGTGATTCAACTCCGTTTAGGAAGTTTAATTGAACCCTAGTGTGCCATGCAAGAAAAACACTCTGTTTTAGAGAAAACAGCATTCTTTCACTCTCCTGTGTTTCCTATAAGGCACGTACAGTGAGCTAGCTCAGAACAAAAGAACTGTGCTTCCTACACAAACGGGGCATATCTAGTTCAACTCAGTATTGGAAACTGAGTAAAACAGGAGCTTCTCTTCAGTCCAATACACTGTACTGGCTGGGAACAGATGCGAATGCTATTTGCACTGTATATGGCCAGAAAAGCACAAGTGTGCTGTTCTTAGCCTGAATGAACACTTGCTGCTAGAACTTGAATCTCAACGTGATTCAACTCCGTTTAGGAAGTTTAATTGAACCCTAGTGTGCCATGCAAGAAAAACACTCTGTTTTAGAGAAAACAGCATTCCTTCACTCTACTGTGTTTCCTATAGGGCACGTACAGTGAGCTAGCTCAGAACAAAAGAACTCTGCTTCCTACACAAACGGGGCATATCTAGTTCAACTCAGTATTGGAAACTGAGTAAAACAGGAGCTTCTCTTCAGTCCAATACACTGTACTTGCTGGGAACAGACGCGAATGCTATTTGCACTGTATATGGCCAGAAAAGCACAAGTGTGCTGTTCTTAGCCTGAATGAACACTTGCTGCTAGAACTTGAATCTCAACGTGATTCAACTCCGTTTAGGAAGTTTAATTGAACCCTAGTGTGCCATGCAAGAAAAACACTCTGTTTTAGAGAAAACAGCATTCTTTCACTCTCCTGTGTTTCCTATAGGGCACGTACAGTGAGCTAGCTCAGAACAAAAGAACTGTGCTTCCTACACAAACGGGGCATATCTAGTTCAACTCAGTATTGGAAACTGAGTAAAACAGGAGCTTCTCTTCAGTCCAATACACTGTACTGGCTGGGAACAGACGCGAATGCTATTTGCACTGTATATGGCCAGAAAAGCACAAGTGTGCTGTTCTTAGCCTGAATGAACACTTGCTGCTAGAACTTGAATCTCAACGTGATTCAACTCCGTTTAGGAAGTTTAATTGAACCCTAGTGTGCCATGCAAGAAAAACACTCTGTTTTAGAGAAAACAGCATTCTTTCACTCTCCTGTGTTTCCTATAGGGCACGTACAGTGAGCTAGCTCAGAACAAAAGAACTGTGCTTCCTACACAAACGGGGCATATCTAGTTCAACTCAGTATTGGAAACTGAGTAAAACAGGAGCTTCTCTTCAGTCCAATACACTGTACTGGCTGGGAACAGACGCGAATGCTATTTGCACTGTATATGGCCAGAAAAGCACAAGTGTGCTGTTCTTAGCCTGAATGAACACTTGCTGCTAGAACTTGAATCTCAACGTGATTCAACTCCGTTTAGGAAGTTTAATTGAACCCTAGTGTGCCATGCAAGAAAAACACTCTGTTTTAGAAAAAACAGCATTCTTTCACTCTACTGTGTTTCCTCTAGGGCACGTACAGTGAGCTAGCTCAGAACAAAAGAACTGTGCTTCCTACACAAACGGGGCATATCTAGTTCAACTCAGTATTGGAAACTGAGTAAAACAGGAGCTTCTCTTCAGTCCAATACACTGTACTGGCTGGGAACAAACGCGAATGCTATTTGCACTGTATATGGCCAGAAAAGCACAAGTGTGCTGTTCTTAGCCTGAATGAACACTTGCTGCTAGAACTTGAATCTCAACGTGATTCAACTCCGTTTAGGAAGTTTAATTGAACCCTAGTGTGCCATGCAAGAAAAACACTCTGTTTTAGAGAAAACAGCATTCTTTCACTCTCCTGTGTTTCCTATAGGGCACGTACAGTGAGCTAGCTCAGAACAAAAGAACTGTGCTTCCTACACAAACGGGGCATATCTAGTTCAACTCAGTATTGGAAACTGAGTAAAACAGGAGCTTCTCTTCAGTCCAATACACTGTACTGGCTGGGAACAGACGCGAATGCTATTTGCACTGTATATGGCCAGAAAAGCACAAGTGTGCTGTTCTTAGCCTGAATGAACACTTGCTGCTAGAACTTGAATCTCAACGTGATTCAACTCCGTTTAGGAAGTTTAATTGAACCCTAGTGTGCCATGCAAGTAAAACACTCTGTTTTAGAGAAAACAGCATTCTTTCACTCTACTGTGTTTCCTATAGGGCACGTACAGTGAGCTAGCTCAGAACAAAAGAACTGTGCTTCCTACACAAACGGGGCATATCTAGTTCAACTCAGTATTGGAAACTGAGTAAAACAGGAGCTTCTCTTCAGTCCAATACACTGTACTGGCTGGGAACAGACGCGAATGCTATTTGCACTGTATATGGCCAGAAAAGCACAAGTGTGCTGTTCTTAGCCTGAATGAACACTTGCTGCTAGAACTTGAATCTCAACGTGATTCAACTCCGTTTAGGAAGTTTAATTGAACCCTAGTGTGCCATGCAAGAAAAACACTCTGTTTTAGAGAAAACAGCATTCTTTCACTCTACTGTGTTTCCTATAGGGCACGTACAGTGAGCTAGCTCAGAACAATAGAACTGTGCTTCCTACACAAACGGGGCATATCTAGTTCAACTCAGTATTGGAAACTGAGTAAAACAGGAGCTTCTCTTCAGTCCAATACACTGTACTGGCTGGGAACAGACGCGAATGCTATTTGCACTGTATATGGCCAGAAAAGCTCAAGTGTGCTGATCTTAGCCTGAATGAACACTTGCTGCTAGAACTTGAATCTCAACGTGATTCAACTCCGTTTAGGAAGTTTAATTGAACCCTAGTGTGCCATGCAAGAAAAACACTCTGTTTTAGAGAAAACAGCATTCTTTCACTCTCCTGTGTTTCCTATAAGGCACGTACAGTGAGCTAGCTCAGAACAAAAGAACTGTGCTTCCTACACAAACGGGGCATATCTAGTTCAACTCAGTATTGGAAACTGAGTAAAACAGGAGCTTCTCTTCAGTCCAATACACTGTACTGGCTGGGAACAGATGCGAATGCTATTTGCACTGTATATGGCCAGAAAAGCACAAGTGTGCTGTTCTTAGCCTGAATGAACACTTGCTGCTAGAACTTGAATCTCAACGTGATTCAACTCCGTTTAGGAAGTTTAATTGAACCCTAGTGTGCCATGCAAGAAAAACACTCTGTTTTAGAGAAAACAGCATTCCTTCACTCTACTGTGTTTCCTATAGGGCACGTACAGTGAGCTAGCTCAGAACAAAAGAACTCTGCTTCCTACACAAACGGGGCATATCTAGTTCAACTCAGTATTGGAAACTGAGTAAAACAGGAGCTTCTCTTCAGTCCAATACACTGTACTTGCTGGGAACAGACGCGAATGCTATTTGCACTGTATATGGCCAGAAAAGCACAAGTGTGCTGTTCTTAGCCTGAATGAACACTTGCTGCTAGAACTTGAATCTCAACGTGATTCAACTCCGTTTAGGAAGTTTAATTGAACCCTAGTGTGCCATGCAAGAAAAACACTCTGTTTTAGAGAAAACAGCATTCTTTCACTCTCCTGTGTTTCCTATAGGGCACGTACAGTGAGCTAGCTCAGAACAAAAGAACTGTGCTTCCTACACAAACGGGGCATATCTAGTTCAACTCAGTATTGGAAACTGAGTAAAACAGGAGCTTCTCTTCAGTCCAATACACTGTACTGGCTGGGAACAGACGCGAATGCTATTTGCACTGTATATGGCCAGAAAAGCACAAGTGTGCTGTTCTTAGCCTGAATGAACACTTGCTGCTAGAACTTGAATCTCAACGTGATTCAACTCCGTTTAGGAAGTTTAATTGAACCCTAGTGTGCCATGCAAGAAAAACACTCTGTTTTAGAGAAAACAGCATTCTTTCACTCTCCTGTGTTTCCTATAGGGCACGTACAGTGAGCTAGCTCAGAACAAAAGAACTGTGCTTCCTACACAAACGGGGCATATCTAGTTCAACTCAGTATTGGAAACTGAGTAAAACAGGAGCTTCTCTTCAGTCCAATACACTGTACTGGCTGGGAACAGACGCGAATGCTATTTGCACTGTATATGGCCAGAAAAGCACAAGTGTGCTGTTCTTAGCCTGAATGAACACTTGCTGCTAGAACTTGAATCTCAACGTGATTCAACTCCGTTTAGGAAGTTTAATTGAACCCTAGTGTGCCATGCAAGAAAAACACTCTGTTTTAGAAAAAACAGCATTCTTTCACTCTACTGTGTTTCCTCTAGGGCACGTACAGTGAGCTAGCTCAGAACAAAAGAACTGTGCTTCCTACACAAACGGGGCATATCTAGTTCAACTCAGTATTGGAAACTGAGTAAAACAGGAGCTTCTCTTCAGTCCAATACACTGTACTGGCTGGGAACAAACGCGAATGCTATTTGCACTGTATATGGCCAGAAAAGCACAAGTGTGCTGTTCTTAGCCTGAATGAACACTTGCTGCTAGAACTTGAATCTCAACGTGATTCAACTCCGTTTAGGAAGTTTAATTGAACCCTAGTGTGCCATGCAAGAAAAACACTCTGTTTTAGAGAAAACAGCATTCTTTCACTCTCCTGTGTTTCCTATAGGGCACGTACAGTGAGCTAGCTCAGAACAAAAGAACTGTGCTTCCTACACAAACGGGGCATATCTAGTTCAACTCAGTATTGGAAACTGAGTAAAACAGGAGCTTCTCTTCAGTCCAATACACTGTACTGGCTGGGAACAGACGCGAATGCTATTTGCACTGTATATGGCCAGAAAAGCACAAGTGTGCTGTTCTTAGCCTGAATGAACACTTGCTGCTAGAACTTGAATCTCAACGTGATTCAACTCCGTTTAGGAAGTTTAATTGAACCCTAGTGTGCCATGCAAGTAAAACACTCTGTTTTAGAGAAAACAGCATTCTTTCACTCTACTGTGTTTCCTATAGGGCACGTACAGTGAGCTAGCTCAGAACAAAAGAACTGTGCTTCCTACACAAACGGGGCATATCTAGTTCAACTCAGTATTGGAAACTGAGTAAAACAGGAGCTTCTCTTCAGTCCAATACACTGTACTGGCTGGGAACAGACGCGAATGCTATTTGCACTGTATATGGCCAGAAAAGCACAAGTGTGCTGTTCTTAGCCTGAATGAACACTTGCTGCTAGAACTTGAATCTCAACGTGATTCAACTCCGTTTAGGAAGTTTAATTGAACCCTAGTGTGCCATGCAAGAAAAACACTCTGTTTTAGAGAAAACAGCATTCTTTCACTCTACTGTGTTTCCTATAGGGCACGTACAGTGAGCTAGCTCAGAACAATAGAACTGTGCTTCCTACACAAACGGGGCATATCTAGTTCAACTCAGTATTGGAAACTGAGTAAAACAGGAGCTTCTCTTCAGTCCAATACACTGTACTGGCTGGGAACAGACGCGAATGCTATTTGCACTGTATATGGCCAGAAAAGCTCAAGTGTGCTGATCTTAGCCTGAATGAACACTTGCTGCTAGAACTTGAATCTCAACGTGATTCAACTCCGTTTAGGAAGTTTAATTGAACCCTAGTGTGCCATGCAAGAAAAACACTCTGTTTTAGAGAAAACAGCATTCTTTCACTCTCCTGTGTTTCCTATAAGGCACGTACAGTGAGCTAGCTCAGAACAAAAGAACTGTGCTTCCTACACAAACGGGGCATATCTAGTTCAACTCAGTATTGGAAACTGAGTAAAACAGGAGCTTCTCTTCAGTCCAATACACTGTACTGGCTGGGAACAGATGCGAATGCTATTTGCACTGTATATGGCCAGAAAAGCACAAGTGTGCTGTTCTTAGCCTGAATGAACACTTGCTGCTAGAACTTGAATCTCAACGTGATTCAACTCCGTTTAGGAAGTTTAATTGAACCCTAGTGTGCCATGCAAGAAAAACACTCTGTTTTAGAGAAAACAGCATTCCTTCACTCTACTGTGTTTCCTATAGGGCACGTACAGTGAGCTAGCTCAGAACAAAAGAACTCTGCTTCCTACACAAACGGGGCATATCTAGTTCAACTCAGTATTGGAAACTGAGTAAAACAGGAGCTTCTCTTCAGTCCAATACACTGTACTTGCTGGGAACAGACGCGAATGCTATTTGCACTGTATATGGCCAGAAAAGCACAAGTGTGCTGTTCTTAGCCTGAATGAACACTTGCTGCTAGAACTTGAATCTCAACGTGATTCAACTCCGTTTAGGAAGTTTAATTGAACCCTAGTGTGCCATGCAAGAAAAACACTCTGTTTTAGAGAAAACAGCATTCTTTCACTCTCCTGTGTTTCCTATAGGGCACGTACAGTGAGCTAGCTCAGAACAAAAGAACTGTGCTTCCTACACAAACGGGGCATATCTAGTTCAACTCAGTATTGGAAACTGAGTAAAACAGGAGCTTCTCTTCAGTCCAATACACTGTACTGGCTGGGAACAGACGCGAATGCTATTTGCACTGTATATGGCCAGAAAAGCACAAGTGTGCTGTTCTTAGCCTGAATGAACACTTGCTGCTAGAACTTGAATCTCAACGTGATTCAACTCCGTTTAGGAAGTTTAATTGAACCCTAGTGTGCCATGCAAGAAAAACACTCTGTTTTAGAGAAAACAGCATTCTTTCACTCTCCTGTGTTTCCTATAGGGCACGTACAGTGAGCTAGCTCAGAACAAAAGAACTGTGCTTCCTACACAAACGGGGCATATCTAGTTCAACTCAGTATTGGAAACTGAGTAAAACAGGAGCTTCTCTTCAGTCCAATACACTGTACTGGCTGGGAACAGACGCGAATGCTATTTGCACTGTATATGGCCAGAAAAGCACAAGTGTGCTGTTCTTAGCCTGAATGAACACTTGCTGCTAGAACTTGAATCTCAACGTGATTCAACTCCGTTTAGGAAGTTTAATTGAACCCTAGTGTGCCATGCAAGAAAAACACTCTGTTTTAGAAAAAACAGCATTCTTTCACTCTACTGTGTTTCCTCTAGGGCACGTACAGTGAGCTAGCTCAGAACAAAAGAACTGTGCTTCCTACACAAACGGGGCATATCTAGTTCAACTCAGTATTGGAAACTGAGTAAAACAGGAGCTTCTCTTCAGTCCAATACACTGTACTGGCTGGGAACAAACGCGAATGCTATTTGCACTGTATATGGCCAGAAAAGCACAAGTGTGCTGTTCTTAGCCTGAATGAACACTTGCTGCTAGAACTTGAATCTCAACGTGATTCAACTCCGTTTAGGAAGTTTAATTGAACCCTAGTGTGCCATGCAAGAAAAACACTCTGTTTTAGAGAAAACAGCATTCTTTCACTCTCCTGTGTTTCCTATAGGGCACGTACAGTGAGCTAGCTCAGAACAAAAGAACTGTGCTTCCTACACAAACGGGGCATATCTAGTTCAACTCAGTATTGGAAACTGAGTAAAACAGGAGCTTCTCTTCAGTCCAATACACTGTACTGGCTGGGAACAGACGCGAATGCTATTTGCACTGTATATGGCCAGAAAAGCACAAGTGTGCTGTTCTTAGCCTGAATGAACACTTGCTGCTAGAACTTGAATCTCAACGTGATTCAACTCCGTTTAGGAAGTTTAATTGAACCCTAGTGTGCCATGCAAGTAAAACACTCTGTTTTAGAGAAAACAGCATTCTTTCACTCTACTGTGTTTCCTATAGGGCACGTACAGTGAGCTAGCTCAGAACAAAAGAACTGTGCTTCCTACACAAACGGGGCATATCTAGTTCAACTCAGTATTGGAAACTGAGTAAAACAGGAGCTTCTCTTCAGTCCAATACACTGTACTGGCTGGGAACAGACGCGAATGCTATTTGCACTGTATATGGCCAGAAAAGCACAAGTGTGCTGTTCTTAGCCTGAATGAACACTTGCTGCTAGAACTTGAATCTCAACGTGATTCAACTCCGTTTAGGAAGTTTAATTGAACCCTAGTGTGCCATGCAAGAAAAACACTCTGTTTTAGAGAAAACAGCATTCTTTCACTCTACTGTGTTTCCTATAGGGCACGTACAGTGAGCTAGCTCAGAACAATAGAACTGTGCTTCCTACACAAACGGGGCATATCTAGTTCAACTCAGTATTGGAAACTGAGTAAAACAGGAGCTTCTCTTCAGTCCAATACACTGTACTGGCTGGGAACAGACGCGAATGCTATTTGCACTGTATATGGCCAGAAAAGCTCAAGTGTGCTGATCTTAGCCTGAATGAACACTTGCTGCTAGAACTTGAATCTCAACGTGATTCAACTCCGTTTAGGAAGTTTAATTGAACCCTAGTGTGCCATGCAAGAAAAACACTCTGTTTTAGAGAAAACAGCATTCTTTCACTCTCCTGTGTTTCCTATAGGGCACGTACAGTGAGCTAGCTCAGAACAAAAGAACTGTGCTTCCTACACAAACGGGGCATATCTAGTTCAACTCAGTATTGGAAACTGAGTAAAACAGGAGCTTCTCTTCAGTCCAATACACTGTACTGGCTGGGAACAGACGCGAATGCTATTTGCACTGTATATGGCCAGAAAAGCACAAGTGTGCTGTTCTTAGCCTGAATGAACACTTGCTGCTAGAACTTGAATCTCAACGTGATTCAACTCCGTTTAGGAAGTTTAATTGAACCCTAGTGTGCCATGCAAGAAAAACACTCTGTTTTAGAGAAAACAGCATTCTTTCACTCTCCTGTGTTTCCTATAGGGCACGTACAGTGAGCTAGCTCAGAACAAAAGAACTGTGCTTCCTACACAAACGGGGCATATCTAGTTCAACTCAGTATTGGAAACTGAGTAAAACAGGAGCTTCTCTTCAGTCCAATACACTGTACTGGCTGGGAACAGACGCGAATGCTATTTGCACTGTATATGGCCAGAAAAGCACAAGTGTGCTGTTCTTAGCCTGAATGAACACTTGCTGCTAGAACTTGAATCTCAACGTGATTCAACTCCGTTTAGGAAGTTTAATTGAACCCTAGTGTGCCATGCAAGAAAAACACTCTGTTTTAGAGAAAACAGCATTCCTTCACTCTACTGTGTTTCTTATAGGGCACGTACAGTGAGCTAGCTCAGAACAAAAGAACTGTGCTTCCTACACAAACGGGGCATATCTAGTTCAACTCAGTATTGGAAACTGAGTAAAACAGGAGCTTCTCTTCAGTCCAATACACTGTACTGGCTGGGAACAGACGCGAAAGCTATTTGCACTGTATATGGCCAGAAAAGCACAAGTGTGCTGTTCTTAGCCTGAATGAACACTTGCTGCTAGAACTTGAATCTCAACGTGATTCAACTCCGTTTAGGAAGTTTAATTGAACCCTAGTGTGCCATGCAAGAAAAACACTCTGTTTTAGAGAAAACAGCATTCCTTCACTCTACTGTGTTTCCTATAGGGCACGTACAGTGAGCTAGCTCAGAACAAAAGAACTCTGCTTCCTACACAAACGGGGCATATCTAGTTCAACTCAGTATTGGAAACTGAGTAAAACAGGAGCTTCTCTTCAGTCCAATACACTGTACTGGCTGGGAACAGACGCGAATGCTATTTGCACTGTATATGGCCAGAAAAGCACAAGTGTGCTGTTCTTAGCCTGAATGAACACTTGCTGCTAGAACTTGAATCTCAACGTGATTCAACTCCGTTTAGGAAGTTTAATTGACCCTAGTGTGCCATGCAAGAAAAACACTCTGTTTTAGAGAAAACAGCATTCTTTCACTCTACTGTGTTTCCTATAGGGCACGTACAGTGAGCTAGCTCAGAACAATAGAACTGTGCTTCCTACACAAACGGGGCATATCTAGTTCAACTCAGTATTGGAAACTGAGTAAAACAGGAGCTTCTCTTCAGTCCAATACACTGTACTGGCTGGGAACAGACGCGAATGCTATTTGCACTGTATATGGCCAGAAAAGCACAAGTGTGCTGTTCTTAGCCTGAATGAACACTTGCTGCTAGAACTTGAATCTCAACGTGATTCAACTCCGTTTAGGAAGTTTAATTGAACCCTAGTGTGCCATGCAAGAAAAACACTCTGTTTTAGAGAAAACAGCATTCTTTCACTCTACTGTGTTTCCTATAGGGCACGTACAGTGAGCTAGCTCAGAACAAAAGAACTCTGCTTCCTACACAAACGGGGCATATCTAGTTCAACTCAGTATTGGAAACTGAGTAAAACAGGAGCTTCTCTTCAGTCCAATACACTGTACTGGCTGGGAACAGACGCGAATGCTATTTGCACTGTATATGGCCAGAAAAGCACAAGTGTGCTGTTCTTAGCCTGAATGAACACTTGCTGCTAGAACTTGAATCTCAACGTGATTCAACTCCGTTTAGGAAGTTTAATTGACCCTAGTGTGCCATGCAAGAAAAACACTCTGTTTTAGAGAAAACAGCATTCTTTCACTCTACTGTGTTTCCTATAGGGCACGTACAGTGAGCTAGCTCAGAACAATAGAACTGTGCTTCCTACACAAACGGGGCATATCTAGTTCAACTCAGTATTGGAAACTGAGTAAAACAGGAGCTTCTCTTCAGTCCAATACACTGTACTGGCTGGGAACAGACGCGAATGCTATTTGCACTGTATATGGCCAGAAAAGCACAAGTGTGCTGTTCTTAGCCTGAATGAACACTTGCTGCTAGAACTTGAATCTCAACGTGATTCAACTCCGTTTAGGAAGTTTAATTGAACCCTAGTGTGCCATGCAAGAAAAACACTCTGTTTTAGAGAAAACAGCATTCTTTCACTCTACTGTGTTTCCTATAGGGCACGTACAGTGAGCTAGCTCAGAACAAAAGAACTGTGCTTCCTACACAAACGGGGCATATCTAGTTCAACTCAGTATTGGAAACTGAGTAAAACAGGAGCTTCTCTTCAGTCCAATACACTGTACTGGCTGGGAACAGACGCGAATGCTATTTGCACTGTATATGGCCAGAAAAGCACAAGTGTGCTGTTCTTAGCCTGAATGAACACTTGCTGCTAGAACTTGAATCTCAACGTGATTCAACTCCGTTTAGGAAGTTTAATTGAACCCTAGTGTGCCATGCAAGAAAAACACTCTGTTTTAGAGAAAACAGCATTCTTTCACTCTACTGTGTTTCCTCTAGGGCACGTGCAGTGAGCTAGCTCAGAACAAAAGAACTGTGCTTCCTACACAAACGGGGCATATCTAGTTCAACTCAGTATTGGAAACTGAGTAAAACAGGAGCTTCTCTTCAGTCCAATACACTGTACTGGCTGGGAACAAACGCGAATGCTATTTGCACTGTATATGGCCAGAAAAGCACAAGTGTGCTGTTCTTAGCCTGAATGAACACTTGCTGCTAGAACTTGAATCTCAACGTGATTCAACTCCGTTTAGGAAGTTTAATTGAACCCTAGTGTGCCATGCAAGAAAAACACTCTGTTTTAGAGAAAACAGCATTCTTTCACTCTCCTGTGTTTCCTATAGGGCACGTACAGTGCACTAGCTCAGAACAAAAGAACTGTGCTTCCTACACAAACGGGGCATATCTAGTTCAACTCAGTATTGGAAACTGAGTAAAACAGGAGCTTCTCTTCAGTCCAATACACTGTACTGGCTGGGAACAGACGCGAATGCTATTTGCACTGTATATGGCCAGAAAAGCACAAGTGTGCTGTTCTTAGCCTGAATGAACACTTGCTGCTAGAACTTGAATCTCAACGTGATTCAACTCCGTTTAGGAAGTTTAATTGAACCCTAGTGTGCCATGCAAGAAAAACACTCTGTTTTAGAGAAAACAGCATTCTTTCACTCTCCTGTGTTTCCTATAGGGCACGTACAGTGAGCTAGCTCAGAACAAAAGAACTGTGCTTCCTACACAAACGGGGCATATCTAGTTCAACTCAGTATTGGAAACTGAGTAAAACAGGAGCTTCTCTTCAGTCCAATACACTGTACTGGCTGGGAACAGACGCGAATGCTATTTGCACTGTATATGGCCAGAAAAGCACAAGTGTGCTGTTCTTAGCCTGAATGAACACTTGCTGCTAGAACTTGAATCTCAACGTGATTCAACTCCGTTTAGGAAGTTTAATTGAACCCTAGTGTGCCATGCAAGTAAAACACTCTGTTTTAGAGAAAACAGCATTCTTTCACTCTCCTGTGTTTCCTATAGGGCACGTACAGTGAGCTAGCTCAGAACAAAAGAAATGTGCTTCCTACACAAACGGGGCATATCTAGTTCAACTCAGTATTGGAAACTGAGTAAAACAGGAGCTTCTCTTCAGTCCAATACACTGTACTGGCTGGGAACAGACGCGAATGCTATTTGCACTGTATATGGCCAGAAAAGCACAAGTGTGCTGTTCTTAGCCTGAATGAACACTTGCTGCTAGAACTTGAATCTCAACGTGATTCAACTCCGTTTAGGAAGTTTAATTGAACCCTAGTGTGCCATGCAAGAAAAACACTCTGTTTTAGAGAAAACAGCATTCCTTCACTCTACTGTGTTTCTTATAGGGCACGTACAGTGAGCTAGCTCAGAACAAAAGAACTGTGCTTCCTACACAAACGGGGCATATCTAGTTCAACTCAGTATTGGAAACTGAGTAAAACAGGAGCTTCTCTTCAGTCCAATACACTGTACTGGCTGGGAACAGACGCGAAAGCTATTTGCACTGTATATGGCCAGAAAAGCACAAGTGTGCTGTTCTTAGCCTGAATGAACACTTGCTGCTAGAACTTGAATCTCAACGTGATTCAACTCCGTTTAGGAAGTTTAATTGAACCCTAGTGTGCCATGCAAGAAAAACACTCTGTTTTAGAGAAAACAGCATTCCTTCACTCTACTGTGTTTCCTATAGGGCACGTACAGTGAGCTAGCTCAGAACAAAAGAACTCTGCTTCCTACACAAACGGGGCATATCTAGTTCAACTCAGTATTGGAAACTGAGTAAAACAGGAGCTTCTCTTCAGTCCAATACACTGTACTGGCTGGGAACAGACGCGAATGCTATTTGCACTGTATATGGCCAGAAAAGCACAAGTGTGCTGTTCTTAGCCTGAATGAACACTTGCTGCTAGAACTTGAATCTCAACGTGATTCAACTCCGTTTAGGAAGTTTAATTGACCCTAGTGTGCCATGCAAGAAAAACACTCTGTTTTAGAGAAAACAGCATTCTTTCACTCTACTGTGTTTCCTATAGGGCACGTACAGTGAGCTAGCTCAGAACAATAGAACTGTGCTTCCTACACAAACGGGGCATATCTAGTTCAACTCAGTATTGGAAACTGAGTAAAACAGGAGCTTCTCTTCAGTCCAATACACTGTACTGGCTGGGAACAGACGCGAATGCTATTTGCACTGTATATGGCCAGAAAAGCACAAGTGTGCTGTTCTTAGCCTGAATGAACACTTGCTGCTAGAACTTGAATCTCAACGTGATTCAACTCCGTTTAGGAAGTTTAATTGAACCCTAGTGTGCCATGCAAGAAAAACACTCTGTTTTAGAGAAAACAGCATTCTTTCACTCTACTGTGTTTCCTATAGGGCACGTACAGTGAGCTAGCTCAGAACAAAAGAACTCTGCTTCCTACACAAACGGGGCATATCTAGTTCAACTCAGTATTGGAAACTGAGTAAAACAGGAGCTTCTCTTCAGTCCAATACACTGTACTGGCTGGGAACAGACGCGAATGCTATTTGCACTGTATATGGCCAGAAAAGCACAAGTGTGCTGTTCTTAGCCTGAATGAACACTTGCTGCTAGAACTTGAATCTCAACGTGATTCAACTCCGTTTAGGAAGTTTAATTGACCCTAGTGTGCCATGCAAGAAAAACACTCTGTTTTAGAGAAAACAGCATTCTTTCACTCTACTGTGTTTCCTATAGGGCACGTACAGTGAGCTAGCTCAGAACAATAGAACTGTGCTTCCTACACAAACGGGGCATATCTAGTTCAACTCAGTATTGGAAACTGAGTAAAACAGGAGCTTCTCTTCAGTCCAATACACTGTACTGGCTGGGAACAGACGCGAATGCTATTTGCACTGTATATGGCCAGAAAAGCACAAGTGTGCTGTTCTTAGCCTGAAGGAACACTTGCTGCTAGAACTTGAATCTCAACGTGATTCAACTCCGTTTAGGAAGTTTAATTGAACCCTAGTGTGCCATGCAAGAAAAACACTCTGTTTTAGAGAAAACAGCATTCTTTCACTCTACTGTGTTTCCTATAGGGCACGTACAGTGAGCTAGCTCAGAACAAAAGAACTGTGCTTCCTACACAAACGGGGCATATCTAGTTCAACTCAGTATTGGAAACTGAGTAAAACAGGAGCTTCTCTTCAGTCCAATACACTGTACTGGCTGGGAACAGACGCGAATGCTATTTGCACTGTATATGGCCAGAAAAGCACAAGTGTGCTGTTCTTAGCCTGAATGAACACTTGCTGCTAGAACTTGAATCTCAACGTGATTCAACTCCGTTTAGGAAGTTTAATTGAACCCTAGTGTGCCATGCAAGAAAAACACTCTGTTTTAGAGAAAACAGCATTCTTTCACTCTACTGTGTTTCCTCTAGGGCACGTGCAGTGAGCTAGCTCAGAACAAAAGAACTGTGCTTCCTACACAAACGGGGCATATCTAGTTCAACTCAGTATTGGAAACTGAGTAAAACAGGAGCTTCTCTTCAGTCCAATACACTGTACTGGCTGGGAACAAACGCGAATGCTATTTGCACTGTATATGGCCAGAAAAGCACAAGTGTGCTGTTCTTAGCCTGAATGAACACTTGCTGCTAGAACTTGAATCTCAACGTGATTCAACTCCGTTTAGGAAGTTTAATTGAACCCTAGTGTGCCATGCAAGAAAAACACTCTGTTTTAGAGAAAACAGCATTCTTTCACTCTCCTGTGTTTCCTATAGGGCACGTACAGTGCACTAGCTCAGAACAAAAGAACTGTGCTTCCTACACAAACGGGGCATATCTAGTTCAACTCAGTATTGGAAACTGAGTAAAACAGGAGCTTCTCTTCAGTCCAATACACTGTACTGGCTGGGAACAGACGCGAATGCTATTTGCACTGTATATGGCCAGAAAAGCACAAGTGTGCTGTTCTTAGCCTGAATGAACACTTGCTGCTAGAACTTGAATCTCAACGTGATTCAACTCCGTTTAGGAAGTTTAATTGAACCCTAGTGTGCCATGCAAGAAAAACACTCTGTTTTAGAGAAAACAGCATTCTTTCACTCTCCTGTGTTTCCTATAGGGCACGTACAGTGAGCTAGCTCAGAACAAAAGAACTGTGCTTCCTACACAAACGGGGCATATCTAGTTCAACTCAGTATTGGAAACTGAGTAAAACAGGAGCTTCTCTTCAGTCCAATACACTGTACTGGCTGGGAACAGACGCGAATGCTATTTGCACTGTATATGGCCAGAAAAGCACAAGTGTGCTGTTCTTAGCCTGAATGAACACTTGCTGCTAGAACTTGAATCTCAACGTGATTCAACTCCGTTTAGGAAGTTTAATTGAACCCTAGTGTGCCATGCAAGTAAAACACTCTGTTTTAGAGAAAACAGCATTCTTTCACTCTCCTGTGTTTCCTATAGGGCACGTACAGTGAGCTAGCTCAGAACAAAAGAAATGTGCTTCCTACACAAACGGGGCATATCTAGTTCAACTCAGTATTGGAAACTGAGTAAAACAGGAGCTTCTCTTCAGTCCAATACACTGTACTGGCTGGGAACAGACGCGAATGCTATTTGCACTGTATATGGCCAGAAAAGCACAAGTGTGCTGTTCTTAGCCTGAATGAACACTTGCTGCTAGAACTTGAATCTCAACGTGATTCAACTCCGTTTAGGAAGTTTAATTGAACCCTAGTGTGCCATGCAAGAAAAACACTCTGTTTTAGAGAAAACAGCATTCCTTCACTCTACTGTGTTTCCTATAGGGCACGTACAGTGAGCTAGCTCAGAACAAAAGAACTCTGCTTCCTACACAAACGGGGCATATCTAGTTCAACTCAGTATTGGAAACTGAGTAAAACAGGAGCTTCTCTTCAGTCCAATAAACTGTACTGGCTGGGAACAGACGCGAATGCTATTTGCACTGTATATGGCCAGAAAAGCACAAGTGTGCTGTTCTTAGCCTGAATGAACACTTGCTGCTAGAACTTGAATCTCAACGTGATTCAACTCCGTTTAGGAAGTTTAATTGACCCTAGTGTGCCATGCAAGAAAAACACTCTGTTTTAGAGAAAACAGCATTCTTTCACTCTACTGTGTTTCCTATAGGGCACGTACAGTGAGCTAGCTCAGAACAATAGAACTGTGCTTCCTACACAAACGGGGCATATCTAGTTCAACTCAGTATTGGAAACTGAGTAAAACAGGAGCTTCTCTTCAGTCCAATACACTGTACTGGCTGGGAACAGACGCGAATGCTATTTGCACTGTATATGGCCAGAAAAGCACAAGTGTGCTGTTCTTAGCCTGAAGGAACACTTGCTGCTAGAACTTGAATCTCAACGTGATTCAACTCCGTTTAGGAAGTTTAATTGAACCCTAGTGTGCCATGCAAGAAAAACACTCTGTTTTAGAGAAAACAGCATTCTTTCACTCTACTGTGTTTCCTATAGGGCACGTACAGTGAGCTAGCTCAGAACAAAAGAACTGTGCTTCCTACACAAACGGGGCATATCTAGTTCAACTCAGTATTGGAAACTGAGTAAAACAGGAGCTTCTCTTCAGTCCAATACACTGTACTGGCTGGGAACAGACGCGAATGCTATTTGCACTGTATATGGCCAGAAAAGCACAAGTGTGCTGTTCTTAGCCTGAATGAACACTTGCTGCTAGAACTTGAATCTCAACGTGATTCAACTCCGTTTAGGAAGTTTAATTGAACCCTAGTGTGCCATGCAAGAAAAACACTCTGTTTTAGAGAAAACAGCATTCTTTCACTCTACTGTGTTTCCTCTAGGGCACGTGCAGTGAGCTAGCTCAGAACAAAAGAACTGTGCTTCCTACACAAACGGGGCATATCTAGTTCAACTCAGTATTGGAAACTGAGTAAAACAGGAGCTTCTCTTCAGTCCAATACACTGTACTGGCTGGGAACAAACGCGAATGCTATTTGCACTGTATATGGCCAGAAAAGCACAAGTGTGCTGTTCTTAGCCTGAATGAACACTTGCTGCTAGAACTTGAATCTCAACGTGATTCAACTCCGTTTAGGAAGTTTAATTGAACCCTAGTGTGCCATGCAAGAAAAACACTCTGTTTTAGAGAAAACAGCATTCTTTCACTCTCCTGTGTTTCCTATAGGGCACGTACAGTGAGCTAGCTCAGAACAAAAGAACTGTGCTTCCTACACAAACGGGGCATATCTAGTTCAACTCAGTATTGGAAACTGAGTAAAACAGGAGCTTCTCTTCAGTCCAATACACTGTACTGGCTGGGAACAGACGCGAATGCTATTTGCACTGTATATGGCCAGAAAAGCACAAGTGTGCTGTTCTTAGCCTGAATGAACACTTGCTGCTAGAACTTGAATCTCAACGTGATTCAACTCCGTTTAGGAAGTTTAATTGAACCCTAGTGTGCCATGCAAGAAAAACACTCTGTTTTAGAGAAAACAGCATTCTTTCACTCTCCTGTGTTTCCTATAGGGCACGTACAGTGAGCTAGCTCAGAACAAAAGAACTGTGCTTCCTACACAAACGGGGCATATCTAGTTCAACTCAGTATTGGAAACTGAGTAAAACAGGAGCTTCTCTTCAGTCCAATACACTGTACTGGCTGGGAACAGACGCGAATGCTATTTGCACTGTATATGGCCAGAAAAGCACAAGTGTGCTGTTCTTAGCCTGAATGAACACTTGCTGCTAGAACTTGAATCTCAACGTGATTCAACTCCGTTTAGGAAGTTTAATTGAACCCTAGTGTGCCATGCAAGAAAAACACTCTGTTTTAGAGAAAACAGCATTCTTTCACTCTCCTGTGTTTCCTATAGGGCACGTACAGTGAGCTAGCTCAGAACAAAAGAACTGTGCTTCCTACACAAACGGGGCATATCTAGTTCAACTCAGTATTGGAAACTGAGTAAAACAGGAGCTTCTCTTCAGTCCAATACACTGTACTGGCTGGGAACAGACGCGAATGCTATTTGCACTGTATATGGCCAGAAAAGCACAAGTGTGCTGTTCTTAGCCTGAATGAACACTTGCTGCTAGAACTTGAATCTCAACGTGATTCAACTCCGTTTAGGAAGTTTAATTGAACCCTAGTGTGCCATGCAAGAAAAACACTCTGTTTTAGAAAAAACAGCATTCTTTCACTCTACTGTGTTTCCTCTAGGGCACGTACAGTGAGCTAGCTCAGAACAAAAGAACTGTGCTTCCTACACAAACGGGGCATATCTAGTTCAACTCAGTATTGGAAACTGAGTAAAACAGGAGCTTCTCTTCAGTCCAATACACTGTACTGGCTGGGAACAAACGCGAATGCTATTTGCACTGTATATGGCCAGAAAAGCACAAGTGTGCTGTTCTTAGCCTGAATGAACACTTGCTGCTAGAACTTGAATCTCAACGTGATTCAACTCCGTTTAGGAAGTTTAATTGAACCCTAGTGTGCCATGCAAGAAAAACACTCTGTTTTAGAGAAAACAGCATTCTTTCACTCTCCTGTGTTTCCTATAGGGCACGTACAGTGAGCTAGCTCAGAACAAAAGAACTGTGCTTCCTACACAAACGGGGCATATCTAGTTCAACTCAGTATTGGAAACTGAGTAAAACAGGAGCTTCTCTTCAGTCCAATACACTGTACTGGCTGGGAACAGACGCGAATGCTATTTGCACTGTATATGGCCAGAAAAGCACAAGTGTGCTGTTCTTAGCCTGAATGAACACTTGCTGCTAGAACTTGAATCTCAACGTGATTCAACTCCGTTTAGGAAGTTTAATTGAACCCTAGTGTGCCATGCAAGTAAAACACTCTGTTTTAGAGAAAACAGCATTCTTTCACTCTACTGTGTTTCCTATAGGGCACGTACAGTGAGCTAGCTCAGAACAAAAGAACTGTGCTTCCTACACAAACGGGGCATATCTAGTTCAACTCAGTATTGGAAACTGAGTAAAACAGGAGCTTCTCTTCAGTCCAATACACTGTACTGGCTGGGAACAGACGCGAATGCTATTTGCACTGTATATGGCCAGAAAAGCACAAGTGTGCTGTTCTTAGCCTGAATGAACACTTGCTGCTAGAACTTGAATCTCAACGTGATTCAACTCCGTTTAGGAAGTTTAATTGAACCCTAGTGTGCCATGCAAGAAAAACACTCTGTTTTAGAGAAAACAGCATTCTTTCACTCTACTGTGTTTCCTATAGGGCACGTACAGTGAGCTAGCTCAGAACAATAGAACTGTGCTTCCTACACAAACGGGGCATATCTAGTTCAACTCAGTATTGGAAACTGAGTAAAACAGGAGCTTCTCTTCAGTCCAATACACTGTACTGGCTGGGAACAGACGCGAATGCTATTTGCACTGTATATGGCCAGAAAAGCTCAAGTGTGCTGATCTTAGCCTGAATGAACACTTGCTGCTAGAACTTGAATCTCAACGTGATTCAACTCCGTTTAGGAAGTTTAATTGAACCCTAGTGTGCCATGCAAGAAAAACACTCTGTTTTAGAGAAAACAGCATTCTTTCACTCTCCTGTGTTTCCTATAAGGCACGTACAGTGAGCTAGCTCAGAACAAAAGAACTGTGCTTCCTACACAAACGGGGCATATCTAGTTCAACTCAGTATTGGAAACTGAGTAAAACAGGAGCTTCTCTTCAGTCCAATACACTGTACTGGCTGGGAACAGATGCGAATGCTATTTGCACTGTATATGGCCAGAAAAGCACAAGTGTGCTGTTCTTACCCTGAATGAACACTTGCTGCTAGAACTTGAATCTCAACGTGATTCAACTCCGTTTAGGAAGTTTAATTGAACCCTAGTGTGCCATGCAAGAAAAACACTCTGTTTTAGAGAAAACAGCATTCCTTCACTCTACTGTGTTTCCTATAGGGCACGTACAGTGAGCTAGCTCAGAACAAAAGAACTCTGCTTCCTACACAAACGGGGCATATCTAGTTCAACTCAGTATTGGAAACTGAGTAAAACAGGAGCTTCTCTTCAGTCCAATACACTGTACTTGCTGGGAACAGACGCGAATGCTATTTGCACTGTATATGGCCAGAAAAGCACAAGTGTGCTGTTCTTAGCCTGAATGAACACTTGCTGCTAGAACTTGAATCTCAACGTGATTCAACTCCGTTTAGGAAGTTTAATTGAACCCTAGTGTGCCATGCAAGAAAAACACTCTGTTTTAGAGAAAACAGCATTCTTTCACTCTCCTGTGTTTCCTATAGGGCACGTACAGTGAGCTAGCTCAGAACAAAAGAACTGTGCTTCCTACACAAACGGGGCATATCTAGTTCAACTCAGTATTGGAAACTGAGTAAAACAGGAGCTTCTCTTCAGTCCAATACACTGTACTGGCTGGGAACAGACGCGAATGCTATTTGCACTGTATATGGCCAGAAAAGCACAAGTGTGCTGTTCTTAGCCTGAATGAACACTTGCTGCTAGAACTTGAATCTCAACGTGATTCAACTCCGTTTAGGAAGTTTAATTGAACCCTAGTGTGCCATGCAAGAAAAACACTCTGTTTTAGAGAAAACAGCATTCTTTCACTCTCCTGTGTTTCCTATAGGGCACGTACAGTGAGCTAGCTCAGAACAAAAGAACTGTGCTTCCTACACAAACGGGGCATATCTAGTTCAACTCAGTATTGGAAACTGAGTAAAACAGGAGCTTCTCTTCAGTCCAATACACTGTACTGGCTGGGAACAGACGCGAATGCTATTTGCACTGTATATGGCCAGAAAAGCACAAGTGTGCTGTTCTTAGCCTGAATGAACACTTGCTGCTAGAACTTGAATCTCAACGTGATTCAACTCCGTTTAGGAAGTTTAATTGAACCCTAGTGTGCCATGCAAGAAAAACACTCTGTTTTAGAAAAAACAGCATTCTTTCACTCTACTGTGTTTCCTCTAGGGCACGTACAGTGAGCTAGCTCAGAACAAAAGAACTGTGCTTCCTACACAAACGGGGCATATCTAGTTCAACTCAGTATTGGAAACTGAGTAAAACAGGAGCTTCTCTTCAGTCCAATACACTGTACTGGCTGGGAACAAACGCGAATGCTATTTGCACTGTATATGGCCAGAAAAGCACAAGTGTGCTGTTCTTAGCCTGAATGAACACTTGCTGCTAGAACTTGAATCTCAACGTGATTCAACTCCGTTTAGGAAGTTTAATTGAACCCTAGTGTGCCATGCAAGAAAAACACTCTGTTTTAGAGAAAACAGCATTCTTTCACTCTCCTGTGTTTCCTATAGGGCACGTACAGTGAGCTAGCTCAGAACAAAAGAACTGTGCTTCCTACACAAACGGGGCATATCTAGTTCAACTCAGTATTGGAAACTGAGTAAAACAGGAGCTTCTCTTCAGTCCAATACACTGTACTGGCTGGGAACAGACGCGAATGCTATTTGCACTGTATATGGCCAGAAAAGCACAAGTGTGCTGTTCTTAGCCTGAATGAACACTTGCTGCTAGAACTTGAATCTCAACGTGATTCAACTCCGTTTAGGAAGTTTAATTGAACCCTAGTGTGCCATGCAAGTAAAACACTCTGTTTTAGAGAAAACAGCATTCTTTCACTCTACTGTGTTTCCTATAGGGCACGTACAGTGAGCTAGCTCAGAACAAAAGAACTGTGCTTCCTACACAAACGGGGCATATCTAGTTCAACTCAGTATTGGAAACTGAGTAAAACAGGAGCTTCTCTTCAGTCCAATACACTGTACTGGCTGGGAACAGACGCGAATGCTATTTGCACTGTATATGGCCAGAAAAGCACAAGTGTGCTGTTCTTAGCCTGAATGAACACTTGCTGCTAGAACTTGAATCTCAACGTGATTCAACTCCGTTTAGGAAGTTTAATTGAACCCTAGTGTGCCATGCAAGAAAAACACTCTGTTTTAGAGAAAACAGCATTCTTTCACTCTACTGTGTTTCCTATAGGGCACGTACAGTGAGCTAGCTCAGAACAATAGAACTGTGCTTCCTACACAAACGGGGCATATCTAGTTCAACTCAGTATTGGAAACTGAGTAAAACAGGAGCTTCTCTTCAGTCCAATACACTGTACTGGCTGGGAACAGACGCGAATGCTATTTGCACTGTATATGGCCAGAAAAGCTCAAGTGTGCTGATCTTAGCCTGAATGAACACTTGCTGCTAGAACTTGAATCTCAACGTGATTCAACTCCGTTTAGGAAGTTTAATTGAACCCTAGTGTGCCATGCAAGAAAAACACTCTGTTTTAGAGAAAACAGCATTCTTTCACTCTCCTGTGTTTCCTATAGGGCACGTACAGTGAGCTAGCTCAGAACAAAAGAACTGTGCTTCCTACACAAACGGGGCATATCTAGTTCAACTCAGTATTGGAAACTGAGTAAAACAGGAGCTTCTCTTCAGTCCAATACACTGTACTGGCTGGGAACAGACGCGAATGCTATTTGCACTGTATATGGCCAGAAAAGCACAAGTGTGCTGTTCTTAGCCTGAATGAACACTTGCTGCTAGAACTTGAATCTCAACGTGATTCAACTCCGTTTAGGAAGTTTAATTGAACCCTAGTGTGCCATGCAAGAAAAACACTCTGTTTTAGAGAAAACAGCATTCTTTCACTCTCCTGTGTTTCCTATAGGGCACGTACAGTGAGCTAGCTCAGAACAAAAGAACTGTGCTTCCTACACAAACGGGGCATATCTAGTTCAACTCAGTATTGGAAACTGAGTAAAACAGGAGCTTCTCTTCAGTCCAATACACTGTACTGGCTGGGAACAGACGCGAATGCTATTTGCACTGTATATGGCCAGAAAAGCACAAGTGTGCTGTTCTTAGCCTGAATGAACACTTGCTGCTAGAACTTGAATCTCAACGTGATTCAACTCCGTTTAGGAAGTTTAATTGAACCCTAGTGTGCCATGCAAGAAAAACACTCTGTTTTAGAGAAAACAGCATTCCTTCACTCTACTGTGTTTCTTATAGGGCACGTACAGTGAGCTAGCTCAGAACAAAAGAACTGTGCTTCCTACACAAACGGGGCATATCTAGTTCAACTCAGTATTGGAAACTGAGTAAAACAGGAGCTTCTCTTCAGTCCAATACACTGTACTGGCTGGGAACAGACGCGAAAGCTATTTGCACTGTATATGGCCAGAAAAGCACAAGTGTGCTGTTCTTAGCCTGAATGAACACTTGCTGCTAGAACTTGAATCTCAACGTGATTCAACTCCGTTTAGGAAGTTTAATTGAACCCTAGTGTGCCATGCAAGAAAAACACTCTGTTTTAGAGAAAACAGCATTCCTTCACTCTACTGTGTTTCCTATAGGGCACGTACAGTGAGCTAGCTCAGAACAAAAGAACTCTGCTTCCTACACAAACGGGGCATATCTAGTTCAACTCAGTATTGGAAACTGAGTAAAACAGGAGCTTCTCTTCAGTCCAATACACTGTACTGGCTGGGAACAGACGCGAATGCTATTTGCACTGTATATGGCCAGAAAAGCACAAGTGTGCTGTTCTTAGCCTGAATGAACACTTGCTGCTAGAACTTGAATCTCAACGTGATTCAACTCCGTTTAGGAAGTTTAATTGACCCTAGTGTGCCATGCAAGAAAAACACTCTGTTTTAGAGAAAACAGCATTCTTTCACTCTACTGTGTTTCCTATAGGGCACGTACAGTGAGCTAGCTCAGAACAATAGAACTGTGCTTCCTACACAAACGGGGCATATCTAGTTCAACTCAGTATTGGAAACTGAGTAAAACAGGAGCTTCTCTTCAGTCCAATACACTGTACTGGCTGGGAACAGACGCGAATGCTATTTGCACTGTATATGGCCAGAAAAGCACAAGTGTGCTGTTCTTAGCCTGAATGAACACTTGCTGCTAGAACTTGAATCTCAACGTGATTCAACTCCGTTTAGGAAGTTTAATTGAACCCTAGTGTGCCATGCAAGAAAAACACTCTGTTTTAGAGAAAACAGCATTCTTTCACTCTACTGTGTTTCCTATAGGGCACGTACAGTGAGCTAGCTCAGAACAAAAGAACTATGCTTCCTACACAAACGGGGCATATCTAGTTCAACTCAGTATTGGAAACTGAGTAAAACAGGAGCTTCTCTTCAGTCCAATACACTGTACTGGCTGGGAACAGACGCGAATGCTATTTGCACTGTATATGGCCAGAAAAGCACAAGTGTGCTGTTCTTAGCCTGAATGAACACTTGCTGCTAGAACTTGAATCTCAACGTGATTCAACTCCGTTTAGGAAGTTTAATTGAACCCTAGTGTGCCATGCAAGAAAAACACTCTGTTTTAGAGAAAACAGCATTCTTTCACTCTACTGTGTTTCCTCTAGGGCACGTGCAGTGAGCTAGCTCAGAACAAAAGAACTGTGCTTCCTACACAAACGGGGCATATCTAGTTCAACTCAGTATTGGAAACTGAGTAAAACAGGAGCTTCTCTTCAGTCCAATACACTGTACTGGCTGGGAACAGACGCGAATGCTATTTGCACTGTATATGGCCAGAAAAGCACAAGTGTGCTGTTCTTAGCCTGAATGAACACTTGCTGCTAGAACTTGAATCTCAACGTGATTCAACTCCGTTTAGGAAGTTTAATTGAACCCTAGTGTGCCATGCAAGAAAAACACTCTGTTTTAGAGAAAACAGCATTCTTTCACTCTCCTGTGTTTCCTATAGGGCACGTACAGTGAGCTAGCTCAGAACAAAAGAACTGTGCTTCCTACACAAACGGGGCATATCTAGTTCAACTCAGTATTGGAAACTGAGTAAAACAGGAGCTTCTCTTCAGTCCAATACACTGTACTGGCTGGGAACAGACGCGAATGCTATTTGCACTGTATATGGCCAGAAAAGCACAAGTGTGCTGTTCTTAGCCTGAATGAACACTTGCTGCTAGAACTTGAATCTCAACGTGATTCAACTCCGTTTAGGAAGTTTAATTGAACCCTAGTGTGCCATGCAAGTAAAACACTCTGTTTTAGAGAAAACAGCATTCTTTCACTCTACTGTGTTTCCTATAGGGCACGTACAGTGAGCTAGCTCAGAACAAAAGAACTGTGCTTCCTACACAAACGGGGCATATCTAGTTCAACTCAGTATTGGAAACTGAGTAAAACAGGAGCTTCTCTTCAGTCCAATACACTGTACTGGCTGGGAACAGACGCGAATGCTATTTGCACTGTATATGGCCAGAAAAGCACAAGTGTGCTGTTCTTAGCCTGAATGAACACTTGCTGCTAGAACTTGAATCTCAACGTGATTCAACTCCGTTTAGGAAGTTTAATTGAACCCTAGTGTGCCATGCAAGAAAAACACTCTGTTTTAGAGAAAACAGCATTCTTTCACTCTACTGTGTTTCCTATAGGGCACGTACAGTGAGCTAGCTCAGAACAAAAGAACTGTGCTTCCTACACAAACGGGGCATATCTAGTTCAACTCAGTATTGGAAACTGAGTAAAACAGGAGCTTCTCTTCAGTCCAATACACTGTACTGGCTGGGAACAGACGCGAATGCTATTTGCACTGTATATGGCCAGAAAAGCTCAAGTGTGCTGATCTTAGCCTGAATGAACACTTGCTGCTAGAACTTGAATCTCAACGTGATTCAACTCCGTTTAGGAAGTTTAATTGAACCCTAGTGTGCATTGCAAGAAAAACACTCTGTTTTAGAGAAAACAGCATTCTTTCACTCTCCTGTGTTTCCTATAGGGCACGTACAGTGAGCTAGCTCAGAACAAAAGAACTGTGCTTCCTACACAAACGGGGCATATCTAGTTCAACTCAGTATTGGAAACTGAGTAAAACAGGAGCTTCTCTTCAGTCCAATACACTGTACTGGCTGGGAACAGACGCGAATGCTATTTGCACTGTATATGGCCAGAAAAGCACAAGTGTGCTGTTCTTAGCCTGAATGAACACTTGCTGCTAGAACTTGAATCTCAACGTGATTCAACTCCGTTTAGGAAGTTTAATTGAACCCTAGTGTGCCATGCAAGAAAAACACTCTGTTTTAGAGAAAACAGCATTCCTTCACTCTACTATGTTTCCTATAGGGCACGTACAGTGAGCTAGCTCAGAACAAAAGAACTCTGCTTCCTACACAAACGGGGCATATCTAGTTCAACTCAGTATTGGAAACTGAGTAAAACAGGAGCTTCTCTTCAGTCCAATACACTGTACTTGCTGGGAACAGACGCGAATGCTATTTGCACTGTATATGGCCAGAAAAGCACAAGTGTGCTGTTCTTAGCCTGAATGAACACTTGCTGCTAGAACTTGAATCTCAACGTGATTCAACTCCGTTTAGGAAGTTTAATTGAACCCTAGTGTGCCATGCAAGAAAAACACTCTGTTTTAGAGAAAACAGCATTCTTTCACTCTCCTGTGTTTCCTATAGGGCACGTACAGTGAGCTAGCTCAGAACAAAAGAACTGTGCTTCCTACACAAACGGGGCATATCTAGTTCAACTCAGTATTGGAAACTGAGTAAAACAGGAGCTTCTCTTCAGTCCAATACACTGTACTGGCTGGGAACAGACGCGAATGCTATTTGCACTGTATATGGCCAGAAAAGCACAAGTGTGCTGTTCTTAGCCTGAATGAACACTTGCTGCTAGAACTTGAATCTCAACGTGATTCAACTCCGTTTAGGAAGTTTAATTGAACCCTAGTGTGCCATGCAAGTAAAACACTCTGTTTTAGAGAAAACAGCATTCTTTCACTCTACTGTGTTTCCTATAGGGCACGTACAGTGAGCTAGCTCAGAACAAAAGAACTGTGCTTCCTACACAAACGGGGCATATCTAGTTCAACTCAGTATTGGAAACTGAGTAAAACAGGAGCTTCTCTTCAGTCCAATACACTGTACTGGCTGGGAACAGACGCGAATGCTATTTGCACTGTATATGGCCAGAAAAGCACAAGTGTGCTGTTCTTAGCCTGAATGAACACTTGCTGCTAGAACTTGAATCTCAACGTGATTCAACTCCGTTTAGGAAGTTTAATTGAACCCTAGTGTGCCATGCAAGAAAAACACTCTGTTTTAGAGAAAACAGCATTCTTTCACTCTACTGTGTTTCCTATAGGGCACGTACAGTGAGCTAGCTCAGAACAATAGAACTGTGCTTCCTACACAAACGGGGCATATCTAGTTCAACTCAGTATTGGAAACTGAGTAAAACAGGAGCTTCTCTTCAGTCCAATACACTGTACTGGCTGGGAACAGACGCGAATGCTATTTGCACTGTATATGGCCAGAAAAGCACAAGTGTGCTGTTCTTAGCCTGAATGAACACTTGCTGCTAGAACTTGAATCTCAACGTGATTCAACTCCGTTTAGGAAGTTTAATTGAACCCTAGTGTGCCATGCAAGAAAAACACTCTGTTTTAGAGAAAACAGCATTCTTTCACTCTACTGTGTTTCCTCTAGGGCACGTGCAGTGAGCTAGCTCAGAACAAAAGAACTGTGCTTCCTACACAAACGGGGCATATCTAGTTCAACTCAGTATTGGAAACTGAGTAAAACAGGAGCTTCTCTTCAGTCCAATACACTGTACTGGCTGGGAACAAACGCGAATGCTATTTGCACTGTATATGGCCAGAAAAGCACAAGTGTGCTGTTCTTAGCCTGAATGAACACTTGCTGCTAGAACTTGAATCTCAACGTGATTCAACTCCGTTTAGGAAGTTTAATTGAACCCTAGTGTGCCATGCAAGAAAAACACTCTGTTTTAGAGAAAACAGCATTCTTTCACTCTCCTGTGTTTCCTATAGGGCACGTACAGTGAGCTAGCTCAGAACAAAAGAACTGTGCTTCCTACACAAACGGGGCATATCTAGTTCAACTCAGTATTGGAAACTGAGTAAAACAGGAGCTTCTCTTCAGTCCAATACACTGTACTGGCTGGGAACAGACGCGAATGCTATTTGCACTGTATATGGCCAGAAAAGCACAAGTGTGCTGTTCTTAGCCTGAATGAACACTTGCTGCTAGAACTTGAATCTCAACGTGATTCAACTCCGTTTAGGAAGTTTAATTGAACCCTAGTGTGCCATGCAAGAAAAACACTCTGTTTTAGAGAAAACAGCATTCTTTCACTCTCCTGTGTTTCCTATAGGGCACGTACAGTGAGCTAGCTCAGAACAAAAGAACTGTGCTTCCTACACAAACGGGGCATATCTAGTTCAACTCAGTATTGGAAACTGAGTAAAACAGGAGCTTCTCTTCAGTCCAATACACTGTACTGGCTGGGAACAGACGCGAATGCTATTTGCACTGTATATGGCCAGAAAAGCACAAGTGTGCTGTTCTTAGCCTGAATGAACACTTGCTGCTAGAACTTGAATCTCAACGTGATTCAACTCCGTTTAGGAAGTTTAATTGAACCCTAGTGTGCCATGCAAGAAAAACACTCTGTTTTAGAGAAAACAGCATTCCTTCACTCTACTGTGTTTCTTATAGGGCACGTACAGTGAGCTAGCTCAGAACAAAAGAACTGTGCTTCCTACACAAACGGGGCATATCTAGTTCAACTCAGTATTTGAAACTGAGTAAAACAGGAGCTTCTCTTCAGTCCAATACACTGTACTGGCTGGGAACAGACGCGAAAGCTATTTGCACTGTATATGGCCAGAAAAGCACAAGTGTGCTGTTCTTAGCCTGAATGAACACTTGCTGCTAGAACTTGAATCTCAACGTGATTCAACTCCGTTTAGGAAGTTTAATTGAACCCTAGTGTGCCATGCAAGAAAAACACTCTGTTTTAGAGAAAACAGCATTCCTTCACTCTACTGTGTTTCCTATAGGGCACGTACAGTGAGCTAGCTCAGAACAAAAGAACTCTGCTTCCTACACAAACGGGGCATATCTAGTTCAACTCAGTATTGGAAACTGAGTAAAACAGGAGCTTCTCTTCAGTCCAATACACTGTACTGGCTGGGAACAGACGCGAATGCTATTTGCACTGTATATGGCCAGAAAAGCACAAGTGTGCTGTTCTTAGCCTGAATGAACACTTGCTGCTAGAACTTGAATCTCAACGTGATTCAACTCCGTTTAGGAAGTTTAATTGACCCTAGTGTGCCATGCAAGAAAAACACTCTGTTTTAGAGAAAACAGCATTCTTTCACTCTACTGTGTTTCCTATAGGGCACGTACAGTGAGCTAGCTCAGAACAATAGAACTGTGCTTCCTACACAAACGGGGCATATCTAGTTCAACTCAGTATTGGAAACTGAGTAAAACAGGAGCTTCTCTTCAGTCCAATACACTGTACTGGCTGGGAACAGACGCGAATGCTATTTGCACTGTATATGGCCAGAAAAGCACAAGTGTGCTGTTCTTAGCCTGAATGAACACTTGCTGCTAGAACTTGAATCTCAACGTGATTCAACTCCGTTTAGGAAGTTTAATTGAACCCTAGTGTGCCATGCAAGAAAAACACTCTGTTTTAGAGAAAACAGCATTCTTTCACTCTACTGTGTTTCCTATAGGGCACGTACAGTGAGCTAGCTCAGAACAAAAGAACTGTGCTTCCTACACAAACGGGGCATATCTAGTTCAACTCAGTATTGGAAACTGAGTAAAACAGGAGCTTCTCTTCAGTCCAATACACTGTACTGGCTGGGAACAGACGCGAATGCTATTTGCACTGTATATGGCCAGAAAAGCACAAGTGTGCTGTTCTTAGCCTGAATGAACACTTGCTGCTAGAACTTGAATCTCAACGTGATTCAACTCCGTTTAGGAAGTTTAATTGAACCCTAGTGTGCCATGCAAGAAAAACACTCTGTTTTAGAGAAAACAGCATTCTTTCACTCTACTGTGTTTCCTCTAGGGCACGTGCAGTGAGCTAGCTCAGAACAAAAGAACTGTGCTTCCTACACAAACGGGGCATATCTAGTTCAACTCAGTATTGGAAACTGAGTAAAACAGGAGCTTCTCTTCAGTCCAATACACTGTACTGGCTGGGAACAAACGCGAATGCTATTTGCACTGTATATGGCCAGAAAAGCACAAGTGTGCTGTTCTTAGCCTGAATGAACACTTGCTGCTAGAACTTGAATCTCAACGTGATTCAACTCCGTTTAGGAAGTTTAATTGAACCCTAGTGTGCCATGCAAGAAAAACACTCTGTTTTAGAGAAAACAGCATTCTTTCACTCTCCTGTGTTTCCTATAGGGCACGTACAGTGAGCTAGCTCAGAACAAAAGAACTGTGCTTCCTACACAAACGGGGCATATCTAGTTCAACTCAGTATTGGAAACTGAGTAAAACAGGAGCTTCTCTTCAGTCCAATACACTGTACTGGCTGGGAACAAACGCGAATGCTATTTGCACTGTATATGGCCAGAAAAGCACAAGTGTGCTGTTCTTAGCCTGAATGAACACTTGCTGCTAGAACTTGAATCTCAACGTGATTCAACTCCGTTTAGGAAGTTTAATTGAACCCTAGTGTGCCATGCAAGTAAAACACTCTGTTTTAGAGAAAACAGCATTCTTTCACTCTACTGTGTTTCCTATAGGGCACGTACAGTGAGCTAGCTCAGAACAAAAGAACTGTGCTTCCTACACAAACGGGGCATATCTAGTTCAACTCAGTATTGGAAACTGAGTAAAACAGGAGCTTCTCTTCAGTCCAATACACTGTACTGGCTGGGAACAGACGCGAATGCTATTTGCACTGTATATGGCCAGAAAAGCACAAGTGTGCTGTTCTTAGCCTGAATGAACACTTGCTGCTAGAACTTGAATCTCAACGTGATTCAACTCCGTTTAGGAAGTTTAATTGAACCCTAGTGTGCCATGCAAGAAAAACACTCTGTTTTAGAGAAAACAGCATTCTTTCACTCTACTGTGTTTCCTATAGGGCACGTACAGTGAGCTAGCTCAGAACAAAAGAACTGTGCTTCCTACACAAACGGGGCATATCTAGTTCAACTCAGTATTGGAAACTGAGTAAAACAGGAGCTTCTCTTCAGTCCAATACACTGTACTGGCTGGGAACAGACGCGAATGCTATTTGCACTGTATATGGCCAGAAAAGCTCAAGTGTGCTGATCTTAGCCTGAATGAACACTTGCTGCTAGAACTTGAATCTCAACGTGATTCAACTCCGTTTAGGAAGTTTAATTGAACCCTAGTGTGCATTGCAAGAAAAACACTCTGTTTTAGAGAAAACAGCATTCTTTCACTCTCCTGTGTTTCCTATAGGGCACGTACAGTGAGCTAGCTCAGAACAAAAGAACTGTGCTTCCTACACAAACGGGGCATATCTAGTTCAACTCAGTATTGGAAACTGAGTAAAACAGGAGCTTCTCTTCAGTCCAATACACTGTACTGGCTGGGAACAGACGCGAATGCTATTTGCACTGTATATGGCCAGAAAAGCACAAGTGTGCTGTTCTTAGCCTGAATGAACACTTGCTGCTAGAACTTGAATCTCAACGTGATTCAACTCCGTTTAGGAAGTTTAATTGAACCCTAGTGTGCCATGCAAGAAAAACACTCTGTTTTAGAGAAAACAGCATTCCTTCACTCTACTATGTTTCCTATAGGGCACGTACAGTGAGCTAGCTCAGAACAAAAGAACTCTGCTTCCTACACAAACGGGGCATATCTAGTTCAACTCAGTATTGGAAACTGAGTAAAACAGGAGCTTCTCTTCAGTCCAATACACTGTACTTGCTGGGAACAGACGCGAATGCTATTTGCACTGTATATGGCCAGAAAAGCACAAGTGTGCTGTTCTTAGCCTGAATGAACACTTGCTGCTAGAACTTGAATCTCAACGTGATTCAACTCCGTTTAGGAAGTTTAATTGAACCCTAGTGTGCCATGCAAGAAAAACACTCTGTTTTAGAGAAAACAGCATTCTTTCACTCTCCTGTGTTTCCTATAGGGCACGTACAGTGAGCTAGCTCAGAACAAAAGAACTGTGCTTCCTACACAAACGGGGCATATCTAGTTCAACTCAGTATTGGAAACTGAGTAAAACAGGAGCTTCTCTTCAGTCCAATACACTGTACTGGCTGGGAACAGACGCGAATGCTATTTGCACTGTATATGGCCAGAAAAGCACAAGTGTGCTGTTCTTAGCCTGAATGAACACTTGCTGCTAGAACTTGAATCTCAACGTGATTCAACTCCGTTTAGGAAGTTTAATTGAACCCTAGTGTGCCATGCAAGAAAAACACTCTGTTTTAGAGAAAACAGCATTCTTTCACTCTACTGTGTTTCCTATAGGGCACGTACAGTGAGCTAGCTCAGAACAAAAGAACTGTGCTTCCTACACAAACGGGGCATATCTAGTTCAACTCAGTATTGGAAACTGAGTAAAACAGGAGCTTCTCTTCAGTCCAATACACTGTACTGGCTGGGAACAGACGCGAATGCTATTTGCACTGTATATGGCCAGAAAAGCACAAGTGTGCTGTTCTTAGCCTGAATGAACACTTGCTGCTAGAACTTGAATCTCAACGTGATTCAACTCCGTTTAGGAAGTTTAATTGAACCCTAGTGTGCCATGCAAGAAAAACACTCTGTTTTAGAGAAAACAGCATTCTTTCACTCTCCTGTGTTTCCTATAGGGCACGTACAGTGAGCTAGCTCAGAACAAAAGAACTGTGCTTCCTACACAAACGGGGCATATCTAGTTCAACTCAGTATTGGAAACTGAGTAAAACAGGAGCTTCTCTTCAGTCCAATACACTGTACTGGCTGGGAACAGACGCGAATGCTATTTGCACTGTATATGGCCAGAAAAGCACAAGTGTGCTGTTCTTAGCCTGAATGAACACTTGCTGCTAGAACTTGAATCTCAACGTGATTCAACTCCGTTTAGGAAGTTTAATTGAACCCTAGTGTGCCATGCAAGAAAAACACTCTGTTTTAGAGAAAACAGCATTCTTTCACTCTACTGTGTTTCCTCTAGGGCACGTGCAGTGAGCTAGCTCAGAACAAAAGAACTGTGCTTCCTACACAAACGGGGCATATCTAGTTCAACTCAGTATTGGAAACTGAGTAAAACAGGAGCTTCTCTTCAGTCCAATACACTGTACTGGCTGGGAACAGACGCGAATGCTATTTGCACTGTATATGGCCAGAAAAGCACAAGTGTGCTGTTCTTAGCCTGAATGAACACTTGCTGCTAGAACTTGAATCTCAACGTGATTCAACTCCGTTTAGGAAGTTTAATTGAACCCTAGTGTGCCATGCAAGAAAAACACTCTGTTTTAGAGAAAACAGCATTCTTTCACTCTCCTGTGTTTCCTATAGGGCACGTACAGTGAGCTAGCTCAGAACAAAAGAACTGTGCTTCCTACACAAACGGGGCATATCTAGTTCAACTCAGTATTGGAAACTGAGTAAAACAGGAGCTTCTCTTCAGTCCAATACACTGTACTGGCTGGGAACAGACGCGAATGCTATTTGCACTGTATATGGCCAGAAAAGCACAAGTGTGCTGTTCTTAGCCTGAATGAACACTTGCTGCTAGAACTTGAATCTCAACGTGATTCAACTCCGTTTAGGAAGTTTAATTGAACCCTAGTGTGCCATGCAAGTAAAACACTCTGTTTTAGAGAAAACAGCATTCTTTCACTCTACTGTGTTTCCTATAGGGCACGTACAGTGAGCTAGCTCAGAACAAAAGAACTGTGCTTCCTACACAAACGGGGCATATCTAGTTCAACTCAGTATTGGAAACTGAGTAAAACAGGAGCTTCTCTTCAGTCCAATACACTGTACTGGCTGGGAACAGACGCGAATGCTATTTGCACTGTATATGGCCAGAAAAGCACAAGTGTGCTGTTCTTAGCCTGAATGAACACTTGCTGCTAGAACTTGAATCTCAACGTGATTCAACTCCGTTTAGGAAGTTTAATTGAACCCTAGTGTGCCATGCAAGAAAAACACTCTGTTTTAGAGAAAACAGCATTCTTTCACTCTACTGTGTTTCCTATAGGGCACGTACAGTGAGCTAGCTCAGAACAATAGAACTGTGCTTCCTACACAAACGGGGCATATCTAGTTCAACTCAGTATTGGAAACTGAGTAAAACAGGAGCTTCTCTTCAGTCCAATACACTGTACTGGCTGGGAACAGACGCGAATGCTATTTGCACTCTATATGGCCAGAAAAGCTCAAGTGTGCTGATCTTAGCCTGAATGAACACTTGCTGCTAGAACTTGAATCTCAACGTGATTCAACTCCGTTTAGGAAGTTTAATTGAACCCTAGTGTGCCATGCAAGAAAAACACTCTGTTTTATAGAAAAGAGCATTCTTTCACTCTCCTGTGTTTCCTATAAGGCACGTACAGTGAGCTAGCTCAGAACAAAAGAACTGTGCTTCCTACACAAACGGGGCATATCTAGTTCAACTCAGTATTGGAAACTGAGTAAAACACGAGCTTCTCTTCAGTCCAATACACTGTACTGGCTGGGAACAGACGCGAATGCTATTTGCACTGTATATGGCCAGAAAAGCACAAGTGTGCTGTTCTTAGCCTGAATGAACACTTGCTGCTAGAACTTGAATCTCAACGTGATTCAACTCCGTTTAGGAAGTTTAATTGAACCCTAGTGTGCCATGCAAGAAAAACACTCTGTTTTAGAGAAAACAGCATTCCTTCACTCTACTGTGTTTCCTATAGGGCACGTACAGTGAGCTAGCTCAGAACAAAAGAACTCTGCTTCCTACACAAACGGGGCATATCTAGTTCAACTCAGTATTGGAAACTGAGTAAAACAGGAGCTTCTCTTCAGTCCAATACACTGTACTTGCTGGGAACAGACGCGAATGCTATTTGCACTGTATATGGCCAGAAAAGCACAAGTGTGCTGTTCTTAGCCTGAATGAACACTTGCTGCTAGAACTTGAATCTCAACGTGATTCTACTCCGTTTAGGAAGTTTAATTGAACCCTAGTGTGCCATGCAAGAAAAACACTCTGTTTTAGAGAAAACAGCATTCTTTCACTCTCCTGTGTTTCCTATAGGGCACGTACAGTGAGCTAGCTCAGAACAAAAGAACTGTGCTTCCTACACAAACGGGGCATATCTAGTTCAACTCAGTATTGGAAACTGAGTAAAACAGGAGCTTCTCTTCAGTCCAATACACTGTACTGGCTGGGAACAGACGCGAATGCTATTTGCACTGTATATGGCCAGAAAAGCACAAGTGTGCTGTTCTTAGCCTGAATGAACACTTGCTGCTAGAACTTGAATCTCAACGTGATTCAACTCCGTTTAGGAAGTTTAATTGAACCCTAGTGTGCCATGCAAGAAAAACACTCTGTTTTAGAGAAAACAGCATTCTTTCACTCTACTGTGTTTCCTATAGGGCACGTACAGTGAGCTAGCTCAGAACAAAAGAACTGTGCTTCCTACACAAACGGGGCATATCTAGTTCAACTCAGTATTGGAAACTGAGTAAAACAGGAGCTTCTCTTCAGTCCAATACACTGTACTGGCTGGGAACAGACGCGAATGCTATTTGCACTGTATATGGCCAGAAAAGCACAAGTGTGCTGTTCTTAGCCTGAATGAACACTTGCTGCTAGAACTTGAATCTCAACGTGATTCAACTCCGTTTAGGAAGGTTAATTGAACCCTAGTGTGCCATGCAAGAAAAACACTCTGTTTTAGAGAAAACAGCATTCTTTCACTCTACTGTGTTTCCTCTAGGGCACGTGCAGTGAGCTAGCTCAGAACAAAAGAACTGTGCTTCCTACACAAACGGGGCATATCTAGTTCAACTCAGTATTGGAAACTGAGTAAAACAGGAGCTTCTCTTCAGTCCAATACACTGTACTGGCTGGGAACAAACGCGAATGCTATTTGCACTGTATATGGCCAGAAAAGCACAAGTGTGCTGTTCTTAGCCTGAATGAACACTTGCTGCTAGAACTTGAATCTCAACGTGATTCAACTCCGTTTAGGAAGTTTAATTGAACCCTAGTGTGCCATGCAAGAAAAACACTCTGTTTTAGAGAAAACAGCATTCTTTCACTCTCCTGTGTTTCCTATAGGGCACGTACAGTGAGCTAGCTCAGAACAAAAGAACTGTGCTTCCTACACAAACGGGGCATATCTAGTTCAACTCAGTATTGGAAACTGAGTAAAACAGGAGCTTCTCTTCAGTCCAATACACTGTACTGGCTGGGAACAGACGCGAATGCTATTTGCACTGTATATGGCCAGAAAAGCACAAGTGTGCTGTTCTTAGCCTGAATGAACACTTGCTGCTAGAACTTGAATCTCAACGTGATTCAACTCCGTTTAGGAAGTTTAATTGAACCCTAGTGTGCCATGCAAGAAAAACACTCTGTTTTAGAGAAAACAGCATTCTTTCACTCTACTGTGTTTCCTCTAGGGCACGTGCAGTGAGCTAGCTCAGAACAAAAGAACTGTGCTTCCTACACAAACGGGGCATATCTAGTTCAACTCAGTATTGGAAACTGAGTAAAACAGGAGCTTCTCTTCAGTCCAATACACTGTACTGGCTGGGAACAAACGCGAATGCTATTTGCACTGTATATGGCCAGAA
Organism: Peromyscus maniculatus bairdii; assembly: GCF_049852395.1. Taxonomy (NCBI): domain Eukaryota; kingdom Metazoa; phylum Chordata; class Mammalia; order Rodentia; family Cricetidae; genus Peromyscus; species Peromyscus maniculatus. The sequence continues at coordinate 40,929,102 of NC_134865.1, read as the reverse complement.
AAGCACAAGTGTGCTGTTCTTAGCCTGAATGAACACTTGCTGCTAGAACTTGAATCTCAACGTGATACAACTCCGTTTAGGAAGTTTAATTGAACCCTAGTGTGCCATGCAAGAAAAACACTCTGTTTTAGAGAAAACAGCATTCTTTCACTCTCCTGTGTTTCCTATAGGGCACGTACAGTGAGCTAGCTCAGAACAAAAGAACTGTGCTTCCTACACAAACGGGGCATATCTAGTTCAACTCAGTATTGGAAACTGAGTAAAACAGGAGCTTCTCTTCAGTCCAATACACTGTACTGGCTGGGAACAGACGCGAATGCTATTTGCACTGTATATGGCCAGAAAAGCACAAGTGTGCTGTTCTTAGCCTGAATGAACACTTGCTGCTAGAACTTGAATCTCAACGTGATTCAACTCCGTTTAGGAAGTTTAATTGAACCCTAGTGTGCCATGCAAGAAAAACACTCTGTTTTAGAGAAAACAGCATTCTTTCACTCTCCTGTGTTTCCTATAGGGCACGTACAGTGAGCTAGCTCAGAACAAAAGAACTGTGCTTCCTACACAAACGGGGCATATCTAGTTCAACTCAGTATTGGAAACTGAGTAAAACAGGAGCTTCTCTTCAGTCCAATACACTGTACTGGCTGGGAACAGACGCGAATGCTATTTGCACTGTATATGGCCAGCAAAGCACAAGTGTGCTGTTCTTAGCCTGAATGAACACTTGCTGCTAGAACTTGAATCTCAACGTGATTCAACTCCGTTTAGGAAGGTTAATTGAACCCTAGTGTGCCATGCAAGAAAAACACTCTGTTTTAGAGAAAACAGCATTCTTTCACTCTACTGTGTTTCCTCTAGGGCACGTGCAGTGAGCTAGCTCAGAACAAAAGAACTGTGCTTCCTACACAAACGGGGCATATCTAGTTCAACTCAGTATTGGAAACTGAGTAAAACAGGAGCTTCTCTTCAGTCCAATACACTGTACTGGCTGGGAACAAACGCGAATGCTATTTGCACTGTATATGGCCAGAAAAGCACAAGTGTGCTGTTCTTAGCCTGAATGAACACTTGCTGCTAGAACTTGAATCTCAACGTGATTCAACTCCGTTTAGGAAGTTTAATTGAACCCTAGTGTGCCATGCAAGTAAAACACTCTGTTTTAGAGAAAACAGCATTCTTTCACTCTCCTGTGTTTCCTATAGGGCACGTACAGTGAGCTAGCTCAGAACAAAAGAACTGTGCTTCCTACACAAACGGGGCATATCTAGTTCAACTCAGTATTGGAAACTGAGTAAAACAGGAGCTTCTCTTCAGTCCAATACACTGTACTGGCTGGGAACAGACGCGAATGCTATTTGCACTGTATATGGCCAGAAAAGCACAAGTGTGCTGTTCTTAGCCTGAATGAACACTTGCTGCTAGAACTTGAATCTCAACGTGATTCAACTCCGTTTAGGAAGTTTAATTGAACCCTAGTGTGCCATGCAAGAAAAACACTCTGTTTTAGAGAAAACAGCATTCCTTCACTCTACTGTGTTTCCTATAGGGCACGTACAGTGAGCTAGCTCAGAACAAAAGAACTCTGCTTCCTACACAAACGGGGCATATCTAGTTCAACTCAGTATTGGAAACTGAGTAAAACAGGAGCTTCTCTTCAGTCCAATACACTGTACTGGCTGGGAACAGACGCGAATGCTATTTGCACTGTATATGGCCAGAAAAGCACAAGTGTGCTGTTCTTAGCCTGAATGAACACTTGCTGCTAGAACTTGAATCTCAACGTGATTCAACTCCGTTTAGGAAGTTTAATTGACCCTAGTGTGCCATGCAAGAAAAACACTCTGTTTTAGAGAAAACAGCATTCTTTCACTCTACTGTGTTTCCTATAGGGCACGTACAGTGAGCTAGCTCAGAACAATAGAACTGTGCTTCCTACACAAACGGGGCATATCTAGTTCAACTCAGTATTGGAAACTGAGTAAAACAGGAGCTTCTCTTCAGTCCAATACACTGTACTGGCTGGGAACAGACGCGAATGCTATTTGCACTGTATATGGCCAGAAAAGCACAAGTGTGCTGTTCTTAGCCTGAATGAACACTTGCTGCTAGAACTTGAATCTCAACGTGATTCAACTCCGTTTAGGAAGTTTAATTGAACCCTAGTGTGCCATGCAAGAAAAACACTCTGTTTTAGAGAAAACAGCATTCTTTCACTCTACTGTGTTTCCTATAGGGCACGTACAGTGAGCTAGCTCAGAACAAAAGAACTGTGCTTCCTACACAAACGGGGCATATCTAGTTCAACTCAGTATTGGAAACTGAGTAAAACAGGAGCTTCTCTTCAGTCCAATACACTGTACTGGCTGGGAACAGACGCGAATGCTATTTGCACTGTATATGGCCAGAAAAGCACAAGTGTGCTGTTCTTAGCCTGAATGAACACTTGCTGCTAGAACTTGAATCTCAACGTGATTCAACTCCGTTTAGGAAGTTTAATTGAACCCTAGTGTGCCATGCAAGAAAAACACTCTGTTTTAGAGAAAACAGCATTCTTTCACTCTACTGTGTTTCCTCTAGGGCACGTGCAGTGAGCTAGCTCAGAACAAAAGAACTGTGCTTCCTACACAAACGGGGCATATCTAGTTCAACTCAGTATTGGAAACTGAGTAAAACAGGAGCTTCTCTTCAGTCCAATACACTGTACTGGCTGGGAACAAACGCGAATGCTATTTGCACTGTATATGGCCAGAAAAGCACAAGTGTGCTGTTCTTAGCCTGAATGAACACTTGCTGCTAGAACTTGAATCTCAACGTGATTCAACTCCGTTTAGGAAGTTTAATTGAACCCTAGTGTGCCATGCAAGAAAAACACTCTGTTTTAGAGAAAACAGCATTCTTTCACTCTCCTGTGTTTCCTATAGGGCACGTACAGTGAGCTAGCTCAGAACAAAAGAACTGTGCTTCCTACACAAACGGGGCATATCTAGTTCAACTCAGTATTGGAAACTGAGTAAAACAGGAGCTTCTCTTCAGTCCAATACACTGTACTGGCTGGGAACAGACGCGAATGCTATTTGCACTGTATATGGCCAGAAAAGCACAAGTGTGCTGTTCTTAGCCTGAATGAACACTTGCTGCTAGAACTTGAATCTCAACGTGATTCAACTCCGTTTAGGAAGTTTAATTGAACCCTAGTGTGCCATGCAAGAAAAACACTCTGTTTTAGAGAAAACAGCATTCTTTCACTCTACTGTGTTTCCTCTAGGGCACGTGCAGTGAGCTAGCTCAGAACAAAAGAACTGTGCTTCCTACACAAACGGGGCATATCTAGTTCAACTCAGTATTGGAAACTGAGTAAAACAGGAGCTTCTCTTCAGTCCAATACACTGTACTGGCTGGGAACAAACGCGAATGCTATTTGCACTGTATATGGCCAGAAAAGCACAAGTGTGCTGTTCTTAGCCTGAATGAACACTTGCTGCTAGAACTTGAATCTCAACGTGATTCAACTCCGTTTAGGAAGTTTAATTGAACCCTAGTGTGCCATGCAAGAAAAACACTCTGTTTTAGAGAAAACAGCATTCTTTCACTCTCCTGTGTTTCCTATAGGGCACGTACAGTGAGCTAGCTCAGAACAAAAGAACTGTGCTTCCTACACAAACGGGGCATATCTAGTTCAACTCAGTATTGGAAACTGAGTAAAACAGGAGCTTCTCTTCAGTCCAATACACTGTACTGGCTGGGAACAGACGCGAATGCTATTTGCACTGTATATGGCCAGAAAAGCACAAGTGTGCTGTTCTTAGCCTGAATGAACACTTGCTGCTAGAACTTGAATCTCAACGTGATTCAACTCCGTTTAGGAAGTTTAATTGAACCCTAGTGTGCCATGCAAGAAAAACACTCTGTTTTAGAGAAAACAGCATTCTTTCACTCTCCTGTGTTTCCTATAGGGCACGTACAGTGAGCTAGCTCAGAACAAAAGAACTGTGCTTCCTACACAAACGGGGCATATCTAGTTCAACTCAGTATTGGAAACTGAGTAAAACAGGAGCTTCTCTTCAGTCCAATACACTGTACTGGCTGGGAACAGACGCGAATGCTATTTGCACTGTATATGGCCAGCAAAGCACAAGTGTGCTGTTCTTAGCCTGAATGAACACTTGCTGCTAGAACTTGAATCTCAACGTGATTCAACTCCGTTTAGGAAGTTTAATTGAACCCTAGTGTGCCATGCAAGAAAAACACTCTGTTTTAGAGAAAACAGCATTCTTTCACTCTACTGTGTTTCCTCTAGGGCACGTGCAGTGAGCTAGCTCAGAACAAAAGAACTGTGCTTCCTACACAAACGGGGCATATCTAGTTCAACTCAGTATTGGAAACTGAGTAAAACAGGAGCTTCTCTTCAGTCCAATACACTGTACTGGCTGGGAACAAACGCGAATGCTATTTGCACTGTATATGGCCAGAAAAGCACAAGTGTGCTGTTCTTAGCCTGAATGAACACTTGCTGCTAGAACTTGAATCTCAACGTGATTCAACTCCGTTTAGGAAGTTTAATTGAACCCTAGTGTGCCATGCAAGTAAAACACTCTGTTTTAGAGAAAACAGCATTCTTTCACTCTCCTGTGTTTCCTATAGGGCACGTACAGTGAGCTAGCTCAGAACAAAAGAACTGTGCTTCCTACACAAACGGGGCATATCTAGTTCAACTCAGTATTGGAAACTGAGTAAAACAGGAGCTTCTCTTCAGTCCAATACACTGTACTGGCTGGGAACAGACGCGAATGCTATTTGCACTGTATATGGCCAGAAAAGCACAAGTGTGCTGTTCTTAGCCTGAATGAACACTTGCTGCTAGAACTTGAATCTCAACGTGATTCAACTCCGTTTAGGAAGTTTAATTGAACCCTAGTGTGCCATGCAAGAAAAACACTCTGTTTTAGAGAAAACAGCATTCTTTCACTCTACTGTGTTTCCTATAGGGCACGTACAGTGAGCTAGCTCAGAACAAAAGAACTCTGCTTCCTACACAAACGGGGCATATCTAGTTCAACTCAGTATTGGAAACTGAGTAAAACAGGAGCTTCTCTTCAGTCCAATACACTGTACTGGCTGGGAACAGACGCGAATGCTATTTGCACTGTATATGGCCAGAAAAGCACAAGTGTGCTGTTCTTAGCCTGAATGAACACTTGCTGCTAGAACTTGAATCTCAACGTGATTCAACTCCGTTTAGGAAGTTTAATTGACCCTAGTGTGCCATGCAAGAAAAACACTCTGTTTTAGAGAAAACAGCATTCTTTCACTCTACTGTGTTTCCTATAGGGCACGTACAGTGAGCTAGCTCAGAACAATAGAACTGTGCTTCCTACACAAACGGGGCATATCTAGTTCAACTCAGTATTGGAAACTGAGTAAAACAGGAGCTTCTCTTCAGTCCAATACACTGTACTGGCTGGGAACAGACGCGAATGCTATTTGCACTGTATATGGCCAGAAAAGCACAAGTGTGCTGTTCTTAGCCTGAATGAACACTTGCTGCTAGAACTTGAATCTCAACGTGATTCAACTCCGTTTAGGAAGTTTAATTGAACCCTAGTGTGCCATGCAAGAAAAACACTCTGTTTTAGAGAAAACAGCATTCTTTCACTCTACTGTGTTTCCTATAGGGCACGTACAGTGAGCTAGCTCAGAACAAAAGAACTGTGCTTCCTACACAAACGGGGCATATCTAGTTCAAACTCAGTATTGGAAACTGAGTAAAACAGGAGCTTCTCTTCAGTCCAATACACTGTACTGGCTGGGAACAGACGCGAATGCTATTTGCACTGTATATGGCCAGAAAAGCACAAGTGTGCTGTTCTTAGCCTGAATGAACACTTGCTGCTAGAACTTGAATCTCAACGTGATTCAACTCCGTTTAGGAAGTTTAATTGAACCCTAGTGTGCCATGCAAGAAAAACACTCTGTTTTAGAGAAAACAGCATTCTTTCACTCTACTGTGTTTCCTCTAGGGCACGTGCAGTGAGCTAGCTCAGAACAAAAGAACTGTGCTTCCTACACAAACGGGGCATATCTAGTTCAACTCAGTATTGGAAACTGAGTAAAACAGGAGCTTCTCTTCAGTCCAATACACTGTACTGGCTGGGAACAAACGCGAATGCTATTTGCACTGTATATGGCCAGAAAAGCACAAGTGTGCTGTTCTTAGCCTGAATGAACACTTGCTGCTAGAACTTGAATCTCAACGTGATTCAACTCCGTTTAGGAAGTTTAATTGAACCCTAGTGTGCCATGCAAGAAAAACACTCTGTTTTAGAGAAAACAGCATTCTTTCACTCTCCTGTGTTTCCTATAGGGCACATACAGTGCACTAGCTCAGAACAAAAGAACTGTGCTTCCTACACAAACGGGGCATATCTAGTTCAACTCAGTATTGGAAACTGAGTAAAACAGGAGCTTCTCTTCAGTCCAATACACTGTACTGGCTGGGAACAGACGCGAATGCTATTTGCACTGTATATGGCCAGAAAAGCACAAGTGTGCTGTTCTTAGCCTGAATGAACACTTGCTGCTAGAACTTGAATCTCAACGTGATTCAACTCCGTTTAGGAAGTTTAATTGAACCCTAGTGTGCCATGCAAGAAAAACACTCTGTTTTAGAGAAAACAGCATTCTTTCACTCTCCTGTGTTTCCTATAGGGCACGTACAGTGAGCTAGCTCAGAACAAAAGAACTGTGCTTCCTACACAAACGGGGCATATCTAGTTCAACTCAGTATTGGAAACTGAGTAAAACAGGAGCTTCTCTTCAGTCCAATACACTGTACTGGCTGGGAACAGACGCGAATGCTATTTGCACTGTATATGGCCAGAAAAGCACAAGTGTGCTGTTCTTAGCCTGAATGAACACTTGCTGCTAGAACTTGAATCTCAACGTGATTCAACTCCGTTTAGGAAGTTTAATTGAACCCTAGTGTGCCATGCAAGTAAAACACTCTGTTTTAGAGAAAACAGCATTCTTTCACTCTCCTGTGTTTCCTATAGGGCACGTACAGTGAGCTAGCTCAGAACAAAAGAACTGTGCTTCCTACACAAACGGGGCATATCTAGTTCAACTCAGTATTGGAAACTGAGTAAAACAGGAGCTTCTCTTCAGTCCAATACACTGTACTGGCTGGGAACAGACGCGAATGCTATTTGCACTGTATATGGCCAGAAAAGCACAAGTGTGCTGTTCTTAGCCTGAATGAACACTTGCTGCTAGAACTTGAATCTCAACGTGATTCAACTCCGTTTAGGAAGTTTAATTGAACCCTAGTGTGCCATGCAAGAAAAACACTCTGTTTTAGAGAAAACAGCATTCCTTCACTCTACTGTGTTTCCTATAGGGCACGTACAGTGAGCTAGCTCAGAACAAAAGAACTCTGCTTCCTACACAAACGGGGCATATCTAGTTCAACTCAGTATTGGAAACTGAGTAAAACAGGAGCTTCTCTTCAGTCCAATACACTGTACTGGCTGGGAACAGACGCGAATGCTATTTGCACTGTATATGGCCAGAAAAGCACAAGTGTGCTGTTCTTAGCCTGAAGGAACACTTGCTGCTAGAACTTGAATCTCAACGTGATTCAACTCCGTTTAGGAAGTTTAATTGAACCCTAATGTGCCATGCAAGAAAAACACTCTGTTTTAGAGAAAACAGCATTCTTTCACTCTCCTGTGTTTCCTATAGGGCACGTACAGTGAGCTAGCTCAGAACAAAAGAACTGTGCTTCCTACACAAACGGGGCATATCTAGTTCAACTCAGTATTGGAAACTGAGTAAAACAGGAGCTTCTCTTCAGTCCAATACACTGTACTGGCTGGGAACAGACGCGAATGCTATTTGCACTGTATATGGCCAGAAAAGCACAAGTGTGCTGTTCTTAGCCTGAATGAACACTTGCTGCTAGAACTTGAATCTCAACGTGATTCAACTCCGTTTAGGAAGTTTAATTGAACCCTAGTGTGCCATGCAAGAAAAACACTCTGTTTTAGAGAAAACAGCATTCTTTCACTCTACTGTGTTTCCTCTAGGGCACGTGCAGTGAGCTAGCTCAGAACAAAAGAACTGTGCTTCCTACACAAACGGGGCATATCTAGTTCAACTCAGTATTGGAAACTGAGTAAAACAGGAGCTTCTCTTCAGTCCAATACACTGTACTGGCTGGGAACAGACGCGAATGCTATTTGCACTGTATATGGCCAGAAAAGCACAAGTGTGCTGTTCTTAGCCTGAATGAACACTTGCTGCTAGAACTTGAATCTCAACGTGATTCAACTCCGTTTAGGAAGTTTAATTGAACCCTAGTGTGCCATGCAAGAAAAACACTCTGTTTTAGAGAAAACAGCATTCTTTCACTCTCCTGTGTTTCCTATAGGGCACGTACAGTGAGCTAGCTCAGAACAAAAGAACTGTGCTTCCTACACAAACGGGGCATATCTAGTTCAACTCAGTATTGGAAACTGAGTAAAACAGGAGCTTCTCTTCAGTCCAATACACTGTACTGGCTGGGAACAGACGCGAATGCTATTTGCACTGTATATGGCCAGAAAAGCACAAGTGTGCTGTTCTTAGCCTGAATGAACACTTGCTGCTAGAACTTGAATCTCAACGTGATTCAACTCCGTTTAGGAAGTTTAATTGAACCCTAGTGTGCCATGCAAGAAAAACACTCTGTTTTAGAGAAAACAGCATTCTTTCACTCTCCTGTGTTTCCTATAGGGCACGTACAGTGAGCTAGCTCAGAACAAAAGAACTGTGCTTCCTACACAAACGGGGCATATCTAGTTCAACTCAGTATTGGAAACTGAGTAAAACAGGAGCTTCTCTTCAGTCCAATACACTGTACTGGCTGGGAACAGACGCGAATGCTATTTGCACTGTATATGGCCAGAAAAGCACAAGTGTGCTGTTCTTAGCCTGAATGAACACTTGCTGCTAGAACTTGAATCTCAACGTGATTCAACTCCGTTTAGGAAGTTTAATTGAACCCTAGTGTGCCATGCAAGTAAAACACTCTGTTTTAGAGAAAACAGCATTCTTTCACTCTCCTGTGTTTCCTATAGGGCACGTACAGTGAGCTAGCTCAGAACAAAAGAACTGTGCTTCCTACACAAATGGGGCATATCTAGTTCAACTCAGTATTGGAAACTGAGTAAAACAGGAGCTTCTCTTCAGTCCAATACACTGTACTGGCTGGGAACAGACGCGAATGCTATTTGCACTGTATATGGCCAGAAAAGCACAAGTGTGCTGTTCTTAGCCTGAATGAACACTTGCTGCTAGAACTTGAATCTCAACGTGATTCAACTCCGTTTAGGAAGTTTAATTGAACCCTAGTGTGCCATGCAAGAAAAACACTCTGTTTTAGAGAAAACAGCATTCCTTCACTCTACTGTGTTTCCTATAGGGCACGTACAGTGAGCTAGCTCAGAACAAAAGAACTCTGCTTCCTACACAAACGGGGCATATCTAGTTCAACTCAGTATTGGAAACTGAGTAAAACAGGAGCTTCTCTTCAGTCCAATACACTGTACTGGCTGGGAACAGACGCGAATGCTATTTGCACTGTATATGGCCAGAAAAGCACAAGTGTGCTGTTCTTAGCCTGAATGAACACTTGCTGCTAGAACTTGAATCTCAACGTGATTCAACTCCGTTTACGAAGTTTAATTGACCCTAGTGTGCCATGCAAGAAAAACACTCTGTTTTAGAGAAAACAGCATTCTTTCACTCTACTGTGTTTCCTATAGGGCACGTACAGTGAGCTAGCTCAGAACAATAGAACTGTGCTTCCTACACAAACGGGGCATATCTAGTTCAACTCAGTATTGGAAACTGAGTAAAACAGGAGCTTCTCTTCAGTCCAATACACTGTACTGGCTGGGAACAGACGCGAATGCTATTTGCACTGTATATGGCCAGAAAAGCACAAGTGTGCTGTTCTTAGCCTGAAGGAACACTTGCTGCTAGAACTTGAATCTCAACGTGATTCAACTCCGTTTAGGAAGTTTAATTGAACCCTAGTGTGCCATGCAAGAAAAACACTCTGTTTTAGAGAAAACAGCATTCTTTCACTCTCCTGTGTTTCCTATAGGGCACGTACAGTGAGCTAGCTCAGAACAAAAGAACTGTGCTTCCTACACAAACGGGGCATATCTAGTTCAACTCAGTATTGGAAACTGAGTAAAACAGGAGCTTCTCTTCAGTCCAATACACTGTACTGGCTGGGAACAGACGCGAATGCTATTTGCACTGTATATGGCCAGAAAAGCACAAGTGTGCTGTTCTTAGCCTGAATGAACACTTGCTGCTAGAACTTGAATCTCAACGTGATTCAACTCCGTTTAGGAAGTTTAATTGAACCCTAGTGTGCCATGCAAGAAAAACACTCTGTTTTAGAGAAAACAGCATTCTTTCACTCTACTGTGTTTCCTCTAGGGCACGTGCAGTGAGCTAGCTCAGAACAAAAGAACTGTGCTTCCTACACAAACGGGGCATATCTAGTTCAACTCAGTATTGGAAACTGAGTAAAACAGGAGCTTCTCTTCAGTCCAATACACTGTACTGGCTGGGAACAAACGCGAATGCTATTTGCACTGTATATGGCCAGAAAAGCACAAGTGTGCTGTTCTTAGCCTGAATGAACACTTGCTGCTAGAACTTGAATCTCAACGTGATTCAACTCCGTTTAGGAAGTTTAATTGAACCCTAGTGTGCCATGCAAGAAAAACACTCTGTTTTAGAGAAAACAGCATTCTTTCACTCTCCTGTGTTTCCTATAGGGCACGTACAGTGAGCTAGCTCAGAACAAAAGAACTGTGCTTCCTACACAAACGGGGCATATCTAGTTCAACTCAGTATTGGAAACTGAGTAAAACAGGAGCTTCTCTTCAGTCCAATACACTGTACTGGCTGGGAACAGACGCGAATGCTATTTGCACTGTATATGGCCAGAAAAGCACAAGTGTGCTGTTCTTAGCCTGAATGAACACTTGCTGCTAGAACTTGAATCTCAACGTGATTCAACTCCGTTTAGGAAGTTTAATTGAACCCTAGTGTGCCATGCAAGAAAAACACTCTGTTTTAGAGAAAACAGCATTCTTTCACTCTCCTGTGTTTCCTATAGGGCACGTACAGTGAGCTAGCTCAGAACAAAAGAACTGTGCTTCCTACACAAACGGGGCATATCTAGTTCAACTCAGTATTGGAAACTGAGTAAAACAGGAGCTTCTCTTCAGTCCAATACACTGTACTGGCTGGGAACAGACGCGAATGCTATTTGCACTGTATATGGCCAGAAAAGCACAAGTGTGCTGTTCTTAGCCTGAATGAACACTTGCTGCTAGAACTTGAATCTCAACGTGATTCAACTCCGTTTAGGAAGTTTAATTGAACCCTAGTGTGCCATGCAAGAAAAACACTCTGTTTTAGAGAAAACAGCATTCTTTCACTCTCCTGTGTTTCCTATAGGGCACGTACAGTGAGCTAGCTCAGAACAAAAGAACTGTGCTTCCTACACAAACGGGGCATATCTAGTTCAACTCAGTATTGGAAACTGAGTAAAACAGGAGCTTCTCTTCAGTCCAATACACTGTACTGGCTGGGAACAGACGCGAATGCTATTTGCACTGTATATGGCCAGAAAAGCACAAGTGTGCTGTTCTTAGCCTGAATGAACACTTGCTGCTAGAACTTGAATCTCAACGTGATTCAACTCCGTTTAGGAAGTTTAATTGAACCCTAGTGTGCCATGCAAGAAAAACACTCTGTTTTAGAGAAAACAGCATTCTTTCACTCTCCTGTGTTTCCTATAGGGCACGTACAGTGAGCTAGCTCAGAACAAAAGAACTGTGCTTCCTACACAAACGGGGCATATCTAGTTCAACTCAGTATTGGAAACTGAGTAAAACAGGAGCTTCTCTTCAGTCCAATACACTGTACTGGCTGGGAACAGACGCGAATGCTATTTGCACTGTATATGGCCAGAAAAGCACAAGTGTGCTGTTCTTAGCCTGAATGAACACTTGCTGCTAGAACTTGAATCTCAACGTGATTCAACTCCGTTTAGGAAGTTTAATTGAACCCTAGTGTGCCATGCAAGAAAAACACTCTGTTTTAGAAAAAACAGCATTCTTTCACTCTACTGTGTTTCCTCTAGGGCACGTACAGTGAGCTAGCTCAGAACAAAAGAACTGTGCTTCCTACACAAACGGGGCATATCTAGTTCAACTCAGTATTGGAAACTGAGTAAAACAGGAGCTTCTCTTCAGTCCAATACACTGTACTGGCTGGGAACAAACGCGAATGCTATTTGCACTGTATATGGCCAGAAAAGCACAAGTGTGCTGTTCTTAGCCTGAATGAACACTTGCTGCTAGAACTTGAATCTCAACGTGATTCAACTCCGTTTAGGAAGTTTAATTGAACCCTAGTGTGCCATGCAAGAAAAACACTCTGTTTTAGAGAAAACAGCATTCTTTCACTCTCCTGTGTTTCCTATAGGGCACGTACAGTGAGCTAGCTCAGAACAAAAGAACTGTGCTTCCTACACAAACGGGGCATATCTAGTTCAACTCAGTATTGGAAACTGAGTAAAACAGGAGCTTCTCTTCAGTCCAATACACTGTACTGGCTGGGAACAGACGCGAATGCTATTTGCACTGTATATGGCCAGAAAAGCACAAGTGTGCTGTTCTTAGCCTGAATGAACACTTGCTGCTAGAACTTGAATCTCAACGTGATTCAACTCCGTTTAGGAAGTTTAATTGAACCCTAGTGTGCCATGCAAGTAAAACACTCTGTTTTAGAGAAAACAGCATTCTTTCACTCTACTGTGTTTCCTATAGGGCACGTACAGTGAGCTAGCTCAGAACAAAAGAACTGTGCTTCCTACACAAACGGGGCATATCTAGTTCAACTCAGTATTGGAAACTGAGTAAAACAGGAGCTTCTCTTCAGTCCAATACACTGTACTGGCTGGGAACAGACGCGAATGCTATTTGCACTGTATATGGCCAGAAAAGCACAAGTGTGCTGTTCTTAGCCTGAATGAACACTTGCTGCTAGAACTTGAATCTCAACGTGATTCAACTCCGTTTAGGAAGTTTAATTGAACCCTAGTGTGCCATGCAAGAAAAACACTCTGTTTTAGAGAAAACAGCATTCTTTCACTCTACTGTGTTTCCTATAGGGCACGTACAGTGAGCTAGCTCAGAACAATAGAACTGTGCTTCCTACACAAACGGGGCATATCTAGTTCAACTCAGTATTGGAAACTGAGTAAAACAGGAGCTTCTCTTCAGTCCAATACACTGTACTGGCTGGGAACAGACGCGAATGCTATTTGCACTGTATATGGCCAGAAAAGCTCAAGTGTGCTGATCTTAGCCTGAATGAACACTTGCTGCTAGAACTTGAATCTCAACGTGATTCAACTCCGTTTAGGAAGTTTAATTGAACCCTAGTGTGCCATGCAAGAAAAACACTCTGTTTTAGAGAAAACAGCATTCTTTCACTCTCCTGTGTTTCCTATAAGGCACGTACAGTGAGCTAGCTCAGAACAAAAGAACTGTGCTTCCTACACAAACGGGGCATATCTAGTTCAACTCAGTATTGGAAACTGAGTAAAACAGGAGCTTCTCTTCAGTCCAATACACTGTACTGGCTGGGAACAGATGCGAATGCTATTTGCACTGTATATGGCCAGAAAAGCACAAGTGTGCTGTTCTTAGCCTGAATGAACACTTGCTGCTAGAACTTGAATCTCAACGTGATTCAACTCCGTTTAGGAAGTTTAATTGAACCCTAGTGTGCCATGCAAGAAAAACACTCTGTTTTAGAGAAAACAGCATTCCTTCACTCTACTGTGTTTCCTATAGGGCACGTACAGTGAGCTAGCTCAGAACAAAAGAACTCTGCTTCCTACACAAACGGGGCATATCTAGTTCAACTCAGTATTGGAAACTGAGTAAAACAGGAGCTTCTCTTCAGTCCAATACACTGTACTTGCTGGGAACAGACGCGAATGCTATTTGCACTGTATATGGCCAGAAAAGCACAAGTGTGCTGTTCTTAGCCTGAATGAACACTTGCTGCTAGAACTTGAATCTCAACGTGATTCAACTCCGTTTAGGAAGTTTAATTGAACCCTAGTGTGCCATGCAAGAAAAACACTCTGTTTTAGAGAAAACAGCATTCTTTCACTCTCCTGTGTTTCCTATAGGGCACGTACAGTGAGCTAGCTCAGAACAAAAGAACTCTGCTTCCTACACAAACGGGGCATATCTAGTTCAACTCAGTATTGGAAACTGAGTAAAACAGGAGCTTCTCTTCAGTCCAATACACTGTACTGGCTGGGAACAGACGCGAATGCTATTTGCACTGTATATGGCCAGAAAAGCACAAGTGTGCTGTTCTTAGCCTGAATGAACACTTGCTGCTAGAACTTGAATCTCAACGTGATTCAACTCCGTTTAGGAAGTTTAATTGAACCCTAGTGTGCCATGCAAGAAAAACACTCTGTTTTAGAGAAAACAGCATTCTTTCACTCTACTGTGTTTCCTATAGGGCACGTACAGTGAGCTAGCTCAGAACAAAAGAACTGTGCTTCCTACACAAACGGGGCATATCTAGTTCAACTCAGTATTGGAAACTGAGTAAAACAGGAGCTTCTCTTCAGTCCAATACACTGTACTGGCTGGGAACAGACGCGAATGCTATTTGCACTGTATATGGCCAGAAAAGCACAAGTGTGCTGTTCTTAGCCTGAATGAACACTTGCTGCTAGAACTTGAATCTCAACGTGATTCAACTCCGTTTAGGAAGTTTAATTGAACCCTAGTGTGCCATGCAAGAAAAACACTCTGTTTTAGAGAAAACAGCATTCTTTCACTCTACTGTGTTTCCTCTAGGGCACGTGCAGTGAGCTAGCTCAGAACAAAAGAACTGTGCTTCCTACACAAACGGGGCATATCTAGTTCAACTCAGTATTGGAAACTGAGTAAAACAGGAGCTTCTCTTCAGTCCAATACACTGTACTGGCTGGGAACAAACGCGAATGCTATTTGCACTGTATATGGCCAGAAAAGCACAAGTGTGCTGTTCTTAGCCTGAATGAACACTTGCTGCTAGAACTTGAATCTCAACGTGATTCAACTCCGTTTAGGAAGTTTAATTGAACCCTAGTGTGCCATGCAAGAAAAACACTCTGTTTTAGAGAAAACAGCATTCTTTCACTCTCCTGTGTTTCCTATAGGGCACGTACAGTGAGCTAGCTCAGAACAAAAGAACTGTGCTTCCTACACAAACGGGGCATATCTAGTTCAACTCAGTATTGGAAACTGAGTAAAACAGGAGCTTCTCTTCAGTCCAATACACTGTACTGGCTGGGAACAGACGCGAATGCTATTTGCACTGTATATGGCCAGAAAAGCACAAGTGTGCTGTTCTTAGCCTGAATGAACACTTGCTGCTAGAACTTGAATCTCAACGTGATTCAACTCCGTTTAGGAAGTTTAATTGAACCCTAGTGTGCCATGCAAGAAAAACACTCTGTTTTAGAGAAAACAGCATTCTTTCACTCTCCTGTGTTTCCTATAGGGCACGTACAGTGAGCTAGCTCAGAACAAAAGAACTGTGCTTCCTACACAAACGGGGCATATCTAGTTCAACTCAGTATTGGAAACTGAGTAAAACAGGAGCTTCTCTTCAGTCCAATACACTGTACTGGCTGGGAACAGACGCGAATGCTATTTGCACTGTATATGGCCAGAAAAGCACAAGTGTGCTGTTCTTAGCCTGAATGAACACTTGCTGCTAGAACTTGAATCTCAACGTGATTCAACTCCGTTTAGGAAGTTTAATTGAACCCTAGTGTGCCATGCAAGAAAAACACTCTGTTTTAGAGAAAACAGCATTCTTTCACTCTCCTGTGTTTCCTATAGGGCACGTACAGTGAGCTAGCTCAGAACAAAAGAACTGTGCTTCCTACACAAACGGGGCATATCTAGTTCAACTCAGTATTGGAAACTGAGTAAAACAGGAGCTTCTCTTCAGTCCAATACACTGTACTGGCTGGGAACAGACGCGAATGCTATTTGCACTGTATATGGCCAGAAAAGCACAAGTGTGCTGTTCTTAGCCTGAATGAACACTTGCTGCTAGAACTTGAATCTCAACGTGATTCAACTCCGTTTAGGAAGTTTAATTGAACCCTAGTGTGCCATGCAAGAAAAACACTCTGTTTTAGAGAAAACAGCATTCCTTCACTCTACTGTGTTTCTTATAGGGCACGTACAGTGAGCTAGCTCAGAACAAAAGAACTGTGCTTCCTACACAAACGGGGCATATCTAGTTCAACTCAGTATTGGAAACTGAGTAAAACAGGAGCTTCTCTTCAGTCCAATACACTGTACTGGCTGGGAACAGACGCGAAAGCTATTTGCACTGTATATGGCCAGAAAAGCACAAGTGTGCTGTTCTTAGCCTGAATGAACACTTGCTGCTAGAACTTGAATCTCAACGTGATTCAACTCCGTTTAGGAAGTTTAATTGAACCCTAGTGTGCCATGCAAGAAAAACACTCTGTTTTAGAGAAAACAGCATTCTTTCACTCTCCTGTGTTTCCTATAGGGCACGTACAGTGAGCTAGCTCAGAACAAAAGAACTGTGCTTCCTACACAAACGGGGCATATCTAGTTCAACTCAGTATTGGAAACTGAGTAAAACAGGAGCTTCTCTTCAGTCCAATACACTGTACTGGCTGGGAACAGACGCGAATGCTATTTGCACTGTATATGGCCAGAAAAGCACAAGTGTGCTGTTCTTAGCCTGAATGAACACTTGCTGCTAGAACTTGAATCTCAACGTGATTCAACTCCGTTTAGGAAGTTTAATTGAACCCTAGTGTGCCATGCAAGTAAAACACTCTGTTTTAGAGAAAACAGCATTCTTTCACTCTACTGTGTTTCCTATAGGGCACGTACAGTGAGCTAGCTCAGAACAAAAGAACTGTGCTTCCTACACAAACGGGGCATATCTAGTTCAACTCAGTATTGGAAACTGAGTAAAACAGGAGCTTCTCTTCAGTCCAATACACTGTACTGGCTGGGAACAGACGCGAATGCTATTTGCACTGTATATGGCCAGAAAAGCACAAGTGTGCTGTTCTTAGCCTGAATGAACACTTGCTGCTAGAACTTGAATCTCAACGTGATTCAACTCCGTTTAGGAAGTTTAATTGAACCCTAGTGTGCCATGCAAGAAAAACACTCTGTTTTAGAGAAAACAGCATTCTTTCACTCTACTGTGTTTCCTATAGGGCACGTACAGTGAGCTAGCTCAGAACAAAAGAACTGTGCTTCCTACACAAACGGGGCATATCTAGTTCAACTCAGTATTGGAAACTGAGTAAAACAGGAGCTTCTCTTCAGTCCAATACACTGTACTGGCTGGGAACAGACGCGAATGCTATTTGCACTGTATATGGCCAGAAAAGCTCAAGTGTGCTGATCTTAGCCTGAATGAACACTTGCTGCTAGAACTTGAATCTCAACGTGATTCAACTCCGTTTAGGAAGTTTAATTGAACCCTAGTGTGCATTGCAAGAAAAACACTCTGTTTTAGAGAAAACAGCATTCTTTCACTCTCCTGTGTTTCCTATAGGGCACGTACAGTGAGCTAGCTCAGAACAAAAGAACTGTGCTTCCTACACAAACGGGGCATATCTAGTTCAACTCAGTATTGGAAACTGAGTAAAACAGGAGCTTCTCTTCAGTCCAATACACTGTACTGGCTGGGAACAGACGCGAATGCTATTTGCACTGTATATGGCCAGAAAAGCACAAGTGTGCTGTTCTTAGCCTGAATGAACACTTGCTGCTAGAACTTGAATCTCAACGTGATTCAACTCCGTTTAGGAAGTTTAATTGAACCCTAGTGTGCCATGCAAGAAAAACACTCTGTTTTAGAGAAAACAGCATTCCTTCACTCTACTGTGTTTCCTATAGGGCACGTACAGTGAGCTAGCTCAGAACAAAAGAACTCTGCTTCCTACACAAACGGGGCATATCTAGTTGAACTCAGTATTGGAAACTGAGTAAAACAGGAGCTTCTCTTCAGTCCAATACACTGTACTTGCTGGGAACAGACGCGAATGCTATTTGCACTGTATATGCCCAGAAAAGCACAAGTGTGCTGTTCTTAGCCTGAATGAACACTTGCTGCTAGAACTTGAATCTCAACGTGATTCAACTCCGTTTAGGAAGTTTAATTGAACCCTAGTGTGCCATGCAAGAAAAACACTCTGTTTTAGAGAAAACAGCATTCTTTCACTCTACTGTGTTTCCTATAGGGCACGTACAGTGAGCTAGCTCAGAACAAAAGAACTGTGCTTCCTACACAAACGGGGCATATCTAGTTCAACTCAGTATTGGAAACTGAGTAAAACAGGAGCTTCTCTTCAGTCCAATACACTGTACTGGCTGGGAACAGACGCGAATGCTATTTGCACTGTATATGGCCAGAAAAGCACAAGTGTGCTGTTCTTAGCCTGAATGAACACTTGCTGCTAGAACTTGAATCTCAACGTGATTCAACTCCGTTTAGGAAGTTTAATTGAACCCTAGTGTGCCATGCAAGAAAAACACTCTGTTTTAGAGAAAACAGCATTCTTTCACTCTACTGTGTTTCCTATAGGGCACGTACAGTGAGCTAGCTCAGAACAAAAGAACTGTGCTTCCTACACAAACGGGGCATATCTAGTTCAACTCAGTATTGGAAACTGAGTAAAACAGGAGCTTCTCTTCAGTCCAATACACTGTACTGGCTGGGAACAGACGCGAATGCTATTTGCACTGTATATGGCCAGAAAAGCACAAGTGTGCTGTTCTTAGCCTGAATGAACACTTGCTGCTAGAACTTGAATCTCAACGTGATTCAACTCCGTTTAGGAAGTTTAATTGAACCCTAGTGTGCCATGCAAGAAAAACACTCTGTTTTAGAGAAAACAGCATTCTTTCACTCTCCTGTGTTTCCTATAGGGCACGTACAGTGAGCTAGCTCAGAACAAAAGAACTGTGCTTCCTACACAAACGGGGCATATCTAGTTCAACTCAGTATTGGAAACTGAGTAAAACAGGAGCTTCTCTTCAGTCCAATACACTGTACTGGCTGGGAACAGACGCGAATGCTATTTGCACTGTATATGGCCAGAAAAGCACAAGTGTGCTGTTCTTAGCCTGAATGAACACTTGCTGCTAGTACTTGAATCTCAACGTGATTCAACTCCGTTTAGGAAGATTAATTGAACCCTAGTGTGCCATGCAAGAAAAACACTCTGTTTTAGAGAAAACAGCATTCTTTCACTCTCCTGTGTTTCCTATAGGGCACGTACAGTGAGCTAGCTCAGAACAAAAGAACTGTGCTTCCTACACAAACGGGGCATATCTAGTTCAACTCAGTATTGGAAACTGAGTAAAACAGGAGCTTCTCTTCAGTCCAATACACTGTACTGGCTGGGAACAGACGCGAATGCTATTTGCACTGTATATGGCCAGAAAAGCACAAGTGTGCTGTTCTTAGCCTGAATGAACACTTGCTGCTAGAACTTGAATCTCAACGTGATTCAACTCCGTTTAGGAAGTTTAATTGAACCCTAGTGTGCCATGCAAGAAAAACACTCTGTTTTAGAGAAAACAGCATTCTTTCACTCTACTGTGTTTCCTATAGGGCACGTACAGTGAGCTAGCTCAGAACAAAAGAACTGTGCTTCCTACACAAACGGGGCATATCTAGTTCAACTCAGTATTGGAAACTGAGTAAAACAGGAGCTTCTCTTCAGTCCAATACACTGTACTGGCTGGGAACAGACGCGAATGCTATTTGCACTGTATATGGCCAGAAAAGCACAAGTGTGCTGTTCTTAGCCTGAATGAACACTTGCTGCTAGTACTTGAATCTCAACGTGATTCAACTCCGTTTAGGAAGATTAATTGAACCCTAGTGTGCCATGCAAGAAAAACACTCTGTTTTAGAGAAAACAGCATTCTTTCACTCTCCTGTGTTTCCTATAGGGCACGTACAGTGAGCTAGCTCAGAACAAAAGAACTGTGCTTCCTACACAAACGGGGCATATCTAGTTCAACTCAGTATTGGAAACTGAGTAAAACAGGAGCTTCTCTTCAGTCCAATACACTGTACTGGCTGGGAACAGACGCGAATGCTATTTGCACTGTATATGGCCAGAAAAGCACAAGTGTGCTGTTCTTAGCCTGAATGAACACTTGCTGCTAGAACTTGAATCTCAACGTGATTCAACTCCGTTTAGGAAGTTTAATTGAACCCTAGTGTGCCATGCAAGAAAAACACTCTGTTTTAGAGAAAACAGCATTCTTTCACTCTACTGTGTTTCCTATAGGGCACGTACAGTGAGCTAGCTCAGAACAAAAGAACTGTGCTTCCTACACAAACGGGGCATATCTAGTTCAACTCAGTATTGGAAACTGAGTAAAACAGGAGCTTCTCTTCAGTCCAATACACTGTACTGGCTGGGAACAGACGCGAATGCTATTTGCACTGTATATGGCCAGAAAAGCACAAGTGTGCTGTTCTTAGCCTGAATGAACACTTGCTGCTAGAACTTGAATCTCAACGTGATTCAACTCCGTTTAGGAAGTTTAATTGAACCCTAGTGTGCCATGCAAGAAAAACACTCTGTTTTAGAGAAAACAGCATTCTTTCACTCTACTGTGTTTCCTCTAGGGCACGTGCAGTGAGCTAGCTCAGAACAAAAGAACTGTGCTTCCTACACAAACGGGGCATATCTAGTTCAACTCAGTATTGGAAACTGAGTAAAACAGGAGCTTCTCTTCAGTCCAATACACTGTACTGGCTGGGAACAAACGCGAATGCTATTTGCACTGTATATGGCCAGAAAAGCACAAGTGTGCTGTTCTTAGCCTGAATGAACACTTGCTGCTAGAACTTGAATCTCAACGTGATTCAACTCCGTTTAGGAAGTTTAATTGAACCCTAGTGTGCCATGCAAGAAAAACACTCTGTTTTAGAGAAAACAGCATTCTTTCACTCTCCTGTGTTTCCTATAGGGCACGTACAGTGAGCTAGCTCAGAACAAAAGAACTGTGCTTCCTACACAAACGGGGCATATCTAGTTCAACTCAGTATTGGAAACTGAGTAAAACAGGAGCTTCTCTTCAGTCCAATACACTGTACTGGCTGGGAACAGACGCGAATGCTATTTGCACTGTATATGGCCAGAAAAGCACAAGTGTGCTGTTCTTAGCCTGAATGAACACTTGCTGCTAGAACTTGAATCTCAACGTGATTCAACTCCGTTTAGGAAGTTTAATTGAACCCTAGTGTGCCATGCAAGTAAAACACTCTGTTTTAGAGAAAACAGCATTCTTTCACTCTACTGTGTTTCCTATAGGGCACGTACAGTGAGCTAGCTCAGAACAAAAGAACTGTGCTTCCTACACAAACGGGGCATATCTAGTTCAACTCAGTATTGGAAACTGAGTAAAACAGGAGCTTCTCTTCAGTCCAATACACTGTACTGGCTGGGAACAGACGCGAATGCTATTTGCACTGTATATGGCCAGAAAAGCACAAGTGTGCTGTTCTTAGCCTGAATGAACACTTGCTGCTAGAACTTGAATCTCAACGTGATTCAACTCCGTTTAGGAAGTTTAATTGAACCCTAGTGTGCCATGCAAGAAAAACACTCTGTTTTAGAGAAAACAGCATTCTTTCACTCTACTGTGTTTCCTATAGGGCACGTACAGTGAGCTAGCTCAGAACAATAGAACTGTGCTTCCTACACAAACGGGGCATATCTAGTTCAACTCAGTATTGGAAACTGAGTAAAACAGGAGCTTCTCTTCAGTCCAATACACTGTACTGGCTGGGAACAGACGCGAATGCTATTTGCACTGTATATGGCCAGAAAAGCACAAGAGTGCTGATCTTAGCCTGAATGAACACTTGCTGCTAGAACTTGAATCTCAACGTGATTCAACTCCGTTTAGGAAGTTTAATTGAACCCTAGTGTGCCATGCAAGAAAAACACTCTGTTTTAGAGAAAACAGCATTCTTTCACTCTACTGTGTTTCCTATAAGGCACGTACAGTGAGCTAGCTCAGAACAAAAGAACTGTGCTTCCTACACAAACGGGGCATATCTAGTTCAACTCAGTATTGGAAACTGAGTAAAACAGGAGCTTCTCTTCAGTCCAATACACTGTACTGGCTGGGAACAGACGCGAATGCTATTTGCACTGTATATGGCCAGAAAAGCACAAGTGTGCTGTTCTTAGCCTGAATGAACACTTGCTGCTAGAACTTGAATCTCAACGTGATTCAACTCCGTTTAGGAAGTTTAATTGAACCCTAGTGTGCCATGCAAGAAAAACACTCTGTTTTAGAGAAAACAGCATTCCTTCACTCTACTGTGTTTCCTATAGGGCACGTACAGTGAGCTAGCTCAGAACAAAAGAACTGTGCTTCCTACACAAACGGGGCATATCTAGTTCAACTCAGTATTGGAAACTGAGTAAAACAGGAGCTTCTCTTCAGTCCAATACACTGTACTTGCTGGGAACAGACGCGAATGCTATTTGCACTGTATATGGCCAGAAAAGCACAAGTGTGCTGTTCTTAGCCTGAATGAACACTTGCTGCTAGAACTTGAATCTCAACGTGATTCAACTCCGTTTAGGAAGTTTAATTGAACCCTAGTGTGCCATGCAAGAAAAACACTCTGTTTTAGAGAAAACAGCATTCTTTCACTCTCCTGTGTTTCCTATAGGGCACGTACAGTGAGCTAGCTCAGAACAAAAGAACTGTGCTTCCTACACAAACGGGGCATATCTAGTTCAACTCAGTATTGGAAACTGAGTAAAACAGGAGCTTCTCTTCAGTCCAATACACTGTACTGGCTGGGAACAGACGCGAATGCTATTTGCACTGTATATGGCCAGAAAAGCACAAGTGTGCTGTTCTTAGCCTGAATGAACACTTGCTGCTAGAACTTGAATCTCAACGTGATTCAACTCCGTTTAGGAAGTGTAATTGAACCCTAGTGTGCCATGCAAGAAAAACACTCTGTTTTAGAGAAAACAGCATTCTTTCACTCTCCTGTGTTTCCTATAGGGCACGTACAGTGAGCTAGCTCAGAACAAAAGAACTGTGCTTCCTACACAAACGGGGCATATCTAGTTCAACTCAGTATTGGAAACTGAGTAAAACAGGAGCTTCTCTTCAGTCCAATACACTGTACTGGCTGGGAACAGACGCGAATGCTATTTGCACTGTATATGGCCAGAAAAGCACAAGTGTGCTGTTCTTAGCCTGAATGAACACTTGCTGCTAGAACTTGAATCTCAACGTGATTCAACTCCGTTTAGGAAGTTTAATTGAACCCTAGTGTGCCATGCAAGAAAAACACTCTGTTTTAGAGAAAACAGCATTCTTTCACTCTCCTGTGTTTCCTATAGGGCACGTACAGTGAGCTAGCTCAGAACAAAAGAACTGTGCTTCCTACACAAACGGGGCATATCTAGTTCAACTCAGTATTGGAAACTGAGTAAAACAGGAGCTTCTCTTCAGTCCAATACACTGTACTGGCTGGGAACAGACGCGAATGCTATTTGCACTGTATATGGCCAGAAAAGCACAAGTGTGCTGTTCTTAGCCTGAATGAACACTTGCTGCTAGAACTTGAATCTCAACGTGATTCAACTCCGTTTAGGAAGTTTAATTGAACCCTAGTGTGCCATGCAAGAAAAACACTCTGTTTTAGAGAAAACAGCATTCTTTCACTCTCCTGTGTTTCCTATAGGGCACGTACAGTGAGCTAGCTCAGAACAAAAGAACTGTGCTTCCTACACAAACGGGGCATATCTAGTTCAACTCAGTATTGGAAACTGAGTAAAACAGGAGCTTCTCTTCAGTCCAATACACTGTACTGGCTGGGAACAGACGCGAATGCTATTTGCACTGTATATGGCCAGAAAAGCACAAGTGTGCTGTTCTTAGCCTGAATGAACACTTGCTGCTAGAACTTGAATCTCAACGTGATTCAACTCCGTTTAGGAAGTTTAATTGAACCCTAGTGTGCCATGCAAGTAAAACACTCTGTTTTAGAGAAAACAGCATTCTTTCACTCTACTGTGTTTCCTATAGGGCACGTACAGTGAGCTAGCTCAGAACAAAAGAACTGTGCTTCCTACACAAACGGGGCATATCTAGTTCAACTCAGTATTGGAAACTGAGTAAAACAGGAGCTTCTCTTCAGTCCAATACACTGTACTGGCTGGGAACAGACGCGAATGCTATTTGCACTGTATATGGCCAGAAAAGCACAAGTGTGCTGTTCTTAGCCTGAATGAACACTTGCTGCTAGAACTTGAATCTCAACGTGATTCAACTCCGTTTAGGAAGTTTAATTGAACCCTAGTGTGCCATGCAAGAAAAACACTCTGTTTTAGAGAAAACAGCATTCTTTCACTCTACTGTGTTTCCTATAGGGCACGTACAGTGAGCTAGCTCAGAACAATAGAACTGTGCTTCCTACACAAACGGGGCATATCTAGTTCAACTCAGTATTGGAAACTGAGTAAAACAGCAGCTTCTCTTCAGTCCAATACACTGTACTGGCTGGGAACAGACGCGAATGCTATTTGCACTGTATATGGCCAGAAAAGCTCAAGTGTGCTGATCTTAGCCTAAATGAACACTTGCTGCTAGAACTTGAATCTCAACGTGATTCAACTCCGTTTAGGAAGTTTAATTGAACCCTAGTGTGCCATGCAAGAAAAACACTCTGTTTTAGAGAAAACAGCATTCTTTCACTCTCCTGTGTTTCCTATAAGGCACGTACAGTGAGCTAGCTCAGAACAAAAGAACTGTGCTTCCTACACAAACGGGGCATATCTAGTTCAACTCAGTATTGGAAACTGAGTAAAACAGGAGCTTCTCTTCAGTCCAATACACTGTACTGGCTGGGAACAGACGCGAATGCTATTTGCACTGTATATGGCCAGAAAAGCACAAGTGTGCTGTTCTTAGCCTGAATGAACACTTGCTGCTAGAACTTGAATCTCAACGTGATTCAACTCCGTTTAGGAAGTTTAATTGAACCCTAGTGTGCCATGCAAGAAAAACACTCTGTTTTAGAGAAAACAGCATTCCTTCACTCTACTGTGTTTCCTATAGGGCACGTACAGTGAGTTAGCTCAGAACAAAAGAACTCTGCTTCCTACACAAACGGGGCATATCTAGTTCAACTCAGTATTGGAAACTGAGTAAAACAGGAGCTTCTCTTCAGTCCAATACACTGTACTGGCTGGGAACAGACGCGAATGCTATTTGCACTGTATATGGCCAGAAAAGCACAAGTGTGCTGTTCTTAGCCTGAATGAACACTTGCTGCTAGAACTTGAATCTCAACGTGATTCAACTCCGTTTAGGAAGTTTAATTGAACCCTAGTGTGCCATGCAAGAAAAAACACTCTGTTTTAGAGAAAACAGCATTCTTTCACTCTACTGTGTTTCCTCTAGGGCACGTGCAGTGAGCTAGCTCAGAACAAAAGAACTGTGCTTCCTACACAGACGGGGCATATCTAGTTCAACTCAGTATTGGAAACTGAGTAAAACAGGAGCTTCTCTTCAGTCCAATACACTGTACTGGCTGGGAACAAACGCGAATGCTATTTGCACTGTATATGGCCAGAAAAGCACAAGTGTGCTGTTCTTAGCCTGAATGAACACTTGCTGCTAGAACTTGAATCTCAACGTGATTCAACTCCGTTTAGGAAGTTTAATTGAACCCTAGTGTGCCATGCAAGAAAAACACTCTGTTTTAGAGAAAACAGCATTCTTTCACTCTCCTGTGTTTCCTATAGGGCACGTACAGTGAGCTAGCTCAGAACAAAAGAACTGTGCTTCCTACACAAACGGGGCATATCTAGTTCAACTCAGTATTGGAAACTGAGTAAAACAGGAGCTTCTCTTCAGTCCAATACACTGTACTGGCTGGGAACAGACGCGAATGCTATTTGCACTGTATATGGCCAGAAAAGCACAAGTGTGCTGTTCTTAGCCTGAATGAACACTTGCTGCTAGAACTTGAATCTCAACGTGATTCAACTCCGTTTAGGAAGTTTAATTGAACCCTAGTGTGCCATGCAAGTAAAACACTCTGTTTTAGAGAAAACAGCATTCTTTCACTCTACTGTGTTTCCTATAGGGCACGTACAGTGAGCTAGCTCAGAACAAAAGAACTGTGCTTCCTACACAAACGGGGCATATCTAGTTCAACTCAGTATTGGAAACTGAGTAAAACAGGAGCTTCTCTTCAGTCCAATACACTGTACTGGCTGGGAACAGACGCGAATGCTATTTGCACTGTATATGGCCAGAAAAGCACAAGTGTGCTGTTCTTAGCCTGAATGAACACTTGCTGCTAGAACTTGAATCTCAACGTGATTCAACTCCGTTTAGGAAGTTTAATTGAACCCTAGTGTGCCATGCAAGAAAAACACTCTGTTTTAGAGAAAACAGCATTCTTTCACTCTACTGTGTTTCCTATAGGGCACGTACAGTGAGCTAGCTCAGAACAATAGAACTGTGCTTCCTACACAAACGAGGCATATCTAGTTCAACTCAGTATTGGAAACTGAGTAAAACAGGAGCTTCTCTTCAGTCCAATACACTGTACTTGCTGGGAACACACGCGAATGCTATTTGCACTGTATATGGCCAGAAAAGCACAAGTGTGCTGTTCTTAGCCTGAATGAACACTTGCTGCTAGAACTTGAATCTCAACGTGATTCAACTCCGTTTAGGAAGTTTAATTGAACCCTAGTGTGCCATGCAAGTAAAACACTCTGTTTTAGAGAAAACAGCATTCTTTCACTCTACTGTGTTTCCTATAGGGCACGTACAGTGAGCTAGCTCAGAACAAAAGAACTGTGCTTCCTACACAAACGGGGCATATCTAGTTCAACTCAGTATTGGAAACTGAGTAAAACAGGAGCTTCTCTTCAGTCCAATACACTGTACTGGCTGGGAACAGACGCGAATGCTATTTGCACTGTATATGGCCAGAAAAGCACAAGTGTGCTGTTCTTAGCCTGAATGAACACTTGCTGCTAGAACTTGAATCTCAACGTGATTCAACTCCGTTTAGGAAGTTTAATTGAACCCTAGTGTGCCATGCAAGAAAAACACTCTGTTTTAGAGAAAACAGCATTCTTTCACTCTACTGTGTTTCCTATAGGGCACGTAGAGTGAGCTAGCTCAGAACAATAGAACTGTGCTTCCTACACAAACGAGGCATATCTAGTTCAACTCAGTATTGGAAACTGAGTAAAACAGGAGCTTCTCTTCAGTCCAATACACTGTACTTGCTGGGAACACACGCGAATGCTATTTGCACTGTATATGGCCAGAAAAGCACAAGTGTGCTGTTCTTAGCCTGAATGAACACTTGCTGCTAGAACTTGAATCTCAACGTGATTCAACTCCGTTTAGGAAGTTTAATTGAACCCTAGTGTGCCATGCAAGAAAGACACTCTGTTTTAGAGAAAACAGCATTCTTTCACTCTCCTGTGTTTCCTATAGGGCACGTACAGTGAGCTAGCTCAGAACAAAAGAACTGTGCTTCCTACACAAACGGGGCATATCTAGTTCAACTCAGTATTGGAAACTGAGTAAAACAGGAGCTTCTCTTCAGTCCAATACACTGTACTGGCTGGGAACAGACGCGAATGCTATTTGCACTGTATATGGCCAGAAAAGCACAAGTGTGCTGTTCTTAGCCTGAATGAACACTTGCTGCTAGAACTTGAATCTCAACGTGATTCAACTCCGTTTAGGAAGTTTAATTGAACCCTAGTGTGCCATGCAAGAAAAACACTCTGTTTTAGAGAAAACAGCATTCTTTCACTCTCCTGTGTTTCCTATAGGGCACGTACAGTGAGCTAGCTCAGAACAAAAGAACTGTGCTTCCTACACAAACGGGGCATATCTAGTTCAACTCAGTATTGGAAACTGAGTAAAACAGGAGCTTCTCTTCAGTCCAATACACTGTACTGGCTGGGAACAGACGCGAATGCTATTTGCACTGTATATGGCCAGAAAAGCACAAGTGTGCTGTTCTTAGCCTGAATGAACACTTGCTGCTAGAACTTGAATCTCAACGTGATTCAACTCCGTTTAGGAAGTTTAATTGAACCCTAGTGTGCCATGCAAGAAAAACACTCTGTTTTAGAGAAAACAGCATTCTTTCACTCTCCTGTGTTTCCTATAGGGCACGTACAGTGAGCTAGCTCAGAACAAAAGAACTGTGCTTCCTACACAAACGGGGCATATCTAGTTCAACTCAGTATTGGAAACTGAGTAAAACAGGAGCTTCTCTTCAGTCCAATACACTGTACTGGCTGGGAACAAACGCGAATGCTATTTGCACTGTATATGGCCAGAAAAGCACAAGTGTGCTGTTCTTAGCCTGAATGAACACTTGCTGCTAGAACTTGAATCTCAACGTGATTCAACTCCGTTTAGGAAGTTTAATTGAACCCTAGTGTGCCATGCAAGAAAAACACTCTGTTTTAGAGAAAACAGCATTCTTTCACTCTACTGTGTTTCCTATAGGGCACGTGCAGTGAGCTAGCTCAGAACAAAAGAACTGTGCTTCCTACACAAACGGGGCATATCTAGTTCAACTCAGCATTGGAAACTGAGTAAAACAGGAGCTTCTCTTCAGTCCAATACACTGTACTGGCTGGGAACAGACGCGAATGCTATTTGCACTGTATATGGCCAGAAAAGCACAAGTGTGCTGTTCTTAGCCTGAATGAACACTTGCTGCTAGAACTTGAATCTCAACGTGATTCAACTCCGTTTAGGAAGTTTAATTGAACCCTAGTGTGCCATGCAAGAAAAACACTCTGTTTTAGAGAAAACAGCATTCTTTCACTCTACTGTGTTTCCTAAAGGGCACGTACAGTGAGCTAGCTCAGAACAAAAGAACTGTGCTTCCTACACAAACGGGGCATATCTAGTTCAACTCAGTATTGGAAACTGAGTAAAACAGGAGCTTCTCTTCAGTCCAATACACTGTACTGGCTGGGAACAGACGCGAATGCTATTTGCACTGTATATGGCCAGAAAAGCACAAGTGTGCTGTTCTTAGCCTGAATGAACACTTGCTGCTAGAACTTGAATCTCAACGTGATTCAACTCCATTTAGGAAATTTAATTGAACCCTAGTGTGCCATGCAAGAAAAACACTCTGTTTTAGAGAAAACAGCATTCTTTCACTCTACTGTGTTTCCTATAGGGCACGAACAGTGAGCTAGCTCAGAACAAAAGAACTGTGCTTCCTACACAAACGGGGCATATCTAGTTCAACTCAGTATTGGAAACTGAGTAAAACAGGAGCTTCTTTTCAGTCCAATACACTGTACTGGCTGGGAACAGACGCGAATGCTATTTGCACTGTATATGGCCAGAAAAGCACAAGTGTGCTGTTCTTAGCCTGAATGAACACTTGCTGCTAGAACTTGAATCTCAACGTGATTCAACTCCGTTTAGGAAGTTTAATTGAACCCTAGTGTGCCATGCAAGAAAAACACTCTGTTTTAGAGAAAACAGCATTCTTTCACTCTCCTGTGTTTCCTATAGGGCACGTACAGTGAGCTAGCTCAGAACAAAAGAACTGTGCTTTCTACACAAACGGGGCATATCTAGTTCAACTCAGTATTGGAAACTGAGTAAAACAGGAGCTTCTCTTCAGTCCAATACACTGTACTGGCTGGGAACAGACGCGAATGCTATTTGCACTGTATATGGCAAGAAAAGCACAAGTGTGCTGTTCTTAGCCTGAATGAACACTTGCTGCTAGAACTTGAATCTCAACGTGATTCAACTCCGTTTAGGAAGTTTAATTGAACCCTAGTGTGCCATGCAAGAAAAACACTCTGTTTTAGAGAAAACAGCATTCTTTCACTCTACTGTGTTTCCTATAGGGCACGTTCAGTGAGCTAGCTCAGAACAAAAGAACTGTGCTTCCTACACAAACGGGGCATATCTAGTTCAACTCAGTATTGGAAACTGAGTAAAACAGGAGCTTCTCTTCAGTCCAATACACTGTACTGGCTGGGAACAGACGCGAATGCTATTTGTACTGTATATGGCCAGAAAAGCACAAGTGTGCTGTTCTTAGCCTGAATGAACACTTGCTGCTAGAACTTGAATCTCAACGTGATTCAACTCCGTTTAGGAAGTTTAATTGAACCCTAGTGTGCCATGCAAGAAAAACACTCTGTTTTAGAGAAAACAGCATTCTTTCACTCTACTGTGTTTCCTATAGGGCACGTACAGTGAGCTAGCTCAGAACAAAAGAACTGTGCTTCCTACACAAACGGGGCATATCTAGTTCAACTCAGTATTGGAAACTGAGTAAAACAGGAGCTTCTCTTCAGTCCAATACACTGTACTGGCTGGGAACAGACGCGAATGCTATTTGCACTGTATATGGCCAGAAAAGCACAAGTGTGCTGTTCTTAGCCTGAATGAACACTTGCTGCTAGAACTTGAATCTCAACGTGATTCAACTCCGTTTAGGAAGTTTAATTGAACCCTAGTGTGCCATGCAAGAAAAACACTCTGTTTTAGAGAAAACAGCATTCTTTCACTCTACTGTGTTTCCTATAGGGCACGTTCAGTGAGCTAGCTCAGAACAAAAGAACTGTGCTTCCTACACAAACGGGGCATATCTAGTTCAACTCAGTATTGGAAACTGAGTAAAACAGGAGCTTCTCTTCAGTCCAATACACTCTACTTGCTGGGAACAGACGCGAATGCTATTTGCACTGTATATGGCCAGAAAAGCACAAGTGTGCTGTTCTTAGCCTGAATGAACACTTGCTGCTAGAACTTGAATCTCAACGTGATTCAACTCCGTTTAGGAAGTTTAATTGAACCCTAGTGTGCCATGCAAGAAAAACACTCTGTTTTAGAGAAAACAGCATTCTTTCACTCTCCTGTGTTTCCTATAGGGCACGTTCAGTGAGCTAGCTCAGAACAAAAGAACTGTGCTTCCTACACAAACGGGGCATATCTAGTTCAACTCAGTATTGGAAACTGAGTAAAACAGGAGCTTCTCTTCAGTCCAATACACTGTACTGGCTGGGAACAGACGCGAATGCTATTTGCACTGTATATGGCCAGTAAAGCACAAGTGTGCTGTTCTTAGCCTGAATGAACACTTGCTGCTAGAACTTGAATCTCAACGTGATTCAACTCCGTTTAGGAAGTTTAATTGAACCCTAGTGTGCCATGCACAAAAACACTCTGTTTTAGAGAAAACAGCATTCTTTCACTCTACTGTGTTTCCTAAAGGGCACGTACAGTGAGCTAGCTCAGAACAAAAGAACTGTGCTTCCTACACAAACGGGGCATATCTAGTTCAACTCAGTATTGGAAACTGAGTAAAACAGGAGCTTCTCTTCAGTCCAATACACTGTACTGGCTGGGAACAGACGCGAATGCTATTTGCACTGTATATGGCCAGAAAAGCACAAGTGTGCTGTTCTTAGCCTGAATGAACACTTGCTGCTAGAACTTGAATCTCAACGTGATTCAACTCCGTTTAGGAAATTTAATTGAACCCTAGTGTGCCATGCAAGAAAAACACTCTGTTTTAGAGAAAACAGCATTCTTTCACTCTACTGTGTTTCCTATAGGGCACGTTCAGTGAGCTAGCTCAGAACAAAAGAACTGTGCTTCCTACACAAACGGGGCATATCTAGTTCAACTCAGTATTGGAAACTGAGTAAAACAGGAGCTTCTCTTCAGTCCAATACACTGTACTGGCTGGGAACAGACGCGAATGCTATTTGTACTGTATATGGCCAGAAAAGCACAAGTGTGCTGTTCTTAGCCTGAATGAACACTTGCTGCTAGAACTTGAATCTCAACGTGATTCAACTCCGTTTAGGAAGTTTAATTGAACCCTAGTGTGCCATGCAAGAAAAACACTCTGTTTTAGAGAAAACAGCATTCTTTCACTCTACTGTGTTTCCTATAGGGCACGTACAGTGAGCTAGCTCAGAACAAAAGAACTGTGCTTCCTACACAAACGGGGCATATCTAGTTCAACTCAGTATTGGAAACTGAGTAAAACAGGAGCTTCTCTTCAGTCCAATACACTGTACTGGCTGGGAACAGACGCGAATGCTATTTGCACTGTATATGGCCAGAAAAGCACAAGTGTGCTGTTCTTAGCCTGAATGAACACTTGCTGCTAGAACTTGAATCTCAACGTGATTCAACTCCGTTTAGGAAGTTTAATTGAACCCTAGTGTGCCATGCAAGAAAAACACTCTGTTTTAGAGAAAACAGCATTCTTTCACTCTACTGTGTTTCCTATAGGGCACGTTCAGTGAGCTAGCTCAGAACAAAAGAACTGTGCTTCCTACACAAACGGGGCATATCTAGTTCAACTCAGTATTGGAAACTGAGTAAAACAGGAGCTTCTCTTCAGTCCAATACACTCTACTTGCTGGGAACAGACGCGAATGCTATTTGCACTGTATATGGCCAGAAAAGCACAAGTGTGCTGTTCTTAGCCTGAATGAACACTTGCTGCTAGAACTTGAATCTCAACGTGATTCAACTCCGTTTAGGAAGTTTAATTGAACCCTAGTGTGCCATGCAAGAAAAACACTCTGTTTTAGAGAAAACAGCATTCTTTCACTCTCCTGTGTTTCCTATAGGGCACGTTCAGTGAGCTAGCTCAGAACAAAAGAACTGTGCTTCCTACACAAACGGGGCATATCTAGTTCAACTCAGTATTGGAAACTGAGTAAAACAGGAGCTTCTCTTCAGTCCAATACACTGTACTGGCTGGGAACAGACGCGAATGCTATTTGCACTGTATATGGCCAGTAAAGCACAAGTGTGCTGTTCTTAGCCTGAATGAACACTTGCTGCTAGAACTTGAATCTCAACGTGATTCAACTCCGTTTAGGAAGTTTAATTGAACCCTAGTGTGCCATGCACAAAAACACTCTGTTTTAGAGAAAACAGCATTCTTTCACTCTACTGTGTTTCCTAAAGGGCACGTACAGTGAGCTAGCTCAGAACAAAAGAACTGTGCTTCCTACACAAACGGGGCATATCTAGTTCAACTCAGTATTGGAAACTGAGTAAAACAGGAGCTTCTCTTCAGTCCAATACACTGTACTGGCTGGGAACAGACGCGAATGCTATTTGCACTGTATATGGCCAGAAAAGCACAAGTGTGCTGTTCTTAGCCTGAATGAACACTTGCTGCTAGAACTTGAATCTCAACGTGATTCAACTCCGTTTAGGAAATTTAATTGAACCCTAGTGTGCCATGCAAGAAAAACACTCTGTTTTAGAGAAAACAGCATTCTTTCACTCTACTGTGTTTCCTATAGGGCACGTACAGTGAGCTAGCTCAGAACAAAAGAACTGTGCTTCCTACACAAACGGGGCATATCTAGTTCAACTCAGTATTGGAAACTGAGTAAAACAGGAGCTTCTCTTCAGTCCAATACACTGTACTGGCTGGGAACAGAATCGAATGCTATTTGCACAGTATATGGCCAGAAAAGCACAAGTGTGCTGTTCTTAGCCTGAATGAACACTTGCTTCTAGAACTTGAATCTCAACGTGATTCAACTCCGTTTAGGAAGTTTAATTGAACCCTAGTGTGCCATGCAAGAAAAACACTCTGTTTTAGAGAAAACAGCATTCTTTCACTCTACTGTGTTTCCTATAGGGCACGTACAGTGAGCTAGCTCAGAACAAAAGAACTGTGCTTCCTACACAAACGGGGCATATCTAGTTCAACTCAGTATTGGAAACTGAGTAAAACAGGAGCTTCTCTTCAGTCCAATACACTGTACTGGCTGGGAACAGACGCGAATGCTATTTGCACTGTATATGGCCAGAAAAGCACAAGTGTGCTGTTCTTAGCCTGAATGAACACTTGCTGCTAGAACTTGAATCTCAACGTGATTCAACTCCGTTTAGGAAGTTTAATTGAACCCTAGTGTGCCATGCAAGAAAAACACTCTGTTTTAGAGAAAACAGCATTCTTTCACTCTACTGTGTTTCCTATAGGGCACGTTCAGTGAGCTAGCTCAGAACAAAAGAACTGTGCTTCCTACACAAACGGGGCATATCTAGTTCAACTCAGTATTGGAAACTGAGTAAAACAGGAGCTTCTCTTCAGTCCAATACACTGTACTGGCTGGGAACAGACGCGAATGCTATTTGCACTGTATATGGCCAGTAAAGCACAAGTGTGCTGTTCTTAGCCTGAATGAACACTTGCTGCTAGAACTTGAATCTCAACGTGATTCAACTCCGTTTAGGAAGTTTAATTGAACCCTAGTGTGCCATGCACAAAAACACTCTGTTTTAGAGAAAACAGCATTCTTTCACTCTACTGTGTTTCCTATAGGTCACGTACAGTGAGCTAGCTCAGAACAAAAGAACTGTGCTTCCTACACAAACGGGGCATATCTAGTTCAACTCAGTATTGGAAACTGAGTAAAACAGGAGCTTCTCTTCAGTCCAATACACTGTACTGGCTGGGAACAGACGCGAATGCTATTTGCACTGTATATGGCCAGAAAAGCACAAGTGTGCTGTTCTTAGCCTGAATGAACACTTGCTGCTAGAACTTGAATCTCAACGTGATTCAACTCCGTTTAGGAAATTTAACTGAACCCTAGTGTGCCATGCAAGAAAAACACTCTGTTTTAGAGAAAACAGCATTCTTTCACTCTACTGTGTTTCCTATAGGGCACGTACAGTGAGCTAGCTCAGAACAAAAGAACTGTGCTTCCTACACAAACGGGGCATATCTAGTTCAACTCAGTATTGGAAACTGAGTAAAACAGGAGCTTCTCTTCAGTCCAATACACTGTACTGGCTGGGAACAGACGCGAATGCTATTTGCACAGTATATGGCCAGAAAAGCACAAGTGTGCTGTTCTTAGCCTGAATGAACACTTGCTGCTAGAACTTGAATCTCAACGTGATTCAACTCCGTTTAGGAAGTTTAATTGAACCCTAGTGTGCCATGCAAGAAAAACACTCTGTTTTAGAGAAAACAGCATTCTTTCACTCTACTGTGTTTCCTATAGGGCACGTACAGTGAGCTAGCTCAGAACAAAAGAACTGTGCTTCCTACACAAACGGGGCATATCTAGTTCAACTCAGTATTGGAAACTGAGTAAAACAGGAGCTTCTCTTCAGTCCAATACACTCTACTTGCTGGGAACAGACGCGAATGCTATTTGCACTGTATATGGCCAGAAAAGCACAAGTGTGCTGTTCTTAGCCTGAATGAACACTTGCTGCTAGAACTTGAATCTCAACGTGATTCAACTCCGTTTAGGAAGTTTAATTGAACCCTAGTGTGCCATGCAAGAAAAACACTCTGTTTTAGAGAAAACAGCATTCTTTCACTCTACTGTGTTTCCTATAGGGCACGTACAGTGAGCTAGCTCAGAACAAAAGAACTGTGCTTCCTACACAAACGGGGCATATCTAGTTCAACTCAGTATTGGAAACTGAGTAAAACAGGAGCTTCTCTTCAGTCCAATACACTGTACTGGCTGGGAACAGACGCGAATGCTATTTGCACAGTATATGGCCAGAAAAGCACAAGTGTGCTGTTCTTAGCCTGAATGAACACTTGCTTCTAGAACTTGAATCTCAACGTGATT
Source organism: Peromyscus maniculatus bairdii (assembly GCF_049852395.1). NCBI lineage: Eukaryota > Metazoa > Chordata > Mammalia > Rodentia > Cricetidae > Peromyscus > Peromyscus maniculatus. The sequence goes on along the minus strand of NC_134865.1, from coordinate 40,893,263 downwards.
CAACTCCGTTTAGGAAGTTTAATTGAACCCTAGTGTGCCATGCAAGAAAAACACTCTGTTTTAGAGAAAACAGCATTCTTTCACTCTACTGTGTTTCCTATAGGGCACGTACAGTGAGCTAGCTCAGAACAAAAGAACTGTGCTTCCTACACAAACGGGGCATATCTAGTTCAACTCAGTATTGGAAACTGAGTAAAACAGGAGCTTCTCTTCAGTCCAATACACTCTACTTGCTGGGAACAGACGCGAATGCTATTTGCACTGTATATGGCCAGAAAAGCACAAGTGTGCTGTTCTTAGCCTGAATGAACACTTGCTGCTAGAACTTGAATCTCAACGTGATTCAACTCCGTTTAGGAAGTTTAATTGAACCCTAGTGTGCCATGCAAGAAAAACACTCTGTTTTAGAGAAAACAGCATTCTTTCACTCTACTGTGTTTCCTATAGGGCACGTACAGTGAGCTAGCTCAGAACAAAAGAACTGTGCTTCCTACACAAACGGGGCATATCTAGTTCAACTCAGTATTGGAAACTGAGTAAAACAGGAGCTTCTCTTCAGTCCAATACACTGTACTGGCTGGGAACAGACGCGAATGCTATTTGCACTGTATATGGCCAGAAAAGCACAAGTGTGCTGTTCTTAGCCTGAATGAACACTTGCTGCTAGAACTTGAATCTCAACGTGATTCAACTCCGTTTAGGAAGTTTAATTGAACCCTAGTGTGCCATGCAAGAAAAACACTCTGTTTTAGAGAAAACAGCATTCTTTCACTCTACTGTGTTTCCTAAAGGGCACGTACAGTGAGCTAGCTCAGAACAAAAGAACTGTGCTTCCTACACAAACGGGGCATATCTAGTTCAACTCAGTATTGGAAACTGAGTAAAACAGGAGCTTCTCTTCAGTCCAATACACTGTACTGGCTGGGAACAGACGCGAATGCTATTTGCACTGTATATGGCCAGAAAAGCACAAGTGTGCTGTTCTTAGCCTGAATGAACACTTGCTGCTAGAACTTGAATCTCAACGTGATTCAACTCCATTTAGGAAATTTAATTGAACCCTAGTGTGCCATGCAAGAAAAACACTCTGTTTTAGAGAAAACAGCATTCTTTCACTCTACTGTGTTTCCTATAGGGCACGTACAGTGAGCTAGCTCAGAACAAAAGAACTGTGCTTCCTACACAAACGGGGCATATCTAGTTCAACTCAGTATTGGAAACTGAGTAAAACAGGAGCTTCTCTTCAGTCCAATACACTCTACTTGCTGGGAACAGACGCGAATGCTATTTGCACTGTATATGGCCAGAAAAGCACAAGTGTGCTGTTCTTAGCCTGAATGAACACTTGCTGCTAGAACTTGAATCTCAACGTGATTCAACTCCGTTTAGGAAGTTTAATTGAACCCTAGTGTGCCATGCAAGAAAAACACTCTGTTTTAGAGAAAACAGCATTCTTTCACTCTACTGTGTTTCCTATAGGGCACGTTCAGTGAGCTAGCTCAGAACAAAAGAACTGTGCTTCCTACACAAACGGGGCATATCTAGTTCAACTCAGTATTGGAAACTGAGTAAAACAGGAGCTTCTCTTCAGTCCAATACACTGTACTGGCTGGGAACAGACGCGAATGCTATTTGCACTGTATATGGCCAGAAAAGCACAAGTGTGCTTTTCTCAGCCTGAATGAACACTTGCTGCTAGAACTTGAATCTCAACGTGATTCAACTCCGTTTAGGAAGTTTAATTGAACCCTAGTGTGCCATGCAAGAAAAACACTCTGTTTTAGAGAAAACAGCATTCTTTCACTCTCCTGTGTTTCCTATAGGGCACGTACAGTGAGCTAGCTCAGAACAAAAGAACTGTGCTTCCTACACAAACGGGGCATATCTAGTTCAACTCAGTATTGGAAACTGAGTAAAACAGGAGCTTCTCTTCAGTCTAATACACTGTACTGGCTGGGAACAGACGCGAATGCTATTTGCACTGTATATGGCCAGAAAAGCACAAGTGTGCTGTTCTTAGCCTGAATGAACACTTGCTGCTAGAACTTGAATCTCAACGTGATTCAACTCCGTTTAGGAAGTTTAATTGAACCCTAGTGTGCCATGCAAGAAAAACACTCTGTTTTAGAGAAAACAGCATTCTTTCACTCTCCTGTGTTTCCTATAGGGCACGTACAGTGAGCTAGCTCAGAACAAAAGAACTGTGCTTCCTACACAAACGGGGCATATCTAGTTCAACTCAGTATTGGAAACTGAGTAAAACAGGAGCTTCTCTTCAGTCCAATACACTGTACTGGCTGGGAACAGACGCGAATGCTATTTGCACTGTATATGGCAAGAAAAGCACAAGTGTGCTGTTCTTAGCCTGAATGAACACTTGCTGCTAGAACTTGAATCTCAACGTGATTCAACTCCGTTTAGGAAGTTTAATTGAACCCTAGTGTGCCATGCAAGAAAAACACTCTGTTTTAGAGAAAACAGCATTCTTTCACTCTACTGTGTTTCCTATAGGGCACGTTCAGTGAGCTAGCTCAGAACAAAAGAACTGTGCTTCCTACACAAACGGGGCATATCTAGTTCAACTCAGTATTGGAAACTGAGTAAAACAGGAATTCTCTTCAGTCCAATACACTGTACTGGCTGGGAACAGACGCGAATGCTATTTGCACTGTATATGGCCAGTAAAGCACAAGTGTGCTGTTCTTAGCCTGAATGAACACTTGCTGCTAGAACTTGAATCTCAACGTGATTCAACTCCGTTTAGGAAGTTTAATTGAACCCTAGTGTGCCATGCACAAAAACACTCTGTTTTAGAGAAAACAGCATTCTTTCACTCTACTGTGTTTCCTAAAGGGCACGTACAGTGAGCTAGCTCAGAACAAAAGAACTGTGCTTCCTACACAAACGGGGCATATCTAGTTCAACTCAGTATTGGAAACTGAGTAAAACAGGAGCTTCTCTTCAGTCCAATACACTGTACTGGCTGGGAACAGACGCGAATGCTATTTGCACTGTATATGGCCAGAAAAGCACAAGTGTGCTGTTCTTAGCCTGAATGAACACTTGCTGCTAGAACTCGAATCTCAACGTGATTCAACTCCGTTTAGGAAATTTAATTGAACCCTAGTGTGCCATGCAAGAAAAACACTCTGTTTTAGAGAAAACAGCATTCTTTCACTCTACTGTGTTTCCTATAGGGCACGTACAGTGAGCTAGCTCAGAACAAAAGAACTGTGCTTCCTACACAAACGGGGCATATCTAGTTCAACTCAGTATTGGAAACTGAGTAAAACAGGAGCTTCTCTTCAGTCCAATACACTGTACTGGCTGGGAACAGACGCGAATGCTATTTGCACAGTATATGGCCAGAAAAGCACAAGTGTGCTGTTCTTAGCCTGAATGAACACTTGCTTCTAGAACTTGAATCTCAACGTGATTCAACTCCGTTTAGGAAGTTTAATTGAACCCTAGTGTGCCATGCAAGAAAAACACTCTGTTTTAGAGAAAACAGCATTCTTTCACTCTACTGTGTTTCCTATAGGGCACGTACAGTGAGCTAGCTCAGAACAAAAGAACTGTGCTTCCTACACAAACGGGGCATATCTAGTTCAACTCAGTATTGGAAACTGAGTAAAACAGGAGCTTCTCTTCAGTCCAATACACTGTACTGGCTGGGAACAGACGCGAATGCTATTTGCACTGTATATGGCCAGAAAAGCACAAGTGTGCTGTTCTTAGCCTGAATGAACACTTGCTGCTAGAACTTGAATCTCAACGTGATTCAACTCCGTTTAGGAAGTTTAATTGAACCCTAGTGTGCCATGCAAGAAAAACACTCTGTTTTAGAGAAAACAGCATTCTTTCACTCTACTGTGTTTCCTATAGGGCACGTTCAGTGAGCTAGCTCAGAACAAAAGAACTGTGCTTCCTACACAAACGGGGCATATCTAGTTCAACTCAGTATTGGAAACTGAGTAAAACAGGAGCTTCTCTTCAGTCCAATACACTGTACTGGCTGGGAACAGACGCGAATGCTATTTGCACTGTATATGGCCAGTAAAGCACAAGTGTGCTGTTCTTAGCCTGAATGAACACTTGCTGCTAGAACTTGAATCTCAACGTGATTCAACTCCGTTTAGGAAGTTTAATTGAACCCTAGTGTGCCATGCACAAAAACACTCTGTTTTAGAGAAAACAGCATTCTTTCACTCTACTGTGTTTCCTATAGGTCACGTACAGTGAGCTAGCTCAGAACAAAAGAACTGTGCTTCCTACACAAACGGGGCATATCTAGTTCAACTCAGTATTGGAAACTGAGTAAAACAGGAGCTTCTCTTCAGTGCAATACACTGTACTGGCTGGGAACAGACGCGAATGCTATTTGCACTGTATATGGCCAGAAAAGCACAAGTGTGCTGTTCTTAGCCTGAATGAACACTTGCTGCTAGAACTTGAATCTCAACGTGATTCAACTCCGTTTAGGAAATTTAACTGAACCCTAGTGTGCCATGCAAGAAAAACACTCTGTTTTAGAGAAAACAGCATTCTTTCACTCTACTGTGTTTCCTATAGGGCACGTACAGTGAGCTAGCTCAGAACAAAAGAACTGTGCTTCCTACACAAACGGGGCATATCTAGTTCAACTCAGTATTGGAAACTGAGTAAAACAGGAGCTTCTCTTCAGTCCAATACACTGTACTGGCTGGGAACAGACGCGAATGCTATTTGCACAGTATATGGCCAGAAAAGCACAAGTGTGCTGTTCTTAGCCTGAATGAACACTTGCTGCTAGAACTTGAATCTCAACGTGATTCAACTCCGTTTAGGAAGTTTAATTGAACCCTAGTGTGCCATGCAAGAAAAACACTCTGTTTTAGAGAAAACAGCATTCTTTCACTCTACTGTGTTTCCTATAGGGCACGTACAGTGAGCTAGCTCAGAACAAAAGAACTGTGCTTCCTACACAAACGGGGCATATCTAGTTCAACTCAGTATTGGAAACTGAGTAAAACAGGAGCTTCTCTTCAGTCCAATACACTCTACTTGCTGGGAACAGACGCGAATGCTATTTGCACTGTATATGGCCAGAAAAGCACAAGTGTGCTGTTCTTAGCCTGAATGAACACTTGCTGCTAGAACTTGAATCTCAACGTGATTCAACTCCGTTTAGGAAGTTTAATTGAACCCTAGTGTGCCATGCAAGAAAAACACTCTGTTTTAGAGAAAACAGCATTCTTTCACTCTACTGTGTTTCCTATAGGGCACGTACAGTGAGCTAGCTCAGAACAAAAGAACTGTGCTTCCTACACAAACGGGGCATATCTAGTTCAACTCAGTATTGGAAACTGAGTAAAACAGGAGCTTCTCTTCAGTCCAATACACTGTACTGGCTGGGAACAGACGCGAATGCTATTTGCACAGTATATGGCCAGAAAAGCACAAGTGTGCTGTTCTTAGCCTGAATGAACACTTGCTTCTAGAACTTGAATCTCAACGTGATTCAACTCCGTTTAGGAAGTTTAATTGAACCCTCGTGTGCCATGCAAGAAAAACACTCTGTTTTAGAGAAAACAGCATTCTTTCACTCTACTGTGTTTCCTATAGGGCACGTACAGTGAGCTAGCTCAGAACAAAAGAACTGTGCTTCCTACACAAACGGGGCATATCTAGTTCAACTCAGTATTGGAAACTGAGTAAAACAGGAGCTTCTCTTCAGTCCAATACACTCTACTTGCTGGGAACAGACGCGAATGCTATTTGCACTGTATATGGCCAGAAAAGCACAAGTGTGCTGTTCTTAGCCTGAATGAACACTTGCTGCTAGAACTTGAATCTCAACGTGATTCAACTCCGTTTAGGAAGTTTAATTGAACCCTAGTGTGCCATGCAAGAAAAACACTCTGTTTTAGAGAAAACAGCATTCTTTCACTCTACTGTGTTTCCTATAGGGCACGTACAGTGAGCTAGCTCAGAACAAAAGAACTGTGCTTCCTACACAAACGGGGCATATCTAGTTCAACTCAGTATTGGAAACTGAGTAAAACAGGAGCTTCTCTTCAGTCCAATACACTGTACTGGCTGGGAACAGACGCGAATGCTATTTGCACTGTATATGGCCAGAAAAGCACAAGTGTGCTGTTCTTAGCCTGAATGAACACTTGCTGCTAGAACTTGAATCTCAACGTGATTCAACTCCGTTTAGGAAGTTTAATTGAACCCTAGTGTGCCATGCAAGAAAAACACTCTGTTTTAGAGAAAACAGCATTCTTTCACTCTACTGTGTTTCCTAAAGGGCACGTACAGTGAGCTAGCTCAGAACAAAAGAACTGTGCTTCCTACACAAACGGGGCATATCTAGTTCAACTCAGTATTGGAAACTGAGTAAAACAGGAGCTTCTCTTCAGTCCAATACACTGTACTGGCTGGGAACAGACGCGAATGCTATTTGCACTGTATATGGCCAGAAAAGCACAAGTGTGCTGTTCTTAGCCTGAATGAACACTTGCTGCTAGAACTTGAATCTCAACGTGATTCAACTCCATTTAGGAAATTTAATTGAACCCTAGTGTGCCATGCAAGAAAAACACTCTGTTTTAGAGAAAACAGCATTCTTTCACTCTACTGTGTTTCCTATAGGGCACGTACAGTGAGCTAGCTCAGAACAAAAGAACTGTGCTTCCTACACAAACGGGGCATATCTAGTTCAACTCAGTATTGGAAACTGAGTAAAACAGGAGCTTCTCTTCAGTCCAATACACTCTACTTGCTGGGAACAGACGCGAATGCTATTTGCACTGTATATGGCCAGAAAAGCACAAGTGTGCTGTTCTTAGCCTGAATGAACACTTGCTGCTAGAACTTGAATCTCAACGTGATTCAACTCCGTTTAGGAAGTTTAATTGAACCCTAGTGTGCCATGCAAGAAAAACACTCTGTTTTAGAGAAAACAGCATTCTTTCACTCTACTGTGTTTCCTATAGGGCACGTTCAGTGAGCTAGCTCAGAACAAAAGAACTGTGCTTCCTACACAAACGGGGCATATCTAGTTCAACTCAGTATTGGAAACTGAGTAAAACAGGAGCTTCTCTTCAGTCCAATACACTGTACTGGCTGGGAACAGACGCGAATGCTATTTGCACTGTATATGGCCAGAAAAGCACAAGTGTGCTTTTCTCAGCCTGAATGAACACTTGCTGCTAGAACTTGAATCTCAACGTGATTCAACTCCGTTTAGGAAGTTTAATTGAACCCTAGTGTGCCATGCAAGAAAAACACTCTGTTTTAGAGAAAACAGCATTCTTTCACTCTCCTGTGTTTCCTATAGGGCACGTACAGTGAGCTAGCTCAGAACAAAAGAACTGTGCTTCCTACACAAACGGGGCATATCTAGTTCAACTCAGTATTGGAAACTGAGTAAAACAGGAGCTTCTCTTCAGTCTAATACACTGTACTGGCTGGGAACAGACGCGAATGCTATTTGCACTGTATATGGCCAGAAAAGCACAAGTGTGCTGTTCTTAGCCTGAATGAACACTTGCTGCTAGAACTTGAATCTCAACGTGATTCAACTCCGTTTAGGAAGTTTAATTGAACCCTAGTGTGCCATGCAAGAAAAACACTCTGTTTTAGAGAAAACAGCATTCTTTCACTCTCCTGTGTTTCCTATAGGGCACGTACAGTGAGCTAGCTCAGAACAAAAGAACTGTGCTTCCTACACAAACGGGGCATATCTAGTTCAACTCAGTATTGGAAACTGAGTAAAAGAGGAGCTTCTCTTCAGTCCAATACACTGTACTGGCTGGGAACAGACGCGAATGCTATTTGCACTGTATATGGCCAGAAAAGCACAAGTGTGCTGTTCTTAGCCTGAATGAACACTTGCTGCTAGAACTTGAATCTCAACGTGATTCAACTCCGTTTAGGAAGTTTAATTGAACCCTAGTGTGCCATGCAAGAAAAACACTCTGTTTTAGAGAAAACAGCATTCTTTCACTCTCCTGTGTTTCCTATAGGGCACGTTCAGTGAGCTAGCTCAGAACAAAAGAACTGTGCTTCCTACACAAACGGGGCATATCTAGTTCAACTCAGTATTGGAAACTGAGTAAAACAGGAGCTTCTCTTCAGTCCAATACACTGTACTGGCTGGGAACAGACGCGAATGCTATTTGCACTGTATATGGACAGAAAAGCACAAGTGTGCTGTTCTTAGCCTGAATGAACACTTGCTGCTAGATCTTGAATCTCAACGTGATTCAACTCCGTTTAGGAAGTTTAATTGAACCCTAGTGTGCCATGCAAGTAAAACACTCTGTTTTAGAGAAAACAGCATTCTTTCACTCTACTGTGTTTCCTATAGGGCACGTACAGTGAGCTACCTCAGAACAAAAGAACTGTGCTTCCTACACAAACGGGGCATATCTAGTTCAACTCAGTATTGGAAACTGAGTAAAACAGGAGCTTCTCTTCAGTCCAATATACTGTACTGGCTGGGAACAGACGCGAATGCTATTTGCACTGTATATGGCCAGAAAAGCACAAGTGTGCTGTTCTTAGCCTGAATGAACACTTGCTGCTAGAACTTGAATCTCAACGTGATTCAACTCCGTTTAGGAAGTTTAATTGAACCCTAGTGTGCCATGCAAGAAAAACACTCTGTTTTAGAGAAAACAGCATTCTTTCACTCTCCTGTGTTTCCTATAGGGCACGTACAGTGAGCTAGCTCAGAACAAAAGAACTGTGCTTCCTACACAAACGGGGCATATCTAGTTCAACTCAGTATTGGAAACTGAGTAAAACAGGAGCTTCTCTTCAGTCCAATACACTGTACTGGCTGGGAACAGACGCGAATGCTATTTGCACTGTATATGGCCAGAAAAGCACAAGTGTGCTGTTCTTAGCCTGAATGAACACTTGCTGCTAGAACTTGAATCTCAACGTGATTCAACTCCGTTTAGGAAGTTTAATTGAACCCTAGTGTGCCATGCAAGAAAAACACTCTGTTTTAGAGAAAACAGCATTCTTTCACTCTACTGTGTTTCCTATAGGGCACGTTCAGTGAGCTAGCTCAGAACAAAAGAACTGTGCTTCCTACACAAACGGGGCATATCTAGTTCAACTCAGTATTGGAAACTGAGTAAAACAGGAGCTTCTCTTCAGTCCAATACACTGTACTGGCTGGGAACAGACGCGAATGCTATTTGCACTGTATATGGCCAGAAAAGCACAAGTGTGCTGTTCTTAGCCTGAATGAACACTTGCTGCTAGAACTTGAATCTCAACGTGATTCAACTCCGTTTAGGAAGTTTAATTGAACCCTAGTGTGCCATGCACAAAAACACTCTGTTTTAGAGAAAACAGCATTCTTTCACTCTACTGTGTTTCCTAAAGGGCACGTACAGTGAGCTAGCTCAGAACAAAAGAACTGTGCTTCCTACACAAACGGGGCATATCTAGTTCAACTCAGTATTGGAAACTGAGTAAAACAGGAGCTTCTCTTCAGTCCAATACACTGTACTGGCTGGGAACAGACGCGAATGCTATTTGCACTGTATATGGCCAGAAAAGCACAAGTGTGCTGTTCTTAGCCTGAATGAACACTTGCTGCTAGAACTTGAATCTCAACGTGATTCAACTCCGTTTAGGAAATTTAATTGAACCCTAGTGTGCCATGCAAGAAAAACACTCTGTTTTAGAGAAAACAGCATTCTTTCACTCTACTGTGTTTCCTATAGGGCACGTACAGTGAGCTAGCTCAGAACAAAAGAACTGTGCTTCCTACACAAACGGGGCATATCTAGTTCAACTCAGTATTGGAAACTGAGTAAAACAGGAGCTTCTCTTCAGTCCAATACACTGTACTGGCTGGGAACAGACGCGAATGCTATTTGCACAGTATATGGCCAGAAAAGCACAAGTGTGCTGTTCTTAGCCTGAATGAACACTTGCTTCTAGAACTTGAATCTCAACGTGATTCAACTCCGTTTAGGAAGTTTAATTGAACCCTAGTGGGCCATGCAAGAAAAACACTCTGTTTTAGAGAAAACAGCATTCTTTCACTCTCCTGTGTTTCCTAAAGGGCACGTACAGTGAGCTAGCTCAGAACAAAAGAACTGTGCTTCCTACACAAACGGGGCATATCTAGTTCAACTCAGTATTGGAAACTGAGTAAAACAGGAGCTTCTCTTCAGTCCAATACACTGTACTGGCTGGGAACAGACGCGAATGCTATTTGCACTGTATATGGCCAGAAAAGCACAAGTGTGCTGTTCTTAGCCTGAATGAACACTTGCTGCTAGAACTTGAATCTCAACGTGATTCAACTCCGTTTAGGAAGTTTAATTGAACCCTAGTGTGCCATGCAAGAAAAACACTCTGTTTTAGAGAAAACAGCATTCTTTCACTCTCCTGTGTTTCCTATAGGGCACGTACAGTGAGCTAGCTCAGAACAAAAGAACTGTGCTTCCTACACAAACGGGGCATATCTAGTTCAACTCAGTATTGGAAACTGAGTAAAACAGGAGCTTCTCTTCAGTCCAATACACTGTACTGGCTGGGAACAGACGCGAATGCTATTTGCACTGTATATGGCCAGAAAAGCACAAGTGTGCTGTTCTTAGCCTGAATGAACACTTGCTGCTAGAACTTGAATCTCAACGTGATTCAACTCCGTTTAGGAAGTTTAATTGAACCCTAGTGTGCCATGCAAGAAAAACACTCTGTTTTAGAGAAAACAGCATTCTTTCACTCTACTGTGTTTCCTATAGGGCACGTACAGTGAGCTAGCTCAGAACAAAAGAACTGTGCTTCCTACACAAACGGGGCATATCTAGTTCAACTCAGTATTGGAAACTGAGTAAAAGAGGAGCTTCTCTTCAGTCCAATACACTGTACTGGCTGGGAACAGACGCGAATGCTATTTGCACTGTATATGGCCAGAAAAGCACAAGTGTGCTGTTCTTAGCCTGAATGAACACTTGCTGCTAGAACTTGAATCTCAACGTGATTCAACTCCGTTTAGGAAGTTTAATTGAACCCTAGTGTGCCATGCAAGAAAAACACTCTGTTTTAGAGAAAACAGCATTCTTTCACTCTACTGTGTTTCCTAAAGGGCACGTACAGTGAGCTAGCTCAGAACAAAAGAACTGTGCTTCCTACACAAACGGGGCATATCTAGTTCAACTCAGTATTGGAAACTGAGTAAAACAGGAGCTTCTCTTCAGTCCAATACACTGTACTGGCTGGGAACAGACGCGAATGCTATTTGCACTGTATATGGCCAGAAAAGCACAAGTGTGCTGTTCTTAGCCTGAATGAACACTTGCTGCTAGAACTTGAATCTCAACGTGATTCAACTCCATTTAGGAAATTTAATTGAACCCTAGTGTGCCATGCAAGAAAAACACTCTGTTTTAGAGAAAACAGCATTCTTTCACTCTACTGTGTTTCCTATAGGGCACGTACAGTGAGCTAGCTCAGAACAAAAGAACTGTGCTTCCTACACAAACGGGGCATATCTAGTTCAACTCAGTATTGGAAACTGAGTAAAACAGGAGCTTCTCTTCAGTCCAATACACTCTACTTGCTGGGAACAGACGCGAATGCTATTTGCACTGTATATGGCCAGAAAAGCACAAGTGTGCTGTTCTTAGCCTGAATGAACACTTGCTGCTAGAACTTGAATCTCAACGTGATTCAACTCCGTTTAGGAAGTTTAATTGAACCCTAGTGTGCCATGCAAGAAAAACACTCTGTTTTAGAGAAAACAGCATTCTTTCACTCTACTGTGTTTCCTATAGGGCACGTTCAGTGAGCTAGCTCAGAACAAAAGAACTGTGCTTCCTACACAAACGGGGCATATCTAGTTCAACTCAGTATTGGAAACTGAGTAAAACAGGAGCTTCTCTTCAGTCCAATACACTGTACTGGCTGGGAACAGACGCGAATGCTATTTGCACTGTATATGGCCAGAAAAGCACAAGTGTGCTTTTCTCAGCCTGAATGAACACTTGCTGCTAGAACTTGAATCTCAACGTGATTCAACTCCGTTTAGGAAGTTTAATTAATTGAACCCTAGTGTGCCATGCAAGAAAAACACTCTGTTTTAGAGAAAACAGCATTCTTTCACTCTCCTGTGTTTCCTATAGGGCACGTACAGTGAGCTAGCTCAGAACAAAAGAACTGTGCTTCCTACACAAACGGGGCATATCTAGTTCAACTCAGTATTGGAAACTGAGTAAAACAGGAGCTTCTCTTCAGTCTAATACACTGTACTGGCTGGGAACAGACGCGAATGCTATTTGCACTGTATATGGCCAGAAAAGCACAAGTGTGCTGTTCTTAGCCTGAATGAACACTTGCTGCTAGAACTTGAATCTCAACGTGATTCAACTCCGTTTAGGAAGTTTAATTGAACCCTAGTGTGCCATGCAAGAAAAACACTCTGTTTTAGAGAAAACAGCATTCTTTCACTCTCCTGTGTTTCCTATAGGGCACGTACAGTGAGCTAGCTCAGAACAAAAGAACTGTGCTTCCTACACAAACGGGGCATATCTAGTTCAACTCAGTATTGGAAACTGAGTAAAAGAGGAGCTTCTCTTCAGTCCAATACACTGTACTGGCTGGGAACAGACGCGAATGCTATTTGCACTGTATATGGCCAGAAAAGCACAAGTGTGCTGTTCTTAGCCTGAATGAACACTTGCTGCTAGAACTTGAATCTCAACGTGATTCAACTCCGTTTAGGAAGTTTAATTGAACCCTAGTGTGCCATGCAAGAAAAACACTCTGTTTTAGAGAAAACAGCATTCTTTCACTCTCCTGTGTTTCCTATAGGGCACGTTCAGTGAGCTAGCTCAGAACAAAAGAACTGTGCTTCCTACACAAACGGGGCATATCTAGTTCAACTCAGTATTGGAAACTGAGTAAAACAGGAGCTTCTCTTCAGTCCAATACACTGTACTGGCTGGGAACAGACGCGAATGCTATTTGCACTGTATATGGACAGAAAAGCACAAGTGTGCTGTTCTTAGCCTGAATGAACACTTGCTGCTAGATCTTGAATCTCAACGTGATTCAACTCCGTTTAGGAAGTTTAATTGAACCCTAGTGTGCCATGCAAGTAAAACACTCTGTTTTAGAGAAAACAGCATTCTTTCACTCTACTGTGTTTCCTATAGGGCACGTACAGTGAGCTACCTCAGAACAAAAGAACTGTGCTTCCTACACAAACGGGGCATATCTAGTTCAACTCAGTATTGGAAACTGAGTAAAACAGGAGCTTCTCTTCAGTCCAATATACTGTACTGGCTGGGAACAGACGCGAATGCTATTTGCACTGTATATGGCCAGAAAAGCACAAGTGTGCTGTTCTTAGCCTGAATGAACACTTGCTGCTAGAACTTGAATCTCAACGTGATTCAACTCCGTTTAGGAAGTTTAATTGAACCCTAGTGTGCCATGCAAGAAAAACACTCTGTTTTAGAGAAAACAGCATTCTTTCACTCTCCTGTGTTTCCTATAGGGCACGTACAGTGAGCTAGCTCAGAACAAAAGAACTGTGCTTCCTACACAAACGGGGCATATCTAGTTCAACTCAGTATTGGAAACTGAGTAAAACAGGAGCTTCTCTTCAGTCCAATACACTGTACTGGCTGGGAACAGACGCGAATGCTATTTGCACTGTATATGGCCAGAAAAGCACAAGTGTGCTGTTCTTAGCCTGAATGAACACTTGCTGCTAGAACTTGAATCTCAACGTGATTCAACTCCGTTTAGGAAGTTTAATTGAACCCTAGTGTGCCATGCAAGAAAAACACTCTGTTTTAGAGAAAACAGCATTCTTTCACTCTACTGTGTTTCCTATAGGGCACGTTCAGTGAGCTAGCTCAGAACAAAAGAACTGTGCTTCCTACACAAACGGGGCATATCTAGTTCAACTCAGTATTGGAAACTGAGTAAAACAGGAGCTTCTCTTCAGTCCAATACACTGTACTGGCTGGGAACAGACGCGAATGCTATTTGCACTGTATATGGCCAGAAAAGCACAAGTGTGCTGTTCTTAGCCTGAATGAACACTTGCTGCTAGAACTTGAATCTCAACGTGATTCAACTCCGTTTAGGAAGTTTAATTGAACCCTAGTGTGCCATGCACAAAAACACTCTGTTTTAGAGAAAACAGCATTCTTTCACTCTACTGTGTTTCCTAAAGGGCACGTACAGTGAGCTAGCTCAGAACAAAAGAACTGTGCTTCCTACACAAACGGGGCATATCTAGTTCAACTCAGTATTGGAAACTGAGTAAAACAGGAGCTTCTCTTCAGTCCAATACACTGTACTGGCTGGGAACAGACGCGAATGCTATTTGCACTGTATATGGCCAGAAAAGCACAAGTGTGCTGTTCTTAGCCTGAATGAACACTTGCTGCTAGAACTTGAATCTCAACGTGATTCAACTCCGTTTAGGAAATTTAATTGAACCCTAGTGTGCCATGCAAGAAAAACACTCTGTTTTAGAGAAAACAGCATTCTTTCACTCTACTGTGTTTCCTATAGGGCACGTACAGTGAGCTAGCTCAGAACAAAAGAACTGTGCTTCCTACACAAACGGGGCATATCTAGTTCAACTCAGTATTGGAAACTGAGTAAAACAGGAGCTTCTCTTCAGTCCAATACACTGTACTGGCTGGGAACAGACGCGAATGCTATTTGCACAGTATATGGCCAGAAAAGCACAAGTGTGCTGTTCTTAGCCTGAATGAACACTTGCTTCTAGAACTTGAATCTCAACGTGATTCAACTCCGTTTAGGAAGTTTAATTGAACCCTAGTGGGCCATGCAAGAAAAACACTCTGTTTTAGAGAAAACAGCATTCTTTCACTCTCCTGTGTTTCCTAAAGGGCACGTACAGTGAGCTAGCTCAGAACAAAAGAACTGTGCTTCCTACACAAACGGGGCATATCTAGTTCAACTCAGTATTGGAAACTGAGTAAAACAGGAGCTTCTCTTCAGTCCAATACACTGTACTGGCTGGGAACAGACGCGAATGCTATTTGCACTGTATATGGCCAGAAAAGCACAAGTGTGCTGTTCTTAGCCTGAATGAACACTTGCTGCTAGAACTTGAATCTCAACGTGATTCAACTCCGTTTAGGAAGTTTAATTGAACCCTAGTGTGCCATGCAAGAAAAACACTCTGTTTTAGAGAAAACAGCATTCTTTCACTCTCCTGTGTTTCCTATAGGGCACGTACAGTGAGCTAGCTCAGAACAAAAGAACTGTGCTTCCTACACAAACGGGGCATATCTAGTTCAACTCAGTATTGGAAACTGAGTAAAACAGGAGCTTCTCTTCAGTCCAATACACTGTACTGGCTGGGAACAGACGCGAATGCTATTTGCACTGTATATGGCCAGAAAAGCACAAGTGTGCTGTTCTTAGCCTGAATGAACACTTGCTGCTAGAACTTGAATCTCAACGTGATTCAACTCCGTTTAGGAAGTTTCATTGAACCCTAGTGTGCCATGCAAGAAAAACACTCTGTTTTAGAGAAAACAGCATTCTTTCACTCTACTGTGTTTCCTATAGGGCACGTACAGTGAGCTAGCTCAGAACAAAAGAACTGTGCTTCCTACACAAACGGGGCATATCTAGTTCAACTCAGTATTGGAAACTGAGTAAAACAGGAGCTTCTCTTCAGTCCAATACACTGTACTGGCTGGGAACAGACGCGAATGCTATTTGCACTGTATATGGCCAGAAAAGCACAAGTGTGCTGTTCTTAGCCTGAATGAACACTTGCTGCTAGAACTTGAATCTCAACGTGATTCAACTCCGTTTAGGAAGTTTAATTGAACCCTAGTGTGCCATGCAAGAAAAACACTCTGTTTTAGAGAAAACAGCATTCTTTCACTCTACTGTGTTTCCTCTAGGGCACGTGCAGTGAGCTAGCTCAGAACAAAAGAACTGTGCTTCCTACACAAACGGGGCATATCTAGTTCAACTCAGTATTGGAAACTGAGTAAAACAGGAGCTTCTCTTCAGTCCAATACACTGTACTGGCTGGGAACAAACGCGAATGCTATTTGCACTGTATATGGCCAGAAAAGCACAAGTGTGCTGTTCTTAGCCTGAATGAACACTTGCTGCTAGAACTTGAATCTCAACGTGATTCAACTCCGTTTAGGAAGTTTAATTGAACCCTAGTGTGCCATGCAAGAAAAACACTCTGTTTTAGAGAAAACAGCATTCTTTCACTCTCCTGTGTTTCCTATAGGGCACGTACAGTGAGCTAGCTCAGAACAAAAGAACTGTGCTTCCTACACAAACGAGGCATATCTAGTTCAACTCAGTATTGGAAACTGAGTAAAAAAGGAGCTTCTCTTCAGTCCAATACACTGTACTGGCTGGGAACAGACGCGAATGCTATTTGCACTGTATATGGCCAGAAAAGCACAAGTGTGCTGTTCTTAGCCTGAATGAACACTTGCTGCTAGAACTTGAATCTCAACGTGATTCAACTCCGTTTAGGAAGTTTAATTGAACCCTAGTGTGCCATGCAAGAAAAACACTCTGTTTTAGAGAAAACAGCATTCTTTCACTCTCCTGTGTTTCCTATAGGGCACGTACAGTGAGCTAGCTCAGAACAAAAGAACTGTGCTTCCTACACAAACGGGGCATATCTAGTTCAACTCAGTATTGGAAACTGAGTAAAACAGGAGCTTCTCTTCAGTCCAATACACTGTACTGGCTGGGAACAGACGCGAATGCTATTTGCACTGTATATGGCCAGAAAAGCACAAGTGTGCTGTTCTTAGCCTGAATGAACACTTGCTGCTAGAACTTGAATCTCAACGTGATTCAACTCCGTTTAGGAAGTTTAATTGAACCCTAGTGTGCCATGCAAGAAAAACACTCTGTTTTAGAGAAAACAGCATTCTTTCACTCTACTGTGTTTCCTATAGGGCACGTTCAGTGAGCTAGCTCAGAACAAAAGAACTGTGCTTCCTACACAAACGGGGCATATCTAGTTCAACTCAGTATTGGAAACTGAGTAAAACAGGAGCTTCTCTTCAGTCCAATACACTGTACTGGCTGGGAACAGACGCGAATGCTATTTGCACTGTATATGGCCAGAAAAGCACAAGTGTGCTGTTCTTAGCCTGAATGAACACTTGCTGCTAGAACTTGAATCTCAACGTGATTCAACTCCGTTTAGGAAGTTTAATTGAACCCTAGTGTGCCATGCAAGAAAAACACTCTGTTTTAGAGAAAACAGCATTCTTTCACTCTACTGTGTTTCCTAAAGGGCACGTACAGTGAGCTAGCTCAGAACAAAAGAACTGTGCTTCCTACACAAACGGGGCATATCTAGTTCAACTCAGTATTGGAAACTGAGTAAAACAGGAGCTTCTCTTCAGTCCAATACACTGTACTGGCTGGGAACAGACGCGAATGCTATTTGCACTGTATATGGCCAGAAAAGCACAAGTGTGCTGTTCTTAGCCTGAATGAACACTTGCTGCTAGAACTTGAATCTCAACGTGATTCAACTCCGTTTAGGAAGTTTAATTGAACCCTAGTGTGCCATGCAAGAAAAACACTCTGTTTTAGAGAAAACAGCATTCTTTCACTCTCCTGTGTTTCCTATAGGGCACGTACAGTGAGCTAGCTCAGAACAAAAGAACTGTGCTTCCTACACAAACGAGGCATATCTAGTTCAACTCAGTATTGGAAACTGAGTAAAAAAGGAGCTTCTCTTCAGTCCAATACACTGTACTGGCTGGGAACAGACGCGAATGCTATTTGCACTGTATATGGCCAGAAAAGCACAAGTGTGCTGTTCTTAGCCTGAATGAACACTTGCTGCTAGAACTTGAATCTCAACGTGATTCAACTCCGTTTAGGAAGTTTAATTGAACCCTAGTGTGCCATGCAAGAAAAACACTCTGTTTTAGAGAAAACAGCATTCTTTCACTCTCCTGTGTTTCCTATAGGGCACGTACAGTGAGCTAGCTCAGAACAAAAGAACTGTGCTTCCTACACAAACGGGGCATATCTAGTTCAACTCAGTATTGGAAACTGAGTAAAACAGGAGCTTCTCTTCAGTCCAATACACTGTACTGGCTGGGAACAGACGCGAATGCTATTTGCACTGTATATGGCCAGAAAAGCACAAGTGTGCTGTTCTTAGCCTGAATGAACACTTGCTGCTAGAACTTGAATCTCAACGTGATTCAACTCCGTTTAGGAAGTTTAATTGAACCCTAGTGTGCCATGCAAGAAAAACACTCTGTTTTAGAGAAAACAGCATTCTTTCACTCTACTGTGTTTCCTATAGGGCACGTTCAGTGAGCTAGCTCAGAACAAAAGAACTGTGCTTCCTACACAAACGGGGCATATCTAGTTCAACTCAGTATTGGAAACTGAGTAAAACAGGAGCTTCTCTTCAGTCCAATACACTGTACTGGCTGGGAACAGACGCGAATGCTATTTGCACTGTATATGGCCAGAAAAGCACAAGTGTGCTGTTCTTAGCCTGAATGAACACTTGCTGCTAGAACTTGAATCTCAACGTGATTCAACTCCGTTTAGGAAGTTTAATTGAACCCTAGTGTGCCATGCAAGAAAAACACTCTGTTTTAGAGAAAACAGCATTCTTTCACTCTACTGTGTTTCCTAAAGGGCACGTACAGTGAGCTAGCTCAGAACAAAAGAACTGTGCTTCCTACACAAACGGGGCATATCTAGTTCAACTCAGTATTGGAAACTGAGTAAAACAGGAGCTTCTCTTCAGTCCAATACACTGTACTGGCTGGGAACAGACGCGAATGCTATTTGCACTGTATATGGCCAGAAAAGCACAAGTGTGCTGTTCTTAGCCTGAATGAACACTTGCTGCTAGAACTTGAATCTCAACGTGATTCAACTCCGTTTAGGAAGTTTAATTGAACCCTAGTGTGCCATGCAAGAAAAACACTCTGTTTTAGAGAAAACAGCATTCTTTCACTCTACTGTGTTTCCTAAAGGGCACGTACAGTGAGCTAGCTCAGAACAAAAGAACTGTGCTTCCTACACAAACGGGGCATATCTAGTTCAACTCAGTATTGGAAACTGAGTAAAACAGGAGCTTCTCTTCAGTCCAATACACTGTACTGGCTGGGAACAGACGCGAATGCTATTTGCACTGTATATGGCCAGAAAAGCACAAGTGTGCTGTTCTTAGCCTGAATGAACACTTGCTGCTAGAACTTGAATCTCAACGTGATTCAACTCCGTTTAGGAAGTTTAATTGAACCCTAGTGTGCCATGCAAGAAAAACACTCTGTTTTAGAGAAAACAGCATTCTTTCACTCTACTGTGTTTCCTATAGGGCACGTACAGTGAGCTAGCTCAGAACAAAAGAACTGTGCTTCCTACACAAACGGGGCATATCTAGTTCAACTCAGTATTGGAAACTGAGTAAAACAGGAGCTTCTCTTCAGTCCAATACACTCTACTGGCTGGGAACAGACGCGAATGCTATTTGCACTGTATATGGCCAGAAAAGCACAAGTGTGCTGTTCTTAGCCTGAATGAACACTTGCTGCTAGAACTTGAATCTCAACGTGATTCAACTCCATTTAGGAAATTTAATTGAACCCTAGTGTGCCATGCAAGAAAAACACTCTGTTTTAGAGAAAACAGCATTCTTTCACTCTACTGTGTTTCCTATAGGGCACGTACAGTGAGCTAGCTCAGAACAAAAGAACTGTGCTTCCTACACAAACGGGGCATATCTAGTTCAACTCAGTATTGGAAACTGAGTAAAACAGGAGCTTCTCTTCAGTCCAATACACTGTACTGGCTGGGAACAGACGCGAATGCTATTTGCACTGTATATGGCCAGAAAAGCACAAGTGTGCTGTTCTTAGCCTGAATGAACACTTGCTGCTAGAACTTGAATCTCAACGTGATTCAACTCCGTTTAGGAAGTTTAATTGAACCCTAGTGTGCCATGCAAGAAAAACACTCTGTTTTAGAGAAAACAGCATTCTTTCACTCTACTGTGTTTCCTATAGGGCACGTACAGTGAGCTAGCTCAGAACAAAAGAACTGTGCTTCCTACACAAACGGGGCATATCTAGTTCAACTCAGTATTGGAAACTGAGTAAAACAGGAGCTTCTCTTCAGTCCAATACACTGTACTGGCTGGGAACAGACGCGAATGCTATTTGCACTGTATATGGCCAGAAAAGCACAAGTGTGCTGTTCTTAGCCTGAATGAACACTTGCTGCTAGAACTTGAATCTCAACGTGATTCAACTCCGTTTAGGAAGTTTAATTGAACCCTAGTGTGCCATGCAAGAAAAACACTCTGTTTTAGAGAAAACAGCATTCTTTCACTCTACTGTGTTTCCTATAGGGCACGTACAGTGAGCTAGCTCAGAACAAAAGAACTGTGCTTCCTACACAAACGGGGCATATCTAGTTCAACTCAGTATTGGAAACTGAGTAAAACAGGAGCTTCTCTTCAGTCCAATACACTCTACTTGCTGGGAACAGACGCGAATGCTATTTGCACAGTATATGGCCAGAAAAGCACAAGTGTGCTGTTCTTAGCCTGAATGAACACTTGCTGCTAGAACTTGAATCTCAACGTGATTCAACTCCGTTTAGGAAGTTTAATTGAACCCTAGTGTGCCATGCAAGAAAAACACTATGTTTTAGAGAAAACAGCATTCTTTCACTCTACTGTGTTTCCTATAGGGCACGTACAGTGAGCTAGCTCAGAACAAAAGAACTGTGCTTCCTACACAAACGGGGCATATCTAGTTCAACTCAGTATTGGAAACTGAGTAAAACAGGAGCTTCTCTTCAGTCCAATACACTGTACTGGCTGGGAACAGACGCGAATGCTATTGGCACTGTATATGGCCAGAAAAGCACAAGTGTGCTGTTCTTAGCCTGAATGAACACTTGCTGCTAGAACTTGAATCTCAACGTGATTCAACTCCGTTTAGGAAGTTTAATTGAACCCTAGTGTGCCATGCAAGAAAAACACTCTGTTTTAGAGAAAACAGCATTCTTTCACTCTACTGTGTTTCCTAAAGGGCACGTACAGTGAGCTAGCTCAGAACAAAAGAACTGTGCTTCCTACACAAACGGGGCATATCTAGTTCAACTCAGTATTGGAAACTGAGTAAAACAGGAGCTTCTCTTCAGTCCAATACACTGTACTGGCTGGGAACAGACGCGAATGCTATTTGCACTGTATATGGCCAGAAAAGCACAAGTGTGCTGTTCTTAGCCTGAATGAACACTTGCTGCTAGAACTTGAATCTCAACGTGATTCAACTCCATTTAGGAAATTTAATTGAACCCTAGTGTGCCATGCAAGAAAAACACTCTGTTTTAGAGAAAACAGCATTCTTTCACTCTACTGTGTTTCCTATAGGGCACGTACAGTGAGCTAGCTCAGAACAAAAGAACTGTGCTTCCTACACAAACGGGGCATATCTAGTTCAACTCAGTATTGGAAACTGAGTAAAACAGGAGCTTCTCTTCAGTCCAATACACTCTACTGGCTGGGAACAGACGCGAATGCTATTTGCACTGTATATGGCCAGAAAAGCACAAGTGTGCTGTTCTTAGCCTGAATGAACACTTGCTGCTAGAACTTGAATCTCAACGTGATTCAACTCCATTTAGGAAATTTAATTGAACCCTAGTGTGCCATGCAAGAAAAACACTCTGTTTTAGAGAAAACAGCATTCTTTCACTCTACTGTGTTTCCTATAGGGCACGTACAGTGAGCTAGCTCAGAACAAAAGAACTGTGCTTCCTACACAAACGGGGCATATCTAGTTCAACTCAGTATTGGAAACTGAGTAAAACAGGAGCTTCTCTTCAGTCCAATACACTGTACTGGCTGGGAACAGACGCGAATGCTATTTGCACTGTATATGGCCAGAAAAGCACAAGTGTGCTGTTCTTAGCCTGAATGAACACTTGCTGCTAGAACTTGAATCTCAACGTGATTCAACTCCGTTTAGGAAGTTTAATTGAACCCTAGTGTGCCATGCAAGAAAAACACTCTGTTTTAGAGAAAACAGCATTCTTTCACTCTACTGTGTTTCCTATAGGGCACGTACAGTGAGCTAGCTCAGAACAAAAGAACTGTGCTTCCTACACAAACGGGGCATATCTAGTTCAACTCAGTATTGGAAACTGAGTAAAACAGGAGCTTCTCTTCAGTCCAATACACTGTACTGGCTGGGAACAGACGCGAATGCTATTTGCACTGTATATGGCCAGAAAAGCACAAGTGTGCTGTTCTTAGCCTGAATGAACACTTGCTGCTAGAACTTGAATCTCAACGTGATTCAACTCCGTTTAGGAAGTTTAATTGAACCCTAGTGTGCCATGCAAGAAAAACACTCTGTTTTAGAGAAAACAGCATTCTTTCACTCTACTGTGTTTCCTATAGGGCACGTACAGTGAGCTATCTCAGAACAAAAGAACTGTGCTTCCTACACAAACGGGGCATATCTAGTTCAACTCAGTATTGGAAACTGAGTAAAACAGGAGCTTCTCTTCAGTCCAATACACTGTACTGGCTGGGAACAGACGCGAATGCTATTTGCACTGTATATGGCCAGAAAAGCACAAGTGTGCTGTTCTTAGCCTGAATGAACACTTGCTGCTAGAACTTGAATCTCAACGTGATTCAACTCCGTTTAGGAAGTTTAATTGAACCCTAGTGTGCCATGCAAGAAAAACACTCTGTTTTAGAGAAAACAGCATTCTTTCACTCTACTGTGTTTCCTATAGGGCACGTACAGTGAGCTAGCTCAGAACAAAAGAACTGTGCTTCCTACACAAACGGGGCATATCTAGTTCAACTCAGTATTGGAAACTGAGTAAAACAGGAGCTTCTCTTCAGTCCAATACACTGTACTGGCTGGGAACAGACGCGAATGCTATTTGCACTGTATATGGCCAGAAAAGCACAAGTGTGCTGTTCTTAGCCTGAATGAACACTTGCTGCTAGAACTTGAATCTCAACGTGATTCAACTCCGTTTAGGAAGTTTAATTGAACCCTAGTGTGCCATGCAAGTAAAACACTCTGTTTTAGAGAAAACAGCATTCTTTCACTCTACTGTGTTTCCTATAGGGCACGTACAGTGAGCTAGCTCAGAACAAAAGAACTGTGCTTCCTACACAAACGGGGCATATCTAGTTCAACTCAGTATTGGAAACTGAGTAAAACAGGAGCTTCTCTTCAGTCCAATACACTGTACTGGCTGGGAACAGACGCGAATGCTATTTGCACTGTATATGGACAGAAAAGCACAAGTGTGCTGTTCTTAGCCTGAATGAACACTTGCTGCTAGAACTTGAATCTCAACGTGATTCAACTCCGTTTAGGAAGTTTAATTGAACCCTAGTGTGCCATGCAAGTAAAACACTCTGTTTTAGAGAAAACAGCATTCTTTCACTCTACTGTGTTTCCTATAGGGCACGTACAGTGAGCTAGCTCAGAACAAAAGAACTGTGCTTCCTACACAAACGGGGCATATCTAGTTCAACTCAGTATTGGAAACTGAGTAAAACAGGAGCTTCTCTTCAGTCCAATACACTGTACTGGCTGGGAACAGACGCGAATGCTATTTGCACTGTATATGGCCAGAAAAGCACAAGTGTGCTGTTCTTAGCCTGAATGAACACTTGCTGCTAGAACTTGAATCTCAACGTGATTCAACTCCGTTTAGGAAGTTTAATTGAACCCTAGTGTGCCATGCAAGAAAAACACTCTGTTTTAGAGAAAACAGCATTCTTTCACTCTACTGTGTTTCCTATAGGGCACGTACAGTGAGCTAGCTCAGAACAAAAGAACTGTGCTTCCTACACAAACGGGGCATATCTAGTTCAACTCAGTATTGGAAACTGAGTAAAACAGGAGCTTCTCTTCAGTCCAATACACTGTACTGGCTGGGAACAGACGCGAATGCTATTTGCACTGTATATGGCCAGAAAAGCACAAGTGTGCTGTTCTTAGCCTGAACGAACACTTGCTGCTAGAACTTGAATCTCAACGTGATTCAACTCCGTTTAGGAAGTTTAATTGAACCCTAGTGTGCCATGCAAGAAAAACACTCTGTTTTAGAGAAAACAGCATTCTTTCACTCTACTGTGTTTCCTATAGGGCACGTACAGTGAGCTAGCTCAGAACAAAAGAACTGTGCTTCCTACACAAACGGGGCATATCTAGTTCAACTCAGTATTGGAAACTGAGTAAAACAGGAGCTTCTCTTCAGTCCAATACACTGTACTGGCTGGGAACAGACGCGAATGCTATTTGCACTGTATATGGCCAGAAAAGCACAAGTGTGCTGTTCTTAGCCTGAATGAACACTTGCTGCTAGAACTTGAATCTCAACGTGATTCAACTCCGTTTAGGAAGTTTAATTGAACCCTAGTGTGCCATGCAAGTAAAACACTCTGTTTTAGAGAAAACAGCATTCTTTCACTCTACTGTGTTTCCTATAGGGCACGTACAGTGAGCTAGCTCAGAACAAAAGAACTGTGCTTCCTACACAAACGGGGCATATCTAGTTCAACTCAGTATTGGAAACTGAGTAAAACAGGAGCTTCTCTTCAGTCCAATACACTGTACTGGCTGGGAACAGACGCGAATGCTATTTGCACTGTATATGGCCAGAAAAGCACAAGTGTGCTGTTCTTAGCCTGAATGAACACTTGCTGCTAGAACTTGAATCTCAACGTGATTCAACTCCGTTTAGGAAGTTTAATTGAACCCTAGTGTGCCATGCAAGAAAAACACTCTGTTTTAGAGAAAACAGCATTCTTTCACTCTACTGTGTTTCCTATAGGGCACGTACAGTGAGCTAGCTCAGAACAAAAGAACTGTGCTTCCTACACAAACGGGGCATATCTAGTTCAACTCAGTATTGGAAACTGAGTAAAACAGGAGCTTCTCTTCAGTCCAATACACTGTACTGGCTGGGAACAGACGCGAATGCTATTTGCACTGTATATGGCCAGAAAAGCACAAGTGTGCTGTTCTTAGCCTGAATGAACACTTGCTGCTAGAACTTGAATCTCAACGTGATTCAACTCCGTTTAGGAAGTTTAATTGAACCCTAGTGTGCCATGCAAGAAAAACACTCTGTTTTAGAGAAAACAGCATTCTTTCACTCTCCTGTGTTTCCTATAGGGCACGTACAGTGAGCTAGCTCAGAACGAAAGAACTGTGCTTCCTACACAAACGGGGCATATCTAGTTCAACTCAGTATTGGAAACTGAGTAAAACAGGAGCTTCTCTTCAGTCCAATACACTGTACTGGCTGGGAACAGACGCGAATGCTATTTGCACTGTATATGGCCAGAAAAGCACAAGTGTGCTGTTCTTAGCCTGAATGAACACTTGCTGCTAGAACTTGAATCTCAACGTGATTCAACTCCGTTTAGGAAGTTTAATTGAACCCTAGTGTGCCATGCAAGAAAAACACTCTGTTTTAGAGAAAACAGCATTCTTTCACTCTCCTGTGTTTCCTATAGGGCACGTACAGTGAGCTAGCTCAGAACGAAAGAACTGTGCTTCCTACACAAACGGGGCATATCTAGTTCAACTCAGTATTGGAAACTGAGTAAAACAGGAGCTTCTCTTCAGTCCAATACACTGTACTGGCTGGGAACAGACGCGAATGCGATTTGCACTGTATATGGCCAGAAAAGCACAAGTGTGCTGTTCTTAGCCTGAATGAACACTTGCTGCTAGAACTTGAATCTCAACGTGATTCAACTCCGTTTAGGAAGTTTAATTGAACCCTAGTGTGCCATGCAAGAAAAACACTCTGTTTTAGAGAAAACAGCATTCTTTCACTCTACTGTGTTTCCTATAGGGCACGTTCAGTGAGCTAGCTCAGAACAAAAGAACTGTGCTTCCTACACAAACGGGGCATATCTAGTTCAACTCAGTATTGGAAACTGAGTAAAACAGGAGCTTCTCTTCAGTCCAATACACTGTACTGGCTGGGAACAGACGCGAATGCTATTTGCACTGTATATGGCCAGAAAAGCACAAGTGTGCTGTTCTTAGCCTGAATGAACACTTGCTGCTAGAACTTGAATCTCAACGTGATTCAACTCCGTTTAGGAAGTTTAATTGAACCCTAGTGTGCCATGCAAGTAAAACACTCTGTTTTAGAGAAAACAGCATTCTTTCACTCTACTGTGTTTCCTATAGGGCACGTACAGTGAGCTAGCTCAGAACAAAAGAACTGTGCTTCCTACACAAACGGGGCATATCTAGTTCAACTCAGTATTGGAAACTGAGTAAAACAGGAGCTTCTCTTCAGTCCAATACACTGTACTGGCTGGGAACAGACGCGAATGCTATTTGCACTGTATATGGCCAGAAAAGCACAAGTGTGCTGTTCTTAGCCTGAATGAACACTTGCTGCTAGAACTTGAATCTCAACGTGATTCAACTCCGTTTAGGAAGTTTAATTGAACCCTAGTGTGCCATGCAAGAAAAACACTCTGTTTTAGAGAAAACAGCATTCTTTCACTCTACTGTGTTTCCTATAGGGCACGTACAGTGAGCTAGCTCAGAACAAAAGAACTGTGCTTCCTACACAAACGGGGCATATCTAGTTCAACTCAGTATTGGAAACTGAGTAAAACAGGAGCTTCTCTTCAGTCCAATACACTGTACTGGCTGGGAACAGACGCGAATGCTATTTGCACTGTATATGGCCAGAAAAGCACAAGTGTGCTGTTCTTAGCCTGAATGAACACTTGCTGCTAGAACTTGAATCTCAACGTGATTCAACTCCGTTTAGGAAGTTTAATTGAACCCTAGTGTGCCATGCAAGTAAAACACTCTGTTTTAGAGAAAACAGCATTCTTTCACTCTACTGTGTTTCCTATAGGGCACGTACAGTGAGCTAGCTCAGAACAAAAGAACTGTGCTTCCTACACAAACGGGGCATATCTAGTTCAACTCAGTATTGGAAACTGAGTAAAACAGGAGCTTCTCTTCAGTCCAATACACTGTACTGGCTGGGAACAGACGCGAATGCTATTTGCACTGTATATGGCCAGAAAAGCACAAGTGTGCTGTTCTTAGCCTGAATGAACACTTGCTGCTAGAACTTGAATCTCAACGTGATTCAACTCCGTTTAGGAAGTTTAATTGAACCCTAGTGTGCCATGCAAGAAAAACACTCTGTTTTAGAGAAAACAGCATTCTTTCACTCTACTGTGTTTCCTATAGGGCACGTACAGTGAGCTATCTCAGAACAAAAGAACTGTGCTTCCTACACAAACGGGGCATATCTAGTTCAACTCAGTATTGGAAACTGAGTAAAACAGGAGCTTCTCTTCAGTCCAATACACTGTACTGGCTGGGAACAGACGCGAATGCTATTTGCACTGTATATGGCCAGAAAAGCACAAGTGTGCTGTTCTTAGCCTGAATGAACACTTGCTGCTAGAACTTGAATCTCAACGTGATTCAACTCCGTTTAGGAAGTTTAATTGAACCCTAGTGTGCCATGCAAGAAAAACACTCTGTTTTAGAGAAAACAGCATTCTTTCACTCTACTGTGTTTCCTATAGGGCACGTACAGTGAGCTAGCTCAGAACAAAAGAACTGTGCTTCCTACACAAACGGGGCATATCTAGTTCAACTCAGTATTGGAAACTGAGTAAAACAGGAGCTTCTCTTCAGTCCAATACACTGTACTGGCTGGGAACAGACGCGAATGCTATTTGCACTGTATATGGCCAGAAAAGCACAAGTGTGCTGTTCTTAGCCTGAATGAACACTTGCTGCTAGAACTTGAATCTCAACGTGATTCAACTCCGTTTAGGAAGTTTAATTGAACCCTAGTGTGCCATGCAAGTAAAACACTCTGTTTTAGAGAAAACAGCATTCTTTCACTCTACTGTGTTTCCTATAGGGCACGTACAGTGAGCTAGCTCAGAACAAAAGAACTGTGCTTCCTACACAAACGGGGCATATCTAGTTCAACTCAGTATTGGAAACTGAGTAAAACAGGAGCTTCTCTTCAGTCCAATACACTGTACTGGCTGGGAACAGACGCGAATGCTATTTGCACTGTATATGGCCAGAAAAGCACAAGTGTGCTGTTCTTAGCCTGAATGAACACTTGCTGCTAGAACTTGAATCTCAACGTGATTCAACTCCGTTTAGGAAGTTTAATTGAACCCTAGTGTGCCATGCAAGTAAAACACTCTGTTTTAGAGAAAACAGCATTCTTTCACTCTACTGTGTTTCCTATAGGGCACGTACAGTGAGCTAGCTCAGAACAAAAGAACTGTGCTTCCTACACAAACGGGGCATAGCTAGTTCAACTCAGTATTGGAAACTGAGTAAAACAGGAGCTTCTCTTCAGTCCAATACACTGTACTGGCTGGGAACAGACGCGAATGCTATTTGCACTGTATATGGCCAGAAAAGCACAAGTGTGCTGTTCTTAGCCTGAATGAACACTTGCTGCTAGAACTTGAATCTCAACGTGATTCAACTCCGTTTAGGAAGTTTAATTGAACCCTAGTGTGCCATGCAAGAAAAACACTCTGTTTTAGAGAAAACAGCATTCTTTCACTCTACTGTGTTTCCTATAGGGCACGTTCAGTGAGCTAGCTCAGAACAAAAGAACTGTGCTTCCTACACAAACGGGGCATATCTAGTTCAACTCAGTATTGGAAACTGAGTAAAACAGGAGCTTCTCTTCAGTCCAATACACTGTACTGGCTGGGAACAGACGCGAATGCTATTTGCACTGTATATGGCCAGAAAAGCACAAGTGTGCTGTTCTTAGCCTGAATGAACACTTGCTGCTAGAACTTGAATCTCAACGTGATTCAACTCCGTTTAGGAAGTTTAATTGAACCCTAGTGTGCCATGCAAGAAAAACACTCTGTTTTAGAGAAAACAGCATTCTTTCACTCTACTGTGTTTCCTAAAGGGCACGTACAGTGAGCTAGCTCAGAACAAAAGAACTGTGCTTCCTACACAAACGGGGCATATCTAGTTCAACTCAGTATTGGAAACTGAGTAAAACAGGAGCTTCTCTTCAGTCCAATACACTGTACTGGCTGGGAACAGACGCGAATGCTATTTGCACTGTATATGGCCAGAAAAGCACAAGTGTGCTGTTCTTAGCCTGAATGAACACTTGCTGCTAGAACTTGAATCTCAACGTGATTCAACTCCGTTTAGGAAGTTTAATTGAACCCTAGTGTGCCATGCAAGAAAAACACTCTGTTTTAGAGAAAACAGCATTCTTTCACTCTACTGTGTTTCCTAAAGGGCACGTACAGTGAGCTAGCTCAGAACAAAAGAACTGTGCTTCCTACACAAACGGGGCATATCTAGTTCAACTCAGTATTGGAAACTGAGTAAAACAGGAGCTTCTCTTCAGTCCAATACACTGTACTGGCTGGGAACAGACGCGAATGCTATTTGCACTGTATATGGCCAGAAAAGCACAAGTGTGCTGTTCTTAGCCTGAATGAACACTTGCTGCTAGAACTTGAATCTCAACGTGATTCAACTCCGTTTAGGAAGTTTAATTGAACCCTAGTGTGCCATGCAAGAAAAACACTCTGTTTTAGAGAAAACAGCATTCTTTCACTCTACTGTGTTTCCTATAGGGCACGTACAGTGAGCTAGCTCAGAACAAAAGAACTGTGCTTCCTACACAAACGGGGCATATCTAGTTCAACTCAGTATTGGAAACTGAGTAAAACAGGAGCTTCTCTTCAGTCCAATACACTCTACTGGCTGGGAACAGACGCGAATGCTATTTGCACTGTATATGGCCAGAAAAGCACAAGTGTGCTGTTCTTAGCCTGAATGAACACTTGCTGCTAGAACTTGAATCTCAACGTGATTCAACTCCATTTAGGAAATTTAATTGAACCCTAGTGTGCCATGCAAGAAAAACACTCTGTTTTAGAGAAAACAGCATTCTTTCACTCTACTGTGTTTCCTATAGGGCACGTACAGTGAGCTAGCTCAGAACAAAAGAACTGTGCTTCCTACACAAACGGGGCATATCTAGTTCAACTCAGTATTGGAAACTGAGTAAAACAGGAGCTTCTCTTCAGTCCAATACACTGTACTGGCTGGGAACAGACGCGAATGCTATTTGCACTGTATATGGCCAGAAAAGCACAAGTGTGCTGTTCTTAGCCTGAATGAACACTTGCTGCTAGAACTTGAATCTCAACGTGATTCAACTCCGTTTAGGAAGTTTAATTGAACCCTAGTGTGCCATGCAAGAAAAACACTCTGTTTTAGAGAAAACAGCATTCTTTCACTCTACTGTGTTTCCTATAGGGCACGTACAGTGAGCTAGCTCAGAACAAAAGAACTGTGCTTCCTACACAAACGGGGCATATCTAGTTCAACTCAGTATTGGAAACTGAGTAAAACAGGAGCTTCTCTTCAGTCCAATACACTGTACTGGCTGGGAACAGACGCGAATGCTATTTGCACTGTATATGGCCAGAAAAGCACAAGTGTGCTGTTCTTAGCCTGAATGAACACTTGCTGCTAGAACTTGAATCTCAACGTGATTCAACTCCGTTTAGGAAGTTTAATTGAACCCTAGTGTGCCATGCAAGAAAAACACTCTGTTTTAGAGAAAACAGCATTCTTTCACTCTACTGTGTTTCCTATAGGGCACGTACAGTGAGCTAGCTCAGAACAAAAGAACTGTGCTTCCTACACAAACGGGGCATATCTAGTTCAACTCAGTATTGGAAACTGAGTAAAACAGGAGCTTCTCTTCAGTCCAATACACTCTACTTGCTGGGAACAGACGCGAATGCTATTTGCACAGTATATGGCCAGAAAAGCACAAGTGTGCTGTTCTTAGCCTGAATGAACACTTGCTGCTAGAACTTGAATCTCAACGTGATTCAACTCCGTTTAGGAAGTTTAATTGAACCCTAGTGTGCCATGCAAGAAAAACACTATGTTTTAGAGAAAACAGCATTCTTTCACTCTACTGTGTTTCCTATAGGGCACGTACAGTGAGCTAGCTCAGAACAAAAGAACTGTGCTTCCTACACAAACGGGGCATATCTAGTTCAACTCAGTATTGGAAACTGAGTAAAACAGGAGCTTCTCTTCAGTCCAATACACTGTACTGGCTGGGAACAGACGCGAATGCTATTGGCACTGTATATGGCCAGAAAAGCACAAGTGTGCTGTTCTTAGCCTGAATGAACACTTGCTGCTAGAACTTGAATCTCAACGTGATTCAACTCCGTTTAGGAAGTTTAATTGAACCCTAGTGTGCCATGCAAGAAAAACACTCTGTTTTAGAGAAAACAGCATTCTTTCACTCTACTGTGTTTCCTAAAGGGCACGTACAGTGAGCTAGCTCAGAACAAAAGAACTGTGCTTCCTACACAAACGGGGCATATCTAGTTCAACTCAGTATTGGAAACTGAGTAAAACAGGAGCTTCTCTTCAGTCCAATACACTGTACTGGCTGGGAACAGACGCGAATGCTATTTGCACTGTATATGGCCAGAAAAGCACAAGTGTGCTGTTCTTAGCCTGAATGAACACTTGCTGCTAGAACTTGAATCTCAACGTGATTCAACTCCATTTAGGAAATTTAATTGAACCCTAGTGTGCCATGCAAGAAAAACACTCTGTTTTAGAGAAAACAGCATTCTTTCACTCTACTGTGTTTCCTATAGGGCACGTACAGTGAGCTAGCTCAGAACAAAAGAACTGTGCTTCCTACACAAACGGGGCATATCTAGTTCAACTCAGTATTGGAAACTGAGTAAAACAGGAGCTTCTCTTCAGTCCAATACACTCTACTGGCTGGGAACAGACGCGAATGCTATTTGCACTGTATATGGCCAGAAAAGCACAAGTGTGCTGTTCTTAGCCTGAATGAACACTTGCTGCTAGAACTTGAATCTCAACGTGATTCAACTCCATTTAGGAAATTTAATTGAACCCTAGTGTGCCATGCAAGAAAAACACTCTGTTTTAGAGAAAACAGCATTCTTTCACTCTACTGTGTTTCCTATAGGGCACGTACAGTGAGCTAGCTCAGAACAAAAGAACTGTGCTTCCTACACAAACGGGGCATATCTAGTTCAACTCAGTATTGGAAACTGAGTAAAACAGGAGCTTCTCTTCAGTCCAATACACTGTACTGGCTGGGAACAGACGCGAATGCTATTTGCACTGTATATGGCCAGAAAAGCACAAGTGTGCTGTTCTTAGCCTGAATGAACACTTGCTGCTAGAACTTGAATCTCAACGTGATTCAACTCCGTTTAGGAAGTTTAATTGAACCCTAGTGTGCCATGCAAGAAAAACACTCTGTTTTAGAGAAAACAGCATTCTTTCACTCTACTGTGTTTCCTATAGGGCACGTACAGTGAGCTAGCTCAGAACAAAAGAACTGTGCTTCCTACACAAACGGGGCATATCTAGTTCAACTCAGTATTGGAAACTGAGTAAAACAGGAGCTTCTCTTCAGTCCAATACACTGTACTGGCTGGGAACAGACGCGAATGCTATTTGCACTGTATATGGCCAGAAAAGCACAAGTGTGCTGTTCTTAGCCTGAATGAACACTTGCTGCTAGAACTTGAATCTCAACGTGATTCAACTCCGTTTAGGAAGTTTAATTGAACCCTAGTGTGCCATGCAAGAAAAACACTCTGTTTTAGAGAAAACAGCATTCTTTCACTCTACTGTGTTTCCTATAGGGCACGTACAGTGAGCTATCTCAGAACAAAAGAACTGTGCTTCCTACACAAACGGGGCATATCTAGTTCAACTCAGTATTGGAAACTGAGTAAAACAGGAGCTTCTCTTCAGTCCAATACACTGTACTGGCTGGGAACAGACGCGAATGCTATTTGCACTGTATATGGCCAGAAAAGCACAAGTGTGCTGTTCTTAGCCTGAATGAACACTTGCTGCTAGAACTTGAATCTCAACGTGATTCAACTCCGTTTAGGAAGTTTAATTGAACCCTAGTGTGCCATGCAAGAAAAACACTCTGTTTTAGAGAAAACAGCATTCTTTCACTCTACTGTGTTTCCTATAGGGCACGTACAGTGAGCTAGCTCAGAACAAAAGAACTGTGCTTCCTACACAAACGGGGCATATCTAGTTCAACTCAGTATTGGAAACTGAGTAAAACAGGAGCTTCTCTTCAGTCCAATACACTGTACTGGCTGGGAACAGACGCGAATGCTATTTGCACTGTATATGGCCAGAAAAGCACAAGTGTGCTGTTCTTAGCCTGAATGAACACTTGCTGCTAGAACTTGAATCTCAACGTGATTCAACTCCGTTTAGGAAGTTTAATTGAACCCTAGTGTGCCATGCAAGAAAAACACTCTGTTTTAGAGAAAACAGCATTCTTTCACTCTACTGTGTTTCCTATAGGGCACGTACAGTGAGCTAGCTCAGAACAAAAGAACTGTGCTTCCTACACAAACGGGGCATATCTAGTTCAACTCAGTATTGGAAACTGAGTAAAACAGGAGCTTCTCTTCAGTCCAATACACTGTACTGGCTGGGAACAGACGCGAATGCTATTTGCACTGTATATGGCCAGAAAAGCACAAGTGTGCTGTTCTTAGCCTGAATGAACACTTGCTGCTAGAACTTGAATCTCAACGTGATTCAACTCCGTTTAGGAAGTTTAATTGAACCCTAGTGTGCCATGCAAGTAAAACACTCTGTTTTAGAGAAAACAGCATTCTTTCACTCTACTGTGTTTCCTATAGGGCACGTACAGTGAGCTAGCTCAGAACAAAAGAACTGTGCTTCCTACACAAACGGGGCATATCTAGTTCAACTCAGTATTGGAAACTGAGTAAAACAGGAGCTTCTCTTCAGTCCAATACACTGTACTGGCTGGGAACAGACGCGAATGCTATTTGCACTGTATATGGACAGAAAAGCACAAGTGTGCTGTTCTTAGCCTGAATGAACACTTGCTGCTAGAACTTGAATCTCAACGTGATTCAACTCCGTTTAGGAAGTTTAATTGAACCCTAGTGTGCCATGCAAGTAAAACACTCTGTTTTAGAGAAAACAGCATTCTTTCACTCTACTGTGTTTCCTATAGGGCACGTACAGTGAGCTAGCTCAGAACAAAAGAACTGTGCTTCCTACACAAACGGGGCATAGCTAGTTCAACTCAGTATTGGAAACTGAGTAAAACAGGAGCTTCTCTTCAGTCCAATACACTGTACTGGCTGGGAACAGACGCGAATGCTATTTGCACTGTATATGGCCAGAAAAGCACAAGTGTGCTGTTCTTAGCCTGAATGAACACTTGCTGCTAGAACTTGAATCTCAACGTGATTCAACTCCGTTTAGGAAGTTTAATTGAACCCTAGTGTGCCATGCAAGAAAAACACTCTGTTTTAGAGAAAACAGCATTCTTTCACTCTACTGTGTTTCCTATAGGGCACGTACAGTGAGCTAGCTCAGAACAAAAGAACTGTGCTTCCTACACAAACGGGGCATATCTAGTTCAACTCAGTATTGGAAACTGAGTAAAACAGGAGCTTCTCTTCAGTCCAATACACTGTACTGGCTGGGAACAGACGCGAATGCTATTTGCACTGTATATGGCCAGAAAAGCACAAGTGTGCTGTTCTTAGCCTGAACGAACACTTGCTGCTAGAACTTGAATCTCAACGTGATTCAACTCCGTTTAGGAAGTTTAATTGAACCCTAGTGTGCCATGCAAGAAAAACACTCTGTTTTAGAGAAAACAGCATTCTTTCACTCTACTGTGTTTCCTATAGGGCACGTACAGTGAGCTAGCTCAGAACAAAAGAACTGTGCTTCCTACACAAACGGGGCATATCTAGTTCAACTCAGTATTGGAAACTGAGTAAAACAGGAGCTTCTCTTCAGTCCAATACACTGTACTGGCTGGGAACAGACGCGAATGCTATTTGCACTGTATATGGCCAGAAAAGCACAAGTGTGCTGTTCTTAGCCTGAATGAACACTTGCTGCTAGAACTTGAATCTCAACGTGATTCAACTCCGTTTAGGAAGTTTAATTGAACCCTAGTGTGCCATGCAAGTAAAACACTCTGTTTTAGAGAAAACAGCATTCTTTCACTCTACTGTGTTTCCTATAGGGCACGTACAGTGAGCTAGCTCAGAACAAAAGAACTGTGCTTCCTACACAAACGGGGCATATCTAGTTCAACTCAGTATTGGAAACTGAGTAAAACAGGAGCTTCTCTTCAGTCCAATACACTGTACTGGCTGGGAACAGACGCGAATGCTATTTGCACTGTATATGGCCAGAAAAGCACAAGTGTGCTGTTCTTAGCCTGAATGAACACTTGCTGCTAGAACTTGAATCTCAACGTGATTCAACTCCGTTTAGGAAGTTTAATTGAACCCTAGTGTGCCATGCAAGAAAAACACTCTGTTTTAGAGAAAACAGCATTCTTTCACTCTACTGTGTTTCCTATAGGGCACGTACAGTGAGCTAGCTCAGAACAAAAGAACTGTGCTTCCTACACAAACGGGGCATATCTAGTTCAACTCAGTATTGGAAACTGAGTAAAACAGGAGCTTCTCTTCAGTCCAATACACTGTACTGGCTGGGAACAGACGCGAATGCTATTTGCACTGTATATGGCCAGAAAAGCACAAGTGTGCTGTTCTTAGCCTGAATGAACACTTGCTGCTAGAACTTGAATCTCAACGTGATTCAACTCCGTTTAGGAAGTTTAATTGAACCCTAGTGTGCCATGCAAGAAAAACACTCTGTTTTAGAGAAAACAGCATTCTTTCACTCTCCTGTGTTTCCTATAGGGCACGTACAGTGAGCTAGCTCAGAACGAAAGAACTGTGCTTCCTACACAAACGGGGCATATCTAGTTCAACTCAGTATTGGAAACTGAGTAAAACAGGAGCTTCTCTTCAGTCCAATACACTGTACTGGCTGGGAACAGACGCGAATGCTATTTGCACTGTATATGGCCAGAAAAGCACAAGTGTGCTGTTCTTAGCCTGAATGAACACTTGCTGCTAGAACTTGAATCTCAACGTGATTCAACTCCGTTTAGGAAGTTTAATTGAACCCTAGTGTGCCATGCAAGAAAAACACTCTGTTTTAGAGAAAACAGCATTCTTTCACTCTCCTGTGTTTCCTATAGGGCACGTACAGTGAGCTAGCTCAGAACGAAAGAACTGTGCTTCCTACACAAACGGGGCATATCTAGTTCAACTCAGTATTGGAAACTGAGTAAAACAGGAGCTTCTCTTCAGTCCAATACACTGTACTGGCTGGGAACAGACGCGAATGCGATTTGCACTGTATATGGCCAGAAAAGCACAAGTGTGCTGTTCTTAGCCTGAATGAACACTTGCTGCTAGAACTTGAATCTCAACGTGATTCAACTCCGTTTAGGAAGTTTAATTGAACCCTAGTGTGCCATGCAAGAAAAACACTCTGTTTTAGAGAAAACAGCATTCTTTCACTCTACTGTGTTTCCTATAGGGCACGTTCAGTGAGCTAGCTCAGAACAAAAGAACTGTGCTTCCTACACAAACGGGGCATATCTAGTTCAACTCAGTATTGGAAACTGAGTAAAACAGGAGCTTCTCTTCAGTCCAATACACTGTACTGGCTGGGAACAGACGCGAATGCTATTTGCACTGTATATGGCCAGAAAAGCACAAGTGTGCTGTTCTTAGCCTGAATGAACACTTGCTGCTAGAACTTGAATCTCAACGTGATTCAACTCCGTTTAGGAAGTTTAATTGAACCCTAGTGTGCCATGCAAGAAAAACACTCTGTTTTAGAGAAAACAGCATTCTTTCACTCTACTGTGTTTCCTATAGGGCACGTACAGTGAGCTAGCTCAGAACAAAAGAACTGTGCTTCCTACACAAACGGGGCATATCTAGTTCAACTCAGTATTGGAAACTGAGTAAAACAGGAGCTTCTCTTCAGTCCAATACACTGTACTGGCTGGGAACAGACGCGAATGCTATTTGCACTGTATATGGCCAGAAAAGCACAAGTGTGCTGTTCTTAGCCTGAATGAACACTTGCTGCTAGAACTTGAATCTCAACGTGATTCAACTCCGTTTAGGAAGTTTAATTGAACCCTAGTGTGCCATGCAAGAAAAACACTCTGTTTTAGAGAAAACAGCATTCTTTCACTCTCCTGTGTTTCCTATAGGGCACGTACAGTGAGCTAGCTCAGAACGAAAGAACTGTGCTTCCTACACAAACGGGGCATATCTAGTTCAACTCAGTATTGGAAACTGAGTAAAACAGGAGCTTCTCTTCAGTCCAATACACTGTACTGGCTGGGAACAGACGCGAATGCTATTTGCACTGTATATGGCCAGAAAAGCACAAGTGTGCTGTTCTTAGCCTGAATGAACACTTGCTGCTAGAACTTGAATCTCAACGTGATTCAACTCCGTTTAGGAAGTTTAATTGAACCCTAGTGTGCCATGCAAGAAAAACACTCTGTTTTAGAGAAAACAGCATTCTTTCACTCTCCTGTGTTTCCTATAGGGCACGTACAGTGAGCTAGCTCAGAACGAAAGAACTGTGCTTCCTACACAAACGGGGCATATCTAGTTCAACTCAGTATTGGAAACTGAGTAAAACAGGAGCTTCTCTTCAGTCCAATACACTGTACTGGCTGGGAACAGACGCGAATGCTATTTGCACTGTATATGGCCAGAAAAGCACAAGTGTGCTGTTCTTAGCCTGAATGAACACTTGCTGCTAGAACTTGAATCTCAACGTGATTCAACTCCGTTTAGGAAGTTTAATTGAACCCTAGTGTGCCATGCAAGAAAAACACTCTGTTTTAGAGAAAACAGCATTCTTTCACTCTACTGTGTTTCCTATAGGGCACGTTCAGTGAGCTAGCTCAGAACAAAAGAACTGTGCTTCCTACACAAACGGGGCATATCTAGTTCAACTCAGTATTGGAAACTGAGTAAAACAGGAGCTTCTCTTCAGTCCAATACACTGTACTGGCTGGGAACAGACGCGAATGCTATTTGCACTGTATATGGCCAGAAAAGCACAAGTGTGCTGTTCTTAGCCTGAATGAACACTTGCTGCTAGAACTTGAATCTCAACGTGATTCAACTCCGTTTAGGAAGTTTAATTGAACCCTAGTGTGCCATGCAAGTAAAACACTCTGTTTTAGAGAAAACAGCATTCTTTCACTCTACTGTGTTTCCTATAGGGCACGTACAGTGAGCTAGCTCAGAACAAAAGAACTGTGCTTCCTACACAAACGGGGCATATCTAGTTCAACTCAGTATTGGAAACTGAGTAAAACAGGAGCTTCTCTTCAGTCCAATACACTGTACTGGCTGGGAACAGACGCGAATGCTATTTGCACTGTATATGGCCAGAAAAGCACAAGTGTGCTGTTCTTAGCCTGAATGAACACTTGCTGCTAGAACTTGAATCTCAACGTGATTCAACTCCGTTTAGGAAGTTTAATTGAACCCTAGTGTGCCATGCAAGTAAAACACTCTGTTTTAGAGAAAACAGCATTCTTTCACTCTACTGTGTTTCCTATAGGGCACGTACAGTGAGCTAGCTCAGAACAAAAGAACTGTGCTTCCTACACAAACGGGGCATAGCTAGTTCAACTCAGTATTGGAAACTGAGTAAAACAGGAGCTTCTCTTCAGTCCAATACACTGTACTGGCTGGGAACAGACGCGAATGCTATTTGCACTGTATATGGCCAGAAAAGCACAAGTGTGCTGTTCTTAGCCTGAATGAACACTTGCTGCTAGAACTTGAATCTCAACGTGATTCAACTCCGTTTAGGAAGTTTAATTGAACCCTAGTGTGCCATGCAAGAAAAACACTCTGTTTTAGAGAAAACAGCATTCTTTCACTCTACTGTGTTTCCTATAGGGCACGTACAGTGAGCTAGCTCAGAACAAAAGAACTGTGCTTCCTACACAAACGGGGCATATCTAGTTCAACTCAGTATTGGAAACTGAGTAAAACAGGAGCTTCTCTTCAGTCCAATACACTGTACTGGCTGGGAACAGACGCGAATGCTATTTGCACTGTATATGGCCAGAAAAGCACAAGTGTGCTGTTCTTAGCCTGAATGAACACTTGCTGCTAGAACTTGAATCTCAACGTGATTCAACTCCGTTTAGGAAGTTTAATTGAACCCTAGTGTGCCATGCAAGAAAAACACTCTGTTTTAGAGAAAACAGCATTCGTTCACTCTCCTGTGTTTCCAATAGGGCACGTACAGTGAGCTAGCTCAGAACAAAAGAACTGTGCTTCCTACACAAACGGGGCATATCTAGTTCAACTCAGTATTGGAAACTGAGTAAAACAGGAGCTTCTCTTCAGTCCAATACACTGTACTGGCTGGGAACAGACGCGAATGCTATTTGCACTGTATATGGCCAGAAAAGCACAAGTGTGCTGTTCTTAGCCTGAATGAACACTTGCTGCTAGAACTTGAATCTCAACGTGATTCAACTCCGTTTAGGAAGTTTAATTGAACCCTAGTGTGCCATGCAAGTAAAACACTCTGTTTTAGAGAAAACAGCATTCTTTCACTCTACTGTGTTTCCTATAGGGCACGTACAGTGAGCTAGCTCAGAACAAAAGAACTGTGCTTCCTACACAAACGGGGCATATCTAGTTCAACTCAGTATTGGAAACTGAGTAAAACAGGAGCTTCTCTTCAGTCCAATACACTGTACTGGCTGGGAACAGACGCGAATGCTATTTGCACTGTATATGGCCAGAAAAGCACAAGTGTGCTGTTCTTAGCCTGAATGAACACTTGCTGCTAGAACTTGAATCTCAACGTGATTCAACTCCGTTTAGGAAGTTTAATTGAACCCTAGTGTGCCATGCAAGAAAAACACTCTGTTTTAGAGAAAACAGCATTCTTTCACTCTACTGTGTTTCCTATAGGGCACGTAAAGTGAGCTAGCTCAGAACAAAAGAACTGTGCTTCCTACACAAACGGGGCATATCTAGTTCAACTCAGTATTGGAAACTGAGTAAAACAGGAGCTTCTCTTCAGTCCAATACACTGTACTGGCTGGGAACAGACGCGAATGCTATTTGCACTGTATATGGCCAGAAAAGCACAAGTGTGCTGTTCTTAGCCTGAATGAACACTTGCTGCTAGAACTTGAATCTCAACGTGATTCAACTCCGTTTAGGAAGTTTAATTGAACCCTAGTGTGCCATGCAAGAAAAACACTCTGTTTTAGAGAAAACAGCATTCTTTCACTCTACTGTGTTTCCTATAGGGCACGTACAGTGAGCTAGCTCAGAACAAAAGAACTGTGCTTCCTACACAAACGGGGCATATCTAGTTCAACTCAGTATTGGAAACTGAGTAAAACAGGAGCTTCTCTTCAGTCCAATACACTGTACTGGCTGGGAACAGACGCGAATGCTATTTGCACTGTATATGGCCAGAAAAGCACAAGTGTGCTGTTCTTAGCCTGAATGAACACTTGCTGCTAGAACTTGAATCTCAACGTGATTCAACTCCGTTTAGGAAGTTTAATTGAACCCTAGTGTGCCATGCAAGTAAAACACTCTGTTTTAGAGAAAACAGCATTCTTTCACTCTACTGTGTTTCCTATAGGGCACGTACAGTGAGCTAGCTCAGAACAAAAGAACTGTGCTTCCTACACAAACGGGGCATATCTAGTTCAACTCAGTATTGGAAACTGAGTAAAACAGGAGCTTCTCTTCAGTCCAATACACTGTACTGGCTGGGAACAGACGCGAATGCTATTTGCACTGTATATGGCCAGAAAAGCACAAGTGTGCTGTTATTAGCCTGAATGAACACTTGCTGCTAGAACTTGAATCTCAACGTGATTCAACTCCGTTTAGGAAGTTTAATTGAACCCTAGTGTGCCATGCAAGAAAAACACTCTGTTTTAGAGAAAACAGCATTCTTTCACTCTACTGTGTTTCCTATAGGGCACGTACAGTGAGCTAGCTCAGAACAAAAGAACTGTGCTTCCTACACAAACGGGGCATATCTAGTTCAACTCAGTATTGGAAACTGAGTAAAACAGGAGCTTCTCTTCAGTCCAATACACTGTACTGGCTGGGAACAGACGCGAATGCTATTTGCACTGTATATGGCCAGAAAAGCACAAGTGTGCTGTTCTTAGCCTGAATGAACACTTGCTGCTAGAACTTGAATCTCAACGTGATTCAACTCCGTTTAGGAAGTTTAATTGAACCCTAGTGTGCCATGCAAGTAAAACACTCTGTTTTAGAGAAAACAGCATTCTTTCACTCTACTGTGTTTCCTATAGGGCACGTACAGTGAGCTAGCTCAGAACAAAAGAACTGTGCTTCCTACACAAATGGGGCATATCTAGTTCAACTCAGTATTGGAAACTGAGTAAAACAGGAGCTTCTCTTCAGTCCAATACACTGTACTGGCTGGGAACAGACGCGAATGCTATTTGCACTGTATATGGCCAGAAAAGCACAAGTGTGCTGTTCTTAGCCTGAATGAACACTTGCTGCTAGAACTTGAATCTCAACGTGATTCAACTCCGTTTAGGAAGTTTAATTGAACCCTAGTGTGCCATGCAAGAAAAACACTCTGTTTTAGAGAAAACAGCATTCTTTCACTCTACTGTGTTTCCTATAGGGCACGTAAAGTGAGCTAGCTCAGAACAAAAGAACTGTGCTTCCTACACAAACGGGGCATATCTAGTTCAACTCAGTATTGGAAACTGAGTAAAACAGGAGCTTCTCTTCAGTCCAATACACTGTACTGGCTGGGAACAGACGCGAATGCTATTTGCACTGTATATGGCCAGAAAAGCACAAGTGTGCTGTTCTTAGCCTGAATGAACACTTGCTGCTAGAACTTGAATCTCAACGTGATTCAACTCCGTTTAGGAAGTTTAATTGAACCCTAGTGTGCCATGCAAGAAAAACACTCTGTTTTAGAGAAAACAGCATTCTTTCACTCTACTGTGTTTCCTATAGGGCACGTACAGTGAGCTAGCTCAGAACAAAAGAACTGTGCTTCCTACACAAACGGGGCATATCTAGTTCAACTCAGTATTGGAAACTGAGTAAAACAGGAGCTTCTCTTCAGTCCAATACACTGTACTGGCTGGGAACAGACGCGAATGCTATTTGCACTGTATATGGCCAGAAAAGCACAAGTGTGCTGTTCTTAGCCTGAATGAACACTTGCTGCTAGAACTTGAATCTCAACGTGATTCAACTCCGTTTAGGAAGTTTAATTGAACCCTAGTGTGCCATGCAAGAAAAACACTCTGTTTTAGAGAAAACAGCATTCTTTCACTCTACTGTGTTTCCTATAGGGCACGTAAAGTGAGCTAGCTCAGAACAAAAGAACTGTGCTTCCTACACAAACGGGGCATATCTAGTTCAACTCAGTATTGGAAACTGAGTAAAACAGGAGCTTCTCTTCAGTCCAATACACTGTACTGGCTGGGAACAGACGCGAATGCTATTTGCACTGTATATGGCCAGAAAAGCACAAGTGTGCTGTTCTTAGCCTGAATGAACACTTGCTGCTAGAACTTGAATCTCAACGTAATTCAACTCCGTTTAGGAAGTTTAATTGAACCCTAGTGTGCCATGCAAGAAAAACACTCTGTTTTAGAGAAAACAGCATTCTTTCACTCTACTGTGTTTCCTATAGGGCACGTACAGTGAGCTAGCTCAGAACAAAAGAACTGTGCTTCCTACACAAACGGGGCATATCTAGTTCAACTCAGTATTGGAAACTGAGTAAAACAGGAGCTTCTCTTCAGTCCAATACACTGTACTGGCTGGGAACAGACGCGAATGCTATTTGCACTGTATATGGCCAGAAAAGCACAAGTGTGCTGTTCTTAGCCTGAATGAACACTTGCTGCTAGAACTTGAATCTCAACGTGATTCAACTCCGTTTAGGAAGTTTAATTGAACCCTAGTGTGCCATGCAAGAAAAACACTCTGTTTTAGAGAAAACAGCATTCTTTCACTCTACTGTGTTTCCTATAGGGCACGTACAGTGAGCTAGCTCAGAACAAAAGAACTGTGCTTCCTACACAAACGGGGCATATCTAGTTCAACTCAGTATTGGAAACTGAGTAAAACAGGAGCTTCTCTTCAGTCCAATACACTGTACTGGCTGGGAACAGACGCGAATGCTATTTGCACTGTATATGGCCAGAAAAGCACAAGTGTGCTGTTCTTAGCCTGAATGAACACTTGCTGCTAGAACTTGAATCTCAACGTGATTCAACTCCGTTTAGGAAGTTTAATTGAACCCTAGTGTGCCATGCAAGTAAAACACTCTGTTTTAGAGAAAACAGCATTCTTTCACTCTACTGTGTTTCCTATAGGGCACGTACAGTGAGCTAGCTCAGAACAAAAGAACTGTGCTTCCTACACAAACGGGGCATAGCTAGTTCAACTCAGTATTGGAAACTGAGTAAAACAGGAGCTTCTCTTCAGTCCAATACACTGTACTGGCTGGGAACAGACGCGAATGCTATTTGCACTGTATATGGCCAGAAAAGCACAAGTGTGCTGTTCTTAGCCTGAATGAACACTTGCTGCTAGAACTTGAATCTCAACGTGATTCAACTCCGTTTAGGAAGTTTAATTGAACCCTAGTGTGCCATGCAAGAAAAACACTCTGTTTTAGAGAAAACAGCATTCTTTCACTCTACTGTGTTTCCTATAGGGCACGTACAGTGAGCTAGCTCAGAACAAAAGAACTGTGCTTCCTACACAAACGGGGCATATCTAGTTCAACTCAGTATTGGAAACTGAGTAAAACAGGAGCTTCTCTTCAGTCCAATACACTGTACTGGCTGGGAACAGACGCGAATGCTATTTGCACTGTATATGGCCAGAAAAGCACAAGTGTGCTGTTCTTAGCCTGAATGAACACTTGCTGCTAGAACTTGAATCTCAACGTGATTCAACTCCGTTTAGGAAGTTTAATTGAACCCTAGTGTGCCATGCAAGTAAAACACTCTGTTTTAGAGAAAACAGCATTCTTTCACTCTACTGTGTTTCCTATAGGGCACGTACAGTGAGCTAGCTCAGAACAAAAGAACTGTGCTTCCTACACAAACGGGGCATATCTAGTTCAACTCAGTATTGGAAACTGAGTAAAACAGGAGCTTCTCTTCAGTCCAATACACTGTACTGGCTGGGAACAGACGCGAATGCTATTTGCACTGTATATGGACAGAAAAGCACAAGTGTGCTGTTCTTAGCCTGAATGAACACTTGCTGCTAGAACTTGAATCTCAACGTGATTCAACTCCGTTTAGGAAGTTTAATTGAACCCTAGTGTGCCATGCAAGTAAAACACTCTGTTTTAGAGAAAACAGCATTCTTTCACTCTACTGTGTTTCCTATAGGGCACGTACAGTGAGCTAGCTCAGAACAAAAGAACTGTGCTTCCTACACAAACGGGGCATATCTAGTTCAACTCAGTATTGGAAACTGAGTAAAACAGGAGCTTCTCTTCAGTCCAATACACTGTACTGGCTGGGAACAGACGCGAATGCTATTTGCACTGTATATGGCCAGAAAAGCACAAGTGTGCTGTTCTTAGCCTGAATGAACACTTGCTGCTAGAACTTGAATCTCAACGTGATTCAACTCCGTTTAGGAAGTTTAATTGAACCCTAGTGTGCCATGCAAGAAAAACACTCTGTTTTAGAGAAAACAGCATTCTTTCACTCTAC
Organism: Peromyscus maniculatus bairdii; assembly: GCF_049852395.1. Taxonomy (NCBI): domain Eukaryota; kingdom Metazoa; phylum Chordata; class Mammalia; order Rodentia; family Cricetidae; genus Peromyscus; species Peromyscus maniculatus. The sequence goes on along the minus strand of NC_134865.1, from coordinate 40,848,455 downwards.
TGTGTTTCCTAAAGGGCACGTACAGTGAGCTAGCTCAGAACAAAAGAACTGTGCTTCCTACACAAACGGGGCATATCTAGTTCAACTCAGTATTGGAAACTGAGTAAAACAGGAGCTTCTCTTCAGTCCAATACACTGTACTGGCTGGGAACAGACGCGAATGCTATTTGCACTGTATATGGCCAGAAAAGCACAAGTGTGCTGTTCTTAGCCTGAATGAACACTTGCTGCTAGAACTTGAATCTCAACGTGATTCAACTCCGTTTAGGAAGTTTAATTGAACCCTAGTGTGCCATGCAAGAAAAACACTCTGTTTTAGAGAAAACAGCATTCTTTCACTCTACTGTGTTTCCTATAGGGCACGTACAGTGAGCTAGCTCAGAACAAAAGAACTGTGCTTCCTACACAAACGGGGCATATCTAGTTCAACTCAGTATTGGAAACTGAGTAAAACAGGAGCTTCTCTTCAGTCCAATACACTGTACTGGCTGGGAACAGACGCGAATGCTATTTGCACTGTATATGGCCAGGAAAGCACAAGTGTGCTGTTCTTAGCCTGAATGAACACTTGCTGCTAGAACTTGAATCTCAACGTGATTCAACTCCGTTTAGGAAGTTTAATTGAACCCTAGTGTGCCATGCAAGAAAAACACTCTGTTTTAGAGAAAACAGCATTCTTTCACTCTACTGTGTTTCCTATAGGGCACGTACAGTGAGCTAGCTCAGAACAAAAGAACTGTGCTTCCTACACAAACGGGGCATATCTAGTTCAACTCAGTATTGGAAACTGAGTAAAACAGGAGCTTCTCTTCAGTCCAATACACTGTACTGGCTGGGAACAGACGCGAATGCTATTTGCACTGTATATGGCCAGAAAAGCACAAGTGTGCTGTTCTTAGCCTGAATGAACACTTGCTGCTAGAACTTGAATCTCAACGTGATTCAACTCCGTTTAGGAAGTTTAATTGAACCCTAGTGTGCCATGCAAGTAAAACACTCTGTTTTAGAGAAAACAGCATTCTTTCACTCTACTGTGTTTCCTATAGGGCACATACAGTGAGCTAGCTCAGAACAAAAGAACTGTGCTTCCTACACAAACGGGGCATATCTAGTTCAACTCAGTATTGGAAACTGAGTAAAACAGGAGCTTCTCTTCAGTCCAATACACTGTACTGGCTGGGAACAGATGCGAATGCTATTTGCACTGTATATGGCCAGAAAAGCACAAGTGTGCTGTTCTTAGCCTGAATGAACACTTGCTGCTAGAACTTGAATCTCAACGTGATTCAACTCCGTTTAGGAAGTTTAATTGAACCCTAGTGTGCCATGCAAGAAAAACACTCTGTTTTAGAGAAAACAGCATTCTTTCACTCTACTGTGTTTCCTATAGGGCACGTACAGTGAGCTAGCTCAGAACAAAAGAACTGTGCTTCCTACACAAACGGGGCATATCTAGTTCAACTCAGTATTGGAAACTGAGTAAAACAGGAGCTTCTCTTCAGTCCAATACACTGTACTGGCTGGGAACAGACGCGAATGCTATTTGCACTGTATATGGCCAGAAAAGCACAAGTGTGCTGTTCTTAGCCTGAATGAACACTTGCTGCTAGAACTTGAATCTCAACGTGATGCAACTCCGTTTAGGAAGTTTAATTGAACCCTAGTGTGCCATGCAAGTAAAACACTCTGTTTTAGAGAAAACAGCATTCTTTCACTCTACTGTGTTTCCTATAGGGCACGTACAGTGAGCTAGCTCAGAACAAAAGAACTGTGCTTCCTACACAAACGGGGCATATCTAGTTCAACTCAGTATTGGAAACTGAGTAAAACAGGAGCTTCTCTTCAGTCCAATACACTGTACTGGCTGGGAACAGACGCGAATGCTATTTGCACTGTATATGGCCAGAAAAGCACAAGTGTGCTGTTCTTAGCCTGAATGAACACTTGCTGCTAGAACTTGAATCTCAACGTGATTCAACTCCGTTTAGGAAGTTTAATTGAACCCTAGTGTGCCATGCAAGAAAAACACTCTGTTTTAGAGAAAACAGCATTCTTTCACTCTACTGTGTTTCCTATAGGGCACGTACAGTGAGCTAGCTCAGAACAAAAGAACTGTGCTTCCTACACAAACGGGGCATATCTAGTTCAACTCAGTATTGGAAACTGAGTAAAACAGGAGCTTCTCTTCAGTCCAATACACTGTACTGGCTGGGAACAGACGCGAATGCTATTTGCACTGTATATGGACAGAAAAGCACAAGTGTGCTGTTCTTAGCCTGAATGAACACTTGCTGCTAGAACTTGAATCTCAACGTGATGCAACTCCGTTTAGGAAGTTTAATTGAACCCTAGTGTGCCATGCAAGAAAAACACTCTGTTTTAGAGAAAACAGCATTCTTTCACTCTCCTGTGTTTCCTATAGGGCACGTACAGTGAGCTAGCTCAGAACAAAAGAACTGTGCTTCCTACACAAACGGGGCATATCTAGTTCAACTCAGTATTGGAAACTGAGTAAAACAGGAGCTTCTCTTCAGTCCAATACACTGTACTGGCTGGGAACAGACGCGAATGCTATTTGCACTGTATATGGCCAGAAAAGCACAAGTGTGCTGTTCTTAGCCTGAATGAACACTTGCTGCTAGAACTTGAATCTCAACGTGATTCAACTCCGTTTAGGAAGTTTAATTGAACCCTAGTGTGCCATGCAAGAAAAACACTCTGTTTTAGAGAAAACAGCATTCTTTCACTCTACTGTGTTTCCTATAGGGCACGTACAGTGAGCTAGCTCAGAACAAAAGAACTGTGCTTCCTACACAAACGGGGCATATCTAGTTCAACTCAGTATTGGAAACTGAGTAAAACAGGAGCTTCTCTTCAGTCCAATACACTGTACTGGCTGGGAACAGACGCGAATGCTATTTGCACTGTATATGGCCAGAAAAGCACAAGTGTGCTGTTCTTAGCCTGAATGAACACTTGCTGCTAGAACTTGAATCTCAACGTGATTCAACTCCGTTTAGGAAGTTTAATTGAACCCTAGTGTGCCATGCAAGAAAAACACTCTGTTTTAGAGAAAACAGCATTCTTTCACTCTACTGTGTTTCCTATAGGGCACGTACAGTGAGCTAGCTCAGAACAAAAGAACTGTGCTTCCTACACAAACGGGGCATATCTAGTTCAACTCAGTATTGGAAACTGAGTAAAACAGGAGCTTCTCTTCAGTCCAATACACTGTACTGGCTGGGAACAGACGCGAATGCTATTTGCACTGTATATGGCCAGAAAAGCACAAGTGTGCTGTTCTTAGCCTGAATGAACACTTGCTGCTAGAACTTGAATCTCAACGTGATTCAACTCCGTTTAGGAAGTTTAATTGAACCCTAGTGTGCCATGCAAGTAAAACACTCTGTTTTAGAGAAAACAGCATTCTTTCACTCTACTGTGTTTCCTATAGGGCACGTACAGTGAGCTAGCTCAGAACAAAAGAACTGTGCTTCCTACACAAACGGGGCATATCTAGTTCAACTCAGTATTGGAAACTGAGTAAAACAGGAGCTTCTCTTCAGTCCAATACACTGTACTGGCTGGGAACAGACGCGAATGCTATTTGCACTGTATATGGCCAGAAAAGCACAAGTGTGCTGTTCTTAGCCTGAATGAACACTTGCTGCTAGAACTTGAATCTCAACGTGATTCAACTCCGTTTAGGAAGTTTAATTGAACCCTAGTGTGCCATGCAAGAAAAACACTCTGTTTTAGAGAAAACAGCATTCTTTCACTCTACTGTGTTTCCTATAGGGCACGTACAGTGAGCTAGCTCAGAACAAAAGAACTGTGCTTCCTACACAAACGGGGCATATCTAGTTCAACTCAGTATTGGAAACTGAGTAAAACAGGAGCTTCTCTTCAGTCCAATACACTGTACTGGCTGGGAACAGACGCGAATGCTATTTGCACTGTATATGGCCAGAAAAGCACAAGTGTGCTGATCTTAGCCTGAATGAACACTTGCTGCTAGAACTTGAATCTCAACGTGATGCAACTCCGTTTAGGAAGTTTAATTGAACCCTAGTGTGCCATGCAAGAAAAACACTCTGTTTTAGAGAAAACAGCATTCTTTCACTCTCCTGTGTTTCCTATAGGGCACGTACAGTGAGCTAGCTCAGAACAAAAGAACTGTGCTTCCTACACAAACGGGGCATATCTAGTTCAACTCAGTATTGGAAACTGAGTAAAACAGGAGCTTCTCTTCAGTCCAATACACTGTACTGGCTGGGAACAGACGCGAATGCTATTTGCACTGTATATGGCCAGAAAAGCACAAGTGTGCTGTTCTTAGCCTGAATGAACACTTGCTGCTAGAACTTGAATCTCAACGTGATTCAACTCCGTTTAGGAAGTTTAATTGAACCCTAGTGTGCCATGCAAGTAAAACACTCTGTTTTAGAGAAAACAGCATTCTTTCACTCTACTGTGTTTCCTATAGGGCACGTACAGTGAGCTAGCTCAGAACAAAAGAACTGTGCTTCCTACACAAACGGGGCATATCTAGTTCAACTCAGTATTGGAAACTGAGTAAAACAGGAGCTTCTCTTCAGTCCAATACACTGTACTGGCTGGGAACAGACGCGAATGCTATTTGCACTGTATATGGCCAGAAAAGCACAAGTGTGCTGTTCTTAGCCTGAATGAACACTTGCTGCTAGAACTTGAATCTCAACGTGATTCAACTCCGTTTAGGAAGTTTAATTGAACCCTAGTGTGCCATGCAAGAAAAACACTCTGTTTTAGAGAAAACAGCATTCTTTCACTCTACTGTGTTTCCTATAGGGCACGTACAGTGAGCTAGCTCAGAACAAAAGAACTGTGCTTCCTACACAAACGGGGCATATCTAGTTCAACTCAGTATTGGAAACTGAGTAAAACAGGAGCTTCTCTTCAGTCCAATACACTGTACTGGCTGGGAACAGACGCGAATGCTATTTGCACTGTATATGGCCAGAAAAGCACAAGTGTGCTGTTCTTAGCCTGAATGAACACTTGCTGCTAGAACTTGAATCTCAACGTGATTCAACTCCGTTTAGGAAGTTTAATTGAACCCTAGTGTGCCATGCAAGAAAAACACTCTGTTTTAGAGAAAACAGCATTCTTTCACTCTCCTGTGTTTCCTATAGGGCACGTACAGTGAGCTAGCTCAGAACAAAAGAACTGTGCTTCCTACACAAACGGGGCATATCTAGTTCAACTCAGTATTGGAAACTGAGTAAAACAGGAGCTTCTCTTCAGTCCAATACACTGTACTGGCTGGGAACAGACGCGAATGCTATTTGCACTGTATATGGCCAGAAAAGCACAAGTGTGCTGTTCTTAGCCTGAATGAACACTTGCTGCTAGAACTTGAATCTCAACGTGATTCAACTCCGTTTAGGAAGTTTAATTGAACCCTAGTGTGCCATGCAAGAAAAACACTCTGTTTTAGAGAAAACAGCATTCTTTCACTCTACTGTGTTTCCTAAAGGGCACGTACAGTGAGCTAGCTCAGAACAAAAGAACTGTGCTTCCTACACAAACGGGGCATATCTAGTTCAACTCAGTATTGGAAACTGAGTAAAACAGGAGCTTCTCTTCAGTCCAATACACTGTACTGGCTGGGAACAGACGCGAATGCTATTTGCACTGTATATGGCCAGAAAAGCACAAGTGTGCTGTTCTTAGCCTGAATGAACACTTGCTGCTAGAACTTGAATCTCAACGTGATTCAACTCCGTTTAGGAAGTTTAATTGAACCCTAGTGTGCCATGCAAGAAAAACACTCTGTTTTAGAGAAAACAGCATTCTTTCACTCTACTGTGTTTCCTATAGGGCACGTACAGTGAGCTAGCTCAGAACAAAAGAACTGTGCTTCCTACACAAACGGGGCATATCTAGTTCAACTCAGTATTGGAAACTGAGTAAAACAGGAGCTTCTCTTCAGTCCAATACACTGTACTGGCTGGGAACAGACGCGAATGCTATTTGCACTGTATATGGACAGAAAAGCACAAGTGTGCTGTTCTTAGCCTGAATGAACACTTGCTGCTAGAACTTGAATCTCAACGTGATTCAACTCCGTTTAGGAAGTTTAATTGAACCCTAGTGTGCCATGCAAGAAAAACACTCTGTTTTAGAGAAAACAGCATTCTTTCACTCTACTGTGTTTCCTAAAGGGCACGTACAGTGAGCTAGCTCAGAACAAAAGAACTGTGCTTCCTACACAAACGGGGCATATCTAGTTCAACTCAGTATTGGAAACTGAGTAAAACAGGAGCTTCTCTTCAGTCCAATACACTGTACTGGCTGGGAACAGACGCGAATGCTATTTGCACTGTATATGGCCCGAAAAGCACAAGTGTGCTGTTCTTAGCCTGAATGAACACTTGCTGCTAGAACTTGAATCTCAACGTGATTCAACTCCGTTTAGGAAGTTTAATTGAACCCTAGTGTGCCATGCAAGAAAAACACTCTGTTTTAGAGAAAACAGCATTCTTTCACTCTACTGTGTTTCCTATAGGGCACGTACAGTGAGCTAGCTCAGAACAAAAGAACTGTGCTTCCTACACAAACGGGGCATATCTAGTTCAACTCAGTATTGGAAACTGAGTAAAACAGGAGCTTCTCTTCAGTCCAATACACTGTACTGGCTGGGAACAGACGCGAATGCTATTTGCACTGTATATGGCCAGAAAAGCACAAGTGTGCTGTTCTTAGCCTGAATGAACACTTGCTGCTAGAACTTGAATCTCAACGTGATTCAACTCCGTTTAGGAAGTTTAATTGAACCCTAGTGTGCCATGCAAGAAAAACACTCTGTTTTAGAGAAAACAGCATTCTTTCACTCTACTGTGTTTCCTATAGGGCACGTACAGTGAGCTAGCTCAGAACAAAAGAACTGTGCTTCCTACACAAACGGGGCATATCTAGTTCAACTCAGTATTGGAAACTGAGTAAAACAGGAGCTTCTCTTCAGTCCAATACACTGTACTGGCTGGGAACAGACGCGAATGCTATTTGCACTGTATATGGCCAGAAAAGCACAAGTGTGCTGATCTTAGCCTGAATGAACACTTGCTGCTAGAACTTGAATCTCAACGTGATGCAACTCCGTTTAGGAAGTTTAATTGAACCCTAGTGTGCCATGCAAGAAAAACACTCTGTTTTAGAGAAAACAGCATTCTTTCACTCTCCTGTGTTTCCTATAGGGCACGTACAGTGAGCTAGCTCAGAACAAAAGAACTGTGCTTCCTACACAAACGGGGCATATCTAGTTCAACTCAGTATTGGAAACTGAGTAAAACAGGAGCTTCTCTTCAGTCCAATACACTGTACTGGCTGGGAACAGACGCGAATGCTATTTGCACTGTATATGGCCAGAAAAGCACAAGTGTGCTGTTCTTAGCCTGAATGAACACTTGCTGCTAGAACTTGAATCTCAACGTGATTCAACTCCGTTTAGGAAGTTTAATTGAACCCTAGTGTGCCATGCAAGTAAAACACTCTGTTTTAGAGAAAACAGCATTCTTTCACTCTACTGTGTTTCCTATAGGGCACGTACAGTGAGCTAGCTCAGAACAAAAGAACTGTGCTTCCTACACAAACGGGGCATATCTAGTTCAACTCAGTATTGGAAACTGAGTAAAACAGGAGCTTCTCTTCAGTCCAATACACTGTACTGGCTGGGAACAGACGCGAATGCTATTTGCACTGTATATGGCCAGAAAAGCACAAGTGTGCTGTTCTTAGCCTGAATGAACACTTGCTGCTAGAACTTGAATCTCAACGTGATTCAACTCCGTTTAGGAAGTTTAATTGAACCCTAGTGTGCCATGCAAGAAAAACACTCTGTTTTAGAGAAAACAGCATTCTTTCACTCTACTGTGTTTCCTATAGGGCACGTACAGTGAGCTAGCTCAGAACAAAAGAACTGTGCTTCCTACACAAACGGGACATATCTAGTTCAACTCAGTATTGGAAACTGAGTAAAACAGGAGCTTCTCTTCAGTCCAATACACTGTACTGGCTGGGAACAGACGCGAATGCTATTTGCACTGTATATGGACAGAAAAGCACAAGTGTGCTGTTCTTAGCCTGAATGAACACTTGCTGCTAGAACTTGAATCTCAACGTGATTCAACTCCGTTTAGGAAGTTTAATTGAACCCTAGTGTGCCATGCAAGAAAAACACTCTGTTTTAGAGAAAACAGCATTCTTTCACTCTCCTGTGTTTCCAATAGGGCACGTACAGTGAGCTAGCTCAGAACAAAAGAACTGTGCTTCCTACACAAACGGGGCATATCTAGTTCAACTCAGTATTGGAAACTGAGTAAAACAGGAGCTTCTCTTCAGTCCAATACACTGTACTGGCTGGGAACAGAAGCGAATGCTATTTGCACTGTATATGGCCAGAAAAGCACAAGTGTGCTGTTCTTAGCCTGAATGAACACTTGCTGCTAGAACTTGAATCTCAACGTGATTCAACTCCGTTTAGGAAGTTTAATTGAACCCTAGTGTGCCATGCAAGAAAAACACTCTGTTTTAGAGAAAACAGCATTCTTTCACTCTCCTGTGTTTCCTATAGGGCACGTACAGTGAGCTAGCTCAGAACAAAAGAACTGTGCTTCCTACACAAACGGGGCATATCTAGTTCAACTCAGTATTGGAAACTGAGTAAAACAGGAGCTTCTCTTCAGTCCAATACACTGTACTGGCTGGGAACAGACGCGAATGCTATTTGCACTGTATATGGCCAGAAAAGCACAAGTGTGCTGTTCTTAGCCTGAATGAACACTTGCTGCTAGAACTTGAATCTCAACGTGATTCAACTCCGTTTAGGAAGTTTAATTGAACCCTAGTGTGCCATGCAAGAAAAACACTCTGTTTTAGAGAAAACAGCATTCTTTCACTCTCCTGTGTTTCCTATAGGGCACGTACAGTGAGCTAGCTCAGAACAAAAGAACTGTGCTTCCTACACAAACGGGGCATATCTAGTTCAACTCAGTATTGGAAACTGAGTAAAACAGGAGCTTCTCTTCAGTCCAATACACTGTACTGGCTGGGAACAGACGCGAATGCTATTTGCACTGTATATGGCCAGAAAAGCACAAGTGTGCTGTTCTTAGCCTGAATGAACACTTGCTGCTAGAACTTGAATCTCAACGTGATTCAACTCCGTTTAGGAAGTTTAATTGAACCCTAGTGTGCCATGCAAGAAAAACACTCTGTTTTAGAGAAAACAGCATTCTTTCACTCTCCTGTGTTTCCTATAGGGCACGTACAGTGAGCTAGCTCAGAACAAAAGAACTGTGCTTCCTACACAAACGGGGCATATCTAGTTCAACTCAGTATTGGAAACTGAGTAAAACAGGAGCTTCTCTTCAGTCCAATACACTGTACTGGCTGGGAACAGACGCGAATGCTATTTGCACTGTATATGGCCAGAAAAGCACAAGTGTGCTGTTCTTAGCCTGAATGAACACTTGCTGCTAGAACTTGAATCTCAACGTGATTCAACTCCGTTTAGGAAGTTTAATTGAACCCTAGTGTGCCATGCAAGAAAAACACTCTGTTTTAGAGAAAACAGCATTCTTTCACTCTACTGTGTTTCCTAAAGGGCACGTACAGTGAGCTAGCTCAGAACAAAAGAACTGTGCTTCCTACACAAACGGGGCATATCTAGTTCAACTCAGTATTGGAAACTGAGTAAAACAGGAGCTTCTCTTCAGTCCAATACACTGTACTGGCTGGGAACAGACGCGAATGCTATTTGCACTGTATATGGCCAGAAAAGCACAAGTGTGCTGTTCTTAGCCTGAATGAACACTTGCTGCTAGAACTTGAATCTCAACGTGATTCAACTCCGTTTAGGAAGTTTAATTGAACCCTAGTGTGCCATGCAAGAAAAACACTCTGTTTTAGAGAAAACAGCATTCTTTCACTCTACTGTGTTTCCTATAGGGCACGTCCAGTGAGCTAGCTCAGAACAAAAGAACTGTGCTTCCTACACAAACGGGGCATATCTAGTTCAACTCAGTATTGGAAACTGAGTAAAACAGGAGCTTCTCTTCAGTCCAATACACTGTACTGGCTGGGAACAGACGCGAATGCTATTTGCACTGTATATGGACAGAAAAGCACAAGTGTGCTGTTCTTAGCCTGAATGAACACTTGCTGCTAGAACTTGAATCTCAACGTGATTCAACTCCGTTTAGGACGTTTAATTGAACCCTAGTGTGCCATGCAAGAAAAACACTCTGTTTTAGAGAAAACAGCATTCTTTCACTCTACTGTGTTTCCTATAGGGCACGTACAGTGAGCTAGCTCAGAACAAAAGAACTGTGCTTCCTACACAAACGGGGCATATCTAGTTCAACTCAGTATTGGAAACTGAGTAAAACAGGAGCTTCTCTTCAGTCCAATACACTGTACTGGCTGGGAACAGACGCGAATGCTATTTGCACTGTATATGGACAGAAAAGCACAACTGTGCTGTTCTTAGCCTGAATGAACACTTGCTGCTAGAACTTGAATCTCAACGTGATTCAACTCCGTTTAGGAAGTTTAATTGAACCCTAGTGTGCCATGCAAGAAAAACACTCTGTTTTAGAGAAAACAGCATTCTTTCACTCTACTGTGTTTCCTAAAGGGCACGTACAGTGAGCTAGCTCAGAACAAAAGAACTGTGCTTCCTACACAAACGGGGCATATCTAGTTCAACTCAGTATTGGAAACTGAGTAAAACAGGAGCTTCTCTTCAGTCCAATACACTGTACTGGCTGGGAACAGACGCGAATGCTATTTGCACTGTATATGGCCCGAAAAGCACAAGTGTGCTGTTCTTAGCCTGAATGAACACTTGCTGCTAGAACTTGAATCTCAACGTGATTCAACTCCGTTTAGGAAGTTTAATTGAACCCTAGTGTGCCATGCAAGAAAAACACTCTGTTTTAGAGAAAACAGCATTCTTTCACTCTACTGTGTTTCCTATAGGGCACGTACAGTGAGCTAGCTCAGAACAAAAGAACTGTGCTTCCTACACAAACGGGGCATATCTAGTTCAACTCAGTATTGGAAACTGAGTAAAACAGGAGCTTCTCTTCAGTCCAATACACTGTACTGGCTGGGAACAGACGCGAATGCTATTTGCACTGTATATGGCCAGAAAAGCACAAGTGTGCTGTTCTTAGCCTGAATGAACACTTGCTGCTAGAACTTGAATCTCAACGTGATTCAACTCCGTTTAGGAAGTTTAATTGAACCCTAGTGTGCCATGCAAGAAAAACACTCTGTTTTAGAGAAAACAGCATTCTTTCACTCTACTGTGTTTCCTATAGGGCACGTACAGTGAGCTAGCTCAGAACAAAAGAACTGTGCTTCCTACACAAACGGGGCATATCTAGTTCAACTCAGTATTGGAAACTGAGTAAAACAGGAGCTTCTCTTCAGTCCAATACACTGTACTGGCTGGGAACAGACGCGAATGCTATTTGCACTGTATATGGCCAGAAAAGCACAAGTGTGCTGATCTTAGCCTGAATGAACACTTGCTGCTAGAACTTGAATCTCAACGTGATGCAACTCCGTTTAGGAAGTTTAATTGAACCCTAGTGTGCCATGCAAGAAAAACACTCTGTTTTAGAGAAAACAGCATTCTTTCACTCTCCTGTGTTTCCTATAGGGCACGTACAGTGAGCTAGCTCAGAACAAAAGAACTGTGCTTCCTACACAAACGGGGCATATCTAGTTCAACTCAGTATTGGAAACTGAGTAAAACAGGAGCTTCTCTTCAGTCCAATACACTGTACTGGCTGGGAACAGACGCGAATGCTATTTGCACTGTATATGGCCAGAAAAGCACAAGTGTGCTGTTCTTAGCCTGAATGAACACTTGCTGCTAGAACTTGAATCTCAACGTGATTCAACTCCGTTTAGGAAGTTTAATTGAACCCTAGTGTGCCATGCAAGTAAAACACTCTGTTTTAGAGAAAACAGCATTCTTTCACTCTACTGTGTTTCCTATAGGGCACGTACAGTGAGCTAGCTCAGAACAAAAGAACTGTGCTTCCTACACAAACGGGGCATATCTAGTTCAACTCAGTATTGGAAACTGAGTAAAACAGGAGCTTCTCTTCAGTCCAATACACTGTACTGGCTGGGAACAGACGCGAATGCTATTTGCACTGTATATGGCCAGAAAAGCACAAGTGTGCTGTTCTTAGCCTGAATGAACACTTGCTGCTAGAACTTGAATCTCAACGTGATTCAACTCCGTTTAGGAAGTTTAATTGAACCCTAGTGTGCCATGCAAGAAAAACACTCTGTTTTAGAGAAAACAGCATTCTTTCACTCTACTGTGTTTCCTATAGGGCACGTACAGTGAGCTAGCTCAGAACAAAAGAACTGTGCTTCCTACACAAACGGGGCATATCTAGTTCAACTCAGTATTGGAAACTGAGTAAAACAGGAGCTTCTCTTCAGTCCAATACACTGTACTGGCTGGGAACAGACGCGAATGCTATTTGCACTGTATATGGCCAGAAAAGCACAAGTGTGCTGTTCTTAGCCTGAATGAACACTTGCTGCTAGAACTTGAATCTCAACGTGATTCAACTCCGTTTAGGAAGTTTAATTGAACCCTAGTGTGCCATGCAAGAAAAACACTCTGTTTTAGAGAAAACAGCATTCTTTCACTCTACTGTGTTTCCTATAGGACACGTAAAGTGAGCTAGCTCAGAACAAAAGAACTGTGCTTCCTACACAAACGGGGCATATCTAGTTCAACTCAGTATTGGAAACTGAGTAAAACAGGAGCTTCTCTTCAGTCCAATACACTGTACTGGCTGGGAACAGACGCGAATGCTATTTGCACTGTATATGGCCAGAAAAGCACAAGTGTGCTGTTCTTAGCCTGAATGAACACTTGCTGCTAGAACTTGAATCTCAACGTGATTCAACTCCGTTTAGGAAGTTTAATTGAACCCTAGTGTGCCATGCAAGAAAAACACTCTGTTTTAGAGAAAACAGCATTCTTTCACTCTCCTGTGTTTCCTATAGGGCACGTACAGTGAGCTAGCTCAGAACAAAAGAACTGTGCTTCCTACACAAACGGGGCATATCTAGTTCAACTCAGTATTGGAAACTGAGTAAAACAGGAGCTTCTCTTCAGTCCAATACACTGTACTGGCTGGGAACAGACGCGAATGCTATTTGCACTGTATATGGCCAGAAAAGCACAAGTGTGCTGTTCTTAGCCTGAATGAACACTTGCTGCTAGAACTTGAATCTCAACGTGATTCAACTCCGTTTAGGAAGTTTAATTGAACCCTAGTGTGCCATGCAAGAAAAACACTCTGTTTTAGAGAAAACAGCATTCTTTCACTCTACTGTGTTTCCTATAGGTCACGTACAGTGAGCTACCTCAGAACAAAAGAACTGTGCTTCCTACACAAACGGGGCATATCTAGTTCAACTCAGTATTGGAAACTGAGTAAAACAGGAGCTTCTCTTCAGTCCAATACACTGTACTGGCTGGGAACAGACGCGAATGCTATTTGCACTGTATATGGCCAGAAAAGCACAAGTGTGCTGTTCTTAGCCTGAATGAACACTTGCTGCTAGAACTTGAATCTCAACGTGATTCAACTCCGTTTAGGACGTTTAATTGAACCCTAGTGTGCCATGCAAGAAAAACACTCTGTTTTAGAGAAAACAGCATTCTTTCACTCTACTGTGTTTCCTATAGGGCACGTACAGTGAGCTAGCTCAGAACAAAAGAACTGTGCTTCCTACACAAACGGGGCATATCTAGTTCAACTCAGTATTGGAATCTGAGTAAAACAGGAGCTTCTCTTCAGTCCAATACACTGTACTGGCTGGGAACAGACGCGAATGCTATTTGCACTGTATATGGCCAGAAAAGCACAAGTGTGCTGTTCTTAGCCTGAATGAACACTTGCTGCTAGAACTTGAATCTCAACGTGATTCAACTCCGTTTAGGAAGTTTAATTGAACCATAGTGTGCCATGCAAGAAAAACACTCTGTTTTAGAGAAAACAGCATTCTTTCACTCTACTGTGTTTCCTATAGGGCACGTACAGTGAGCTAGCTCAGAACAAAAGAACTGTGCTTCCTACACAAACGGGGCATATCTAGTTCAACTCAGTATTGGAAACTGAGTAAAACAGGAGCTTCTCTTCAGTCCAATACACTGTACTGGCTGGGAACAGACGCGAATGCTATTTGCACTGTATATGGACAGAAAAGCACAACTGTGCTGTTCTTAGCCTGAATGAACACTTGCTGCTAGAACTTGAATCTCAACGTGATTCAACTCCGTTTAGGAAGTTTAATTGAACCCTAGTGTGCCATGCAAGAAAAACACTCTGTTTTAGAGAAAACAGCATTTTGTGTAGGAAGTTCACTCTACTGTGTTTCCTAAAGGGCACGTACAGTGAGCTAGCTCAGAACAAAAGAACTGTGCTTCCTACACAAACGGGGCATATCTAGTTCAACTCAGTATTGGAAACTGAGTAAAACAGGAGCTTCTCTTCAGTCCAATACACTGTACTGGCTGGGAACAGACGCGAATGCTATTTGCACTGTATATGGCCAGAAAAGCACAAGTGTGCTGTTCTTAGCCTGAATGAACACTTGCTGCTAGAACTTGAATCTCAACGTGATTCAACTCCGTTTAGGAAGTTTAATTGAACCCTAGTGTGCCATGCAAGAAAAACACTCTGTTTTAGAGAAAACAGCATTCTTTCACTCTACTGTGTTTCCTATAGGGCACGTACAGTGAGCTAGCTCAGAACAAAAGAACTGTGCTTCCTACACAAACGGGGCATATCTAGTTCAACTCAGTATTGGAAACTGAGTAAAACAGGAGCTTCTCTTCAGTCCAATACACTGTACTGGCTGGGAACAGACGCGAATGCTATTTGCACTGTATATGGCCAGAAAAGCACAAGTGTGCTGTTCTTAGCCTGAATGAACACTTGCTGCTAGAACTTGAATCTCAACGTGATTCAACTCCGTTTAGGAAGTTTAATTGAACCCTAGTGTGCCATGCAAGTAAAACACTCTGTTTTAGAGAAAACAGCATTCTTTCACTCTACTGTGTTTCCTATAGGGCACGTACAGTGAGCTAGCTCAGAACAAAAGAACTGTGCTTCCTACACAAACGGGGCATATCTAGTTCAACTCAGTATTGGAAACTGAGTAAAACAGGAGCTTCTCTTCAGTCCAATACACTGTACTGGCTGGGAACAGACGCGAATGCTATTTGCACTGTATATGGCCAGAAAAGCACAAGTGTGCTGTTCTTAGCCTGAATGAACACTTGCTGCTAGAACTTGAATCTCAACGTGATTCAACTCCGTTTAGGAAGTTTAATTGAACCCTAGTGTGCCATGCAAGAAAAACACTCTGTTTTAGAGAAAACAGCATTCTTTCACTCTACTGTGTTTCCTATAGGGCACGTACAGTGAGCTACCTCAGAACAAAAGAACTGTGCTTCCTACACAAACGGGGCATATCTAGTTCAACTCAGTATTGGAAACTGAGTAAAACAGGAGCTTCTCTTCAGTCCAATACACTGTACTGGCTGGGAACAGACGCGAATGCTATTTGCACTGTATATGGCCAGAAAAGCACAAGTGTGCTGTTCTTAGCCTGAATGAACACTTGCTGCTAGAACTTGAATCTCAACGTGATTCAACTCCGTTTAGGAAGTTTAATTGAACCCTAGTGTGCCATGCAAGTAAAACACTCTGTTTTAGAGAAAACAGCATTCTTTCACTCTACTGTGTTTCCTATAGGGCACGTACAGTGAGCTAGCTCAGAACAAAAGAACTGTGCTTCCTACACAAACGGGGCATATCTAGTTCAACTCAGTATTGGAAACTGAGTAAAACAGGAGCTTCTCTTCAGTCCAATACACTGTACTGGCTGGGAACAGACGCGAATGCTATTTGCACTGTATATGGCCAGAAAAGCACAAGTGTGCTGTTCTTAGCCTGAATGAACACTTGCTGCTAGAACTTGAATCTCAACGTGATTCAACTCCGTTTAGGAAGTTTAATTGAACCCTAGTGTGCCATGCAAGAAAAACACTCTGTTTTAGAGAAAACAGCATTCTTTCACTCTACTGTGTTTCCTATAGGGCACGTACAGTGAGCTAGCTCAGAACAAAAGAACTGTGCTTCCTACACAAACGGGGCATATCTAGTTCAACTCAGTATTGGAAACTGAGTAAAACAGGAGCTTCTCTTCAGTCCAATACACTGTACTGGCTGGGAACAGACGTGAATGCTATTTGCACTGTATATGGCCAGAAAAGCACAAGTGTGCTGTTCTTAGCCTGAATGAACACTTGCTGCTAGAACTTGAATCTCAACGTGATTCAACTCCGTTTAGGAAGTTTAATTGAACCCTAGTGTGCCATGCAAGAAAAACACTCTGTTTTAGAGAAAACAGCATTCTTTCACTCTACTGTGTTTCCTATAGGGCACGTACAGTGAGCTAGCTCAGAACAAAAGAACTGTGCTTCCTACACAAACGGGGCATATCTAGTTCAACTCAGTATTGGAAACTGAGTAAAACAGGAGCTTCTCTTCAGTCCAATACACTGTACTGGCTGGGAACAGACGCGAATGCTATTTGCACTGTATATGGCCAGAAAAGCACAAGTGTGCTGTTCTTAGCCTGAATGAACACTTGCTGCTAGAACTTGAATCTCAACGTGATTCAACTCCGTTTAGGAAGTTTAATTGAACCCTAGTGTGCCATGCAAGAAAAACACTCTGTTTTAGAGAAAACAGCATTCTTTCACTCTACTGTGTTTCCTATAGGGCACGTACAGTGAGCTAGCTCAGAACAAAAGAACTGTGCTTCCTACACAAACGGGGCATATCTAGTTCAACTCAGTATTGGAAACTGAGTAAAACAGGAGCTTCTCTTCAGTCCAATACACTGTACTGGCTGGGAACAGACGCGAATGCTATTTGCACTGTATATGGCCAGAAAAGCACAAGTGTGCTGTTCTTAGCCTGAATGAACACTTGCTGCTAGAACTTGAATCTCAACGTGATTCAACTCCGTTTAGGAAGTTTAATTGAACCCTAGTGTGCCATGCAAGAAAAACACTCTGTTTTAGAGAAAACAGCATTCTTTCACTCTACTGTGTTTCCTAAAGGGCACGTACAGTGAGCTAGCTCAGAACAAAAGAACTGTGCTTCCTACACAAACGGGGCATATCTAGTTCAACTCAGTATTGGAAACTGAGTAAAACAGGAGCTACTCTTCAGTCCAATACACTGTACTGGCTGGGAACAGACGCGAATGCTATTTGCACTGTATATGGCCAGAAAAGCACAAGTGTGCTGTTCTTAGCCTGAATGAACACTTGCTGCTAGAACTTGAATCTCAACGTGATTCAACTCCGTTTAGGAAGTTTAATTGAACCCTAGTGTGCCATGCAAGAAAAACACTCTGTTTTAGAGAAAACAGCATTCTTTCACTCTACTGTGTTTCCTATAGGGCACGTACAGTGAGCTAGCTCAGAACAAAAGAACTGTGCTTCCTACACAAACGGGGCATATCTAGTTCAACTCAGTATTGGAAACTGAGTAAAACAGGAGCTTCTCTTCAGTCCAATACACTGTACTGGCTGGGAACAGACGCGAATGCTATTTGCACTGTATATGGCCAGAAAAGCACAAGTGTGCTGTTCTTAGCCTGAATGAACACTTGCTGCTAGAACTTGAATCTCAACGTGATTCAACTCCGTTTAGGAAGTTTAATTGAACCCTAGTGTGCCATGCAAGAAAAACACTCTGTTTTAGAGAAAACAGCATTCTTTCACTCTACTGTGTTTCCTATAGGGCACGTACAGTGAGCTAGCTCAGAACAAAAGAACTGTGCTTCCTACACAAACGGGGCATATCTAGTTCAACTCAGTATTGGAAACTGAGTAAAACAGGAGCTTCTCTTCAGTCCAATACACTGTACTGGCTGGGAACAGACGCGAATGCTATTTGCACTGTATATGGACAGAAAAGCACAAGTGTGCTGTTCTTAGCCTGAATGAAAACTTGCTGCTAGTACTTGAATCTCAACGTGATTCAACTCCGTTTAGGAAGTTTAATTGAACCATAGTGTGCCATGCAAGAAAAACACTCTGTTTTAGAGAAAACAGCATTCTTTCACTCTACTGTGTTTCCTATAGGGCACGTACAGTGAGCTAGCTCAGAACAAAAGAACTGTGCTTCCTACACAAACGGGGCATATCTAGTTCAACTCAGTATTGGAAACTGAGTAAAACAGGAGCTTCTCTTCAGTCCAATACACTGTACTGGCTGGGAACAGACGCGAATGCTATTTGCACTGTATATGGACAGAAAAGCACAACTGTGCTGTTCTTAGCCTGAATGAACACTTGCTGCTAGAACTTGAATCTCAACGTGATTCAACTCCGTTTAGGAAGTTTAATTGAACCCTAGTGTGCCATGCAAGAAAAACACTCTGTTTTAGAGAAAACAGCATTTTGTGTAGGAAGTTCACTCTACTGTGTTTCCTAAAGGGCACTTACAGTGAGCTAGCTCAGAACAAAAGAACTGTGCTTCCTACACAAACGGGGCATATCTAGTTCAACTCAGTATTGGAAACTGAGTAAAACAGGAGCTTCTCTTCAGTCCAATACACTGTACTGGCTGGGAACAGACGCGAATGCTATTTGCACTGTATATGGCCAGAAAAGCACAAGTGTGCTGTTCTTAGCCTGAATGAACACTTGCTGCTAGAACTTGAATCTCAACGTGATTCAACTCCGTTTAGGAAGTTTAATTGAACCCTAGTGTGCCATGCAAGAAAAACACTCTGTTTTAGAGAAAACAGCATTCTTTCACTCTACTGTGTTTCCTATAGGGCACGTACAGTGAGCTAGCTCAGAACAAAAGAACTGTGCTTCCTACACAAACGGGGCATATCTAGTTCAACTCAGTATTGGAAACTGAGTATAACAGGAGCTTCTCTTCAGTCCAATACACTGTACTGGCTGGGAACAGACGCGAATGCTATTTGCACTGTATATGGCCAGAAAAGCACAAGTGTGCTGTTCTTAGCCTGAATGAACACTTGCTGCTAGAACTTGAATCTCAACGTGATTCAACTCCGTTTAGGAAGTTTAATTGAACCCTAGTGTGCCATGCAAGTAAAACACTCTGTTTTAGAGAAAACAGCATTCTTTCACTCTACTGTGTTTCCTATAGGGCACGTACAGTGAGCTAGCTCAGAACAAAAGAACTGTGCTTCCTACACAAACGGGGCATATCTAGTTCAACTCAGTATTGGAAACTGAGTAAAACAGGAGCTTCTCTTCAGTCCAATACACTGTACTGGCTGGGAACAGACGCGAATGCTATTTGCACTGTATATGGCCAGAAAAGCACAAGTGTGCTGTTCTTAGCCTGAATGAACACTTGCTGCTAGAACTTGAATCTCAACGTGATTCAACTCCGTTTAGGAAGTTTAATTGAACCCTAGTGTGCCATGCAAGAAAAACACTCTGTTTTAGAGAAAACAGCATTCTTTCACTCTACTGTGTTTCCTATAGGGCACGTACAGTGAGCTAGCTCAGAACAAAAGAACTGTGCTTCCTACACAAACGGGGCATATCTAGTTCAACTCAGTATTGGAAACTGAGTAAAACAGGAGCTTCTCTTCAGTCCAATACACTGTACTGGCTGGGAACAGACGCGAATGCTATTTGCACTGTATATGGCCAGAAAAGCACAAGTGTGCTGATCTTAGCCTGAATGAACACTTGCTGCTAGAACTTGAATCTCAACGTGATGCAACTCCGTTTAGGAAGTTTAATTGAACCCTAGTGTGCCATGCAAGAAAAACACTCTGTTTTAGAGAAAACAGCATTCTTTCACTCTCCTGTGTTTCCTATAGGGCACGTACAGTGAGCTAGCTCAGAACAAAAGAACTGTGCTTCCTACACAAACGGGGCATATCTAGTTCAACTCAGTATTGGAAACTGAGTAAAACAGGAGCTTCTCTTCAGTCCAATACACTGTACTGGCTGGGAACAGACGCGAATGCTATTTGCACTGTATATGGCCAGAAAAGCACAAGTGTGCTGTTCTTAGCCTGAATGAACACTTGCTGCTAGAACTTGAATCTCAACGTGATTCAACTCCGTTTAGGAAGTTTAATTGAACCCTAGTGTGCCATGCAAGTAAAACACTCTGTTTTAGAGAAAACAGCATTCTTTCACTCTACTGTGTTTCCTATAGGGCACGTACAGTGAGCTAGCTCAGAACAAAAGAACTGTGCTTCCTACACAAACGGGGCATATCTAGTTCAACTCAGTATTGGAAACTGAGTAAAACAGGAGCTTCTCTTCAGTCCAATACACTGTACTGGCTGGGAACAGACGCGAATGCTATTTGCACTGTATATGGCCAGAAAAGCACAAGTGTGCTGTTCTTAGCCTGAATGAACACTTGCTGCTAGAACTTGAATCTCAACGTGATTCAACTCCGTTTAGGAAGTTTAATTGAACCCTAGTGTGCCATGCAAGAAAAACACTCTGTTTTAGAGAAAACAGCATTCTTTCACTCTACTGTGTTTCCTATAGGGCACGTAAAGTGAGCTAGCTCAGAACAAAAGAACTGTGCTTCCTACACAAACGGGGCATATCTAGTTCAACTCAGTATTGGAAACTGAGTAAAACAGGAGCTTCTCTTCAGTCCAATACACTGTACTGGCTGGGAACAGACGCGAATGCTATTTGCACTGTATATGGCCAGAAAAGCACAAGTGTGCTGTTCTTAGCCTGAATGAACACTTGCTGCTAGAACTTGAATCTCAACGTGATTCAACTCCGTTTAGGAAGTTTAATTGAACCCTAGTGTGCCATGCAAGAAAAACACTCTGTTTTAGAGAAAACAGCATTCTTTCACTCTCCTGTGTTTCCTATAGGGCACGTACAGTGAGCTAGCTCAGAACAAAAGAACTGTGCTTCCTACACAAACGGGGCATATCTAGTTCAACTCAGTATTGGAAACTGAGTAAAACAGGAGCTTCTCTTCAGTCCAATACACTGTACTGGCTGGGAACAGACGCGAATGCTATTTGCACTGTATATGGCCAGAAAAGCACAAGTGTGCTGTTCTTAGCCTGAATGAACACTTGCTGCTAGAACTTGAATCTCAACGTGATTCAACTCCGTTTAGGAAGTTTAATTGAACCCTAGTGTGCCATGCAAGAAAAACACTCTGTTTTAGAGAAAACAGCATTCTTTCACTCTCCTGTGTTTCCTATAGGGCACGTACAGTGAGCTAGCTCAGAACAAAAGAACTGTGCTTCCTACACAAACGGGGCATATCTAGTTCAACTCAGTATTGGAAACTGAGTAAAACAGGAGCTTCTCTTCAGTCCAATACACTGTACTGGCTGGGAACAGACGCGAATGCTATTTGCACTGTATATGGCCAGAAAAGCACAAGTGTGCTGTTCTTAGCCTGAATGAACACTTGCTGCTAGAACTTGAATCTCAACGTGATTCAACTCCGTTTAGGAAGTTTAATTGAACCCTAGTGTGCCATGCAAGAAAAACACTCTGTTTTAGAGAAAACAGCATTCTTTCACTCTACTGTGTTTCCTATAGGGCACGTACAGTGAGCTAGCTCAGAACAAAAGAACTGTGCTTCCTACACAAACGGGGCATATCTAGTTCAACTCAGTATTGGAAACTGAGTAAAACAGGAGCTTCTCTTCAGTCCAATACACTGTACTGGCTGGGAACAGACGCGAATGCTATTTGCACTGTATATGGCCAGAAAAGCACAAGTGTGCTGTTCTTAGCCTGAATGAACACTTGCTGCTAGAACTTGAATCTCAACGTGATTCAACTCCGTTTAGGAAGTTTAATTGAACCCTAGTGTGCCATGCAAGAAAAACACTCTGTTTTAGAGAAAACAGCATTCTTTCACTCTACTGTGTTTCCTATAGGGCACGTACAGTGAGCTAGCTCAGAACATAAGAACTGTGCTTCCTACACAAACGGGGCATATCTAGTTCAACTCAGTATTGGAAACTGAGTAAAACAGGAGCTTCTCTTCAGTCCAATACACTGTACTGGCTGGGAACAGACGCGAATGCTATTTGCACTGTATATGGCCAGAAAAGCACAAGTGTGCTGTTCTTAGCCTGAATGAACACTTGCTGCTAGAACTTGAATCTCAACGTGATTCAACTCCGTTTAGGAAGTTTAATTGAACCCTAGTGTGCCATGCAAGAAAAACACTCTGTTTTAGAGAAAACAGCATTCTTTCACTCTACTGTGTTTCCTAAAGGGCACGTACAGTGAGCTAGCTCAGAACAAAAGAACTGTGCTTCCTACACAAACGGGGCATATCTAGTTCAACTCAGTATTGGAAACTGAGTAAAACAGGAGCTTCTCTTCAGTCCAATACACTGTACTGGCTGGGAACAGACGCGAATGCTATTTGCACTGTATATGGCCAGAAAAGCACAAGTGTGCTGTTCTTAGCCTGAATGAACACTTGCTGCTAGAACTTGAATCTCAACGTGATTCAACTCCGTTTAGGAAGTTTAATTGAACCCTAGTGTGCCATGCAAGAAAAACACTCTGTTTTAGAGAAAACAGCATTCTTTCACTCTACTGTGTTTCCTATAGGGCACGTACAGTGAGCTAGCTCAGAACAAAAGAACTGTGCTTCCTACACAAACGGGGCATATCTAGTTCAACTCAGTATTGGAAACTGAGTAAAACAGGAGCTTCTCTTCAGTCCAATACACTGTACTGGCTGGGAACAGACGCGAATGCTATTTGCACTGTATATGGCCAGAAAAGCACAAGTGTGCTGATCTTAGCCTGAATGAACACTTGCTGCTAGAACTTGAATCTCAACGTGATTCAACTCCGTTTAGGAAGTTTAATTGAACCCTAGTGTGCCATGCAAGAAAAACACTCTGTTTTAGAGAAAACAGCATTCTTTCACTCTCCTGTGTTTCCTATAGGGCACGTACAGTGAGCTAGCTCAGAACAAAAGAACTGTGCTTCCTACACAAACGGGGCATATCTAGTTCAACTCAGTATTGGAAACTGAGTAAAACAGGAGCTTCTCTTCAGTCCAATACACTGTACTGGCTGGGAACAGACGCGAATGCTATTTGCACTGTATATGGCCAGAAAAGCACAAGTGTGCTGTTCTTAGCCTGAATGAACACTTGCTGCTAGAACTTGAATCTCAACGTGATTCAACTCCGTTTAGGAAGTTTAATTGAACCCTAGTGTGCCATGCAAGTAAAACACTCTGTTTTAGAGAAAACAGCATTCTTTCACTCTACTGTGTTTCCTATAGGGCACGTACAGTAAGCTAGCTCAGAACAAAAGAACTGTTCTTCCTACACAAACGGGGCATATCTAGTTCAACTCAGTATTGGAAACTGAGTAAAACAGGAGCTTCTCTTCAGTCCAATACACTGTACTGGCTGGGAACAGACGCGAATGCTATTTGCACTGTATATGGCCAGAAAAGCACAAGTGTGCTGTTCTTAGCCTGAATGAACACTTGCTGCTAGAACTTGAATCTCAACGTGATTCAACTCCGTTTAGGAAGTTTAATTGAACCCTAGTGTGCCATGCAATAAAAACACTCTGTTTTAGAGAAAACAGCATTCTTTCACTCTACTGTGTTTCCTATAGGGCACGTAAAGTGAGCTAGCTCAGAACAAAAGAACTGTGCTTCCTACACAAACGGGGCATATCTAGTTCAACTCAGTATTGGAAACTGAGTAAAACAGGAGCTTCTCTTCAGTCCAATACACTGTACTGGCTGGGAACAGACGCGAATGCTATTTGCACTGTATATGGACAGAAAAGCACAAGTGTGCTGTTCTTAGCCTGAATGAACACTTGCTGCTAGAACTTGAATCTCAACGTGATTCAACTCCGTTTAGGAAGTTTAATTGAACCCTAGTGTGCCATGCAAGAAAAACACTCTGTTTTAGAGAAAACAGCATTCTTTCACTCTCCTGTGTTTCCTATAGGGCACGTACAGTGAGCTAGCTCAGAACAAAAGAACTGTGCTTCCTACACAAACGGGGCATATCTAGTTCAACTCAGTATTGGAAACTGAGTAAAACAGGAGCTTCTCTTCAGTCCAATACACTGTACTGGCTGGGAACAGACGCGAATGCTATTTGCACTGTATATGGCCAGAAAAGCACAAGTGTGCTGTTCTTAGCCTGAATGAACACTTGCTGCTAGAACTTGAATCTCAACGTGATTCAACTCCGTTTAGGAAGTTTAATTGAACCCTAGTGTGCCATGCAAGAAAAACACTCTGTTTTAGAGAAAACAGCATTCTTTCACTCTACTGTGTTTCCTATAGGGCACGTACAGTGAGCTACCTCAGAACAAAAGAACTGTGCTTCCTACACAAACGGGGCATATCTAGTTCAACTCAGTATTGGAAACTGAGTAAAACAGGAGCTTCTCTTCAGTCCAATACACTGTACTGGCTGGGAACAGACGCGAATGCTATTTGCACTGTATATGGCCAGAAAAGCACAAGTGTGCTGTTCTTAGCCTGAATGAACACTTGCTGCTAGAACTTGCATCTCAACGTGATTCAAATCCGTTTAGGAAGTTTAATTGAACCCTAGTGTGCCATGCAAGAAAAACACTCTGTTTTAGAGAAAACAGCATTCTTTCACTCTACTGTGTTTCCTATAGGGCACGTACAGTGAGCTAGCTCAGAACAAAAGAACTGTGCTTCCTACACAAACGGGGCATATCTAGTTCAACTCAGTATTGGAAACTGAGTAAAACAGGAGCTTCTCTTCAGTCCAATACACTGTACTGGCTGGGAACAGACGCGAATGCTATTTGCACTGTATATGGCCAGAAAAGCACAAGTGTGCTGTTCTTAGCCTGAATGAACACTTGCTGCTAGAACTTGAATCTCAACGTGATTCAACTCCGTTTAGGAAGTTTAATTGAACCCTAGTGTGCCATGCAAGAAAAACACTCTGTTTTAGAGAAAACAGCATTCTTTCACTCTACTGTGTTTCCTATAGGGCACGTACAGTGAGCTAGCTCAGAACAAAAGAACTGTGCTTCCTACACAAACGGGGCATATCTAGTTCAACTCAGTATTGGAAACTGAGTAAAACAGGAGCTTCTCTTCAGTCCAATACACTGTACTGGCTGGGAACAGACGCGAATGCTATTTGCACTGTATATGGCCAGAAAAGCACAAGTGTGCTGTTCTTAGCCTGAATGAACACTTGCTGCTAGAACTTGAATCTCAACGTGATTCAACTCCGATTAGGAAGTTTAATTGAACCCTAGTGTGCCATGCAAGAAAAACACTCTGTTTTAGAGAAAACAGCATTCTTTCACTCTCCTGTGTTTCCTATAGGGCACGTACAGTGAGCTAGCTCAGAACAAAAGAACTGTGCTTCCTACACAAACGGGGCATATCTAGTTCAACTCAGTATTGGAAACTGAGTAAAACAGGAGCTTCTCTTCAGTCCAATACACTGTACTGGCTGGGAACAGACGCGAATGCTATTTGCACTGTATATGGCCAGAAAAGCACAAGTGTGCTGATCTTAGCCTGAATGAACACTTGCTGCTAGAACTTGAATCTCAACGTGATTCAACTCCGTTTAGGAAGTTTAATTGAACCCTAGTGTGCCATGCAAGAAAAACACTCTGTTTTAGAGAAAACAGCATTCTTTCACTCTCCTGTGTTTCCTATAGGGCACGTACAGTGAGCTAGCTCAGAACAAAAGAACTGTGCTTCCTACACAAACGGGGCATATCTAGTTCAACTCAGTATTGGAAACTGAGTAAAACAGGAGCTTCTCTTCAGTCCAATACACTGTACTGGCTGGGAACAGACGC
Organism: Peromyscus maniculatus bairdii; assembly: GCF_049852395.1. Lineage (NCBI taxonomy): Eukaryota > Metazoa > Chordata > Mammalia > Rodentia > Cricetidae > Peromyscus > Peromyscus maniculatus. The sequence continues at coordinate 40,822,477 of NC_134865.1, read as the reverse complement.
GAATGCTATTTGCACTGTATATGGCCAGAAAAGCACAAGTGTGCTGTTCTTAGCCTGAATGAACACTTGCTGCTAGAACTTGAATCTCAACGTGATTCAACTCCGTTTAGGAAGTTTAATTGAACCCTAGTGTGCCATGCAAGTAAAACACTCTGTTTTAGAGAAAACAGCATTCTTTCACTCTACTGTGTTTCCTATAGGGCACGTACAGTAAGCTAGCTCAGAACAAAAGAACTGTGCTTCCTACACAAACGGGGCATATCTAGTTCAACTCAGTATTGGAAACTGAGTAAAACAGGAGCTTCTCTTCAGTCCAATACACTGTACTGGCTGGGAACAGACGCGAATGCTATTTGCACTGTATATGGACAGAAAAGCACAAGTGTGCTGTTCTTAGCCTGAATGAACACTTGCTGCTAGAACTTGAATCTCAACGTGATTCAACTCCGTTTAGGAAGTTTAATTGAACCCTAGTGTGCCATGCAAGAAAAACACTCTGTTTTAGAGAAAACAGCATTCTTTCACTCTACTGTGTTTCCTATAGGGCACGTACAGTGAGCTACCTCAGAACAAAAGAACTGTGCTTCCTACACAAACGGGGCATATCTAGTTCAACTCAGTATTGGAAACTGAGTAAAACAGGAGCTTCTCTTCAGTCCAATACACTGTACTGGCTGGGAACAGACGCGAATGCTATTTGCACTGTATATGGCCAGAAAAGCACAAGTGTGCTGTTCTTAGCCTGAATGAACACTTGCTGCTAGAACTTGAATCTCAACGTGATTCAAATCCGTTTAGGAAGTTTAATTGAACCCTAGTGTGCCATGCAAGAAAAACACTCTGTTTTAGAGAAAACAGCATTCTTTCACTCTACTGTGTTTCCTATAGGGCACGTACAGTGAGCTAGCTCAGAACAAAAGAACTGTGCTTCCTACACAAACGGGGCATATCTAGTTCAACTCAGTATTGGAAACTGAGTAAAACAGGAGCTTCTCTTCAGTCCAATACACTGTACTGGCTGGGAACAGACGCGAATGCTATTTGCACTGTATATGGCCAGAAAAGCACAAGTGTGCTGTTCTTAGCCTGAATGAACACTTGCTGCTAGAACTTGAATCTCAACGTGATTCAACTCCGTTTAGGAAGTTTAATTGAACCCTAGTGTGCCATGCAAGAAAAACACTCTGTTTTAGAGAAAACAGCATTCTTTCACTCTACTGTGTTTCCTATAGGGCACGTACAGTGAGCTAGCTCAGAACAAAAGAACTGTGCTTCCTACACAAACGGGGCATATCTAGTTCAACTCAGTATTGGAAACTGAGTAAAACAGGAGCTTCTCTTCAGTCCAATACACTGTACTGGCTGGGAACAGACGCGAATGCTATTTGCACTGTATATGGCCAGAAAAGCACAAGTGTGCTGTTCTTAGCCTGAATGAACACTTGCTGCTAGAACTTGAATCTCAACGTGATTCAACTCCGATTAGGAAGTTTAATTGAACCCTAGTGTGCCATGCAAGAAAAACACTCTGTTTTAGAGAAAACAGCATTCTTTCACTCTCCTGTGTTTCCTATAGGGCACGTCCAGTGAGCTAGCTCAGAACAAAAGAACTGTGCTTCCTACACAAACGGGGCATATCTAGTTCAACTCAGTATTGGAAACTGAGTAAAACAGGAGCTTCTCTTCAGTCCAATACACTGTACTGGCTGGGAACAGACGCGAATGCTATTTGCACTGTATATGGCCAGAAAAGCACAAGTGTGCTGTTCTTAGCCTGAATGAACACTTGCTGCTAGAACTTGAATCTCAACGTGATTCAACTCCGTTTAGGAAGTTTAATTGAACCCTAGTGTGCCATGCAAGAAAAACACTCTGTTTTAGAGAAAACAGCATTCTTTCACTCTACTGTGTTTCCTATAGGGCACGTAAAGTGAGCTAGCTCAGAACAAAAGAACTGTGCTTCCTACACAAACGGGGCATATCTAGTTCAACTCAGTATTGGAAACTGAGTAAAACAGGAGCTTCTCTTCAGTCCAATACACTGTACTGGCTGGGAACAGACGCGAATGCTATTTGCACTGTATATGGCCAGAAAAGCACAAGTGTGCTGTTCTTAGCCTGAATGAACACTTGCTGCTAGAACTTGAATCTCAACGTGATTCAAATCCGTTTAGGAAGTTTAATTGAACCCTAGTGTGCCATGCAAGAAAAACACTCTGTTTTAGAGAAAACAGCATTCTTTCACTCTACTGTGTTTCCTATAGGGCACGTACAGTGAGCTAGCTCAGAACAAAAGAACTGTGCTTCCTACACAAACGGGGCATATCTAGTTCAACTCAGTATTGGAAAATGAGTAAAACAGGAGCTTCTCTTCAGTCCAATACACTGTACTGGCTGGGAACAGACGCGAATGCTATTTGCACTGTATATGGACAGAAAAGCACAAGTGTGCTGTTCTTAGCCTGAATGAACACTTGCTGCTAGAACTTGAATCTCAACGTGATTCAACTCCGTTTAGGAAGTTTAATTGAACCCTAGTGTGCCATGCAAGAAAAACACTCTGTTTTAGAGAAAACAGCATTCTTTCACTCTACTGTGTTTCCTATAGGGCACGTACAGTGAGCTAGCTCAGAACAAAAGAACTGTGCTTCCTACACAAACGGGGCATATCTAGTTCAACTCAGTATTGGAAACTGAGTAAAACAGGAGCTTCTCTTCAGTCCAATACACTGTACTGGCTGGGAACAGACGCGAATGCTATTTGCACTGTATATGGCCAGAAAAGCACAAGTGTGCTGTTCTTAGCCTGAATGAACACTTGCTGCTAGAACTTGAATCTCAACGTGATTCAAATCCGTTTAGGAAGTTTAATTGAACCCTAGTGTGCCATGCAAGAAAAACACTCTGTTTTAGAGAAAACAGCATTCTTTCACTCTCCTGTGTTTCCTATAGGGCACGTACAGTGAGCTAGCTCAGAACAAAAGAACTGTGCTTCCTACACAAACGGGGCATATCTAGTTCAACTCAGTATTGGAAACTGAGTAAAACAGGAGCTTCTCTTCAGTCCAATACACTGTACTGGCTGGGAACAGACGCGAATGCTATTTGCACTGTATATGGCCAGAAAAGCACAAGTGTGCTGTTCTTAGCCTGAATGAACACTTGCTGCTAGAACTTGAATCTCAACGTGATTCAACTCCGTTTAGGAAGTTTAATTGAACCCTAGTGTGCCATGCAAGAAAAACACTCTGTTTTAGAGAAAACAGCATTCTTTCACTCTCCTGTGTTTCCTATAGGGCACGTACAGTGAGCTAGCTCAGAACAAAAGAACTGTGCTTCCTACACAAACGGGGCATATCTAGTTCAACTCAGTATTGGAAACTGAGTAAAACAGGAGCTTCTCTTCAGTCCAATACACTGTACTGGCTGGGAACAGACGCGAATGCTATTTGCACTGTATATGGCCAGAAAAGCACAAGTGTGCTGTTCTTAGCCTGAATGAATACTTGCTGCTAGAACTTGAATCTCAACGTAATTCAACTCCGTTTAGGAAGTTTAATTGAACCCTAGTGTGCCATGCAAGAAAAACACTCTGTTTTAGAGAAAACAGCATTCTTTCACTCTACTGTGTTTCCTATAGGGCACGTACAGTGAGCTAGCTCAGAACAAAAGAACTGTGCTTCCTACACAAACGGGGCATATCTAGTTCAACTCAGTATTGGAAACTGAGTAAAACAGGAGCTTCTCTTCAGTCCAATACACTGTACTGGCTGGGAACAGACGCGAATGCTATTTGCACTGTATATGGCCAGAAAAGCACAAGTGTGCTGTTCTTAGCCTGAATGAACACTTGCTGCTAGAACTTGAATCTCAACGTGATTCAACTCCGTTTAGGAAGTTTAATTGAACCCTAGTGTGCCATGCAAGAAAAACACTCTGTTTTAGAGAAAACAGCATTCTTTCACTCTACTGTGTTTCCTATAGGGCACGTACAGTGAGCTAGCTCAGAACAAAAGAACTGTGCTTCCTACACAAACGGGGCATATCTAGTTCAACTCAGTATTGGAAACTGAGTAAAACAGGAGCTTCTCTTCAGTCCAATACACTGTACTGGCTGGGAACAGACGCGAATGCTATTTGCACTGTATATGGCCAGAAAAGCACAAGTGTGCTGTTCTTAGCCTGAATGAACACTTGCTGCTAGAACTTGAATCTCAACGTGATTCAACTCCGTTTAGGAAGTTTAATTGAACCCTAGTGTGCCATGCAAGAAAAACACTCCGTTTTAGAGAAAACAGCATTCTTTCACTCTCCTGTGTTTCCTATAGGGCACGTACAGTGAGCTAGCTCAGAACAAAAGAACTGTGCTTCCTACACAAACGGGGCATATCTAGTTCAACTCAGTATTGGAAACTGAGTAAAACAGGAGCTTCTCTTCAGTCCAATACACTGTACTGGCTGGGAACAGACGCGAATGCTATTTGCACTGTATATGGCCAGAAAAGCACAAGTGTGCTGTTCTTAGCCTGAATGAACACTTGCTGCTAGAACTTGAATCTCAACGTGATTCAACTCCGTTTAGGAAGTTTAATTGAACCCTAGTGTGCCATGCAAGTAAAACACTCTGTTTTAGAGAAAACAGCATTCTTTCACTCTACTGAGTTTCCTATAGGGCACGTACAGTGAGCTAGCTCAGAACAAAAGAACTGTGCTTCCTACACAAACGGGGCATATCTAGTTCAACTCAGTATTGGAAACTGAGTAAAACAGGAGCTTCTCTTCAGTCCAATTCACTGTACTGGCTGGGAACAGACGCGAATGCTATTTGCACTGTATATGGCCAGAAAAGCACAAGTGTGCTGTTCTTAGCCTGAATGAACACTTGCTGCTAGAACTTGAATCTCAACGTGATTCAACTCCGTTTAGGAAGTTTAATTGAACCCTAGTGTGCCATGCAAGAAAAACACTCTGTTTCAGAGAAAACAGCATTCTTTCACTCTACTGTGTTTCCTATAGGGCATGTACAGTGAGCTAGCTCAGAACAAAAGAACTGTGCTTCCTACACAAACGGGGCATATCTAGTTCAACTCAGTATTGGAAACTGAGTAAAACAGGAGCTTCTCTTCAGTCCAATACACTGTACTGGCTGGGAACAGACGCGAATGCTATTTGCACTGTATATGGCCAGAAAAGCACAAGTGTGCTGATCTTATCCTGAATGAACACTTGCTGCTAGAACTTGAATCTCAACGTGATTCAACTCCGTTTAGGAAGTTTAATTGAACCCTAGTGTGCCATGCAAGAAAAACACTCTGTTTTAGAGAAAACAGCATTCTTTCACTCTACTGTGTTTCCTATAGGGCACGTACAGTGAGCTAGCTCAGAACAAAAGAACTGTGCTTCCTACACAAACGGGGCATATCTAGTTCAACTCAGTATTGGAAACTGAGTAAAACAGGAGCTTCTCTTCAGTCCAATACACTGTACTGGCTGGGAACAGACGCGAATGCTATTTGCACTGTATATGGCCAGAAAAGCACAAGTGTGCTGTTCTTAGCCTGAATGAACACTTGCTGCTAGAACTTGAATCTCAACGTGATTCAACTCCGTTTAGGAAGTTTAATTGAACCCTAGTGTGCCATGCAAGAAAAACACTCTGTTTTAGAGAAAACAGCATTCTTTCACTCTACTGTGTTTCCTATAGGGCACCTACAGTGAGCTAGCTCAGAACAAAAGAACTGTGCTTCCTACACAAACGGGGCATATCTAGTTCAACTCAGTATTGGAAACTGAGTAAAACAGGAGCTTCTCTTCAGTCCAATTCACTGTACTGGCTGGGAACAGACGCGAATGCTATTTGCACTGTATATGGCCAGAAAAGCACAAGTGTGCTGTTCTTAGCCTGAATGAACACTTGCTGCTAGAACTTGAATCTCAACGTGATTCAACTACGTTTAGGAAGTTTAATTGAACCCTAGTGTGCCATGCAAGAAAAACACTCTGTTTTAGAGAAAACAGCATTCTTTCACTCTCCTGTGTTTCCTATAGGGCACGTACAGTGAGCTAGCTCAGAACAAAAGAACTGTGCTTCCTACACAAACGGGGCATATCTAGTTCAACTCAGTATTGGAAACTGAGTAAAACAGGAGCTTCTCTTCAGTCCAATACACTGTACTGGCTGGGAACAGACGCGAATGCTATTTGCACTGTATATGGCCAGAAAAGCACAAGTGTGCTGTTCTTAGCCTGAATGAATACTTGCTGCTAGAACTTGAATCTCAACGTAATTCAACTCCGTTTAGGAAGTTTAATTGAACCCTAGTGTGCCATGCAAGAAAAACACTCTGTTTTAGAGAAAACAGCATTCTTTCACTCTCCTGTGTTTCCTATAGGGCACGTACAGTGAGCTAGCTCAGAACAAAAGAACTGTGCTTCCTACACAAACGGGGCATATCTAGTTCAACTCAGTATTGGAAACTGAGTAAAACAGGAGCTTCTCTTCAGTCCAATACACTGTACTGGCTGGGAACAGACGCGAATGCTATTTGCACTGTATATGGCCAGAAAAGCACAAGTGTGCTGTTCTTAGCCTGAATGAACACTTGCTGCTAGAACTTGAATCTCAACGTGATTCAACTCCGTTTAGGAAGTTTAATTGAACCCTAGTGTGCCATGCAAGAAAAACACTCTGTTTTAGAGAAAACAGCATTCTTTCACTCTACTGTGTTTCCTATAGGGCACGTACAGTGAGCTAGCTCAGAACAAAAGAACTGTGCTTCCTACACAAACGGGGCATATCTAGTTCAACTCAGTATTGGAAACTGAGTAAAACAGGAGCTTCTCTTCAGTCCAATACACTGTACTGGCTGGGAACAGACGCGAATGCTATTTGCACTGTATATGGCCAGAAAAGCACAAGTGTGCTGTTCTTAGCCTGAATGAACACTTGCTGCTAGAACTTGAATCTCAACGTGATTCAACTCCGTTTAGGAAGTTTAATTGAACCCTAGTGTGCCATGCAAGAAAAACACTCCGTTTTAGAGAAAACAGCATTCTTTCACTCTCCTGTGTTTCCTATAGGGCACGTACAGTGAGCTAGCTCAGAACAAAAGAACTGTGCTTCCTACACAAACGGGGCATATCTAGTTCAACTCAGTATTGGAAACTGAGTAAAACAGGAGCTTCTCTTCAGTCCAATACACTGTACTGGCTGGGAACAGACGCGAATGCTATTTGCACTGTATATGGCCAGAAAAGCACAAGTGTGCTGTTCTTAGCCTGAATGAACACTTGCTGCTAGAACTTGAATCTCAACGTGATTCAACTCCGTTTAGGAAGTTTAATTGAACCCTAGTGTGCCATGCAAGTAAAACACTCTGTTTTAGAGAAAACAGCATTCTTTCACTCTACTGAGTTTCCTATAGGGCACGTACAGTGAGCTAGCTCAGAACAAAAGAACTGTGCTTCCTACACAAACGGGGCATATCTAGTTCAACTCAGTATTGGAAACTGAGTAAAACAGGAGCTTCTCTTCAGTCCAATTCACTGTACTGGCTGGGAACAGACGCGAATGCTATTTGCACTGTATATGGCCAGAAAAGCACAAGTGTGCTGTTCTTAGCCTGAATGAACACTTGCTGCTAGAACTTGAATCTCAACGTGATTCAACTCCGTTTAGGAAGTTTAATTGAACCCTAGTGTGCCATGCAAGAAAAACACTCTGTTTTAGAGAAAACAGCATTCTTTCACTCTACTGTGTTTCCTATAGGGCACGTACAGTGAGCTAGCTCAGAACAAAAGAACTGTGCTTCCTACACAAACGGGGCATATCTAGTTCAACTCAGTATTGGAAACTGAGTAAAACAGGAGCTTCTCTTCAGTCCAATACACTGTACTGGCTGGGAACAGACGCGAATGCTATTTGCACTGTATATGGCCAGAAAAGCACAAGTGTGCTGTTCTTAGCCTGAATGAACACTTGCTGCTAGAACTTGAATCTCAACGTGATTCAACTCCGTTTAGGAAGTTTAATTGAACCCTAGTGTGCCATGCAAGTAAAACACTCTGTTTTAGAGAAAACAGCATTCTTTCACTCTCCTGTGTTTCCTATAGGGCACGTACAGTGAGCTAGCTCAGAACAAAAGAACTGTGCTTCCTACACAAACGGGGCATATCTAGTTCAACTCAGTATTGGAAACTGAGTAAAACAGGAGCTTCTCTTCAGTCCAATACACTGTACTGGCTGGGAACAGACGCGAATGCTATTTGCACTGTATATGGCCAGAAAAGCACAAGTGTGCTGTTCTTAGCCTGAATGAACACTTGCTGCTAGAACTTGAATCTCAACGTGATTCAACTCCGTTTAGGAAGTTTAATTGAACCCTAGTGTGCCATGCAAGAAAAACACTCTGTTTCAGAGAAAACAGCATTCTTTCACTCTACTGTGTTTCCTATAGGGCATGTACAGTGAGCTAGCTCAGAACAAAAGAACTGTGCTTCCTACACAAACGGGGCATATCTAGTTCAACTCAGTATTGGAAACTGAGTAAAACAGGAGCTTCTCTTCAGTCCAATACACTGTACTGGCTGGGAACAGACGCGAATGCTATTTGCACTGTATATGGCCAGAAAAGCACAAGTGTGCTGATCTTAGCCTGAATGAACACTTGCTGCTAGAACTTGAATCTCAACGTGATTCAACTCCGTTTAGGAAGTTTAATTGAACCCTAGTGTGCCATGCAAGAAAAACACTCTGTTTTAGAGAAAACAGCATTCTTTCACTCTACTGTGTTTCCTATAGGGCACGTACAGTGAGCTAGCTCAGAACAAAAGAACTGTGCTTCCTACACAAACGGGGCATATCTAGTTCAACTCAGTATTGGAAACTGAGTAAAACAGGAGCTTCTCTTCAGTCCAATACACTGTACTGGCTGGGAACAGACGCGAATGCTATTTGCACTGTATATGGCCAGAAAAGCACAAGTGTGCTGTTCTTAGCCTGAATGAACACTTGCTGCTAGAACTTGAATCTCAACGTGATTCAACTCCGTTTAGGAAGTTTAATTGAACCCTAGTGTGCCATGCAAGAAAAACACTCTGTTTTAGAGAAAACAGCATTCTTTCACTCTACTGTGTTTCCTATAGGGCACCTACAGTGAGCTAGCTCAGAACAAAAGAACTGTGCTTCCTACACAAACGGGGCATATCTAGTTCAACTCAGTATTGGAAACTGAGTAAAACAGGAGCTTCTCTTCAGTCCAATTCACTGTACTGGCTGGGAACAGACGCGAATGCTATTTGCACTGTATATGGCCAGAAAAGCACAAGTGTGCTGTTCTTAGCCTGAATGAACACTTGCTGCTAGAACTTGAATCTCAACGTGATTCAACTCCGTTTAGGAAGTTTAATTGAACCCTAGTGTGCCATGCAAGAAAAACACTCTGTTTTAGAGAAAACAGCATTCTTTCACTCTACTGTGTTTCCTATAGGGCACGTACAGTGAGCTAGCTCAGAACAAAAGAACTGTGCTTCCTACACAAACGGGGCATATCTAGTTCAACTCAGTATTGGAAACTGAGTAAAACAGGAGCTTCTCTTCAGTCCAATACACTGTACTGGCTGGGAACAGACGCGAATGCTATTTGCACTGTATATGGCCAGAAAAGCACAAGTGTGCTGTTCTTAGCCTGAATGAACACTTGCTGCTAGAACTTGAATCTCAACGTGATTCAACTCCGTTTAGGAAGTTTAATTGAACCCTAGTGTGCCATGCAAGAAAAACACTCTGTTTCAGAGAAAACAGCATTCTTTCACTCTACTGTGTTTCCTATAGGGCATGTACAGTGAGCTAGCTCAGAACAAAAGAACTGTGCTTCCTACACAAACGGGGCATATCTAGTTCAACTCAGTATTGGAAACTGAGTAAAACAGGAGCTTCTCTTCAGTCCAATACACTGTACTGGCTGGGAACAGACGCGAATGCTATTTGCACTGTATATGGCCAGAAAAGCACAAGTGTGCTGATCTTAGCCTGAATGAACACTTGCTGCTAGAACTTGAATCTCAACGTGATTCAACTCCGTTTAGGAAGTTTAATTGAACCCTAGTGTGCCATGCAAGAAAAACACTCTGTTTTAGAGAAAACAGCATTCTTTCACTCTACTGTGTTTCCTATAGGGCACGTACAGTGAGCTAGCTCAGAACAAAAGAACTGTGCTTCCTACACAAACGGGGCATATCTAGTTCAACTCAGTATTGGAAACTGAGTAAAACAGGAGCTTCTCTTCAGTCCAATACACTGTACTGGCTGGGAACAGACGCGAATGCTATTTGCACTGTATATGGCCAGAAAAGCACAAGTGTGCTGTTCTTAGCCTGAATGAACACTTGCTGCTAGAACTTGAATCTCAACGTGATTCAACTCCGTTTAGGAAGTTTAATTGAACCCTAGTGTGCCATGCAAGAAAAACACTCTGTTTTAGAGAAAACAGCATTCTTTCACTCTACTGTGTTTCCTATAGGGCACCTACAGTGAGCTAGCTCAGAACAAAAGAACTGTGCTTCCTACACAAACGGGGCATATCTAGTTCAACTCAGTATTGGAAACTGAGTAAAACAGGAGCTTCTCTTCAGTCCAATTCACTGTACTGGCTGGGAACAGACGCGAATGCTATTTGCACTGTATATGGCCAGAAAAGCACAAGTGTGCTGTTCTTAGCCTGAATGAACACTTGCTGCTAGAACTTGAATCTCAACGTGATTCAACTCCGTTTAGGAAGTTTAATTGAACCCTAGTGTGCCATGCAAGAAAAACACTCTGTTTTAGAGAAAACAGCATTCTTTCACTCTACTGTGTTTCCTATAGGGCACGTACAGTGAGCTAGCTCAGAACAAAAGAACTGTGCTTCCTACACAAACGGGGCATATCTAGTTCAACTCAGTATTGGAAACTGAGTAAAACAGGAGCTTCTCTTCAGTCCAATACACTGTACTGGCTGGGAACAGACGCGAATGCTATTTGCACTGTATATGGCCAGAAAAGCACAAGTGTGCTGTTCTTAGCCTGAATGAACACTTGCTGCTAGAACTTGAATCTCAACGTGATTCAACTCCGTTTAGGAAGTTTAATTGAACCCTAGTGTGCCATGCAAGAAAAACACTCTGTTTTAGAGAAAACAGCATTCTTTCACTCTACTGTGTTTCCTATAGGGCACGTACAGTGAGCTAGCTCAGAACAAAAGAACTGTGCTTCCTACACAAACGGGGCATATCTAGTTCAACTCAGTATTGGAAACTGAGTAAAACAGGAGCTTCTCTTCAGTCCAATACACTGTACTGGCTGGGAACAGACGCGAATGCTATTTGCACTGTATATGGCCAGAAAAGCACAAGTGTGCTGTTCTTAGCCTGAATGAACACTTGCTGCTAGAACTTGAATCTCAACGTGATTCAACTCCGTTTAGGAAGTTTAATTGAACCCTAGTGTGCCATGCAAGAAAAACACTCTGTTTCAGAGAAAACAGCATTCTTTCACTCTACTGTGTTTCCTATAGGGCATGTACAGTGAGCTAGCTCAGAACAAAAGAACTGTGCTTCCTACACAAACGGGGCATATCTAGTTCAACTCAGTATTGGAAACTGAGTAAAACAGGAGCTTCTCTTCAGTCCAATACACTGTACTGGCTGGGAACAGACGCGAATGCTATTTGCACTGTATATGGCCAGAAAAGCACAAGTGTGCTGATCTTAGCCTGAATGAACACTTGCTGCTAGAACTTGAATCTCAACGTGATTCAACTCCGTTTAGGAAGTTTAATTGAACCCTAGTGTGCCATGCAAGAAAAACACTCTGTTTTAGAGAAAACAGCATTCTTTCACTCTACTGTGTTTCCTATAGGGCACGTACAGTGAGCTAGCTCAGAACAAAAGAACTGTGCTTCCTACACAAACGGGGCATATCTAGTTCAACTCAGTATTGGAAACTGAGTAAAACAGGAGCTTCTCTTCAGTCCAATACACTGTACTGGCTGGGAACAGACGCGAATGCTATTTGCACTGTATATGGCCAGAAAAGCACAAGTGTGCTGTTCTTAGCCTGAATGAACACTTGCTGCTAGAACTTGAATCTCAACGTGATTCAACTCCGTTTAGGAAGTTTAATTGAACCCTAGTGTGCCATGCAAGAAAAACACTCCGTTTTAGAGAAAACAGCATTCTTTCACTCTCCTGTGTTTCCTATAGGGCACGTACAGTGAGCTAGCTCAGAACAAAAGAACTGTGCTTCCTACACAAACGGGGCATATCTAGTTCAACTCAGTATTGGAAACTGAGTAAAACAGGAGCTTCTCTTCAGTCCAATACACTGTACTGGCTGGGAACAGACGCGAATGCTATTTGCACTGTATATGGCCAGAAAAGCACAAGTGTGCTGTTCTTAGCCTGAATGAACACTTGCTGCTAGAACTTGAATCTCAACGTGATTCAACTCCGTTTAGGAAGTTTAATTGAACCCTAGTGTGCCATGCAAGTAAAACACTCTGTTTTAGAGAAAACAGCATTCTTTCACTCTACTGAGTTTCCTATAGGGCACGTACAGTGAGCTAGCTCAGAACAAAAGAACTGTGCTTCCTACACAAACGGGGCATATCTAGTTCAACTCAGTATTGGAAACTGAGTAAAACAGGAGCTTCTCTTCAGTCCAATTCACTGTACTGGCTGGGAACAGACGCGAATGCTATTTGCACTGTATATGGCCAGAAAAGCACAAGTGTGCTGTTCTTAGCCTGAATGAACACTTGCTGCTAGAACTTGAATCTCAACGTGATTCAACTCCGTTTAGGAAGTTTAATTGAACCCTAGTGTGCCATGCAAGAAAAACACTCTGTTTTAGAGAAAACAGCATTCTTTCACTCTACTGTGTTTCCTATAGGGCACGTACAGTGAGCTAGCTCAGAACAAAAGAACTGTGCTTCCTACACAAACGGGGCATATCTAGTTCAACTCAGTATTGGAAACTGAGTAAAACAGGAGCTTCTCTTCAGTCCAATACACTGTACTGGCTGGGAACAGACGCGAATGCTATTTGCACTGTATATGGCCAGAAAAGCACAAGTGTGCTGTTCTTAGCCTGAATGAACACTTGCTGCTAGAACTTGAATCTCAACGTGATTCAACTCCGTTTAGGAAGTTTAATTGAACCCTAGTGTGCCATGCAAGTAAAACACTCTGTTTTAGAGAAAACAGCATTCTTTCACTCTACTGTGTTTCCTATAGGGCACGTACAGTGAGCTAGCTCAGAACAAAAGAACTGTGCTTCCTACACAAACGGGGCATATCTAGTTCAACTCAGTATTGGAAACTGAGTAAAACAGGAGCTTCTCTTCAGTCCAATACACTGTACTGGCTGGGAACAGACGCGAATGCTATTTGCACTGTATATGGCCAGAAAAGCACAAGTGTGCTGTTCTTAGCCTGAATGAACACTTGCTGCTAGAACTTGAATCTCAACGTGATTCAACTCCGTTTAGGAAGTTTAATTGAACCCTAGTGTGCCATGCAAGAAAAACACTCTGTTTCAGAGAAAACAGCATTCTTTCACTCTACTGTGTTTCCTATAGGGCATGTACAGTGAGCTAGCTCAGAACAAAAGAACTGTGCTTCCTACACAAACGGGGCATATCTAGTTCAACTCAGTATTGGAAACTGAGTAAAACAGGAGCTTCTCTTCAGTCCAATACACTGTACTGGCTGGGAACAGACGCGAATGCTATTTGCACTGTATATGGCCAGAAAAGCACAAGTGTGCTGATCTTAGCCTGAATGAACACTTGCTGCTAGAACTTGAATCTCAACGTGATTCAACTCCGTTTAGGAAGTTTAATTGAACCCTAGTGTGCCATGCAAGAAAAACACTCTGTTTTAGAGAAAACAGCATTCTTTCACTCTACTGTGTTTCCTATAGGGCACGTACAGTGAGCTAGCTCAGAACAAAAGAACTGTGCTTCCTACACAAACGGGGCATATCTAGTTCAACTCAGTATTGGAAACTGAGTAAAACAGGAGCTTCTCTTCAGTCCAATACACTGTACTGGCTGGGAACAGACGCGAATGCTATTTGCACTGTATATGGCCAGAAAAGCACAAGTGTGCTGTTCTTAGCCTGAATGAACACTTGCTGCTAGAACTTGAATCTCAACGTGATTCAACTCCGTTTAGGAAGTTTAATTGAACCCTAGTGTGCCATGCAAGAAAAACACTCTGTTTTAGAGAAAACAGCATTCTTTCACTCTACTGTGTTTCCTATAGGGCACCTACAGTGAGCTAGCTCAGAACAAAAGAACTGTGCTTCCTACACAAACGGGGCATATCTAGTTCAACTCAGTATTGGAAACTGAGTAAAACAGGAGCTTCTCTTCAGTCCAATTCACTGTACTGGCTGGGAACAGACGCGAATGCTATTTGCACTGTATATGGCCAGAAAAGCACAAGTGTGCTGTTCTTAGCCTGAATGAACACTTGCTGCTAGAACTTGAATCTCAACGTGATTCAACTCCGTTTAGGAAGTTTAATTGAACCCTAGTGTGCCATGCAAGAAAAACACTCTGTTTTAGAGAAAACAGCATTCTTTCACTCTACTGTGTTTCCTATAGGGCACGTACAGTGAGCTAGCTCAGAACAAAAGAACTGTGCTTCCTACACAAACGGGGCATATCTAGTTCAACTCAGTATTGGAAACTGAGTAAAACAGGAGCTTCTCTTCAGTCCAATACACTGTACTGGCTGGGAACAGACGCGAATGCTATTTGCACTGTATATGGCCAGAAAAGCACAAGTGTGCTGTTCTTAGCCTGAATGAACACTTGCTGCTAGAACTTGAATCTCAACGTGATTCAACTCCGTTTAGGAAGTTTAATTGAACCCTAGTGTGCCATGCAAGAAAAACACTCTGTTTCAGAGAAAACAGCATTCTTTCACTCTACTGTGTTTCCTATAGGGCATGTACAGTGAGCTAGCTCAGAACAAAAGAACTGTGCTTCCTACACAAACGGGGCATATCTAGTTGAACTCAGTATTGGAAACTGAGTAAAACAGGAGCTTCTCTTCAGTCCAATACACTGTACTGGCTGGGAACAGACGCGAATGCTATTTGCACTGTATATGGCCAGAAAAGCACAAGTGTGCTGATCTTAGCCTGAATGAACACTTGCTGCTAGAACTTGAATCTCAACGTGATTCAACTCCGTTTAGGAAGTTTAATTGAACCCTAGTGTGCCATGCAAGAAAAACACTCTGTTTTAGAGAAAACAGCATTCTTTCACTCTACTGTGTTTCCTATAGGGCACGTACAGTGAGCTAGCTCAGAACAAAAGAACTGTGCTTCCTACACAAACGGGGCATATCTAGTTCAACTCAGTATTGGAAACTGAGTAAAACAGGAGCTTCTCTTCAGTCCAATACACTGTACTGGCTGGGAACAGACGCGAATGCTATTTGCACTGTATATGGCCAGAAAAGCACAAGTGTGCTGTTCTTAGCCTGAATGAACACTTGCTGCTAGAACTTGAATCTCAACGTGATTCAACTCCGTTTAGGAAGTTTAATTGAACCCTAGTGTGCCATGCAAGAAAAACACTCTGTTTTAGAGAAAACAGCATTCTTTCACTCTACTGTGTTTCCTATAGGGCACCTACAGTGAGCTAGCTCAGAACAAAAGAACTGTGCTTCCTACACAAACGGGGCATATCTAGTTCAACTCAGTATTGGAAACTGAGTAAAACAGGAGCTTCTCTTCAGTCCAATTCACTGTACTGGCTGGGAACAGACGCGAATGCTATTTGCACTGTATATGGCCAGAAAAGCACAAGTGTGCTGTTCTTAGCCTGAATGAACACTTGCTGCTAGAACTTGAATCTCAACGTGATTCAACTCCGTTTAGGAAGTTTAATTGAACCCTAGTGTGCCATGCAAGAAAAACACTCTGTTTTAGAGAAAACAGCATTCTTTCACTCTACTGTGTTTCCTATAGGGCACGTACAGTGAGCTAGCTCAGAACAAAAGAACTGTGCTTCCTACACAAACGGGGCATATCTAGTTCAACTCAGTATTGGAAACTGAGTAAAACAGGAGCTTCTCTTCAGTCCAATACACTGTACTGGCTGGGAACAGACGCGAATGCTATTTGCACTGTATATGGCCAGAAAAGCACAAGTGTGCTGTTCTTAGCCTGAATGAACACTTGCTGCTAGAACTTGAATCTCAACGTGATTCAACTCCGTTTAGGAAGTTTAATTGAACCCTAGTGTGCCATGCAAGAAAAACACTCTGTTTTAGAGAAAACAGCATTCTTTCACTCTACTGTGTTTCCTATAGGGCACGTACAGTGAGCTAGCTCAGAACAAAAGAACTGTGCTTCCTACACAAACGGGGCATATCTAGTTCAACTCAGTATTGGAAACTGAGTAAAACAGGAGCTTCTCTTCAGTCCAATACACTGTACTGGCTGGGAACAGACGCGAATGCTATTTGCACTGTATATGGCCAGAAAAGCACAAGTGTGCTGTTCTTAGCCTGAATGAACACTTGCTGCTAGAACTTGAATCTCAACGTGATTCAACTCCGTTTAGGAAGTTTAATTGAACCCTAGTGTGCCATGCAAGAAAAACACTCTGTTTCAGAGAAAACAGCATTCTTTCACTCTACTGTGTTTCCTATAGGGCATGTACAGTGAGCTAGCTCAGAACAAAAGAACTGTGCTTCCTACACAAACGGGGCATATCTAGTTCAACTCAGTATTGGAAACTGAGTAAAACAGGAGCTTCTCTTCAGTCCAATACACTGTACTGGCTGGGAACAGACGCGAATGCTATTTGCACTGTATATGGCCAGAAAAGCACAAGTGTGCTGATCTTAGCCTGAATGAACACTTGCTGCTAGAACTTGAATCTCAACGTGATTCAACTCCGTTTAGGAAGTTTAATTGAACCCTAGTGTGCCATGCAAGAAAAACACTCTGTTTTAGAGAAAACAGCATTCTTTCACTCTACTGTGTTTCCTATAGGGCACGTACAGTGAGCTAGCTCAGAACAAAAGAACTGTGCTTCCTACACAAACGGGGCATATCTAGTTCAACTCAGTATTGGAAACTGAGTAAAACAGGAGCTTCTCTTCAGTCCAATACACTGTACTGGCTGGGAACAGACGCGAATGCTATTTGCACTGTATATGGCCAGAAAAGCACAAGTGTGCTGTTCTTAGCCTGAATGAACACTTGCTGCTAGAACTTGAATCTCAACGTGATTCAACTCCGTTTAGGAAGTTTAATTGAACCCTAGTGTGCCATGCAAGAAAAACACTCTGTTTTAGAGAAAACAGCATTCTTTCACTCTACTGTGTTTCCTATAGGGCACCTACAGTGAGCTAGCTCAGAACAAAAGAACTGTGCTTCCTACACAAACGGGGCATATCTAGTTCAACTCAGTATTGGAAACTGAGTAAAACAGGAGCTTCTCTTCAGTCCAATACACTGTACTGGCTGGGAACAGACGCGAATGCTATTTGCACTGTATATGGCCAGAAAAGCACAAGTGTGCTGTTCTTAGCCTGAATGAACACTTGCTGCTAGAACTTGAATCTCAACGTGATTCAACTCCGTTTAGGAAGTTTAATTGAACCCTAGTGTGCCATGCAAGTAAAACACTCTGTTTTAGAGAAAACAGCATTCTTTCACTCTACTGTGTTTCCTATAGGGCACGTACAGTGAGCTAGCTCAGAACAAAAGAACTGTGCTTCCTACACAAACGGGGCATATCTAGTTCAACTCAGTATTGGAAACTGAGTAAAACAGGAGCTTCTCTTCAGTCCAATACACTGTACTGGCTGGGAACAGACGCGAATGCTATTTGCACTGTATATGGCCAGAAAAGCACAAGTGTGCTGTTCTTAGCCTGAATGAACACTTGCTGCTAGAACTTGAATCTCAACGTGATTCAACTCCGTTTAGGAAGTTTAATTGAACCCTAGTGTGCCATGCAAGAAAAACACTCTGTTTTAGAGAAAACAGCATTCTTTCACTCTACTGTGTTTCCTATAGGGCACGTACAGTGAGCTAGCTCAGAACAAAAGAACTGTGCTTCCTACACAAACGGGGCATATCTAGTTCAACTCAGTATTGGAAACTGAGTAAAACAGGAGCTTCTCTTCAGTCCAATACACTGTACTGGCTGGGAACAGACGCGAATGCTATTTGCACTGTATATGGCCAGAAAAGCACAAGTGTGCTGTTCTTAGCCTGAATGAACACTTGCTGCTAGAACTTGAATCTCAACGTGATTCAACTCCGTTTAGGAAGTTTAATTGAACCCTAGTGTGCCATGCAAGAAAAACACTCTGTTTTAGAGAAAACAGCATTCTTTCACTCTACTGTGTTTCCTATAGGGCACGTACAGTGAGCTAGCTCAGAACAAAAGAACTGTGCTTCCTACACAAACGGGGCATATCTAGTTCAACTCAGTATTGGAAACTGAGTAAAACAGGAGCTTCTCTTCAGTCCAATACACTGTACTGGCTGGGAACAGACGCGAATGCTATTTGCACTGTATATGGCCAGAAAAGCACAAGTGTGCTGTTCTTAGCCTGAATGAACACTTGCTGCTAGAACTTGAATCTCAACGTGATTCAACTCCGTTTAGGAAGTTTAATTGAACCCTAGTGTGCCATGCAAGAAAAACACTCCGTTTTAGAGAAAACAGCATTCTTTCACTCTCCTGTGTTTCCTATAGGGCACGTACAGTGAGCTAGCTCAGAACAAAAGAACTGTGCTTCCTACACAAACGGGGCATATCTAGTTCAACTCAGTATTGGAAACTGAGTAAAACAGGAGCTTCTCTTCAGTCCAATACACTGTACTGGCTGGGAACAGACGCGAATGCTATTTGCACTGTATATGGCCAGAAAAGCACAAGTGTGCTGTTCTTAGCCTGAATGAACACTTGCTGCTAGAACTTGAATCTCAACGTGATTCAACTCCGTTTAGGAAGTTTAATTGAACCCTAGTGTGCCATGCAAGTAAAACACTCTGTTTTAGAGAAAACAGCATTCTTTCACTCTACTGAGTTTCCTATAGGGCACGTACAGTGAGCTAGCTCAGAACAAAAGAACTGTGCTTCCTACACAAACGGGGCATATCTAGTTCAACTCAGTATTGGAAACTGAGTAAAACAGGAGCTTCTCTTCAGTCCAATACACTGTACTGGCTGGGAACAGACGCGAATGCTATTTGCACTGTATATGGCCAGAAAAGCACAAGTGTGCTGTTCTTAGCCTGAATGAACACTTGCTGCTAGAACTTGAATCTCAACGTGATTCAACTCCGTTTAGGAAGTTTAATTGAACCCTAGTGTGCCATGCAAGTAAAACACTCTGTTTTAGAGAAAACAGCATTCTTTCACTCTACTGTGTTTCCTATAGGGCACGTACAGTGAGCTAGCTCAGAACAAAAGAACTGTGCTTCCTACACAAACGGGGCATATCTAGTTCAACTCAGTATTGGAAACTGAGTAAAACAGGAGCTTCTCTTCAGTCCAATACACTGTACTGGCTGGGAACAGACGCGAATGCTATTTGCACTGTATATGGCCAGAAAAGCACAAGTGTGCTGTTCTTAGCCTGAATGAACACTTGCTGCTAGAACTTGAATCTCAACGTGATTCAACTCCGTTTAGGAAGTTTAATTGAACCCTAGTGTGCCATGCAAGAAAAACACTCTGTTTCAGAGAAAACAGCATTCTTTCACTCTACTGTGTTTCCTATAGGGCATGTACAGTGAGCTAGCTCAGAACAAAAGAACTGTGCTTCCTACACAAACGGGGCATATCTAGTTCAACTCAGTATTGGAAACTGAGTAAAACAGGAGCTTCTCTTCAGTCCAATACACTGTACTGGCTGGGAACAGACGCGAATGCTATTTGCACTGTATATGGCCAGAAAAGCACAAGTGTGCTGATCTTAGCCTGAATGAACACTTGCTGCTAGAACTTGAATCTCAACGTGATTCAACTCCGTTTAGGAAGTTTAATTGAACCCTAGTGTGCCATGCAAGAAAAACACTCTGTTTTAGAGAAAACAGCATTCTTTCACTCTACTGTGTTTCCTATAGGGCACGTACAGTGAGCTAGCTCAGAACAAAAGAACTGTGCTTCCTACACAAACGGGGCATATCTAGTTCAACTCAGTATTGGAAACTGAGTAAAACAGGAGCTTCTCTTCAGTCCAATACACTGTACTGGCTGGGAACAGACGCGAATGCTATTTGCACTGTATATGGCCAGAAAAGCACAAGTGTGCTGTTCTTAGCCTGAATGAACACTTGCTGCTAGAACTTGAATCTCAACGTGATTCAACTCCGTTTAGGAAGTTTAATTGAACCCTAGTGTGCCATGCAAGAAAAACACTCTGTTTTAGAGAAAACAGCATTCTTTCACTCTACTGTGTTTCCTATAGGGCACCTACAGTGAGCTAGCTCAGAACAAAAGAACTGTGCTTCCTACACAAACGGGGCATATCTAGTTCAACTCAGTATTGGAAACTGAGTAAAACAGGAGCTTCTCTTCAGTCCAATTCACTGTACTGGCTGGGAACAGACGCGAATGCTATTTGCACTGTATATGGCCAGAAAAGCACAAGTGTGCTGTTCTTAGCCTGAATGAACACTTGCTGCTAGAACTTGAATCTCAACGTGATTCAACTCCGTTTAGGAAGTTTAATTGAACCCTAGTGTGCCATGCAAGAAAAACACTCTGTTTTAGAGAAAACAGCATTCTTTCACTCTACTGTGTTTCCTATAGGGCACGTACAGTGAGCTAGCTCAGAACAAAAGAACTGTGCTTCCTACACAAACGGGGCATATCTAGTTCAACTCAGTATTGGAAACTGAGTAAAACAGGAGCTTCTCTTCAGTCCAATACACTGTACTGGCTGGGAACAGACGCGAATGCTATTTGCACTGTATATGGCCAGAAAAGCACAAGTGTGCTGTTCTTAGCCTGAATGAACACTTGCTGCTAGAACTTGAATCTCAACGTGATTTAACTCCGTTTAGGAAGTTTAATTGAACCCTAGTGTGCCATGCAAGAAAAACACTCTGTTTCAGAGAAAACAGCATTCTTTCACTCTACTGTGTTTCCTATAGGGCATGTACAGTGAGCTAGCTCAGAACAAAAGAACTGTGCTTCCTACACAAACGGGGCATATCTAGTTCAACTCAGTATTGGAAACTGAGTAAAACAGGAGCTTCTCTTCAGTCCAATACACTGTACTGGCTGGGAACAGACGCGAATGCTATTTGCACTGTATATGGCCAGAAAAGCACAAGTGTGCTGATCTTAGCCTGAATGAACACTTGCTGCTAGAACTTGAATCTCAACGTGATTCAACTCCGTTTAGGAAGTTTAATTGAACCCTAGTGTGCCATGCAAGAAAAACACTCTGTTTTAGAGAAAACAGCATTCTTTCACTCTACTGTGTTTCCTATAGGGCACGTACAGTGAGCTAGCTCAGAACAAAAGAACTGTGCTTCCTACACAAACGGGGCATATCTAGTTCAACTCAGTATTGGAAACTGAGTAAAACAGGAGCTTCTCTTCAGTCCAATACACTGTACTGGCTGGGAACAGACGCGAATGCTATTTGCACTGTATATGGCCAGAAAAGCACAAGTGTGCTGTTCTTAGCCTGAATGAACACTTGCTGCTAGAACTTGAATCTCAACGTGATTCAACTCCGTTTAGGAAGTTTAATTGAACCCTAGTGTGCCATGCAAGAAAAACACTCTGTTTTAGAGAAAACAGCATTCTTTCACTCTACTGTGTTTCCTATAGGGCACCTACAGTGAGCTAGCTCAGAACAAAAGAACTGTGCTTCCTACACAAACGGGGCATATCTAGTTCAACTCAGTATTGGAAACTGAGTAAAACAGGAGCTTCTCTTCAGTCCAATTCACTGTACTGGCTGGGAACAGACGCGAATGCTATTTGCACTGTATATGGCCAGAAAAGCACAAGTGTGCTGTTCTTAGCCTGAATGAACACTTGCTGCTAGAACTTGAATCTCAACGTGATTCAACTCCGTTTAGGAAGTTTAATTGAACCCTAGTGTGCCATGCAAGAAAAACACTCTGTTTTAGAGAAAACAGCATTCTTTCACTCTACTGTGTTTCCTATAGGGCACGTACAGTGAGCTAGCTCAGAACAAAAGAACTGTGCTTCCTACACAAACGGGGCATATCTAGTTCAACTCAGTATTGGAAACTGAGTAAAACAGGAGCTTCTCTTCAGTCCAATACACTGTACTGGCTGGGAACAGACGCGAATGCTATTTGCACTGTATATGGCCAGAAAAGCACAAGTGTGCTGTTCTTAGCCTGAATGAACACTTGCTGCTAGAACTTGAATCTCAACGTGATTCAACTCCGTTTAGGAAGTTTAATTGAACCCTAGTGTGCCATGCAAGAAAAACACTCTGTTTTAGAGAAAACAGCATTCTTTCACTCTACTGTGTTTCCTATAGGGCACGTACAGTGAGCTAGCTCAGAACAAAAGAACTGTGCTTCCTACACAAACGGGGCATATCTAGTTCAACTCAGTATTGGAAACTGAGTAAAACAGGAGCTTCTCTTCAGTCCAATACACTGTACTGGCTGGGAACAGACGCGAATGCTATTTGCACTGTATATGGCCAGAAAAGCACAAGTGTGCTGTTCTTAGCCTGAATGAACACTTGCTGCTAGAACTTGAATCTCAACGTGATTCAACTCCGTTTAGGAAGTTTAATTGAACCCTAGTGTGCCATGCAAGAAAAACACTCTGTTTCAGAGAAAACAGCATTCTTTCACTCTACTGTGTTTCCTATAGGGCATGTACAGTGAGCTAGCTCAGAACAAAAGAACTGTGCTTCCTACACAAACGGGGCATATCTAGTTCAACTCAGTATTGGAAACTGAGTAAAACAGGAGCTTCTCTTCAGTCCAATACACTGTACTGGCTGGGAACAGACGCGAATGCTATTTGCACTGTATATGGCCAGAAAAGCACAAGTGTGCTGATCTTAGCCTGAATGAACACTTGCTGCTAGAACTTGAATCTCAACGTGATTCAACTCCGTTTAGGAAGTTTAATTGAACCCTAGTGTGCCATGCAAGAAAAACACTCTGTTTTAGAGAAAACAGCATTCTTTCACTCTACTGTGTTTCCTATAGGGCACGTACAGTGAGCTAGCTCAGAACAAAAGAACTGTGCTTCCTACACAAACGGGGCATATCTAGTTCAACTCAGTATTGGAAACTGAGTAAAACAGGAGCTTCTCTTCAGTCCAATACACTGTACTGGCTGGGAACAGACGCGAATGCTATTTGCACTGTATATGGCCAGAAAAGCACAAGTGTGCTGTTCTTAGCCTGAATGAACACTTGCTGCTAGAACTTGAATCTCAACGTGATTCAACTCCGTTTAGGAAGTTTAATTGAACCCTAGTGTGCCATGCAAGAAAAACACTCTGTTTTAGAGAAAACAGCATTCTTTCACTCTACTGTGTTTCCTATAGGGCACCTACAGTGAGCTAGCTCAGAACAAAAGAACTGTGCTTCCTACACAAACGGGGCATATCTAGTTCAACTCAGTATTGGAAACTGAGTAAAACAGGAGCTTCTCTTCAGTCCAATACACTGTACTGGCTGGGAACAGACGCGAATGCTATTTGCACTGTATATGGCCAGAAAAGCACAAGTGTGCTGTTCTTAGCCTGAATGAACACTTGCTGCTAGAACTTGAATCTCAACGTGATTCAACTCCGTTTAGGAAGTTTAATTGAACCCTAGTGTGCCATGCAAGTAAAACACTCTGTTTTAGAGAAAACAGCATTCTTTCACTCTACTGTGTTTCCTATAGGGCACGTACAGTGAGCTAGCTCAGAACAAAAGAACTGTGCTTCCTACACAAACGGGGCATATCTAGTTCAACTCAGTATTGGAAACTGAGTAAAACAGGAGCTTCTCTTCAGTCCAATACACTGTACTGGCTGGGAACAGACGCGAATGCTATTTGCACTGTATATGGCCAGAAAAGCACAAGTGTGCTGTTCTTAGCCTGAATGAACACTTGCTGCTAGAACTTGAATCTCAACGTGATTCAACTCCGTTTAGGAAGTTTAATTGAACCCTAGTGTGCCATGCAAGAAAAACACTCTGTTTTAGAGAAAACAGCATTCTTTCACTCTACTGTGTTTCCTATAGGGCACGTACAGTGAGCTAGCTCAGAACAAAAGAACTGTGCTTCCTACACAAACGGGGCATATCTAGTTCAACTCAGTATTGGAAACTGAGTAAAACAGGAGCTTCTCTTCAGTCCAATACACTGTACTGGCTGGGAACAGACGCGAATGCTATTTGCACTGTATATGGCCAGAAAAGCACAAGTGTGCTGATCTTAGCCTGAATGAACACTTGCTGCTAGAACTTGAATCTCAACGTGATTCAACTCCGTTTAGGAAGTTTAATTGAACCCTAGTGTGCCATGCAAGAAAAACACTCTGTTTTAGAGAAAACAGCATTCTTTCACTCTACTGTGTTTCCTATAGGGCACGTACAGTGAGCTAGCTCAGAACAAAAGAACTGTGCTTCCTACACAAACGGGGCATATCTAGTTCAACTCAGTATTGGAAACTGAGTAAAACAGGAGCTTCTCTTCAGTCCAATACACTGTACTGGCTGGGAACAGACGCGAATGCTATTTGCACTGTATATGGCCAGAAAAGCACAAGTGTGCTGTTCTTAGCCTGAATGAACACTTGCTGCTAGAACTTGAATCTCAACGTGATTCAACTCCGTTTAGGAAGTTTAATTGAACCCTAGTGTGCCATGCAAGAAAAACACTCTGTTTTAGAGAAAACAGCATTCTTTCACTCTACTGTGTTTCCTATAGGGCACCTACAGTGAGCTAGCTCAGAACAAAAGAACTGTGCTTCCTACACAAACGGGGCATATCTAGTTCAACTCAGTATTGGAAACTGAGTAAAACAGGAGCTTCTCTTCAGTCCAATTCACTGTACTGGCTGGGAACAGACGCGAATGCTATTTGCACTGTATATGGCCAGAAAAGCACAAGTGTGCTGTTCTTAGCCTGAATGAACACTTGCTGCTAGAACTTGAATCTCAACGTGATTCAACTCCGTTTAGGAAGTTTAATTGAACCCTAGTGTGCCATGCAAGAAAAACACTCTGTTTTAGAGAAAACAGCATTCTTTCACTCTACTGTGTTTCCTATAGGGCACGTACAGTGAGCTAGCTCAGAACAAAAGAACTGTGCTTCCTACACAAACGGGGCATATCTAGTTCAACTCAGTATTGGAAACTGAGTAAAACAGGAGCTTCTCTTCAGTCCAATACACTGTACTGGCTGGGAACAGACGCGAATGCTATTTGCACTGTATATGGCCAGAAAAGCACAAGTGTGCTGTTCTTAGCCTGAATGAACACTTGCTGCTAGAACTTGAATCTCAACGTGATTTAACTCCGTTTAGGAAGTTTAATTGAACCCTAGTGTGCCATGCAAGAAAAACACTCTGTTTCAGAGAAAACAGCATTCTTTCACTCTACTGTGTTTCCTATAGGGCATGTACAGTGAGCTAGCTCAGAACAAAAGAACTGTGCTTCCTACACAAACGGGGCATATCTAGTTCAACTCAGTATTGGAAACTGAGTAAAACAGGAGCTTCTCTTCAGTCCAATACACTGTACTGGCTGGGAACAGACGCGAATGCTATTTGCACTGTATATGGCCAGAAAAGCACAAGTGTGCTGATCTTAGCCTGAATGAACACTTGCTGCTAGAACTTGAATCTCAACGTGATTCAACTCCGTTTAGGAAGTTTAATTGAACCCTAGTGTGCCATGCAAGAAAAACACTCTGTTTTAGAGAAAACAGCATTCTTTCACTCTACTGTGTTTCCTATAGGGCACGTACAGTGAGCTAGCTCAGAACAAAAGAACTGTGCTTCCTACACAAACGGGGCATATCTAGTTCAACTCAGTATTGGAAACTGAGTAAAACAGGAGCTTCTCTTCAGTCCAATACACTGTACTGGCTGGGAACAGACGCGAATGCTATTTGCACTGTATATGGCCAGAAAAGCACAAGTGTGCTGTTCTTAGCCTGAATGAACACTTGCTGCTAGAACTTGAATCTCAACGTGATTCAACTCCGTTTAGGAAGTTTAATTGAACCCTAGTGTGCCATGCAAGAAAAACACTCTGTTTTAGAGAAAACAGCATTCTTTCACTCTACTGTGTTTCCTATAGGGCACCTACAGTGAGCTAGCTCAGAACAAAAGAACTGTGCTTCCTACACAAACGGGGCATATCTAGTTCAACTCAGTATTGGAAACTGAGTAAAACAGGAGCTTCTCTTCAGTCCAATTCACTGTACTGGCTGGGAACAGACGCGAATGCTATTTGCACTGTATATGGCCAGAAAAGCACAAGTGTGCTGTTCTTAGCCTGAATGAACACTTGCTGCTAGAACTTGAATCTCAACGTGATTCAACTCCGTTTAGGAAGTTTAATTGAACCCTAGTGTGCCATGCAAGAAAAACACTCTGTTTTAGAGAAAACAGCATTCTTTCACTCTACTGTGTTTCCTATAGGGCACGTACAGTGAGCTAGCTCAGAACAAAAGAACTGTGCTTCCTACACAAACGGGGCATATCTAGTTCAACTCAGTATTGGAAACTGAGTAAAACAGGAGCTTCTCTTCAGTCCAATACACTGTACTGGCTGGGAACAGACGCGAATGCTATTTGCACTGTATATGGCCAGAAAAGCACAAGTGTGCTGTTCTTAGCCTGAATGAACACTTGCTGCTAGAACTTGAATCTCAACGTGATTCAACTCCGTTTAGGAAGTTTAATTGAACCCTAGTGTGCCATGCAAGAAAAACACTCTGTTTCAGAGAAAACAGCATTCTTTCACTCTACTGTGTTTCCTATAGGGCATGTACAGTGAGCTAGCTCAGAACAAAAGAACTGTGCTTCCTACACAAACGGGGCATATCTAGTTCAACTCAGTATTGGAAACTGAGTAAAACAGGAGCTTCTCTTCAGTCCAATACACTGTACTGGCTGGGAACAGACGCGAATGCTATTTGCACTGTATATGGCCAGAAAAGCACAAGTGTGCTGATCTTAGCCTGAATGAACACTTGCTGCTAGAACTTGAATCTCAACGTGATTCAACTCCGTTTAGGAAGTTTAATTGAACCCTAGTGTGCCATGCAAGAAAAACACTCTGTTTTAGAGAAAACAGCATTCTTTCACTCTACTGTGTTTCCTATAGGGCACGTACAGTGAGCTAGCTCAGAACAAAAGAACTGTGCTTCCTACACAAACGGGGCATATCTAGTTCAACTCAGTATTGGAAACTGAGTAAAACAGGAGCTTCTCTTCAGTCCAATACACTGTACTGGCTGGGAACAGACGCGAATGCTATTTGCACTGTATATGGCCAGAAAAGCACAAGTGTGCTGTTCTTAGCCTGAATGAACACTTGCTGCTAGAACTTGAATCTCAACGTGATTCAACTCCGTTTAGGAAGTTTAATTGAACCCTAGTGTGCCATGCAAGAAAAACACTCTGTTTTAGAGAAAACAGCATTCTTTCACTCTACTGTGTTTCCTATAGGGCACCTACAGTGAGCTAGCTCAGAACAAAAGAACTGTGCTTCCTACACAAACGGGGCATATCTAGTTCAACTCAGTATTGGAAACTGAGTAAAACAGGAGCTTCTCTTCAGTCCAATACACTGTACTGGCTGGGAACAGACGCGAATGCTATTTGCACTGTATATGGCCAGAAAAGCACAAGTGTGCTGTTCTTAGCCTGAATGAACACTTGCTGCTAGAACTTGAATCTCAACGTGATTCAACTCCGTTTAGGAAGTTTAATTGAACCCTAGTGTGCCATGCAAGTAAAACACTCTGTTTTAGAGAAAACAGCATTCTTTCACTCTACTGTGTTTCCTATAGGGCACGTACAGTGAGCTAGCTCAGAACAAAAGAACTGTGCTTCCTACACAAACGGGGCATATCTAGTTCAACTCAGTATTGGAAACTGAGTAAAACAGGAGCTTCTCTTCAGTCCAATACACTGTACTGGCTGGGAACAGACGCGAATGCTATTTGCACTGTATATGGCCAGAAAAGCACAAGTGTGCTGTTCTTAGCCTGAATGAACACTTGCTGCTAGAACTTGAATCTCAACGTGATTCAACTCCGTTTAGGAAGTTTAATTGAACCCTAGTGTGCCATGCAAGAAAAACACTCTGTTTTAGAGAAAACAGCATTCTTTCACTCTACTGTGTTTCCTATAGGGCACGTACAGTGAGCTAGCTCAGAACAAAAGAACTGTGCTTCCTACACAAACGGGGCATATCTAGTTCAACTCAGTATTGGAAACTGAGTAAAACAGGAGCTTCTCTTCAGTCCAATACACTGTACTGGCTGGGAACAGACGCGAATGCTATTTGCACTGTATATGGCCAGAAAAGCACAAGTGTGCTGTTCTTAGCCTGAATGAACACTTGCTGCTAGAACTTGAATCTCAACGTGATTCAACTCCGTTTAGGAAGTTTAATTGAACCCTAGTGTGCCATGCAAGTAAAACACTCTGTTTTAGAGAAAACAGCATTCTTTCACTCTACTGTGTTTCCTATAGGGCACGTACAGTGAGCTAGCTCAGAACAAAAGAACTGTGCTTCCTACACAAACGGGGCATATCTAGTTCAACTCAGTATTGGAAACTGAGTAAAACAGGAGCTTCTCTTCAGTCCAATACACTGTACTGGCTGGGAACAGACGCGAATGCTATTTGCACTGTATATGGCCAGAAAAGCACAAGTGTGCTGTTCTTAGCCTGAATGAACACTTGCTGCTAGAACTTGAATCTCAACGTGATTCAACTCCGTTTAGGAAGTTTAATTGAACCCTAGTGTGCCATGCAAGAAAAACACTCTGTTTTAGAGAAAACAGCATTCTTTCACTCTCCTGTGTTTCCTATAGGGCACGTACAGTGAGCTAGCTCAGAACAAAAGAACTGTGCTTCCTACACAAACGGGGCATATCTAGTTCAACTCAGTATTGGAAACTGAGTAAAACAGGAGCTTCTCTTCAGTCCAATACACTGTACTGGCTGGGAACAGACGCGAATGCTATTTGCACTGTATATGGCCAGAAAAGCACAAGTGTGCTGTTCTTAGCCTGAATGAACACTTGCTGCTAGAACTTGAATCTCAACGTGATTCAACTCCGTTTAGGAAGTTTAATTGAACCCTAGTGTGCCATGCAAGAAAAACACTCTGTTTTAGAGAAAACAGCATTCTTTCACTCTACTGTGTTTCCTATAGGGCACGTACAGTGAGCTACCTCAGAACAAAAGAACTGTGCTTCCTACACAAACGGGGCATATCTAGTTCAACTCAGTATTGGAAACTGAGTAAAACAGGAGCTTCTCTTCAGTCCAATACACTGTACTGGCTGGGAACAGACGCGAATGCTATTTGCACTGTATATGGCCAGAAAAGCACAAGTGTGCTGTTCTTAGCCTGAATGAACACTTGCTGCTAGAACTTGAATCTCAACGTGATTCAACTCCGTTTAGGAAGTTTAATTGAACCCTAGTGTGCCATGCAAGAAAAACACTCTGTTTTAGAGAAAACAGCATTCTTTCACTCTCCTGTGTTTCCTATAGGGCACGTACAGTGAGCTAGCTCAGAACAAAAGAACTGTGCTTCCTACACAAACGGGGCATATCTAGTTCAACTCAGTATTGGAAACTGAGTAAAACAGGAGCTTCTCTTCAGTCCAATACACTGTACTGGCTGGGAACAGACGCGAATGCTATTTGCACTGTATATGGCCAGAAAAGCACAAGTGTGCTGTTCTTAGCCTGAATGAACACTTGCTGCTAGAACTTGAATCTCAACGTGATTCAACTCCGTTTAGGAAGTTTAATTGAACCCTAGTGTGCCATGCAAGAAAAACACTCTGTTTTAGAGAAAACAGCATTCTTTCACTCTACTGTGTTTCCTATAGGGCACGTACAGTGAGCTAGCTCAGAACAAAAGAACTGTGCTTCCTACACAAACGGGGCATATCTAGTTCAACTCAGTATTGGAAACTGAGTAAAACAGGAGCTTCTCTTCAGTCCAATACACTGTACTGGCTGGGAACAGACGCGAATGCTATTTGCACTGTATATGGCCAGAAAAGCACAAGTGTGCTGTTCTTAGCCTGAATGAACACTTGCTGCTAGAACTTGAATCTCAACGTGATTCAACTCCGTTTAGGAAGTTTAATTGAACCCTAGTGTGCCATGCAAGAAAAACACTCTGTTTTAGAGAAAACAGCATTCTTTCACTCTACTGTGTTTCCTATAGGGCACGTACAGTGAGCTACCTCAGAACAAAAGAACTGTGCTTCCTACACAAACGGGGCATATCTAGTTCAACTCAGTATTGGAAACTGAGTAAAACAGGAGCTTCTCTTCAGTCCAATACACTGTACTGGCTGGGAACAGACGCGAATGCTATTTGCACTGTATATGGCCAGAAAAGCACAAGTGTGCTGTTCTTAGCCTGAATGAACACTTGCTGCTAGAACTTGAATCTCAACGTGATTCAACTCCGTTTAGGAAGTTTAATTGAACCCTAGTGTGCCATGCAAGTAAAACACTCTGTTTTAGAGAAAACAGCATTCTTTCACTCTACTGAGTTTCCTATAGGGCACGTACAGTGAGCTAGCTCAGAACAAAAGAACTGTGCTTCCTACACAAACGGGGCATATCTAGTTCAACTCAGTATTGGAAACTGAGTAAAACAGGAGCTTCTCTTCAGTCCAATTCACTGTACTGGCTGGGAACAGACGCGAATGCTATTTGCACTGTATATGGCCAGAAAAGCACAAGTGTGCTGTTCTTAGCCTGAATGAACACTTGCTGCTAGAACTTGAATCTCAACGTGATTCAACTCCGTTTAGGAAGTTTAATTGAACCCTAGTGTGCCATGCAAGAAAAACACTCTGTTTTAGAGAAAACAGCATTCTTTCACTCTACTGTGTTTCCTATAGGGCACGTACAGTGAGCTAGCTCAGAACAAAAGAACTGTGCTTCCTACACAAACGGGGCATATCTAGTTCAACTCAGTATTGGAAACTGAGTAAAACAGGAGCTTCCCTTCAGTCCAATACACTGTACTGGCTGGGAACAGACGCGAATGCTATTTGCACTGTATATGGCCAGAAAAGCACAAGTGTGCTGTTCTTAGCCTGAATGAACACTTGCTGCTAGAACTTGAATCTCAACGTGATTCA
Source organism: Peromyscus maniculatus bairdii (assembly GCF_049852395.1). Taxonomy (NCBI): domain Eukaryota; kingdom Metazoa; phylum Chordata; class Mammalia; order Rodentia; family Cricetidae; genus Peromyscus; species Peromyscus maniculatus. Next base: position 40,791,074 of record NC_134865.1, on the reverse strand, counting down.
ACTCCGTTTAGGAAGTTTAATTGAACCCTAGTGTGCCATGCAAGTAAAACACTCTGTTTTAGAGAAAACAGCATTCTTTCACTCTACTGTGTTTCCTATAGGGCACATACAGTGAGCTAGCTCAGAACAAAAGAACTGTGCTTCCTACACAAACGGGGCATATCTAGTTCAACTCAGTATTGGAAACTGAGTAAAACAGGAGCTTCTCTTCAGTCCAATACACTGTACTGGCTGGGAACAGACGCGAATGCTATTTGCACTGTATATGGCCAGAAAAGCACAAGTGTGCTGTTCTTAGCCTGAATGAACACTTGCTGCTAGAACTTGAATCTCAACGTGATTCAACTCCGTTTAGGAAGTTTAATTGAACCCTAGTGTGCCATGCAAGAAAAACACTCTGTTTTAGAGAAAACAGCATTCTTTCACTCTACTGTGTTTCCTATAGGGCACGTACAGTGAGCTAGCTCAGAACAAAAGAACTGTGCTTCCTACACAAACGGGGCATATCTAGTTCAACTCAGTATTGGAAACTGAGTAAAACAGGAGCTTCTCTTCAGTCCAATACACTGTACTGGCTGGGAACAGACGCGAATGCTATTTGCACTGTATATGGCCAGAAAAGCACAAGTGTGCTGATCTTAGCCTGCATGAACACTTGCTGCTAGAACTTGAATCTCAACGTGATTCAACTCCGTTTAGGAAGTTTAATTGAACCCTAGTGTGCCATGCAAGAAAAACACTCTGTTTTAGAGAAAACAGCATTCTTTCACTCTCCTGTGTTTCCTATAGGGCACGTACAGTGAGCTAGCTCAGAACAAAAGAACTGTGCTTCCTACACAAACGGGGCATATCTAGTTCAACTCAGTATTGGAAACTGAGTAAAACAGGAGCTTCTCTTCAGTCCAATACACTGTACTGGCTGGGAACAGACGCGAATGCTATTTGCACTGTATATGGCCAGAAAAGCACAAGTGTGCTGTTCTTAGCCTGAATGAACACTTGCTGCTAGAACTTGAATCTCAACGTGATTCAACTCCGTTTAGGAAGTTTAATTGAACCCTAGTGTGCCATGCAAGAAAAACACTCTGTTTTAGAGAAAACAGCATTCTTTCACTCTACTGTGTTTCCTATAGGGCACGTACAGTGATCTAGCTCAGAACAAAAGAACTGTGCTTCCTACACAAACGGGGCATATCTAGTTCAACTCAGTATTGGAAACTGAGTAAAACAGGAGCTTCTCTTCAGTCCAATACACTGTACTGGCTGGGAACAGACGCGAATGCTATTTGCACTGTATATGGCCAGAAAAGCACAAGTGTGCTGATCTTAGCCTGCATGAACACTTGCTGCTAGAACTTGAATCTCAACGTGATTCAACTCCGTTTAGGAAGTTTAATTGAACCCTAGTGTGCCATGCAAGAAAAACACTCTGTTTTAGAGAAAACAGCATTCTTTCACTCTACTGTGTTTCCTATAGGGCACGTACAGTGAGCTAGCTCAGAACAAAAGAACTGTGCTTCCTACACAAACGGGGCATATCTAGTTCAACTCAGTATTGGAAACTGAGTAAAACAGGAGCTTCTCTTCAGTCCAATACACTGTACTGGCTGGGAACAGACGCGAATGCTATTTGCACTGTATATGGCCAGAAAAGCACAAGTGTGCTGTTCTTAGCCTGAATGAACACTTGCTGCTAGAACTTGAATCTCAACGTGATTCAACTCCGTTTAGGAAGTTTAATTGAACCCTAGTGTGCCATGCAAGAAAAACACTCTGTTTTAGAGAAAACAGCATTCTTTCACTCTACTGTGTTTCCTATAGGGCACGTACAGTGAGCTAGCTCAGAACAAAAGAACTGTGCTTCCTACACAAACGGGGCATATCTAGTTCAACTCAGTATTGGAAACTGAGTAAAACAGGAGCTTCTCTTCAGTCCAATACACTGTACTGGCTGGGAACAGACGCGAATGCTATTTGCACTGTATATGGCCAGAAAAGCACAAGTGTGCTGTTCTTAGCCTGAATGAACACTTGCTGCTAGAACTTGAATCTCAACGTGATTCAACTCCGTTTAGGAAATTTAATTGAACCCTAGTGTGCCACGCAAGAAAAACACTCTGTTTTAGAGAAAACAGCATTCTTTCACTCTACTGTGTTTTCTAAAGGGCACGTACAGTGAGATAGCTCAGAACAAAAGAACTGTGCTTCCTACACAAACGGGGCATATCTAGTTCAACTCAGTATTGGAAACTGAGTAAAACAGGAGCTTCTCTTCAGTCCAATACACTGTACTGGCTGGGAACAGACGCGAATGCTATTTGCACTGTATATGGCCAGAAAAGCACAAGTGTGCTGTTCTTAGCCTGAATGAACACTTGCTGCTAGAACTTGAATCTCAACGTGATGCAACTCCGTTTAGGAAGTTTAATTGAACCCTAGTGTGCCATGCAAGAAAAACACTCTGTTTTAGAGAAAACAGCATTCTTTCACTCTACTGTGTTTCCTGTAGGGCACGTACAGTGAGCTAGCTCAGAACAAAAGAACTGTGCTTCCTACACAAACGGGGCATATCTAGTTCAACTCAGTATTGGAAACTGAGTAAAACAGGAGCTTCTCTTCAGTCCAATACACTGTACTTGCTGGGAACAGACGCGAATGCTATTTGCACTGTATATGGCCAGAAAAGCACAAGTGTGCTGTTCTTAGCCTGAATGAACACTTGCTGCTAGAACTTGAATCTCAACGTGATTCAACTCCGTTTAGGAAGTTTAATTGAACCCTAGTGTGCCATGCAAGAAAAACACTCTGTTTTAGAGAAAACAGCATTCTTTCACTCTCCTGTGTTTCCTATAGGGCACGTATAGTGAGCTAGCTCAGAACAAAAGAACTGTGCTTCCTACACAAACAGGGCATATCTAGTTCAACTCAGTATTGGAAACTGAGTAAAACAGGAGCTTCTCTTCAGTCCAATACACTGTACTTGCTGGGAACAGACGCGAATGCTATTTGCACTGTATATGGCCAGAAAAGCACAAGTGTGCTGTTCTTAGCCTGAATGAACACTTGCTGCTAGAACTTGAATCTCAACGTGATTCAACTCCGTTTAGGAAGTTTAATTGAACCCTAGTGTGCCATGCAAGGAAAACACTCTGTTTTAGAGAAAACAGCATTCTTTCACTCTACTGTGTTTCCTAAAGGGCACGTACAGTGAGCTAGCTCAGAACAAAAGAACTGTGCTTCCTACACAAACGGGGCATATCTAGTTCAACTCAGTATTGGAAACTGAGTAAAACAGGAGCTTCTCTTCAGTCCAATACACTGTACTTGCTGGGAACAGACGCGAATGCTATTTGCACTGTATATGGCCAGAAAAGCACAAGTGTGCTGTTCTTAGCCTGAATGAACACTTGCTGCTAGAACTTGAATCTCAACGTGATTCAACTCCGTTTAGGAAGTTTAATTGAACCCTAGTGTGCCATGCAAGAAAAACACTCTGTTTTAGAGAAAACAGCATTCTTTCACTCTACTGTGTTTCCTAAAGGGCACGTACAGTGAGCTAGCTCAGAACAAAAGAACTGTGCTTCCTACACAAACGGGGCATATCTAGTTCAACTCAGTATTGGAAACTGAGTAAAACAGGAGCTTCTCTTCAGTCCAATACACTGTACTGGCTGGGAACAGACGCGAATGCTATTTGCATTGTATATATCCAGAAAAGCACAAGTGTGCTGTTCTTAGCCTGAATGAACACTTGCTGCTAGAACTTGAATCTCAACGTGATTCAACTCCATTTAGGAAATTTAATTGAACCCTAGTGTGCCATGCAAGAAAAACACTCTGTTTTAGAGAAAACAGCATTCTTTCACTCTACTGTGTTTCCTATAGGGCACGTACAGTGAGCTAGCTCAGAACAAAAGAACTGTGCTTCCTACACAAACGGGGCATATCTAGTTCAACTCAGTATTGGAAACTGAGTAAAACAGGAGCTTCTCTTCAGTCCAATACACTGTACTGGCTGGGAACAGACGCGAATGCTATTTGCACTGTATATGGCCAGAAAAGCACAAGTGTGCTGATCTTAGCCTGAATGAACACTTGCTGCTAGAACTTGAATCTCAACGTGATTCAACTCCGTTTAGGAAGTTTAATTGAACCCTAGTGTGCCATGCAAGAAAAACACTCTGTTTTAGAGAAAACAGCATTCTTTCACTCTACTGTGTTTCCTAAAGGGCACGTACAGTGAGCTAGCTCAGAACAAAAGAACTGTGCTTCCTACACAAACGGGGCATATCTAGTTCAACTCAGTATTGGAAACTGAGTAAAACAGGAGCTTCTCTTCAGTCGAAAACACTGTACTGGCTGGGAACAGACGCGAATGCTATTTGCACTGTATATGGCCAGAAAAGCACAAGTGTGCTGTTCTTAGCCTGAATGAACACTTGCTGCTAGAACTTGAATCTCAACGTGATTCAACTCCGTTTAGGAAGTTTAATTGAACCCTAGTGTGCCATGCAAGAAAAACACTCTGTTTTAGAGAAAACAGCATTCTTTCACTCTACTGTGTTTCCTATAGGGCACGTACAGTGAGCTAGCTCAGAACAAAAGAACTGTGCTTCCTACACAAACGGGGCATATCTAGTTCAACTCAGTATTGGAAACTGAGTAAAACAGGAGCTTCTCTTCAGTCCAATACACTGTACTGGCTGGGAACAGACGCGAATGCTATTTGCACTGTATATGGCCAGAAAAGCACAAGTGTGCTGTTCTTAGCCTGAATGAACACTTGCTGCTAGAACTTGAATCTCAACGTGATTCAACTCCGTTTAGGAAGTTTAATTGAACCCTAGTGTGCCATGCAAGAAAAACACTCTGTTTTAGAGAAAACAGCATTCTTTCACTCTCCTGTGTTTCCTATAGGGCACGTACAGTGAGCTAGCTCAGAACAAAAGAACTGTGCTTCCTACACAAACGGGGCATATCTAGTTCAACTCAGTATTGGAAACTGAGTAAAACAGGAGCTTCTCTTCAGTCCAATACACTGTACTGGCTGGGAACAGACGCGAATGCTATTTGCACTGTATATGGCCAGAAAAGCACAAGTGTGCTGTTCTTAGCCTGAATGAACACTTGCTGCTAGAACTTGAATCTCAACGTGATTCAACTCCGTTTAGGAAGTTTAATTGAACCCTAGTGTGCCATGCAAGAAAAACACTCTGTTTTAGAGAAAACAGCATTCTTTCACTCTCCTGTGTTTCCTATAGGGCACGTACAGTGAGCTAGCTCAGAACAAAAGAACTGTGCTTCCTACACAAACGGGGCATATCTAGTTCAACTCAGTATTGGAAACTGAGTAAAACAGGAGCTTCTCTTCAGTCCAATACACTGTACTGGCTGGGAACAGACGCGAATGCTATTTGCACTGTATATGGCCAGAAAAGCACAAGTGTGCTGTTCTTAGCCTGAATGAACACTTGCTGCTAGAACTTGAATCTCAACGTGATTCAACTCCGTTTAGGAAATTTAATTGAACCCTAGTGTGCCACGCAAGAAAAACACTCTGTTTTAGAGAAAACAGCATTCTTTCACTCTACTGTGTTTCCTAAAGGGCACGTACAGTGAGATAGCTCAGAACAAAAGAACTGTGCTTCCTACACAAACGGGGCATATCTAGTTCAACTCAGTATTGGAAACTGAGTAAAACAGGAGCTTCTCTTCAGTCCAATACACTGTACTGGCTGGGAACAGACGCGAATGCTATTTGCACTGTATATGGCCAGAAAAGCACAAGTGTGCTGTTCTTAGCCTGAATGAACACTTGCTGCTAGAACTTGAATCTCAACGTGATTCAACTCCGTTTAGGAAATTTAATTGAACCCTAGTGTGCCACGCAAGAAAAACACTCTGTTTTAGAGAAAACAGCATTCTTTCACTCTACTGTGTTTCCTAAAGGGCACGTACAGTGAGATAGCTCAGAACAAAAGAACTGTGCTTCCTACACAAACGGGGCATATCTAGTTCAACTCAGTATTGGAAACTGAGTAAAACAGGAGCTTCTCTTCAGTCCAATACACTGTACTGGCTGGGAACAGACGCGAATGCTATTTGCACTGTATATGGCCAGAAAAGCACAAGTGTGCTGTTCTTAGCCTGAATGAACACTTGCTGCTAGAACTTGAATCTCAACGTGATGCAACTCCGTTTAGGAAGTTTAATTGAACCCTAGTGTGCCATGCAAGAAAAACACTCTGTTTTAGAGAAAACAGCATTCTTTCACTCTACTGTGTTTCCTGTAGGGCACGTACAGTGAGCTAGCTCAGAACAAAAGAACTGTGCTTCCTACAGAAACGGGGCATATCTAGTTCAACTCAGTATTGGAAACTGAGTAAAACAGGAGCTTCTCTTCAGTCCAATACACTGTACTTGCTGGGAACAGACGCGAATGCTATTTGCACTGTATATGGCCAGAAAAGCACAAGTGTGCTGTTCTTAGCCTGAATGAACACTTGCTGCTAGAACTTGAATCTCAACGTGATTCAACTCCGTTTAGGAAGTTTAATTGAACCCTAGTGTGCCATGCAAGAAAAACACTCTGTTTTAGAGAAAACAGCATTCTTTCACTCTCCTGTGTTTCCTATAGGGCACGTATAGTGAGCTAGCTCAGAACAAAAGAACTGTGCTTCCTACACAAACAGGGCATATCTAGTTCAACTCAGTATTGGAAACTGAGTAAAACAGGAGCTTCTCTTCAGTCCAATACACTGTACTTGCTGGGAACAGACGCGAATGCTATTTGCACTGTATATGGCCAGAAAAGCACAAGTGTGCTGTTCTTAGCCTGAATGAACACTTGCTGCTAGAACTTGAATCTCAACGTGATTCAACTCCGTTTAGGAAGTTTAATTGAACCCTAGTGTGCCATGCAAGGAAAACACTCTGTTTTAGAGAAAACAGCATTCTTTCACTCTACTGTGTTTCCTAAAGGGCACGTACAGTGAGCTAGCTGAGAACAAAAGAACTGTGCTTCCTACACAAACGGGGCATATCTAGTTCAACTCAGTATTGGAAACTGAGTAAAACAGGAGCTTCTCTTCAGTCCAATACACTGTACTGGCTGGGAACAGACGCGAATGCTATTTGCACTGTATATGGCCAGAAAAGCACAAGTGTGCTGTTCTTAGCCTGAATGAACACTTGCTGCTAGAACTTGAATCTCAACGTGATTCAACTCCGTTTAGGAAGTTTAATTGAACCCTAGTGTGCCATGCAAGAAAAACACTCTGTTTTAGAGAAAACAGCATTCTTTCACTCTACTGTGTTTCCTATAGGGCACGTACAGTGAGCTAGCTCAGAACAAAAGAACTGTGCTTCCTACACAAACGGGGCATATCTAGTTCAACTCAGTATTGGAAACTGAGTAAAACAGGAGCTTCTCTTCAGTCCAATACACTGTACTTGCTGGGAACAGACGCGAATGCTATTTGCACTGTATATGGCCAGAAAAGCACAAGTGTGCTGTTCTTAGCCTGAATGAACACTTGCTGCTAGAACTTGAATCTCAACGTGATTCAACTCCGTTTAGGAAGTTTAATTGAACCCTAGTGTGCCATGCAAGAAAAACACTCTGTTTTAGAGAAAACAGCATTCTTTCACTCTACTGTGTTTCCTAAAGGGCACGTACAGTGAGCTAGCTCAGAACAAAAGAACTGTGCTTCCTACACAAACGGGGCATATCTAGTTCAACTCAGTATTGGAAACTGAGTAAAACAGGAGCTTCTCTTCAGTCCAATACACTGTACTGGCTGGGAACAGACGCGAATGCTATTTGCATTGTATATATCCAGAATAGCACAAGTGTGCTGTTCTTAGCCTGAATGAACACTTGCTGCTAGAACTTGAATCTCAACGTGATTCAACTCCATTTAGGAAATTTAATTGAACCCTAGTGTGCTATGCAAGAAAAACACTCTGTTTTAGAGAAAACAGCATTCTTTCACTCTACTGTGTTTCCTATAGGGCACGTACAGTGAGCTAGCTCAGAACAAAAGAACTGTGCTTCCTACACAAACGGGGCATATCTAGTTCAACTCAGTATTGGAAACTGAGTAAAACAGGAGCTTCTCTTCAGTCCAATACACTGTACTGGCTGGGAACAGACGCGAATGCTATTTGCACTGTATATGGCCAGAAAAGCACAAGTGTGCTGATCTTAGCCTGAATGAACACTTGCTGGTAGAACTTGAATCTCAACGTGATTCAACTCCGTTTAGGAAGTTTAATTGAACCCTAGTGTGCCATGCAAGAAAAACACTCTGTTTTAGAGAAAACAGCATTCTTTCACTCTACTGTGTTTCCTAAAGGGCACGTACAGTGAGCTAGCTCAGAACAAAAGAACTGTGCTTCCTACACAAACGGGGCATATCTAGTTCAACTCAGTATTGGAAACTGAGTAAAACAGGAGCTTCTCTTCAGTCGAAAACACTGTACTGGCTGGGAACAGACGCGAATGCTATTTGCACTGTATATGGCCAGAAAAGCACAAGTGTGCTGTTCTTAGCCTGAATGAACACTTGCTGCTAGAACTTGAATCTCAACGTGATTCAACTCCGTTTAGGAAGTTTAATTGAACCCTAGTGTGCCATGCAAGAAAAACACTCTGTTTTAGAGAAAACAGCATTCTTTCACTCTACTGTGTTTCCTAAAGGTCACGTACAGTGAGCTAGCTCAGAACAAAAGAACTGTGCTTCCTACACAAACGGGGCATATCTAGTTCAACTCAGTATTGGAAACTGAGTAAAACAGGAGCTTCTCTTCAGTCGAAAACACTGTACTGGCTGGGAACAGACGCGAATGCTATTTGCACTGTATATGGCCAGAAAAGCACAAGTGTGCTGTTCTTAGCCTGAATGAACACTTGCTGCTAGAACTTGAATCTCAACGTGATTCAACTCCGTTTAGGAAGTTTAATTGAACCCTAGTGTGCCATGCAAGAAAAACACTCTGTTTTAGAGAAAACAGCATTCTTTCACTCTACTGTGTTTCCTATAGGGCACGTACAGTGAGCTAGCTCAGAACAAAAGAACTGTGCTTCCTACACAAACGGGGCATATCTAGTTCAACTCAGTATTGGAAACTGAGTAAAACAGGAGCTTCTCTTCAGTCCAATACACTGTACTGGCTGGGAACAGACGCGAATGCTATTTGCACTGTATATGGCCAGAAAAGCACAAGTGTGCTGTTCTTAGCCTGAATGAACACTTGCTGCTAGAACTTGAATCTCAACGTGATTCAACTCCGTTTAGGAAGTTTAATTGAACCCTAGTGTGCCATGCAAGAAAAACACTCTGTTTTAGAGAAAACAGCATTCTTTCACTCTCCTGTGTTTCCTATAGGGCACGTACAGTGAGCTAGCTCAGAACAAAAGAACTGTGCTTCCTACACAAACGGGGCATATCTAGTTCAACTCAGTATTGGAAACTGAGTAAAACAGGAGCTTCTCTTCAGTCCAATACACTGTACTGGCTGGGAACAGACGCGAATGCTATTTGCACTGTATATGGCCAGAAAAGCACAAGTGTGCTGTTCTTAGCCTGAATGAACACTTGCTGCTAGAACTTGAATCTCAACGTGATTCAACTCCGTTTAGGAAGTTTAATTGAACCCTAGTGTGCCATGCAAGAAAAACACTCTGTTTTAGAGAAAACAGCATTCTTTCACTCTCCTGTGTTTCCTATAGGGCACGTACAGTGAGCTAGCTCAGAACAAAAGAACTGTGCTTCCTACACAAACGGGGCATATCTAGTTCAACTCAGTATTGGAAACTGAGTAAAACAGGAGCTTCTCTTCAGTCCAATACACTGTACTGGCTGGGAACAGACGCGAATGCTATTTGCACTGTATATGGCCAGAAAAGCACAAGTGTGCTGTTCTTAGCCTGAATGAACACTTGCTGCTAGAACTTGAATCTCAACGTGATTCAACTCCGTTTAGGAAGTTTAATTGAACCCTAGTGTGCCATGCAAGAAAAACACTCTGTTTTAGAGAAAACAGCATTCTTTCACTCTCCTGTGTTTCCTATAGGGCACGTACAGTGAGCTAGCTCAGAACAAAAGAACTGTGCTTCCTACACAAACGGGGCATATCTAGTTCAACTCAGTATTGGAAACTGAGTAAAACAGGAGCTTCTCTTCAGTCCAATACACTGTACTGGCTGGGAACAGACGCGAATGCTATTTGCACTGTATATGGCCAGAAAAGCACAAGTGTGCTGTTCTTAGCCTGAATGAACACTTGCTGCTAGAACTTGAATCTCAACGTGATTCAACTCCGTTTAGGAAGTTTAATTGAACCCTAGTGTGCCATGCAAGAAAAACACTCTGTTTTAGAGAAAACAGCATTCTTTCACTCTACTGTGTTTCCTGTAGGGCACGTACAGTGAGCTAGCTCAGAACAAAAGAACTGTGCTTCCTACAGAAACGGGGCATATCTAGTTCAACTCAGTATTGGAAACTGAGTAAAACAAGAGCTTCTCTTCAGTCCAATACACTGTACTGGCTGGGAACAGACGCGAATGCTATTTGCACTGTATATGGACAGAAAAGCACAAGTGTGCTGTTCTTAGCCTGAATGAACACTTGCTGCTAGAACTTGAATCTCAACGTGATTCAACTCCGTTTAGGAAGTTTAATTTAACCCTAGTGTGCCATGCAAGAAAAACACTCTGTTTTAGAGAAAACAGCATTCTTTCACTCTACTGTGTTTCCTATAGGGCACGTACAGTGAGCTAGCTCAGAACAAAAGAACTGTGCTTCCTACACAAACGGGGCATATCTAGTTCAACTCAGTATTGGAAACTGAGTAAAACAGGAGCTTCTCTTCAGTCCAATACACTGTACTGGCTGGGAACAGACGCGAATGCTATTTGCACTGTATATGGCCAGAAAAGCACAAGTGTGCTGTTCTTAGCCTGAATGAACACTTGCTGCTAGAACTTGAATCTCAACGTGATTCAACTCCGTTTAGGAAGTTTAATTGAACCCTAGTGTGCCATGCAAGAAAAACACTCTGTTTTAGAGAAAACAGCATTCTTTCACTCTCCTGTGTTTCCTATAGGGCACGTACAGTGAGCTAGCTCAGAACAAAAGAACTGTGCTTCCTACACAAACGGGGCATATCTAGTTCAACTCAGTATTGGAAACTGAGTAAAACAGGAGCTTCTCTTCAGTCCAATACACTGTACTGGCTGGGAACAGACGCGAATGCTATTTGCACTGTATATGGCCAGAAAAGCACAAGTGTGCTGTTCTTAGCCTGAATGAACACTTGCTGCTAGAACTTGAATCTCAACGTGATGCAACTCCGTTTAGGAAGTTTAATTGAACCCTAGTGTGCCATGCAAGAAAAACACTCTGTTTTAGAGAAAACAGCATTCTTTCACTCTCCTGTGTTTCCTATAGGGCACGTACAGTGAGCTAGCTCAGAACAAAAGAACTGTGCTTCCTACACAAACGGGGCATATCTAGTTCAACTCAGTATTGGAAACTGAGTAAAACAGGAGCTTCTCTTCAGTCCAATACACTGTACTGGCTGGGAACAGACGCGAATGCTATTTGCACTGTATATGGCCAGAAAAGCACAAGTGTGCTGTTCTTAGCCTGAATGAACACTTGCTGCTAGAACTTGAATCTCAACGTGATTCAACTCCGTTTAGGAAGTTTAATTGAACCCTAGTGTGCCATGCAAGTAAAACACTCTGTTTTAGAGAAAACAGCATTCTTTCACTCTACTGTGTTTCCTATAGGGCACGTACAGTGAGCTAGCTCAGAACAAAAGAACTGTGCTTCCTACCCAAACGGGGCATATCTAGTTCAACTCAGTATTGGAAACTGAGTAAAACAGGAGCTTCTCTTCAGTCCAATACACTGTACTGGCTGGGAACAGACGCGAATGCTATTTGCACTGTATATGGCCAGAAAAGCACAAGTGTGCTGTTCTTAGCCTGAATGAACACTTGCTGCTAGAACTTGAATCTCAACGTGATTCAACTCCGTTTAGGAAGTTTAATTGAACCCTAGTGTGCCATGCAAGAAAAACACTCTGTTTTAGAGAAAACAGCATTCTTTCACTCTCCTGTGTTTCCTATAGGGCACGTACAGTGAGCTAGCTCAGAACAAAAGAACTGTGCTTCCTACACAAACGGGGCATATCTAGTTCAACTCAGTATTGGAAACTGAGTAAAACAGGAGCTTCTCTTCAGTCCAATACACTGTACTGGCTGGGAACAGACGCGAATGCTATTTGCACTGTATATGGCCAGAAAAGCACAAGTGTGCTGTTCTTAGCCTGAATGAACACTTGCTGCTAGAACTTGAATCTCAACGTGATTCAACTCCGTTTAGGAAGTTTAATTGAACCCTAGTGTGCCATGCAAGAAAAACACTCTGTTTTAGAGAAAACAGCATTCTTTCACTCTCCTGTGTTTCCTATAGGGCACGTACAGTGAGCTAGCTCAGAACAAAAGAACTGTGCTTCCTACACAAACGGGGCATATCTAGTTCAACTCAGTATTGGAAACTGAGTAAAACAGGAGCTTCTCTTCAGTCCAATACACTGTACTGGCTGGGAACAGACGCGAATGCTATTTGCACTGTATATGGCCAGAAAAGCACAAGTGTGCTGTTCTTAGCCTGAATGAACACTTGCTGCTAGAACTTGAATCTCAACGTGATTCAACTCCGTTTAGGAAGTTTAATTGAACCCTAGTGTGCCATGCAAGAAAAACACTCTGTTTTAGAGAAAACAGCATTCTTTCACTCTACTGTGTTTCCTATAGGTCACGTACAGTGAGCTACCTCAGAACAAAAGAACTGTGCTTCCTACACAAACGGGGCATATCTAGTTCAACTCAGTATTGGAAACTGAGTAAAACAGGAGCTTCTCTTCAGTCCAATACACTGTACTGGCTGGGAACAGACGCGAATGCTATTTGCACTGTATATGGCCAGAAAAGCACAAGTGTGCTGTTCTTAGCCTGAATGAACACTTGCTGCTAGAACTTGAATCTCAACGTGATTCAACTCCGTTTAGGAAGTTTAATTGAACCCTAGTGTGCCATGCAAGAAAAACACTCTGTTTTAGAGAAAACAGCATTCTTTCACTCTACTGTGTTTCCTATAGGGCACGTACAGTGAGCTAGCTCAGAACAAAAGAACTGTGCTTCCTACACAAACGGGGCATATCTAGTTCAACTCAGTATTGGAAACTGAGTAAAACAGGAGCTTCTCTTCAGTCCAATACACTGTACTGGCTGGGAACAGACGCGAATGCTATTTGCACTGTATATGGCCAGAAAAGCACAAGTGTGCTGTTCTTAGCCTGAATGAACACTTGCTGCTAGAACTTGAATCTCAACGTGATTCAACTCCGTTTAGGAAGTTTAATTGAACCCTAGTGTGCCATGCAAGAAAAACACTCTGTTTTAGAGAAAACAGCATTCTTGCACTCTACTGTGTTTCCTATAGGGCACGTACAGTGAGCTAGCTCAGAACAAAAGAACTGTGCTTCCTACACAAACGGGGCATATCTAGTTCAACTCAGTATTGGAAACTGAGTAAAACAGGAGCTTCTCTTCAGTCCAATACACTGTACTGGCTGGGAACAGAAGCGAATGCTATTTGCACTGTATATGGCCAGAAAAGCACAAGTGTGCTGTTCTTAGCCTGAATGAACACTTGCTGCTAGAACTTGAATCTCAACGTGATTCAACTCCGTTTAGGAAGTTTAATTGAACCCTAGTGTGCCATGCAAGAAAAACACTCTGTTTTAGAGAAAACAGCATTCTTTCACTCTACTGTGTTTCCTATAGGGCACGTACAGTGAGCTAGCTCAGAACAAAAGAACTGTGCTTCCTACACAAACGGGGCATATCTAGTTCAACTCAGTATTGGAAACTGAGTAAAACAGGAGCTTCTCTTCAGTCCAATACACTGTACTGGCTGGGAACAGACGCGAATGCTATTTGCACTGTATATGGCCAGAAAAGCACAAGTGTGCTGTTCTTAGCCTGAATGAACACTTGCTGCTAGAACTTGAATCTCAACGTGATTCAACTCCGTTTAGGAAGTTTAATTGAACCCTAGTGTGCCATGCAAGAAAAACACTCTGTTTTAGAGAAAACAGCATTCTTGCACTCTACTGTGTTTCCTATAGGGCACGTACAGTGAGCTAGCTCAGAACAAAAGAACTGTGCTTCCTACACAAACGGGGCATATCTAGTTCAACTCAGTATTGGAAACTGAGTAAAACAGGAGCTTCTCTTCAGTCCAATACACTGTACTTGCTGGGAACAGACGCGAATGCTATTTGCACTGTATATGGCCAGAAAAGCACAAGTGTGCTGTTCTTAGCCTGAATGAACACTTGCTGCTAGAACTTGAATCTCAACGTGATTCAACTCCGTTTAGGAAGTTTAATTGAACCCTAGTGTGCCATGCAAGTAAAACACTCTGTTTTAGAGAAAACAGCATTCTTTCACTCTACTGTGTTTCCTATAGGGCACGTACAGTGAGCTAGCTCAGAACAAAAGAACTGTGCTTCCTACACAAACGGGGCATATCTAGTTCAACTCAGTATTGGAAACTGAGTAAAACAGGAGCTTCTCTTCAGTCCAATACACTGTACTGGCTGGGAACAGACGCGAATGCTATTTGCACTGTATATGGCCAGAAAAGCACAAGTGTGCTGTTCTTAGCCTGAATGAACACTTGCTGCTAGAACTTGAATCTCAACGTGATTCAACTCCGTTTAGGAAGTTTAATTGAACCCTAGTGTGCCATGCAAGAAAAACACTCTGTTTTAGAGAAAACAGCATTCTTTCACTCTACTGTGTTTCCTATAGGGCACGTACAGTGAGCTAGCTCAGAACAAAAGAACTGTGCTTCCTACACAAACGGGGCATATCTAGTTCAACTCAGTATTGGAAACTGAGTAAAACAGGAGCTTCTCTTCAGTCCCATACACTGTACTGGTTCGGAACAGACGCGAATGCTATTTGCACTGTATATGGCCAGAAAAGCACAAGTGTGCTGATCTTAGCCTGAATGAACACTTGCTGCTAGAACTTGAATCTCAACGTGATTCAACTCCGTTTAGGAAGTTTAATTGAACCCTAGTGTGCCATGCAAGAAAAACACTCTGTTTTAGAGAAAACAGCATTCTTTCACTCTACTGTGTTTCCTATAGGGCACGTACAGTGAGCTAGCTCAGAACAAAAGAACTGTGCTTCCTACACAAACGGGGCATATCTAGTTCAACTCAGTATTGGAAACTGAGTAAAACAGGAGCTTCTCTTCAGTCCAATACACTGTACTGGCTGGGAACAGACGCGAATGCTATTTGCACTGTATATGGCCAGAAAAGCACAAGTGTGCTGTTCTTAGCCTGAATGAACACTTGCTGCTAGAACTTGAATCTCAACGTGATTCAACTCCGTTTAGGAAGTTTAATTGAACCCTAGTGTGCCATGCAAGAAAAACACTCTGTTTTAGAGAAAACAGCATTCTTTCACTCTCCTGTGTTTCCTATAGGGCACGTACAGTGAGCTAGCTCAGAACAAAAGAACTGTGCTTCCTACACAAACGGGGCATATCTAGTTCAACTCAGTATTGGAAACTGAGTAAAACAGGAGCTTCTCTTCAGTCCAATACACTGTACTGGCTGGGAACAGACGCGAATGCTATTTGCACTGTATATGGCCAGAAAAGCACAAGTGTGCTGTTCTTAGCCTGAATGAACACTTGCTGCTAGAACTTGAATCTCAACGTGATTCAACTCCGTTTAGGAAGTTTAATTGAACCCTAGTGTGCCATGCAAGAAAAACACTCTGTTTTAGAGAAAACAGCATTCTTTCACTCTCCTGTGTTTCCTATAGGGCACGTACAGTGAGCTAGCTCAGAACAAAAGAACTGTGCTTCCTACACAAACGGGGCATATCTAGTTCAACTCAGTATTGGAAACTGAGTAAAACAGGAGCTTCTCTTCAGTCCAATACACTGTACTGGCTGGGAACAGACGCGAATGCTATTTGCACTGTATATGGCCAGAAAAGCACAAGTGTGCTGTTCTTAGCCTGAATGAACACTTGCTGCTAGAACTTGAATCTCAACGTGATTCAACTCCGTTTAGGAAGTTTAATTGAACCCTAGTGTGCCATGCAAGAAAAACACTCTGTTTTAGAGAAAACAGCATTCTTTCACTCTACTGTGTTTCCTATAGGGCACGTACAGTGAGCTAGCTCAGAACAAAAGAACTGTGCTTCCTACACAAACGGGGCATATCTAGTTCAACTCAGTATTGGAAACTGAGTAAAACAGGAGCTTCTCTTCAGTCCAATACACTGTACTGGCTGGGAACAGACGCGAATGCTATTTGCACTGTATATGGCCAGAAAAGCACAAGTGTGCTGTTCTTAGCCTGAATGAACACTTGCTGCTAGAACTTGAATCTCAACGTGATTCAACTCCGTTTAGGAAGTTTAATTGAACCCTAGTGTGCCATGCAAGAAAAACACTCTGTTTTAGAGAAAACAGCATTCTTTCACTCTCCTGTGTTTCTTATAGGGCACGTACAGTGAGCTAGCTCAGAACAAAAGAACTGTGCTTCCTACACAAACGGGGCATATCTAGTTCAACTCAGTATTGGAAACTGAGTAAAACAGGAGCTTCTCTTCAGTCCAATACACTGTACTGGCTGGGAACAGACGCGAATGCTATTTGCACTGTATATGGCCAGAAAAGCACAAGTGTGCTGATCTTAGCCTGAATGAACACTTGCTGCTAGAACTTGAATCTCAACGTGATGCAACTCCGTTTAGGAAGTTTAATTGAACCCTAGTGTGCCATGCAAGAAAAACACTCTGTTTTAGAGAAAACAGCATTCTTTCACTCTCCTGTGTTTCCTATAGGGCACGTACAGTGAGCTAGCTCAGAACAAAAGAACTGTGCTTCCTACACAAACGGGGCATATCTAGTTCAACTCAGTATTGGAAACTGAGTAAAACAGGAGCTTCTCTTCAGTCCAATACACTGTACTGGCTGGGAACAGACGCGAATGCTATTTGCACTGTATATGGCCAGAAAAGCACAAGTGTGCTGTTCTTAGCCTGAATGAACACTTGCTGCTAGAACTTGAATCTCAACGTGATTCAACTCCGTTTAGGAAGTTTAATTGAACCCTAGTGTGCCATGCAAGAAAAACACTCTGTTTTAGAGAAAACAGCATTCTTTCACTCTACTGTGTTTCCTATAGGTCACGTACAGTGAGCTAGCTCAGAACAAAAGAACTGTGCTTCCTACACAAACGGGGCATATCTAGTTCAACTCAGTATTGGAAACTGAGTAAAACAGGAGCTTCTCTTCAGTCCAATACACTGTACTGGCTGGGAACAGACGCGAATGCTATTTGCACTGTATATGGCCAGAAAAGCACAAGTGTGCTGTTCTTAGCCTGAATGAACACTTGCTGCTAGAACTTGAATCTCAACGTGATTCAACTCCGTTTAGGAAGTTTAATTGAACCCTAGTGTGCCATGCAAGAAAAACACTCTGTTTTAGAGAAAACAGCATTCTTTCACTCTCCTGTGTTTCCTATAGGGCACGTACAGTGAGCTAGCTCAGAACAAAAGAACTGTGCTTCCTACACAAACGGGGCATATCTAGTTCAACTCAGTATTGGAAACTGAGTAAAACAGGAGCTTCTCTTCAGTCCAATACACTGTACTGGCTGGGAACAGACGCGAATGCTATTTGCACTGTATATGGCCAGAAAAGCACAAGTGTGCTGTTCTTAGCCTGAATGAACACTTGCTGCTAGAACTTGAATCTCAACGTGATTCAACTCCGTTTAGGAAGTTTAATTGAACCCTAGTGTGCCATGCAAGAAAAACACTCTGTTTTAGAGAAAACAGCATTCTTTCACTCTACTGTGTTTCCTATAGGTCACGTACAGTGAGCTAGCTCAGAACAAAAGAACTGTGCTTCCTACACAAACGGGGCATATCTAGTTCAACTCAGTATTGGAAACTGAGTAAAACAGGAGCTTCTCTTCAGTCCAATACACTGTACTGGCTGGGAACAGACGCGAATGCTATTTGCACTGTATATGGCCAGAAAAGCACAAGTGTGCTGTTCTTAGCCTGAATGAACACTTGCTGCTAGAACTTGAATCTCAACGTGATTCAACTCCGTTTAGGAAGTTTAATTGAACCCTAGTGTGCCATGCAAGAAAAACACTCTGTTTTAGAGAAAACAGCATTCTTTCACTCTACTGTGTTTCCTATAGGTCACGTACAGTGAGCTACCTCAGAACAAAAGAACTGTGCTTCCTACACAAACGGGGCATATCTAGTTCAACTCAGTATTGGAAACTGAGTAAAACAGGAGCTTCTCTTCAGTCCAATACACTGTACTGGCTGGGAACAGACGCGAATGCTATTTGCACTGTATATGGCCAGAAAAGCACAAGTGTGCTGTTCTTAGCCTGAATGAACACTTGCTGCTAGAACTTGAATCTCAACGTGATTCAACTCCGTTTAGGAAGTTTAATTGAACCCTAGTGTGCCATGCAAGAAAAACACTCTGTTTTAGAGAAAACAGCATTCTTTCACTCTACTGTGTTTCCTATAGGTCACGTACAGTGAGCTACCTCAGAACAAAAGAACTGTGCTTCCTACACAAACGGGGCATATCTAGTTCAACTCAGTATTGGAAACTGAGTAAAACAGGAGCTTCTCTTCAGTCCAATACACTGTACTGGCTGGGAACAGACGCGAATGCTATTTGCACTGTATATGGCCAGAAAAGCACAAGTGTGCTGTTCTTAGCCTGAATGAACACTTGCTGCTAGAACTTGAATCTCAACGTGATTCAACTCCGTTTAGGAAGTTTAATTGAACCCTAGTGTGCCATGCAAGAAAAACACTCTGTTTTAGAGAAAACAGCATTCTTTCACTCTACTGTGTTTCCTATAGGGCACGTACAGTGAGCTAGCTCAGAACAAAAGAACTGTGCTTCCTACACAAACGGGGCATATCTAGTTCAACTCAGTATTGGAAACTGAGTAAAACAGGAGCTTCTCTTCAGTCCAATACACTGTACTGGCTGGGAACAGAAGCGAATGCTATTTGCACTGTATATGGCCAGAAAAGCACAAGTGTGCTGTTCTTAGCCTGAATGAACACTTGCTGCTAGAACTTGAATCTCAACGTGATTCAACTCCGTTTAGGAAGTTTAATTGAACCCTAGTGTGCCATGCAAGAAAAACACTCTGTTTTAGAGAAAACAGCATTCTTTCACTCTACTGTGTTTCCTAAAGGGCACGTACAGTGAGCTAGCTCAGAACAAAAGAACTGTGCTTCCTACACAAACGGGGCATATCTAGTTCAACTCAGTATTGGAAACTGAGTAAAACAGGAGCTTCTCTTCAGTCCAATACACTGTACTGGCTGGGAACAGACGCGAATGCTATTTGCACTGTATATGGCCAGAAAAGCACAAGTGTGCTGTTCTTAGCCTGAATGAACACTTGCTGCTAGAACTTGAATCTCAACGTGATTCAACTCCGTTTAGGAAGTTTAATTGAACCCTAGTGTGCCATGCAAGAAAAACACTCTGTTTTAGAGAAAACAGCATTCTTTCACTCTACTGTGTTTCCTATAGGGCACGTACAGTGAGCTAGCTCAGAACAAAAGAACTGTGCTTCCTACACAAACGGGGCATATCTAGTTCAACTCAGTATTGGAAACTGAGTAAAACAGGAGCTTCTCTTCAGTCCAATACACTGTACTGGCTGGGAACAGACGCGAATGCTATTTGCACTGTATATGGCCAGAAAAGCACAAGTGTGCTGTTCTTAGCCTGAATGAACACTTGCTGCTAGAACTTGAATCTCAACGTGATTCAACTCCGTTTAGGAAGTTTAATTGAACCCTAGTGTGCCATGCAAGAAAAACACTCTGTTTTAGAGAAAACAGCATTCTTTCACTCTACTGTGTTTCCTATAGGGCACGTACAGTGAGCTAGCTCAGAACAAAGGAACTGTGCTTCCTACACAAACGGGGCATATCTAGTTCAACTCAGTATTGGAAACTGAGTAAAACAGGAGCTTCTCTTCAGTCCAATACACTGTACGGGCTGGGAACAGAAGCGAATGCTATTTGCACTGTATATGGCCAGAAAAGCACAAGTGTGCTGTTCTTAGCCTGAATGAACACTTGCTGCTAGAACTTGAATCTCAACGTGATTCAACTCCGTTTAGGAAGTTTAATTGAACCCTAGTGTGCCATGCAAGAAAAACACTCTGTTTTAGAGAAAACAGCATTCTTTCACTCTACTGTGTTTCCTAAAGGGCACGTACAGTGAGCTAGCTCAGAACAAAAGAACTGTGCTTCCTACACAAACGGGGCATATCTAGTTCAACTCAGTATTGGAAACTGAGTAAAACAGGAGCTTCTCTTCAGTCCAATACACTGTACTGGCTGGGAACAGACGC
Source organism: Peromyscus maniculatus bairdii (assembly GCF_049852395.1). NCBI lineage: Eukaryota > Metazoa > Chordata > Mammalia > Rodentia > Cricetidae > Peromyscus > Peromyscus maniculatus. The sequence goes on along the minus strand of NC_134865.1, from coordinate 40,770,533 downwards.
GAATGCTATTTGCACTGTATATGGCCAGAAAAGCACAAGTGTGCTGTTCTTAGCCTGAATGAACACTTGCTGCTAGAACTTGAATCTCAACGTGATTCAACTCCGTTTAGGAAGTTTAATTGAACCCTAGTGTGCCATGCAAGAAAAACACTCTGTTTTAGAGAAAACAGCATTCTTTCACTCTACTGTGTTTCCTATAGGTCACGTACAGTGAGCTACCTCAGAACAAAAGAACTGTGCTTCCTACACAAACGGGGCATATCTAGTTCAACTCAGTATTGGAAACTGAGTAAAACAGGAGCTTCTCTTCAGTCCAATACACTGTACTGGCTGGGAACAGAAGCGAATGCTATTTGGACTGTATATGGCCAGAAAAGCACAAGTGTGCTGTTCTTAGCCTGAATGAACACTTGCTGCTAGAACTTGAATCTCAACGTGATTCAACTCCGTTTAGGAAGTTTAATTGAACCCTAGTGTGCCATGCAAGAAAAACACTCTGTTTTAGAGAAAACAGCATTCTTTCACTCTACTGTGTTTCCTAAAGGGCACGTACAGTGAGCTAGCTCAGAACAAAAGAACTGTGCTTCCTACACAAACGGGGCATATCTAGTTCAACTCAGTATTGGAAACTGAGTAAAACAGGAGCTTCTCTTCAGTCCAATACACTGTACTGGCTGGGAACAGACGCGAATGCTATTTGCACTGTATATGGCCAGAAAAGCACAAGTGTGCTGTTCTTAGCCTGAATGAACACTTGCTGCTAGAACTTGAATCTCAACGTGATTCAACTCCGTTTAGGAAGTTTAATTGAACCCTAGTGTGCCATGCAAGAAAAACACTCTGTTTTAGAGAAAACAGCATTCTTTCACTCTCCTGTGTTTCCTATAGGGCACGTACAGTGAGCTAGCTCAGAACAAAAGAACTGTGCTTCCTACACAAACGGGGCATATCTAGTTCAACTCAGTATTGGAAACTGAGTAAAACAGGAGCTTCTCTTCAGTCCAATACACTGTACTGGCTGGGAACAGACGCGAATGCTATTTGCACTGTATATGGCCAGAAAAGCACAAGTGTGCTGTTCTTAGCCTGAATGAACACTTGCTGCTAGAACTTGAATCTCAACGTGATTCAACTCCGTTTAGGAAGTTTAATTGAACCCTAGTGTGCCATGCAAGTAAAACACTCTGTTTTAGAGAAAACAGCATTCTTTCACTCTACTGTGTTTCCTATAGGGCACGTACAGTGAGCTAGCTCAGAACAAAAGAACTGTGCTTCCTACACAAACGGGGCATATCTAGTTCAACTCAGTATTGGAAACTGAGTAAAACAGGAGCTTCTCTTCAGTCCAATACACTGTACTGGCTGGGAACAGAAGCGAATGCTATTTGCACTGTATATGGCCAGAAAAGCACAAGTGTGCTGTTCTTAGCCTGAATGAACACTTGCTGCTAGAACTTGAATCTCAACGTGATTCAACTCCGTTTAGGAAGTTTAATTGAACCCTAGTGTGCCATGCAAGAAAAACACTCTGTTTTAGAGAAAACAGCATTCTTTCACTCTACTGTGTTTCCTAAAGGGCACGTACAGTGAGCTAGCTCAGAACAAAAGAACTGTGCTTCCTACACAAACGGGGCATATCTAGTTCAACTCAGTATTGGAAACTGAGTAAAACAGGAGCTTCTCTTCAGTCCAATACACTGTACTGGCTGGGAACAGACGCGAATGCTATTTGCACTGTATATGGCCAGAAAAGCACAAGTGTGCTGTTCTTAGCCTGAATGAACACTTGCTGCTAGAACTTGAATCTCAACGTGATTCAACTCCGTTTAGGAAGTTTAATTGAACCCTAGTGTGCCATGCAAGAAAAACACTCTGTTTTAGAGAAAACAGCATTCTTTCACTCTACTGTGTTTCCTATAGGGCACCTACAGTGAGCTAGCTCAGAACAAAAGAACTGTGCTTCCTACACAAACGGGGCATATCTAGTTCAACTCAGTATTGGAAACTGAGTAAAACAGGAGCTTCTCTTCAGTCCAATACACTGTACTGGCTGGGAACAGACGCGAATGCTATTTGCACTGTATATGGCCAGAAAAGCACAAGTGTGCTGTTCTTAGCCTGAATGAACACTTGCTGCTAGAACTTGAATCTCAACGTGATTCAACTCCGTTTAGGAAGTTTAATTGAACCCTAGTGTGCCATGCAAGAAAAACACTCTGTTTTAGAGAAAACAGCATTCTTTCACTCTACTGTGTTTCCTATAGGTCACGTACAGTGAGCTACCTCAGAACAAAAGAACTGTGCTTCCTACACAAACGGGGCATATCTAGTTCAACTCAGTATTGGAAACTGAGTAAAACAGGAGCTTCTCTTCAGTCCAATACACTGTACTGGCTGGGAACAGACGCGAATGCTATTTGCACTGTATATGGCCAGAAAAGCACAAGTGTGCTGTTCTTAGCCTGAATGAACACTTGCTGCTAGAACTTGAATCTCAACGTGATTCAACTCCGTTTAGGAAGTTTAATTGAACCCTAGTGTGCCATGCAAGAAAAACACTCTGTTTTAGAGAAAACAGCATTCTTTCACTCTCCTGTGTTTCCTATAGGGCACGTACAGTGAGCTACCTCAGAACAAAAGAACTGTGCTTCCTACACAAACGGGGCATATCTAGTTCAACTCAGTATTGGAAACTGAGTAAAACAGGAGCTTCTCTTCAGTCCAATACACTGTACTGGCTGGGAACAGACGGGAATGCTATTTGCACTGTATATGGCCAGAAAAGCACAAGTGTGCTGTTCTTAGCCTGAATGAACACTTGCTGCTAGAACTTGAATCTCAACGTGATTCAACTCCGTTTAGGAAGTTTAATTGAACCCTAGTGTGCCATGCAAGAAAAACACTCTGTTTTAGAGAAAACAGCATTCTTTCACTCTACTGTGTTTCCTATAGGGCACGTACAGTGAGCTAGCTCAGAACAAAAGAACTGTGCTTCCTACACAAACGGGGCATATCTAGTTCAACTCAGTATTGGAAACTGAGTAAAACAGGAGCTTCTCTTCAGTCCAATACACTGTACTGGCTGGGAACAGAAGCGAATGCTATTTGCACTGTATATGGCCAGAAAAGCACAAGTGTGCTGTTCTTAGCCTGAATGAACACTTGCTGCTAGAACTTGAATCTCAACGTGATTCAACTCCGTTTAGGAAGTTTAATTGAACCCTAGTGTGCCATGCAAGAAAAACACTCTGTTTTAGAGAAAACAGCATTCTTTCACTCTACTGTGTTTCCTAAAGGGCACGTACAGTGAGCTAGCTCAGAACAAAAGAACTGTGCTTCCTACACAAACGGGGCATATCTAGTTCAACTCAGTATTGGAAACTGAGTAAAACAGGAGCTTCTCTTCAGTCCAATACACTGTACTGGCTGGGAACAGACACGAATGCTATTTGCACTGTATATGGCCAGAAAAGCACAAGTGTGCTGTTCTTAGCCTGAATGAACACTTGCTGCTAGAACTTGAATCTCAACGTGATTCAACTCCGTTTAGGAAGTTTAATTGAACCCTAGTGTGCCATGCAAGAAAAACACTCTGTTTTAGAGAAAACAGCATTCTTTCACTCTCCTGTGTTTCCTATAGGGCACGTACAGTGAGCTAGCTCAGAACAAAAGAACTGTGCTTCCTACACAAACGGGGCATATCTAGTTCAACTCAGTATTGGAAACTGAGTAAAACAGGAGCTTCTCTTCAGTCCAATACACTGTACTGGCTGGGAACAGACGCGAATGCTATTTGCACTGTATATGGCCAGAAAAGCACAAGTGTGCTGTTCTTAGCCTGAATGAACACTTGCTGCTAGAACTTGAATCTCAACGTGATTCAACTCCGTTTAGGAAGTTTAATTGAACCCTAGTGTGCCATGCAAGTAAAACACTCTGTTTTAGAGAAAACAGCATTCTTTCACTCTACTGTGTTTCCTATAGGGCACGTACAGTGAGCTAGCTCAGAACAAAAGAACTGTGCTTCCTACACAAACGGGGCATATCTAGTTCAACTCAGTATTGGAAACTGAGTAAAACAGGAGCTTCTCTTCAGTCCAATACACTGTACTGGCTGGGAACAGAAGCGAATGCTATTTGCACTGTATATGGCCAGAAAAGCACAAGTGTGCTGTTCTTAGCCTGAATGAACACTTGCTGCTAGAACTTGAATCTCAACGTGATTCAACTCCGTTTAGGAAGTTTAATTGAACCCTAGTGTGCCATGCAAGAAAAACACTCTGTTTTAGAGAAAACAGCATTCTTTCACTCTACTGTGTTTCCTAAAGGGCACGTACAGTGAGCTAGCTCAGAACAAAAGAACTGTGCTTCCTACACAAACGGGGCATATCTAGTTCAACTCAGTATTGGAAACTGAGTAAAACAGGAGCTTCTCTTCAGTCCAATACACTGTACTGGCTGGGAACAGACGCGAATGCTATTTGCACTGTATATGGCCAGAAAAGCACAAGTGTGCTGTTCTTAGCCTGAATGAACACTTGCTGCTAGAACTTGAATCTCAACGTGATTCAACTCCGTTTAGGAAGTTTAATTGAACCCTAGTGTGCCATGCAAGAAAAACACTCTGTTTTAGAGAAAACAGCATTCTTTCACTCTCCTGTGTTTCCTATAGGGCACGTACAGTGAGCTAGCTCAGAACAAAAGAACTGTGCTTCCTACACAAACGGGGCATATCTAGTTCAACTCAGTATTGGAAACTGAGTAAAACAGGAGCTTCTCTTCAGTCCAATACACTGTACTGGCTGGGAAGAGACGCGAATGCTATTTGCACTGTATATGGCCAGAAAAGCACAAGTGTGCTGTTCTTAGCCTGAATGAACACTTGCTGCTAGAACTTGAATCTCAACGTGATTCAACTCCGTTTAGGAAGTTTAATTGAACCCTAGTGTGCCATGCAAGAAAAACACTCTGTTTTAGAGAAAACAGCATTCTTTCACTCTACTGTGTTTCCTATAGGGCACGTACAGTGAGCTAGCTCAGAACAAAAGAACTGTGCTTCCTACACAAACGGGGCATATCTAGTTCAACTCAGTATTGGAAACTGAGTAAAACAGGAGCTTCTCTTCAGTCCAATACACTGTACTGGCTGGGAACAGACGCGAATGCTATTTGCACTGTATATGGCCAGAAAAGCACAAGTGTGCTGTTCTTAGCCTGAATGAACACTTGCTGCTAGAACTTGAATCTCAACGTGATTCAACTCCGTTTAGGAAGTTTAATTGAACCCTAGTGTGCCATGCAAGAAAAACACTCTGTTTTAGAGAAAACAGCATTCTTTCACTCTCCTGTGTTTCCTATAGGGCACGTACAGTGAGCTAGCTCAGAACAAAAGAACTGTGCTTCCTACACAAACGGGGCATATCTAGTTCAACTCAGTATTGGAAACTGAGTAAAACAGGAGCTTCTCTTCAGTCCAATACACTGTACTGGCTGGGAACAGACGCGAATGCTATTTGCACTGTATATGGCCAGAAAAGCACAAGTGTGCTGATCTTAGCCTGAATGAACACTTGCTGCTAGAACTTGAATCTCAACGTGATGCAACTCCGTTTAGGAAGTTTAATTGAACCCTAGTGTGCCATGCAAGAAAAACACTCTGTTTTAGAGAAAACAGCATTCTTTCACTCTACTGTGTTTCCTATAGGGCACGTACAGTGAGCTAGCTCAGAACAAAAGAACTGTGCTTCCTACACAAACGGGGCATATCTAGTTCAACTCAGTATTGGAAACTGAGTAAAACAGGAGCTTCTCTTCAGTCCAATACACTGTACTGGCTGGGAACAGACGCGAATGCTATTTGCACTGTATATGGCCAGAAAAGCACAAGTGTGCTGTTCTTAGCCTGAATGAACACTTGCTGCTAGAACTTGAATCTCAACGTGATTCAACTCCGTTTAGGAAGTTTAATTGAACCCTAGTGTGCCATGCAAGAAAAACACTCTGTTTTAGAGAAAACAGCATTCTTTCACTCTACTGTGTTTCCTATAGGGCACGTACAGTGAGCTAGCTCAGAACAAAAGAACTGTGCTTCCTACACAAACGGGGCATATCTAGTTCAACTCAGTATTGGAAACTGAGTAAAACAGGAGCTTCTCTTCAGTCCAATACACTGTACTGGCTGGGAACAGACGCGAATGCTATTTGCACTGTATATGGCCAGAAAAGCACAAGTGTGCTGTTCTTAGCCTGAATGAACACTTGCTGCTAGAACTTGAATCTCAACGTGATTCAACTCCGTTTAGGAAGTTTAATTGAACCCTAGTGTGCCATGCAAGAAAAACACTCTGTTTTAGAGAAAACAGCATTCTTTCACTCTCCTGTGTTTCCTATAGGGCACGTACAGTGAGCTAGCTCAGAACAAAAGAACTGTGCTTCCTACACAAACGGGGCATATCTAGTTCAACTCAGTATTGGAAACTGAGTAAAACAGGAGCTTCTCTTCAGTCCAATACACTGTACTGGCTGGGAACAGACGCGAATGCTATTTGCACTGTATATGGCCAGAAAAGCACAAGTGTGCTGTTCTTAGCCTGAATGAACACTTGCTGCTAGAACTTGAATCTCAACGTGATTCAACTCCGTTTAGGAAGTTTAATTGAACCCTAGTGTGCCATGCAAGAAAAACACTCTGTTTTAGAGAAAACAGCATTCTTTCACTCTACTGTGTTTCCTATAGGGCACGTACAGTGAGCTAGCTCAGAACAAAAGAACTGTGCTTCCTACACAAACGGGGCATATCTAGTTCAACTCAGTATTGGAAACTGAGTAAAACAGGAGCTTCTCTTCAGTCCAATACACTGTACTGGCTGGGAACAGACGCGAATGCTATTTGCACTGTATATGGCCAGAAAAGCACAAGTGTGCTGTTCTTAGCCTGAATGAACACTTGCTGCTAGAACTTGAATCTCAACGTGATTCAACTCCGTTTAGGAAGTTTAATTGAACCCTAGTGTGCCATGCAAGAAAAACACTCTGTTTTAGAGAAAACAGCATTCTTTCACTCTCCTGTGTTTCCTATAGGGCACGTACAGTGAGCTAGCTCAGAACAAAAGAACTGTGCTTCCTACACAAACGGGGCATATCTAGTTCAACTCAGTATTGGAAACTGAGTAAAACAGGAGCTTCTCTTCAGTCCAATACACTGTACTGGCTGGGAACAGACGCGAATGCTATTTGCACTGTATATGGCCAGAAAAGCACAAGTGTGCTGTTCTTAGCCTGAATGAACACTTGCTGCTAGAACTTGAATCTCAACGTGATTCAACTCCGTTTAGGAAGTTTAATTGAACCCTAGTGTGCCATGCAAGAAAAACACTCTGTTTTAGAGAAAACAGCATTCTTTCACTCTACTGTGTTTCCTATAGGGCACGTACAGTGAGCTAGCTCAGAACAAAAGAACTGTGCTTCCTACACAAACGGGGCATATCTAGTTCAACTCAGTATTGGAAACTGAGTAAAACAGGAGCTTCTCTTCAGTCCAATACACTGTACTGGCTGGGAACAGACGCGAATGCTATTTGCACTGTATATGGCCAGAAAAGCACAAGTGTGCTGTTCTTAGCCTGAATGAACACTTGCTGCTAGAACTTGAATCTCAACGTGATTCAACTCCGTTTAGGAAGTTTAATTGAACCCTAGTGTGCCATGCAAGAAAAACACTCTGTTTTAGAGAAAACAGCATTCTTTCACTCTACTGTGTTTCCTATAGGGCACGTACAGTGAGCTAGCTCAGAACAAAAGAACTGTGCTTCCTACACAAACGGGGCATATCTAGTTCAACTCAGTATTGGAAACTGAGTAAAACAGGAGCTTCTCTTCAGTCCCATACACTGTACTGGCTGGGAACAGACGCGAATGCTATTTGCACTGTATATGGCCAGAAAAGCACAAGTGTGCTGTTCTTAGCCTGAATGAACACTTGCTGCTAGAACTTGAATCTCAACGTGATTCAACTCCGTTTAGGAAGTTTAATTGAACCCTAGTGTGCCATGCAAGAAAAACACTCTGTTTTAGAGAAAACAGCATTCTTTCACTCTCCTGTGTTTCCTATAGGGCACGTACAGTGAGCTAGCTCAGAACAAAAGAACTGTGCTTCCTACACAAACGGGGCATATCTAGTTCAACTCAGTATTGGAAACTGAGTAAAACAGGAGCTTCTCTTCAGTCCAATACACTGTACTGGCTGGGAACAGACGCGAATGCTATTTGCACTGTATATGGCCAGAAAAGCACAAGTGTGCTGTTCTTAGCCTGAATGAACACTTGCTGCTAGAACTTGAATCTCAACGTGATTCAACTCCGTTTAGGAAGTTTAATTGAACCCTAGTGTGCCATGCAAGAAAAACACTCTGTTTTAGAGAAAACAGCATTCTTTCACTCTACTGTGTTTCCTAAAGGGCACGTACAGTGAGCTAGCTCAGAACAAAAGAACTGTGCTTCCTACACAAACGGGGCATATCTAGTTCAACTCAGTATTGGAAACTGAGTAAAACAGGAGCTTCTCTTCAGTCCAATACACTGTACTGGCTGGGAACAGACGCGAATGCTATTTCCACTGTATATGGCCAGAAAAGCACAAGTGTGCTGTTCTTAGCCTGAATGAACACTTGCTGCTAGAACTTGAATCTCAACGTGATTCAACTCCGTTTAGGAAGTTTAATTGAACCCTAGTGTGCCATGCAAGAAAAACACTCTGTTTTAGAGAAAACAGCATTCTTTCACTCTACTGTGTTTCCTATAGGTCACGTACAGTGAGCTAGCTCAGAACAAAAGAACTGTGCTTCCTACACAAACGGGGCATATCTAGTTCAACTCAGTATTGGAAACTGAGTAAAACAGGAGCTTCTCTTCAGTCCAATACACTGTACTGGCTGGGAACAGAAGCGAATGCTATTTGCACTGTATATGGCCAGAAAAGCACAAGTGTGCTGTTCTTAGCCTGAATGAACACTTGCTGCTAGAACTTGAATCTCAACGTGATTCAACTCCGTTTAGGAAGTTTAATTGAACCCTAGTGTGCCATGCAAGAAAAACACTCTGTTTTAGAGAAAACAGCATTCTTTCACTCTACTGTGTTTCCTAAAGGGCACGTACAGTGAGCTAGCTCAGAACAAAAGAACTGTGCTTCCTACACAAACGGGGCATATCTAGTTCAACTCAGTATTGGAAACTGAGTAAAACAGGAGCTTCTCTTCAGTCCAATACACTGTACTGGCTGGGAACAGACGCGAATGCTATTTGCACTGTATATGGCCAGAAAAGCACAAGTGTGCTGTTCTTAGCCTGAATGAACACTTGCTGCTAGAACTTGAATCTCAACGTGATTCAACTCCGTTTAGGAAGTTTAATTGAACCCTAGTGTGCCATGCAAGAAAAACACTCTGTTTTAGAGAAAACAGCATTCTTTCACTCTCCTGTGTTTCCTATAGGGCACGTACAGTGAGCTAGCTCAGAACAAAAGAACTGTGCTTCCTACACAAACGGGGCATATCTAGTTCAACTCAGTATTGGAAACTGAGTAAAACAGGAGCTTCTCTTCAGTCCAATACACTGTACTGGCTGGGAACAGACGCGAATGCTATTTGCACTGTATATGGCCAGAAAAGCACAAGTGTGCTGTTCTTAGCCTGAATGAACACTTGCTGCTAGAACTTGAATCTCAACGTGATTCAACTCCGTTTAGGAAGTTTAATTGAACCCTAGTGTGCCATGCAAGAAAAACACTCTGTTTTAGAGAAAACAGCATTCTTTCACTCTACTGTGTTTCCTATAGGGCACGTACAGTGAGCTAGCTCAGAACAAAAGAACTGTGCTTCCTACACAAACGGGGCATATCTAGTTCAACTCAGTATTGGAAACTGAGTAAAACAGGAGCTTCTCTTCAGTCCAATACACTGTACTGGCTGGGAACAGACGCGAATGCTATTTGCACTGTATATGGCCAGAAAAGCACAAGTGTGCTGTTCTTAGCCTGAATGAACACTTGCTGCTAGAACTTGAATCTCAACGTGATTCAACTCCGTTTAGGAAGTTTAATTGAACCCTAGTGTGCCATGCAAGAAAAACACTCTGTTTTAGAGAAAACAGCATTCTTTCACTCTCCTGTGTTTCCTATAGGGCACGTACAGTGAGCTAGCTCAGAACAAAAGAACTGTGCTTCCTACACAAACGGGGCATATCTAGTTCAACTCAGTATTGGAAACTGAGTAAAACAGGAGCTTCTCTTCAGTCCAATACACTGTACTGGCTGGGAACAGACGCGAATGCTATTTGCACTGTATATGGCCAGAAAAGCACAAGTGTGCTGTTCTTAGCCTGAATGAACACTTGCTGCTAGAACTTGAATCTCAACGTGATTCAACTCCGTTTAGGAAGTTTAATTGAACCCTAGTGTGCCATGCAAGAAAAACACTCTGTTTTAGAGAAAACAGCATTCTTTCACTCTACTGTGTTTCCTATAGGGCACGTACAGTGAGCTAGCTCAGAACAAAAGAACTGTGCTTCCTACACAAACGGGGCATATCTAGTTCAACTCAGTATTGGAAACTGAGTAAAACAGGAGCTTCTCTTCAGTCCAATACACTGTACTGGCTGGGAACAGACGCGAATGCTATTTGCACTGTATATGGCCAGAAAAGCACAAGTGTGCTGTTCTTAGCCTGAATGAACACTTGCTGCTAGAACTTGAATCTCAACGTGATTCAACTCCGTTTAGGAAGTTTAATTGAACCCTAGTGTGCCATGCAAGAAAAACACTCTGTTTTAGAGAAAACAGCATTCTTTCACTCTACTGTGTTTCCTATAGGGCACGTACAGTGAGCTAGCTCAGAACAAAAGAACTGTGCTTCCTACACAAACGGGGCATATCTAGTTCAACTCAGTATTGGAAACTGAGTAAAACAGGAGCTTCTCTTCAGTCCCATACACTGTACTGGCTGGGAACAGACGCGAATGCTATTTGCACTGTATATGGCCAGAAAAGCACAAGTGTGCTGTTCTTAGCCTGAATGAACACTTGCTGCTAGAACTTGAATCTCAACGTGATTCAACTCCGTTTAGGAAGTTTAATTGAACCCTAGTGTGCCATGCAAGAAAAACACTCTGTTTTAGAGAAAACAGCATTCTTTCACTCTCCTGTGTTTCCTATAGGGCACGTACAGTGAGCTAGCTCAGAACAAAAGAACTGTGCTTCCTACACAAACGGGGCATATCTAGTTCAACTCAGTATTGGAAACTGAGTAAAACAGGAGCTTCTCTTCAGTCCAATACACTGTACTGGCTGGGAACAGACGCGAATGCTATTTGCACTGTATATGGCCAGAAAAGCACAAGTGTGCTGTTCTTAGCCTGAATGAACACTTGCTGCTAGAACTTGAATCTCAACGTGATTCAACTCCGTTTAGGAAGTTTAATTGAACCCTAGTGTGCCATGCAAGAAAAACACTCTGTTTTAGAGAAAACAGCATTCTTTCACTCTACTGTGTTTCCTATAGGGCACGTACAGTGAGCTAGCTCAGAACAAAAGAACTGTGCTTCCTACACAAACGGGGCATATCTAGTTCAACTCAGTATTGGAAACTGAGTAAAACAGGAGCTTCTCTTCAGTCCAATACACTGTACTGGCTGGGAACAGACGCGAATGCTATTTGCACTGTATATGGCCAGAAAAGCACAAGTGTGCTGTTCTTAGCCTGAATGAACACTTGCTGCTAGAACTTGAATCTCAACGTGATTCAACTCCGTTTAGGAAGTTTAATTGAACCCTAGTGTGCCATGCAAGAAAAACACTCTGTTTTAGAGAAAACAGCATTCTTTCACTCTACTGTGTTTCCTAAAGGGCACGTACAGTGAGCTAGCTCAGAACAAAAGAACTGTGCTTCCTACACAAACGGGGCATATCTAGTTCAACTCAGTATTGGAAACTGAGTAAAACAGGAGCTTCTCTTCAGTCCAATACACTGTACTGGCTGGGAACAGACGCGAATGCTATTTCCACTGTATATGGCCAGAAAAGCACAAGTGTGCTGTTCTTAGCCTGAATGAACACTTGCTGCTAGAACTTGAATCTCAACGTGATTCAACTCCGTTTAGGAAGTTTAATTGAACCCTAGTGTGCCATGCAAGAAAAACACTCTGTTTTAGAGAAAACAGCATTCTTTCACTCTACTGTGTTTCCTATAGGTCACGTACAGTGAGCTAGCTCAGAACAAAAGAACTGTGCTTCCTACACAAACGGGGCATATCTAGTTCAACTCAGTATTGGAAACTGAGTAAAACAGGAGCTTCTCTTCAGTCCAATACACTGTACTGGCTGGGAACAGAAGCGAATGCTATTTGCACTGTATATGGCCAGAAAAGCACAAGTGTGCTGTTCTTAGCCTGAATGAACACTTGCTGCTAGAACTTGAATCTCAACGTGATTCAACTCCGTTTAGGAAGTTTAATTGAACCCTAGTGTGCCATGCAAGAAAAACACTCTGTTTTAGAGAAAACAGCATTCTTTCACTCTACTGTGTTTCCTAAAGGGCACGTACAGTGAGCTAGCTCAGAACAAAAGAACTGTGCTTCCTACACAAACGGGGCATATCTAGTTCAACTCAGTATTGGAAACTGAGTAAAACAGGAGCTTCTCTTCAGTCCAATACACTGTACTGGCTGGGAACAGACGCGAATGCTATTTGCACTGTATATGGCCAGAAAAGCACAAGTGTGCTGTTCTTAGCCTGAATGAACACTTGCTGCTAGAACTTGAATCTCAACGTGATTCAACTCCGTTTAGGAAGTTTAATTGAACCCTAGTGTGCCATGCAAGAAAAACACTCTGTTTTAGAGAAAACAGCATTCTTTCACTCTACTGTGTTTCCTATAGGGCACGTACAGTGAGCTAGCTCAGAACAAAAGAACTGTGCTTCCTACACAAACGGGGAATATCTAGTTCAACTCAGTATTGGAAACTGAGTAAAACAGGAGCTTCTCTTCAGTCCAATACACTGTACTGGCTGGGAAGAGACGCGAATGCTATTTGCACTGTATATGGCCAGAAAAGCACAAGTGTGCTGTTCTTAGCCTGAATGAACACTTGCTGCTAGAACTTGAATCTCAACGTGATTCAACTCCGTTTAGGAAGTTTAATTGAACCCTAGTGTGCCATGCAAGTAAAACACTCTGTTTTAGAGAAAACAGCATTCTTTCACTCTACTGTGTTTCCTATAGGGCACGTACAGTGAGCTAGCTCAGAACAAAAGAACTGTGCTTCCTACACAAACGGGGCATATCTAGTTCAACTCAGTATTGGAAACTGAGTAAAACAGGAGCTTCTCTTCAGTCCAATACACTGTACTGGCTGGGAACAGACGCGAATGCTATTTGCACTGTATATGGCCAGAAAAGCACAAGTGTGCTGTTCTTAGCCTGAATGAACACTTGCTGCTAGAACTTGAATCTCAACGTGATTCAACTCCGTTTAGGAAGTTTAATTGAACCCTAGTGTGCCATGCAAGAAAAACACTCTGTTTTAGAGAAAACAGCATTCTTTCACTCTACTGTGTTTCCTATAGGGCACGTACAGTGAGCTAGCTCAGAACAAAAGAACTGTGCTTCCTACACAAACGGGGCATATCTAGTTCAACTCAGTATTGGAAACTGAGTAAAACAGGAGCTTCTCTTCAGTCCCATACACTGTACTGGCTCGGAACAGACGCGAATGCTATTTGCACTGTATATGGCCAGAAAAGCACAAGTGTGCTGATCTTAGCCTGAATGAACACTTGCTGCTAGAACTTGAATCTCAACGTGATTCAACTCCGTTTAGGAAGTTTAATTGAACCCTAGTGTGCCATGCAAGAAAAACACTCTGTTTTAGAGAAAACAGCATTCTTTCACTCTACTGTGTTTCCTATAGGGCACGTACAGTGAGCTAGCTCAGAACAAAAGAACTGTGCTTCCTACACAAACGGGGCATATCTAGTTCAACTCAGTATTGGAAACTGAGTAAAACACGAGCTTCTCTTCAGTCCAATACACTGTACTGGCTGGGAACAGACGCGAATGCTATTTGCACTGTATATGGCCAGAAAAGCACAAGTGTGCTGTTCTTAGCCTGAATGAACACTTGCTGCTAGAACTTGAATCTCAACGTGATTCAACTCCGTTTAGGAAGTTTAATTGAACCCTAGTGTGCCATGCAAGAAAAACACTCTGTTTTAGAGAAAACAGCATTCTTTCACTCTCCTGTGTTTCCTATAGGGCACGTACAGTGAGCTAGCTCAGAACAAAAGAACTGTGCTTCCTACACAAACGGGGCATATCTAGTTCAACTCAGTATTGGAAACTGAGTAAAACAGGAGCTTCTCTTCAGTCCAATACACTGTACTGGCTGGGAACAGACGCGAATGCTATTTGCACTGTATATGGCCAGAAAAGCACAAGTGTGCTGTTCTTAGCCTGAATGAACACTTGCTGCTAGAACTTGAATCTCAACGTGATTCAACTCCGTTTAGGAAGTTTAATTGAACCCTAGTGTGCCATGCAAGTAAAACACTCTGTTTTAGAGAAAAGAGCATTCTTTCACTCTACTGTGTTTCCTATAGGGCACGTACAGTGAGCTAGCTCAGAACAAAAGAACTGTGCTTCCTACACAAACGGGGCATATCTAGTTCAACTCAGTATTGGAAACTGAGTAAAACAGGAGCTTCTCTTCAGTCCAATACACTGTACTGGCTGGGAACAGACGCGAATGCTATTTGCACTGTATATGGCCAGAAAAGCACAAGTGTGCTGTTCTTAGCCTGAATGAACACTTGCTGCTAGAACTTGAATCTCAACGTGATTCAACTCCGTTTAGGAAGTTTAATTGAACCCTAGTGTGCCATGCAAGAAAAACACTCTGTTTTAGAGAAAACAGCATTCTTTCACTCTACTGTGTTTCCTATAGGGCACGTACAGTGAGCTAGCTCAGAACAAAAGAACTGTGCTTCCTACACAAACGGGGCATATCTAGTTCAACTCAGTATTGGAAACTGAGTAAAACAGGAGCTTCTCTTCAGTCCAATACACTGTACTGGCTGGGAACAGACGCGAATGCTATTTGCACTGTATATGGCCAGAAAAGCACAAGTGTGCTGTTCTTAGCCTGAATGAACACTTGCTGCTAGAACTTGAATCTCAACGTGATTCAACTCCGTTTAGGAAGTTTAATTGAACCCTAGTGTGCCATGCAAGAAAAACACTCTGTTTTAGAGAAAACAGCATTCTTTCACTCTCCTGTGTTTCCTATAGGGCACGTACAGTGAGCTAGCTCAGAACAAAAGAACTGTGCTTCCTACACAAACGGGGCATATCTAGTTCAACTCAGTATTGGAAACTGAGTAAAACAGGAGCTTCTCTTCAGTCCAATACACTGTACTGGCTGGGAACAGACGCGAATGCTATTTGCACTGTATATGGCCAGAAAAGCACAAGTGTGCTGTTCTTAGCCTGAATGAACACTTGCTGCTAGAACTTGAATCTCAACGTGATTCAACTCCGTTTAGGAAGTTTAATTGAACCCTAGTGTGCCATGCAAGTAAAACACTCTGTTTTAGAGAAAAGAGCATTCTTTCACTCTACTGTGTTTCCTATAGGGCACGTACAGTGAGCTAGCTCAGAACAAAAGAACTGTGCTTCCTACACAAACGGGGCATATCTAGTTCAACTCAGTATTGGAAACTGAGTAAAACAGGAGCTTCTCTTCAGTCCAATACACTGTACTGGCTGGGAACAGACGCGAATGCTATTTGCACTGTATATGGCCAGAAAAGCACAAGTGTGCTGTTCTTAGCCTGAATGAACACTTGCTGCTAGAACTTGAATCTCAACGTGATTCAACTCCGTTTAGGAAGTTTAATTGAATCCTAGTGTGCCATGCAAGAAAAACACTCTGTTTTAGAGAAAACAGCATTCTTTCACTCTACTGTGTTTCCTATAGGGCACGTACAGTGAGCTAGCTCAGAACAAAAGAACTGTGCTTCCTACACAAACGGGGCATATCTAGTTCAACTCAGTATTGGAAACTGAGTAAAACAGGAGCTTCTCTTCAGTCCAATACACTGTACTGGCTGGGAACAGACGCGAATGCTATTTGCACTGTATATGGCCAGAAAAGCACAAGTGTGCTGTTCTTAGCCTGAATGAACACTTGCTGCTAGAACTTGAATCTCAACGTGATTCAACTCCGTTTAGGAAGTTTAATTGAACCCTAGTGTGCCATGCAAGAAAAACACTCTGTTTTAGAGAAAACAGCATTCTTTCACTCTCCTGTGTTTCCTATAGGGCACGTACAGTGAGCTAGCTCAGAACAAAAGAACTGTGCTTCCTACACAAACGGGGCATATCTAGTTCAACTCAGTATTGGAAACTGAGTAAAACAGGAGCTTCTCTTCAGTCCAATACACTGTACTGGCTGGGAACAGACGCGAATGCTATTTGCACTGTATATGGCCAGAAAAGCACAAGTGTGCTGTTCTTAGCCTGAATGAACACTTGCTGCTAGAACTTGAATCTCAACGTGATTCAACTCCGTTTAGGAAGTTTAATTGAACCCTAGTGTGCCATGCAAGAAAAACACTCTGTTTTAGAGAAAACAGCATTCTTTCACTCTACTGTGTTTCCTATAGGGCACGTACAGTGAGCTACCTCAGAACAAAAGAACTGTGCTTCCTACACAAACGGGGCATATCTAGTTCAACTCAGTATTGGAAACTGAGTAAAACAGGAGCTTCTCTTCAGTCCAATACACTGTACTGGCTGGGAACAGACGCGAATGCTATTTGCACTGTATATGGCCAGAAAAGCACAAGTGTGCTGTTCTTAGCCTGAATGAACACTTGCTGCTAGAACTTGAATCTCAACGTGATTCAACTCCGTTTAGGAAGTTTAATTGAACCCTAGTGTGCCATGCAAGAAAAACACTCTGTTTTAGAGAAAACAGCATTCTTTCACTCTACTGTGTTTCCTATAGGTCACGTACAGTGAGCTACCTCAGAACAAAAGAACTGTGCTTCCTACACAAACGGGGCATATCTAGTTCAACTCAGTATTGGAAACTGAGTAAAACAGGAGCTTCTCTTCAGTCCAATACACTGTACTGGCTGGGAACAGACGCGAATGCTATTTGCACTGTATATGGCCAGAAAAGCACAAGTGTGCTGTTCTTAGCCTGAATGAACACTTGCTGCTAGAACTTGAATCTCAACGTGATTCAACTCCGTTTAGGAAGTTTAATTGAACCCTAGTGTGCCATGCAAGAAAAACACTCTGTTTTAGAGAAAACAGCATTCTTTCACTCTCCTGTGTTTCCTATAGGGCACGTACAGTGAGCTAGCTCAGAACAAAAGAACTGTGCTTCCTACACAAACGGGGCATATCTAGTTCAACTCAGTATTGGAAACTGAGTAAAACAGGAGCTTCTCTTCAGTCCAATACACTGTACTGGCTGGGAACAGACGCGAATGCTATTTGCACTGTATATGGCCAGAAAAGCACAAGTGTGCTGTTCTTAGCCTGAATGAACACTTGCTGCTAGAACTTGAATCTCAACGTGATTCAACTCCGTTTAGGAAGTTTAATTGAACCCTAGTGTGCCATGCAAGAAAAACACTCTGTTTTAGAGAAAACAGCATTCTTTCACTCTACTGTGTTTCCTATAGGGCACGTACAGTGAGCTAGCTCAGAACAAAAGAACTGTGCTTCCTACACAAACGGGGCATATCTAGTTCAACTCAGTATTGGAAACTGAGTAAAACAGGAGCTTCTCTTCAGTCCAATACACTGTACTGGCTGGGAACAGAAGCGAATGCTATTTGCACTGTATATGGCCAGAAAAGCACAAGTGTGCTGTTCTTAGCCTGAATGAACACTTGCTGCTAGAACTTGAATCTCAACGTGATTCAACTCCGTTTAGGAAGTTTAATTGAACCCTAGTGTGCCATGCAAGAAAAACACTCTGTTTTAGAGAAAACAGCATTCTTTCACTCTACTGTGTTTCCTAAAGGGCACGTACAGTGAGCTAGCTCAGAACAAAAGAACTGTGCTTCCTACACAAACGGGGCATATCTAGTTCAACTCAGTATTGGAAACTGAGTAAAACAGGAGCTTCTCTTCAGTCCAATACACTGTACTGGCTGGGAACAGACGCGAATGCTATTTGCACTGTATATGGCCAGAAAAGCACAAGTGTGCTGATCTTAGCCTGAATGAACACTTGCTGCTAGAACTTGAATCTCAACGTGATTCAACTCCGTTTAGGAAGTTTAATTGAACCCTAGTGTGCCATGCAAGAAAAACACTCTGTTTTAGAGAAAACAGCATTCTTTCACTCTCCTGTGTTTCCTATAGGGCACGTACAGTGAGCTAGCTCAGAACAAAAGAACTGTGCTTCCTACACAAACGGGGCATATCCTGTTCAACTCAGTATTGGAAACTGAGTAAAACAGGAGCTTCTCTTCAGTCCAATACACTGTACTGGCTGGGAACAGACGCGAATGCTATTTGCACTGTATATGGCCAGAAAAGCACAAGTGTGCTGTTCTTAGCCTGAATGAACACTTGCTGCTAGAACTTGAATCTCAACGTGATTCAACTCCGTTTAGGAAGTTTAATTGAACCCTAGTGTGCCATGCAAGTAAAACACTCTGTTTTAGAGAAAACAGCATTCTTTCACTCTACTGTGTTTCCTATAGGGCACGTACAGTGAGCTAGCTCAGAACAAAAGAACTGTGCTTCCTACACAAACGGGGCATATCTAGTTCAACTCAGTATTGGAAACTGAGTAAAACAGGAGCTTCTCTTCAGTCCAATACACTGTACTGGCTGGGAACAGACGCGAATGCTATTTGCACTGTATATGGCCAGAAAAGCACAAGTGTGCTGTTCTAACCTGAATGAACACTTGCTGCTAGAACTTGAATCTCAACGTGATTCAACTCCGTTTAGGAAGTTTAATTGAACCCTAGTGTGCCATGCAAGAAAAACACTCTGTTTTAGAGAAAACAGCATTCTTTCACTCTACTGTGTTTCCTATAGGGCACGTACAGTGAGCTAGCTCAGAACAAAAGAACTGTGCTTCCTACACAAACGGGGCATATCTAGTTCAACTCAGTATTGGAAACTGAGTAAAACAGGAGCTTCTCTTCAGTCCAATACACTGTACTGGCTGGGAACAGACGCGAATGCTATTTGCACTGTATATGGCCAGAAAAGCACAAGTGTGCTGATCTTAGCCTGAATGAACACTTGCTGCTAGAACTTGAATCTCAACGTGATTCAACTCCGTTTAGGAAGTTTAATTGAACCCTAGTGTGCCATGCAAGAAAAACACTCTGTTTTAGAGAAAACAGCATTCTTTCACTCTCCTGTGTTTCCTATAGGGCACGTACAGTGAGCTAGCTCAGAACAAAAGAACTGTGCTTCCTACACAAACGGGGCATATCCTGTTCAACTCAGTATTGAAAACTGAGTAAAACAGGAGCTTCTCTTCAGTCCAATACACTGTACTGGCTGGGAACAGACGCGAATGCTATTTGCACTGTATATGGCCAGAAAAGCACAAGTGTGCTGTTCTTAGCCTGAATGAACACTTGCTGCTAGAACTTGAATCTCAACGTGATTCAACTCCGTTTAGGAAGTTTAATTGAACCCTAGTGTGCCATGCAAGTAAAACACTCTGTTTTAGAGAAAACAGCATTCTTTCACTCTCCTGTGTTTCCTATAGGGCACGTACAGTGAGCTACCTCAGAACAAAAGAACTGTGCTTCCTACACAAACGGGGCATATCTAGTTCAACTCAGTATTGGAAACTGAGTAAAACAGGAGCTTCTCTTCAGTCCAATACACTGTACTGGCTGGGAACAGACGCGAATGCTATTTGCACTGTATATGGCCAGAAAAGCACAAGTGTGCTGTTCTTAGCCTGAATGAACACTTGCTGCTAGAACTTGAATCTCAACGTGATTCAACTCCGTTTAGGAAGTTTAATTGAACCCTAGTGTGCCATGCAAGAAAAACACTCTGTTTTAGAGAAAACAGCATTCTTTCACTCTACTGTGTTTCCTATAGGTCACGTACAGTGAGCTACCTCAGAACAAAAGAACTGTGCTTCCTACACAAACGGGGCATATCTAGTTCAACTCAGTATTGGAAACTGAGTAAAACAGGAGCTTCTCTTCAGTCCAATACACTGTACTGGCTGGGAACAGACGCGAATGCTATTTGCACTGTATATGGCCAGAAAAGCACAAGTGTGCTGTTCTTAGCCTGAATGAACACTTGCTGCTAGAACTTGAATCTCAACGTGATTCAACTCCGTTTAGGAAGTTTAATTGAACCCTAGTGTGCCATGAAAGAAAAACACTCTGTTTTAGAGAAAACAGCATTCTTTCACTCTACTGTGTTTCCTATAGGGCACGTACAGTGAGCTAGCTCAGAACAAAAGAACTGTGCTTCCTACACAAACGGGGCATATCTAGTTCAACTCAGTATTGGAAACTGAGTAAAACAGGAGCTTCTCTTCAGTCCAATACACTGTACTGGCTGGGAACAGACGGGAATGCTATTTGCACTGTATATGGCCAGAAAAGCACAAGTGTGCTGTTCTTAGCCTGAATGAACACTTGCTGCTAGAACTTGAATCTCAACGTGATTCAACTCCGTTTAGGAAGTTTAATTGAACCCTAGTGTGCCATGCAAGAAAAACACTCTGTTTTAGAGAAAACAGCATTCTTTCACTCTACTGTGTTTCCTATAGGGCACGTACAGTGAGCTAGCTCAGAACAAAAGAACTGTGCTTCCTACACAAACGGGGCATATCTAGTTCAACTCAGTATTGGAAACTGAGTAAAACAGGAGCTTCTCTTCAGTCCAATACACTGTACTGGCTGGGAACAGACGCGAATGCTATTTGCACTGTATATGGCCAGAAAAGCACAAGTGTGCTGTTCTTAGCCTGAATGAACACTTGCTGCTAGAACTTGAATCTCAACGTGATTCAACTCCGTTTAGGAAGTTTAATTGAACCCTAGTGTGCCATGCAAGAAAAACACTCTGTTTTAGAGAAAAGAGCATTCTTTCACTCTACTGTGTTTCCTATAGGTCACGTACAGTGAGCTACCTCAGAACAAAAGAACTGTGCTTCCTACACAAACGGGGCATATCTAGTTCAACTCAGTATTGGAAACTGAGTAAAACAGGAGCTTCTCTTCAGTCCAATACACTGTACTGGTTGGGAACAGACGCGAATGCTATTTGCACTGTATATGGCCAGAAAAGCACAAGTGTGCTGTTCTTAGCCTGAATGAACACTTGCTGCTAGAACTTGAATCTCAACGTGATTCAACTCCGTTTAGGAAGTTTAATTGAACCCTAGTGTGCCATGCAAGTAAAACACTCTGTTTTAGAGAAAACAGCATTCTTTCACTCTACTGTGTTTCCTATAGGGCACGTACAGTGAGCTAGCTCAGAACAAAAGAACTGTGCTTCCTACACAAACGGGGCATATCTAGTTCAACTCAGTATTGGAAACTGAGTAAAACAGGAGCTTCTCTTCAGTCCAATACACTGTACTGGCTGGGAACAGACGCGAATGCTATTTGCACTGTATATGGCCAGAAAAGCACAAGTGTGCTGTTCTAACCTGAATGAACACTTGCTGCTAGAACTTGAATCTCAACGTGATTCAACTCCGTTTAGGAAGTTTAATTGAACCCTAGTGTGCCATGCAAGAAAAACACTCTGTTTTAGAGAAAACAGCATTCTTTCACTCTACTGTGTTTCCTATAGGGCACGTACAGTGAGCTAGCTCAGAACAAAAGAACTGTGCTTCCTACACAAACGGGGCATATCTAGTTCAACTCAGTATTGGAAACTGAGTAAAACAGGAGCTTCTCTTCAGTCCAATACACTGTACTGGCTGGGAACAGACGCGAATGCTATTTGCACTGTATATGGCCAGAAAAGCACAAGTGTGCTGATCTTAGCCTGAATGAACACTTGCTGCTAGAACTTGAATCTCAACGTGATTCAACTCCGTTTAGGAAGTTTAATTGAACCCTAGTGTGCCATGCAAGAAAAACACTCTGTTTTAGAGAAAACAGCATTCTTTCACTCTCCTGTGTTTCCTATAGGGCACGTACAGTGAGCTACCTCAGAACAAAAGAACTGTGCTTCCTACACAAACGGGGCATATCTAGTTCAACTCAGTATTGGAAACTGAGTAAAACAGGAGCTTCTCTTCAGTCCAATACACTGTACTGGCTGGGAACAGACGCGAATGCTATTTGCACTGTATATGGCCAGAAAAGCACAAGTGTGCTGTTCTTAGCCTGAATGAACACTTGCTGCTAGAACTTGAATCTCAACGTGATTCAACTCCGTTTAGGAAGTTTAATTGAACCCTAGTGTGCCATGCAAGAAAAACACTCTGTTTTAGAGAAAAGAGCATTCTTTCACTCTACTGTGTTTCCTATAGGTCACGTACAGTGAGCTACCTCAGAACAAAAGAACTGTGCTTCCTACACAAACGGGGCATATCTAGTTCAACTCAGTATTGGAAACTGAGTAAAACAGGAGCTTCTCTTCAGTCCAATACACTGTACTGGCTGGGAACAGACGCGAATGCTATTTGCACTGTATATGGCCAGAAAAGCACAAGTGTGCTGTTCTTAGCCTGAATGAACACTTGCTGCTAGAACTTGAATCTCAACGTGATTCAACTCCGTTTAGGAAGTTTAATTGAACCCTAGTGTGCCATGAAAGAAAAACACTCTGTTTTAGAGAAAACAGCATTCTTTCACTCTCCTGTGTTTCCTATAGGGCACGTACAGTGAGCTAGCTCAGAACAAAAGAACTGTGCTTCCTACACAAACGGGGCATATCTAGTTCAACTCAGTATTGGAAACTGAGTAAAACAGGAGCTTCTCTTCAGTCCAATACACTGTACTGGCTGGGAACAGACGGGAATGCTATTTGCACTGTATATGGCCAGAAAAGCACAAGTGTGCTGTTCTTAGCCTGAATGAACACTTGCTGCTAGAACTTGAATCTCAACGTGATTCAACTCCGTTTAGGAAGTTTAATTGAACCCTAGTGTGCCATGCAAGAAAAACACTCTGTTTTAGAGAAAACAGCATTCTTTCACTCTACTGTGTTTCCTATAGGGCACGTACAGTGAGCTAGCTCAGAACAAAAGAACTGTGCTTCCTACACAAACGGGGCATATCTAGTTCAACTCAGTATTGGAAACTGAGTAAAACAGGAGCTTCTCTTCAGTCCAATACACTGTACTGGCTGGGAACAGACGCGAATGCTATTTGCACTGTATATGGCCAGAAAAGCACAAGTGTGCTGTTCTTAGCCTGAATGAACACTTGCTGCTAGAACTTGAATCTCAACGTGATTCAACTCCGTTTAGGAAGTTTAATTGAACCCTAGTGTGCCATGCAAGAAAAACACTCTGTTTTAGAGAAAAGAGCATTCTTTCACTCTACTGTGTTTCCTATAGGTCACGTACAGTGAGCTAGCTCAGAACAAAAGAACTGTGCTTCCTACACAAACGGGGCATATCTAGTTCAACTCAGTATTGGAAACTGAGTAAAACAGGAGCTTCTCTTCAGTCCAATACACTGTACTGGCTGGGAACAGACGCGAATGCTATTTGCACTGTATATGGCCAGAAAAGCACAAGTGTGCTGTTCTTAGCCTGAATGAACACTTGCTGCTAGAACTTGAATCTCAACGTGATTCAACTCCGTTTAGGAAGTTTAATTGAACCCTAGTGTGCCATGCAAGTAAAACACTCTGTTTTAGAGAAAACAGCATTCTTTCACTCTCCTGTGTTTCCTATAGGGCACGTACAGTGAGCTACCTCAGAACAAAAGAACTGTGCTTCCTACACAAACGGGGCATATCTAGTTCAACTCAGTATTGGAAACTGAGTAAAACAGGAGCTTCTCTTCAGTCCAATACACTGTACTGGCTGGGAACAGACGCGAATGCTATTTGCACTGTATATGGCCAGAAAAGCACAAGTGTGCTGTTCTTAGCCTGAATGAACACTTGCTGCTAGAACTTGAATCTCAACGTGATTCAACTCCGTTTAGGAAGTTTAATTGAACCCTAGTGTGCCATGCAAGAAAAACACTCTGTTTTAGAGAAAACAGCATTCTTTCACTCTACTGTGTTTCCTATAGGTCACGTACAGTGAGCTACCTCAGAACAAAAGAACTGTGCTTCCTACACAAACGGGGCATATCTAGTTCAACTCAGTATTGGAAACTGAGTAAAACAGGAGCTTCTCTTCAGTCCAATACACTGTACTGGCTGGGAACAGACGCGAATGCTATTTGCACTGTATATGGCCAGAAAAGCACAAGTGTGCTGTTCTTAGCCTGAATGAACACTTGCTGCTAGAACTTGAATCTCAACGTGATTCAACTCCGTTTAGGAAGTTTAATTGAACCCTAGTGTGCCATGAAAGAAAAACACTCTGTTTTAGAGAAAACAGCATTCTTTCACTCTACTGTGTTTCCTATAGGGCACGTACAGTGAGCTACCTCAGAACAAAAGAACTGTGCTTCCTACACAAACGGGGCATATCTAGTTCAACTCAGTATTGGAAACTGAGTAAAACAGGAGCTTCTCTTCAGTCCAATACACTGTACTGGCTGGGAACAGACGCGAATGCTATTTGCACTGTATATGGCCAGAAAAGCACAAGTGTGCTGTTCTAACCTGAATGAACACTTGCTGCTAGAACTTGAATCTCAACGTGATTCAACTCCGTTTAGGAAGTTTAATTGAACCCTAGTGTGCCATGCAAGAAAAACACTCTGTTTTAGAGAAAACAGCATTCTTTCACTCTACTGTGTTTCCTATAGGGCACGTACAGTGAGCTAGCTCAGAACAAAAGAACTGTGCTTCCTACACAAACGGGGCATATCTAGTTCAACTCAGTATTGGAAACTGAGTAAAACAGGAGCTTCTCTTCAGTCCAATACACTGTACTGGCTGGGAACAGACGCGAATGCTATTTGCACTGTATATGGCCAGAAAAGCACAAGTGTGCTGATCTTAGCCTGAATGAACACTTGCTGCTAGAACTTGAATCTCAACGTGATTCAACTCCGTTTAGGAAGTTTAATTGAACCCTAGTGTGCCATGCAAGAAAAACACTCTGTTTTAGAGAAAACAGCATTCTTTCACTCTCCTGTGTTTCCTATAGGGCACGTACAGTGAGCTAGCTCAGAACAAAAGAACTGTGCTTCCTACACAAACGGGGCATATCCTGTTCAACTCAGTATTGGAAACTGAGTAAAACAGGAGCTTCTCTTCAGTCCAATACACTGTACTGGCTGGGAACAGACGCGAATGCTATTTGCACTGTATATGGCCAGAAAAGCACAAGTGTGCTGTTCTTAGCCTGAATGAACACTTGCTGCTAGAACTTGAATCTCAACGTGATTCAACTCCGTTTAGGAAGTTTAATTGAACCCTAGTGTGCCATGCAAGTAAAACACTCTGTTTTAGAGAAAACAGCATTCTTTCACTCTCCTGTGTTTCCTATAGGGCACGTACAGTGAGCTACCTCAGAACAAAAGAACTGTGCTTCCTACACAAACGGGGCATATCTAGTTCAACTCAGTATTGGAAACTGAGTAAAACAGGAGCTTCTCTTCAGTCCAATACACTGTACTGGCTGGGAACAGACGCGAATGCTATTTGCACTGTATATGGCCAGAAAAGCACAAGTGTGCTGTTCTTAGCCTGAATGAACACTTGCTGCTAGAACTTGAATCTCAACGTGATTCAACTCCGTTTAGGAAGTTTAATTGAACCCTAGTGTGCCATGCAAGAAAAACACTCTGTTTTAGAGAAAACAGCATTCTTTCACTCTACTGTGTTTCCTATAGGTCACGTACAGTGAGCTACCTCAGAACAAAAGAACTGTGCTTCCTACACAAACGGGGCATATCTAGTTCAACTCAGTATTGGAAACTGAGTAAAACAGGAGCTTCTCTTCAGTCCAATACACTGTACTGGCTGGGAACAGACGCGAATGCTATTTGCACTGTATATGGCCAGAAAAGCACAAGTGTGCTGTTCTTAGCCTGAATGAACACTTGCTGCTAGAACTTGAATCTCAACGTGATTCAACTCCGTTTAGGAAGTTTAATTGAACCCTAGTGTGCCATGAAAGAAAAACACTCTGTTTTAGAGAAAACAGCATTCTTTCACTCTACTGTGTTTCCTATAGGGCACGTACAGTGAGCTAGCTCAGAACAAAAGAACTGTGCTTCCTACACAAACGGGGCATATCTAGTTCAACTCAGTATTGGAAACTGAGTAAAACAGGAGCTTCTCTTCAGTCCAATACACTGTACTGGCTGGGAACAGACGGGAATGCTATTTGCACTGTATATGGCCAGAAAAGCACAAGTGTGCTGTTCTTAGCCTGAATGAACACTTGCTGCTAGAACTTGAATCTCAACGTGATTCAACTCCGTTTAGGAAGTTTAATTGAACCCTAGTGTGCCATGCAAGAAAAACACTCTGTTTTAGAGAAAACAGCATTCTTTCACTCTACTGTGTTTCCTATAGGGCACGTACAGTGAGCTAGCTCAGAACAAAAGAACTGTGCTTCCTACACAAACGGGGCATATCTAGTTCAACTCAGTATTGGAAACTGAGTAAAACAGGAGCTTCTCTTCAGTCCAATACACTGTACTGGCTGGGAACAGACGCGAATGCTATTTGCACTGTATATGGCCAGAAAAG
The DNA here is from genome assembly GCF_049852395.1 of Peromyscus maniculatus bairdii. Taxonomy (NCBI): domain Eukaryota; kingdom Metazoa; phylum Chordata; class Mammalia; order Rodentia; family Cricetidae; genus Peromyscus; species Peromyscus maniculatus. The sequence continues at coordinate 40,743,671 of NC_134865.1, read as the reverse complement.
CACAAGTGTGCTGTTCTTAGCCTGAATGAACACTTGCTGCTAGAACTTGAATCTCAACGTGATTCAACTCCGTTTAGGAAGTTTAATTGAACCCTAGTGTGCCATGCAAGAAAAACACTCTGTTTTAGAGAAAAGAGCATTCTTTCACTCTACTGTGTTTCCTATAGGTCACGTACAGTGAGCTACCTCAGAACAAAAGAACTGTGCTTCCTACACAAACGGGGCATATCTAGTTCAACTCAGTATTGGAAACTGAGTAAAACAGGAGCTTCTCTTCAGTCCAATACACTGTACTGGCTGGGAACAGACGCGAATGCTATTTGCACTGTATATGGCCAGAAAAGCACAAGTGTGCTGTTCTTAGCCTGAATGAACACTTGCTGCTAGAACTTGAATCTCAACGTGATTCAACTCCGTTTAGGAAGTTTAATTGAACCCTAGTGTGCCATGCAAGTAAAACACTCTGTTTTAGAGAAAACAGCATTCTTTCACTCTACTGTGTTTCCTATAGGGCACGTACAGTGAGCTAGCTCAGAACAAAAGAACTGTGCTTCCTACACAAACGGGGCATATCTAGTTCAACTCAGTATTGGAAACTGAGTAAAACAGGAGCTTCTCTTCAGTCCAATACACTGTACTGGCTGGGAACAGACGCGAATGCTATTTGCACTGTATATGGCCAGAAAAGCACAAGTGTGCTGTTCTAACCTGAATGAACACTTGCTGCTAGAACTTGAATCTCAACGTGATTCAACTCCGTTTAGGAAGTTTAATTGAACCCTAGTGTGCCATGCAAGAAAAACACTCTGTTTTAGAGAAAACAGCATTCTTTCACTCTACTGTGTTTCCTATAGGGCACGTACAGTGAGCTAGCTCAGAACAAAAGAACTGTGCTTCCTACACAAACGGGGCATATCTAGTTCAACTCAGTATTGGAAACTGAGTAAAACAGGAGCTTCTCTTCAGTCCAATACACTGTACTGGCTGGGAACAGACGCGAATGCTATTTGCACTGTATATGGCCAGAAAAGCACAAGTGTGCTGATCTTAGCCTGAATGAACACTTGCTGCTAGAACTTGAATCTCAACGTGATTCAACTCCGTTTAGGAAGTTTAATTGAACCCTAGTGTGCCATGCAAGAAAAACACTCTGTTTTAGAGAAAACAGCATTCTTTCACTCTCCTGTGTTTCCTATAGGGCACGTACAGTGAGCTAGCTCAGAACAAAAGAACTGTGCTTCCTACACAAACGGGGCATATCCTGTTCAACTCAGTATTGGAAACTGAGTAAAACAGGAGCTTCTCTTCAGTCCAATACACTGTACTGGCTGGGAACAGACGCGAATGCTATTTGCACTGTATATGGCCAGAAAAGCACAAGTGTGCTGTTCTTAGCCTGAATGAACACTTGCTGCTAGAACTTGAATCTCAACGTGATTCAACTCCGTTTAGGAAGTTTAATTGAACCCTAGTGTGCCATGCAAGTAAAACACTCTGTTTTAGAGAAAACAGCATTCTTTCACTCTCCTGTGTTTCCTATAGGGCACGTACAGTGAGCTACCTCAGAACAAAAGAACTGTGCTTCCTACACAAACGGGGCATATCTAGTTCAACTCAGTATTGGAAACTGAGTAAAACAGGAGCTTCTCTTCAGTCCAATACACTGTACTGGCTGGGAACAGACGCGAATGCTATTTGCACTGTATATGGCCAGAAAAGCACAAGTGTGCTGTTCTTAGCCTGAATGAACACTTGCTGCTAGAACTTGAATCTCAACGTGATTCAACTCCGTTTAGGAAGTTTAATTGAACCCTAGTGTGCCATGCAAGAAAAACACTCTGTTTTAGAGAAAACAGCATTCTTTCACTCTACTGTGTTTCCTATAGGTCACGTACAGTGAGCTACCTCAGAACAAAAGAACTGTGCTTCCTACACAAACGGGGCATATCTAGTTCAACTCAGTATTGGAAACTGAGTAAAACAGGAGCTTCTCTTCAGTCCAATACACTGTACTGGCTGGGAACAGACGCGAATGCTATTTGCACTGTATATGGCCAGAAAAGCACAAGTGTGCTGTTCTTAGCCTGAATGAACACTTGCTGCTAGAACTTGAATCTCAACGTGATTCAACTCCGTTTAGGAAGTTTAATTGAACCCTAGTGTGCCATGAAAGAAAAACACTCTGTTTTAGAGAAAACAGCATTCTTTCACTCTACTGTGTTTCCTATAGGGCACGTACAGTGAGCTAGCTCAGAACAAAAGAACTGTGCTTCCTACACAAACGGGGCATATCTAGTTCAACTCAGTATTGGAAACTGAGTAAAACAGGAGCTTCTCTTCAGTCCAATACACTGTACTGGCTGGGAACAGACGGGAATGCTATTTGCACTGTATATGGCCAGAAAAGCACAAGTGTGCTGTTCTTAGCCTGAATGAACACTTGCTGCTAGAACTTGAATCTCAACGTGATTCAACTCCGTTTAGGAAGTTTAATTGAACCCTAGTGTGCCATGCAAGAAAAACACTCTGTTTTAGAGAAAACAGCATTCTTTCACTCTACTGTGTTTCCTATAGGGCACGTACAGTGAGCTAGCTCAGAACAAAAGAACTGTGCTTCCTACACAAACGGGGCATATCTAGTTCAACTCAGTATTGGAAACTGAGTAAAACAGGAGCTTCTCTTCAGTCCAATACACTGTACTGGCTGGGAACAGACGCGAATGCTATTTGCACTGTATATGGCCAGAAAAGCACAAGTGTGCTGTTCTTAGCCTGAATGAACACTTGCTGCTAGAACTTGAATCTCAACGTGATTCAACTCCGTTTAGGAAGTTTAATTGAACCCTAGTGTGCCATGCAAGAAAAACACTCTGTTTTAGAGAAAACAGCATTCTTTCACTCTCCTGTGTTTCCTATAGGGCACGTACAGTGAGCTAGCTCAGAACAAAAGAACTGTGCTTCCTACACAAACGGGGCATATCTAGTTCAACTCAGTATTGGAAACTGAGTAAAACAGGAGCTTCTCTTCAGTCCAATACACTGTACTGGCTGGGAACAGACGCGAATGCTATTTGCACTGTATATGGCCAGAAAAGCACAAGTGTGCTGTTCTTAGCCTGAATGAACACTTGCTGCTAGAACTTGAATCTCAACGTGATTCAACTCCGTTTAGGAAGTTTAATTGAACCCTAGTGTGCCATGCAAGAAAAACACTCTGTTTTAGAGAAAACAGCATTCTTTCACTCTACTGTGTTTCCTATAGGGCACGTACAGTGAGCTAGCTCAGAACAAAAGAACTGTGCTTCCTACACAAACGGGGCATATCTAGTTCAACTCAGTATTGGAAACTGAGTAAAACAGGAGCTTCTCTTCAGTCCAATACACTGTACTGGCTGGGAACAGACGCGAATGCTATTTGCACTGTATATGGCCAGAAAAGCACAAGTGTGCTGTTCTTAGCCTGAATGAACACTTGCTGCTAGAACTTGAATCTCAACGTGATTCAACTCCGTTTAGGAAGTTTAATTGAACCCTAGTGTGCCATGCAAGAAAAACACTCTGTTTTAGAGAAAAGAGCATTCTTTCACTCTACTGTGTTTCCTATAGGTCACGTACAGTGAGCTAGCTCAGAACAAAAGAACTGTGCTTCCTACACAAACGGGGCATATCTAGTTCAACTCAGTATTGGAAACTGAGTAAAACAGGAGCTTCTCTTCAGTCCAATACACTGTACTGGCTGGGAACAGACGCGAATGCTATTTGCACTGTATATGGCCAGAAAAGCACAAGTGTGCTGTTCTTAGCCTGAATGAACACTTGCTGCTAGAACTTGAATCTCAACGTGATTCAACTCCGTTTAGGAAGTTTAATTGAACCCTAGTGTGCCATGCAAGTAAAACACTCTGTTTTAGAGAAAACAGCATTCTTTCACTCTCCTGTGTTTCCTATAGGGCACGTACAGTGAGCTACCTCAGAACAAAAGAACTGTGCTTCCTACACAAACGGGGCATATCTAGTTCAACTCAGTATTGGAAACTGAGTAAAACAGGAGCTTCTCTTCAGTCCAATACACTGTACTGGCTGGGAACAGACGCGAATGCTATTTGCACTGTATATGGCCAGAAAAGCACAAGTGTGCTGTTCTTAGCCTGAATGAACACTTGCTGCTAGAACTTGAATCTCAACGTGATTCAACTCCGTTTAGGAAGTTTAATTGAACCCTAGTGTGCCATGCAAGAAAAACACTCTGTTTTAGAGAAAACAGCATTCTTTCACTCTACTGTGTTTCCTATAGGTCACGTACAGTGAGCTAGCTCAGAACAAAAGAACTGTGCTTCCTACACAAACGGGGCATATCTAGTTCAACTCAGTATTGGAAACTGAGTAAAACAGGAGCTTCTCTTCAGTCCAATACACTGTACTGGCTGGGAACAGACGCGAATGCTATTTGCACTGTATATGGCCAGAAAAGCACAAGTGTGCTGTTCTTAGCCTGAATGAACACTTGCTGCTAGAACTTGAATCTCAACGTGATTCAACTCCGTTTAGGAAGTTTAATTGAACCCTAGTGTGCCATGCAAGAAAAACACTCTGTTTTAGAGAAAACAGCATTCTTTCACTCTACTGTGTTTCCTATAGGGCACGTACAGTGAGCTAGCTCAGAACAAAAGAACTGTGCTTCCTACACAAACGGGGCATATCTAGTTCAACTCAGTATTGGAAACTGAGTAAAACAGGAGCTTCTCTTCAGTCCAATACACTGTACTGGCTGGGAACAGACGCGAATGCTATTTGCACTGTATATGGCCAGAAAAGCACAAGTGTGCTGATCTTAGCCTGAATGAACACTTGCTGCTAGAACTTGAATCTCAACGTGATTCAACTCCGTTTAGGAAGTTTAATTGAACCCTAGTGTGCCATGCAAGAAAAACACTCTGTTTTAGAGAAAACAGCATTCTTTCACTCTCCTGTGTTTCCTATAGGGCACGTACAGTGAGCTAGCTCAGAACAAAAGAACTGTGCTTCCTACACAAACGGGGCATATCCTGTTCAACTCAGTATTGGAAACTGAGTAAAACAGGAGCTTCTCTTCAGTCCAATACACTGTACTGGCTGGGAACAGACGCGAATGCTATTTGCACTGTATATGGCCAGAAAAGCACAAGTGTGCTGTTCTTAGCCTGAATGAACACTTGCTGCTAGAACTTGAATCTCAACGTGATTCAACTCCGTTTAGGAAGTTTAATTGAACCCTAGTGTGCCATGCAAGTAAAACACTCTGTTTTAGAGAAAACAGCATTCTTTCACTCTCCTGTGTTTCCTATAGGGCACGTACAGTGAGCTACCTCAGAACAAAAGAACTGTGCTTCCTACACAAACGGGGCATATCTAGTTCAACTCAGTATTGGAAACTGAGTAAAACAGGAGCTTCTCTTCAGTCCAATACACTGTACTGGCTGGGAACAGACGCGAATGCTATTTGCACTGTATATGGCCAGAAAAGCACAAGTGTGCTGTTCTTAGCCTGAATGAACACTTGCTGCTAGAACTTGAATCTCAACGTGATTCAACTCCGTTTAGGAAGTTTAATTGAACCCTAGTGTGCCATGCAAGAAAAACACTCTGTTTTAGAGAAAACAGCATTCTTTCACTCTACTGTGTTTCCTATAGGTCACGTACAGTGAGCTACCTCAGAACAAAAGAACTGTGCTTCCTACACAAACGGGGCATATCTAGTTCAACTCAGTATTGGAAACTGAGTAAAACAGGAGCTTCTCTTCAGTCCAATACACTGTACTGGCTGGGAACAGACGCGAATGCTATTTGCACTGTATATGGCCAGAAAAGCACAAGTGTGCTGTTCTTAGCCTGAATGAACACTTGCTGCTAGAACTTGAATCTCAACGTGATTCAACTCCGTTTAGGAAGTTTAATTGAACCCTAGTGTGCCATGAAAGAAAAACACTCTGTTTTAGAGAAAACAGCATTCTTTCACTCTACTGTGTTTCCTATAGGGCACGTACAGTGAGCTAGCTCAGAACAAAAGAACTGTGCTTCCTACACAAACGGGGCATATCTAGTTCAACTCAGTATTGGAAACTGAGTAAAACAGGAGCTTCTCTTCAGTCCAATACACTGTACTGGCTGGGAACAGACGGGAATGCTATTTGCACTGTATATGGCCAGAAAAGCACAAGTGTGCTGTTCTTAGCCTGAATGAACACTTGCTGCTAGAACTTGAATCTCAACGTGATTCAACTCCGTTTAGGAAGTTTAATTGAACCCTAGTGTGCCATGCAAGAAAAACACTCTGTTTTAGAGAAAACAGCATTCTTTCACTCTACTGTGTTTCCTATAGGGCACGTACAGTGAGCTAGCTCAGAACAAAAGAACTGTGCTTCCTACACAAACGGGGCATATCTAGTTCAACTCAGTATTGGAAACTGAGTAAAACAGGAGCTTCTCTTCAGTCCAATACACTGTACTGGCTGGGAACAGACGCGAATGCTATTTGCACTGTATATGGCCAGAAAAGCACAAGTGTGCTGTTCTTAGCCTGAATGAACACTTGCTGCTAGAACTTGAATCTCAACGTGATTCAACTCCGTTTAGGAAGTTTAATTGAACCCTAGTGTGCCATGCAAGAAAAACACTCTGTTTTAGAGAAAAGAGCATTCTTTCACTCTACTGTGTTTCCTATAGGTCACGTACAGTGAGCTACCTCAGAACAAAAGAACTGTGCTTCCTACACAAACGGGGCATATCTAGTTCAACTCAGTATTGGAAACTGAGTAAAACAGGAGCTTCTCTTCAGTCCAATACACTGTACTGGCTGGGAACAGACGCGAATGCTATTTGCACTGTATATGGCCAGAAAAGCACAAGTGTGCTGTTCTTAGCCTGAATGAACACTTGCTGCTAGAACTTGAATCTCAACGTGATTCAACTCCGTTTAGGAAGTTTAATTGAACCCTAGTGTGCCATGCAAGTAAAACACTCTGTTTTAGAGAAAACAGCATTCTTTCACTCTACTGTGTTTCCTATAGGGCACGTACAGTGAGCTAGCTCAGAACAAAAGAACTGTGCTTCCTACACAAACGGGGCATATCTAGTTCAACTCAGTATTGGAAACTGAGTAAAACAGGAGCTTCTCTTCAGTCCAATACACTGTACTGGCTGGGAACAGACGCGAATGCTATTTGCACTGTATATGGCCAGAAAAGCACAAGTGTGCTGTTCTAACCTGAATGAACACTTGCTGCTAGAACTTGAATCTCAACGTGATTCAACTCCGTTTAGGAAGTTTAATTGAACCCTAGTGTGCCATGCAAGAAAAACACTCTGTTTTAGAGAAAACAGCATTCTTTCACTCTACTGTGTTTCCTATAGGGCACGTACAGTGAGCTAGCTCAGAACAAAAGAACTGTGCTTCCTACACAAACGGGGCATATCTAGTTCAACTCAGTATTGGAAACTGAGTAAAACAGGAGCTTCTCTTCAGTCCAATACACTGTACTGGCTGGGAACAGACGCGAATGCTATTTGCACTGTATATGGCCAGAAAAGCACAAGTGTGCTGTTCTTAGCCTGAATGAACACTTGCTGCTAGAACTTGAATCTCAACGTGATTCAACTCCGTTTAGGAAGTTTAATTGAACCCTAGTGTGCCATGCAAGTAAAACACTCTGTTTTAGAGAAAACAGCATTCTTTCACTCTCCTGTGTTTCCTATAGGGCACGTACAGTGAGCTACCTCAGAACAAAAGAACTGTGCTTCCTACACAAACGGGGCATATCTAGTTCAACTCAGTATTGGAAACTGAGTAAAACAGGAGCTTCTCTTCAGTCCAATACACTGTACTGGCTGGGAACAGACGCGAATGCTATTTGCACTGTATATGGCCAGAAAAGCACAAGTGTGCTGTTCTTAGCCTGAATGAACACTTGCTGCTAGAACTTGAATCTCAACGTGATTCAACTCCGTTTAGGAAGTTTAATTGAACCCTAGTGTGCCATGCAAGAAAAACACTCTGTTTTAGAGAAAACAGCATTCTTTCACTCTACTGTGTTTCCTATAGGTCACGTACAGTGAGCTACCTCAGAACAAAAGAACTGTGCTTCCTACACAAACGGGGCATATCTAGTTCAACTCAGTATTGGAAACTGAGTAAAACAGGAGCTTCTCTTCAGTCCAATACACTGTACTGGCTGGGAACAGACGCGAATGCTATTTGCACTGTATATGGCCAGAAAAGCACAAGTGTGCTGTTCTTAGCCTGAATGAACACTTGCTGCTAGAACTTGAATCTCAACGTGATTCAACTCCGTTTAGGAAGTTTAATTGAACCCTAGTGTGCCATGAAAGAAAAACACTCTGTTTTAGAGAAAACAGCATTCTTTCACTCTACTGTGTTTCCTATAGGGCACGTACAGTGAGCTACCTCAGAACAAAAGAACTGTGCTTCCTACACAAACGGGGCATATCTAGTTCAACTCAGTATTGGAAACTGAGTAAAACAGGAGCTTCTCTTCAGTCCAATACACTGTACTGGCTGGGAACAGACGCGAATGCTATTTGCACTGTATATGGCCAGAAAAGCACAAGTGTGCTGTTCTAACCTGAATGAACACTTGCTGCTAGAACTTGAATCTCAACGTGATTCAACTCCGTTTAGGAAGTTTAATTGAACCCTAGTGTGCCATGCAAGAAAAACACTCTGTTTTAGAGAAAACAGCATTCTTTCACTCTACTGTGTTTCCTATAGGGCACGTACAGTGAGCTAGCTCAGAACAAAAGAACTGTGCTTCCTACACAAACGGGGCATATCTAGTTCAACTCAGTATTGGAAACTGAGTAAAACAGGAGCTTCTCTTCAGTCCAATACACTGTACTGGCTGGGAACAGACGCGAATGCTATTTGCACTGTATATGGCCAGAAAAGCACAAGTGTGCTGATCTTAGCCTGAATGAACACTTGCTGCTAGAACTTGAATCTCAACGTGATTCAACTCCGTTTAGGAAGTTTAATTGAACCCTAGTGTGCCATGCAAGAAAAACACTCTGTTTTAGAGAAAACAGCATTCTTTCACTCTCCTGTGTTTCCTATAGGGCACGTACAGTGAGCTAGCTCAGAACAAAAGAACTGTGCTTCCTACACAAACGGGGCATATACTGTTCAACTCAGTATTGGAAACTGAGTAAAACAGGAGCTTCTCTTCAGTCCAATACACTGTACTGGCTGGGAACAGACGCGAATGCTATTTGCACTGTATATGGCCAGAAAAGCACAAGTGTGCTGTTCTTAGCCTGAATGAACACTTGCTGCTAGAACTTGAATCTCAACGTGATTCAACTCCGTTTAGGAAGTTTAATTGAACCCTAGTGTGCCATGCAAGTAAAACACTCTGTTTTAGAGAAAACAGCATTCTTTCACTCTCCTGTGTTTCCTATAGGGCACGTACAGTGAGCTACCTCAGAACAAAAGAACTGTGCTTCCTACACAAACGGGGCATATCTAGTTCAACTCAGTATTGGAAACTGAGTAAAACAGGAGCTTCTCTTCAGTCCAATACACTGTACTGGCTGGGAACAGACGCGAATGCTATTTGCACTGTATATGGCCAGAAAAGCACAAGTGTGCTGTTCTTAGCCTGAATGAACACTTGCTGCTAGAACTTGAATCTCAACGTGATTCAACTCCGTTTAGGAAGTTTAATTGAACCCTAGTGTGCCATGCAAGAAAAACACTCTGTTTTAGAGAAAACAGCATTCTTTCACTCTACTGTGTTTCCTATAGGTCACGTACAGTGAGCTACCTCAGAACAAAAGAACTGTGCTTCCTACACAAACGGGGCATATCTAGTTCAACTCAGTATTGGAAACTGAGTAAAACAGGAGCTTCTCTTCAGTCCAATACACTGTACTGGCTGGGAACAGACGCGAATGCTATTTGCACTGTATATGGCCAGAAAAGCACAAGTGTGCTGTTCTTAGCCTGAATGAACACTTGCTGCTAGAACTTGAATCTCAACGTGATTCAACTCCGTTTAGGAAGTTTAATTGAACCCTAGTGTGCCATGCAAGTAAAACACTCTGTTTTAGAGAAAACAGCATTCTTTCACTCTACTGTGTTTCCTATAGGGCACGTACAGTGAGCTAGCTCAGAACAAAAGAACTGTGCTTCCTACACAAACGGGGCATATCTAGTTCAACTCAGTATTGGAAACTGAGTAAAACAGGAGCTTCTCTTCAGTCCAATACACTGTACTGGCTGGGAACAGACGCGAATGCTATTTGCACTGTATATGGCCAGAAAAGCACAAGTGTGCTGTTCTAACCTGAATGAACACTTGCTGCTAGAACTTGAATCTCAACGTGATTCAACTCCGTTTAGGAAGTTTAATTGAACCCTAGTGTGCCATGCAAGAAAAACACTCTGTTTTAGAGAAAACAGCATTCTTTCACTCTACTGTGTTTCCTATAGGGCACGTACAGTGAGCTAGCTCAGAACAAAAGAACTGTGCTTCCTACACAAACGGGGCATATCTAGTTCAACTCAGTATTGGAAACTGAGTAAAACAGGAGCTTCTCTTCAGTCCAATACACTGTACTGGCTGGGAACAGACGCGAATGCTATTTGCACTGTATATGGCCAGAAAAGCACAAGTGTGCTGATCTTAGCCTGAATGAACACTTGCTGCTAGAACTTGAATCTCAACGTGATTCAACTCCGTTTAGGAAGTTTAATTGAACCCTAGTGTGCCATGCAAGAAAAACACTCTGTTTTAGAGAAAACAGCATTCTTTCACTCTCCTGTGTTTCCTATAGGGCACGTACAGTGAGCTAGCTCAGAACAAAAGAACTGTGCTTCCTACACAAACGGGGCATATCCTGTTCAACTCAGTATTGGAAACTGAGTAAAACAGGAGCTTCTCTTCAGTCCAATACACTGTACTGGCTGGGAACAGACGCGAATGCTATTTGCACTGTATATGGCCAGAAAAGCACAAGTGTGCTGTTCTTAGCCTGAATGAACACTTGCTGCTAGAACTTGAATCTCAACGTGATTCAACTCCGTTTAGGAAGTTTAATTGAACCCTAGTGTGCCATGCAAGTAAAACACTCTGTTTTAGAGAAAACAGCATTCTTTCACTCTCCTGTGTTTCCTATAGGGCACGTACAGTGAGCTACCTCAGAACAAAAGAACTGTGCTTCCTACACAAACGGGGCATATCTAGTTCAACTCAGTATTGGAAACTGAGTAAAACAGGAGCTTCTCTTCAGTCCAATACACTGTACTGGCTGGGAACAGACGCGAATGCTATTTGCACTGTATATGGCCAGAAAAGCACAAGTGTGCTGTTCTTAGCCTGAATGAACACTTGCTGCTAGAACTTGAATCTCAACGTGATTCAACTCCGTTTAGGAAGTTTAATTGAACCCTAGTGTGCCATGCAAGAAAAACACTCTGTTTTAGAGAAAACAGCATTCTTTCACTCTACTGTGTTTCCTATAGGTCACGTACAGTGAGCTACCTCAGAACAAAAGAACTGTGCTTCCTACACAAACGGGGCATATCTAGTTCAACTCAGTATTGGAAACTGAGTAAAACAGGAGCTTCTCTTCAGTCCAATACACTGTACTGGCTGGGAACAGACGCGAATGCTATTTGCACTGTATATGGCCAGAAAAGCACAAGTGTGCTGTTCTTAGCCTGAATGAACACTTGCTGCTAGAACTTGAATCTCAACGTGATTCAACTCCGTTTAGGAAGTTTAATTGAACCCTAGTGTGCCATGAAAGAAAAACACTCTGTTTTAGAGAAAACAGCATTCTTTCACTCTACTGTGTTTCCTATAGGGCACGTACAGTGAGCTAGCTCAGAACAAAAGAACTGTGCTTCCTACACAAACGGGGCATATCTAGTTCAACTCAGTATTGGAAACTGAGTAAAACAGGAGCTTCTCTTCAGTCCAATACACTGTACTGGCTGGGAACAGACGGGAATGCTATTTGCACTGTATATGGCCAGAAAAGCACAAGTGTGCTGTTCTTAGCCTGAATGAACACTTGCTGCTAGAACTTGAATCTCAACGTGATTCAACTCCGTTTAGGAAGTTTAATTGAACCCTAGTGTGCCATGCAAGAAAAACACTCTGTTTTAGAGAAAACAGCATTCTTTCACTCTACTGTGTTTCCTATAGGGCACGTACAGTGAGCTAGCTCAGAACAAAAGAACTGTGCTTCCTACACAAACGGGGCATATCTAGTTCAACTCAGTATTGGAAACTGAGTAAAACAGGAGCTTCTCTTCAGTCCAATACACTGTACTGGCTGGGAACAGACGCGAATGCTATTTGCACTGTATATGGCCAGAAAAGCACAAGTGTGCTGTTCTTAGCCTGAATGAACACTTGCTGCTAGAACTTGAATCTCAACGTGATTCAACTCCGTTTAGGAAGTTTAATTGAACCCTAGTGTGCCATGCAAGAAAAACACTCTGTTTTAGAGAAAAGAGCATTCTTTCACTCTACTGTGTTTCCTATAGGTCACGTACAGTGAGCTACCTCAGAACAAAAGAACTGTGCTTCCTACACAAACGGGGCATATCTAGTTCAACTCAGTATTGGAAACTGAGTAAAACAGGAGCTTCTCTTCAGTCCAATACACTGTACTGGCTGGGAACAGACGCGAATGCTATTTGCACTGTATATGGCCAGAAAAGCACAAGTGTGCTGTTCTTAGCCTGAATGAACACTTGCTGCTAGAACTTGAATCTCAACGTGATTCAACTCCGTTTAGGAAGTTTAATTGAACCCTAGTGTGCCATGCAAGTAAAACACTCTGTTTTAGAGAAAACAGCATTCTTTCACTCTACTGTGTTTCCTATAGGGCACGTACAGTGAGCTAGCTCAGAACAAAAGAACTGTGCTTCCTACACAAACGGGGCATATCTAGTTCAACTCAGTATTGGAAACTGAGTAAAACAGGAGCTTCTCTTCAGTCCAATACACTGTACTGGCTGGGAACAGACGCGAATGCTATTTGCACTGTATATGGCCAGAAAAGCACAAGTGTGCTGATCTTAGCCTGAATGAACACTTGCTGCTAGAACTTGAATCTCAACGTGATTCAACTCCGTTTAGGAAGTTTAATTGAACCCTAGTGTGCCATGCAAGAAAAACACTCTGTTTTAGAGAAAACAGCATTCTTTCACTCTCCTGTGTTTCCTATAGGGCACGTACAGTGAGCTAGCTCAGAACAAAAGAACTGTGCTTCCTACACAAACGGGGCATATCTAGTTCAACTCAGTATTGGAAACTGAGTAAAACAGGAGCTTCTCTTCAGTCCAATACACTGTACTGGCTGGGAACAGACGCGAATGCTATTTGCACTGTATATGGCCAGAAAAGCACAAGTGTGCTGTTCTTAGCCTGAATGAACACTTGCTGCTAGAACTTGAATCTCAACGTGATTCAACTCCGTTTAGGAAGTTTAATTGAACCCTAGTGTGCCATGCAAGAAAAACACTCTGTTTTAGAGAAAACAGCATTCTTTCACTCTACTGTGTTTCCTATAGGTCACGTACAGTGAGCTACCTCAGAACAAAAGAACTGTGCTTCCTACACAAACGGGGCATATCTAGTTCAACTCAGTATTGGAAACTGAGTAAAACAGGAGCTTCTCTTCAGTCCAATACACTGTACTGGCTGGGAACAGACGCGAATGCTATTTGCACTGTATATGGCCAGAAAAGCACAAGTGTGCTGTTCTTAGCCTGAATGAACACTTGCTGCTAGAACTTGAATCTCAACGTGATTCAACTCCGTTTAGGAAGTTTAATTGAACCCTAGTGTGCCATGCAAGAAAAACACTCTGTTTTAGAGAAAACAGCATTCTTTCACTCTCCTGTGTTTCCTATAGGGCACGTACAGTGAGCTAGCTCAGAACAAAAGAACTGTGCTTCCTACACAAACGGGGCATATCCTGTTCAACTCAGTATTGGAAACTGAGTAAAACAGGAGCTTCTCTTCAGTCCAATACACTGTACTGGCTGGGAACAGACGCGAATGCTATTTGCACTGTATATGGCCAGAAAAGCACAAGTGTGCTGTTCTTAGCCTGAATGAACACTTGCTGCTAGAACTTGAATCTCAACGTGATTCAACTCCGTTTAGGAAGTTTAATTGAACCCTAGTGTGCCATGCAAGTAAAACACTGTTTTAGAGAAAACAGCATTCTTTCACTCTCCTGTGTTTCCTATAGGGCACGTACAGTGAGCTACCTCAGAACAAAAGAACTGTGCTTCCTACACAAACGGGGCATATCTAGTTCAACTCAGTATTGGAAACTGAGTAAAACAGGAGCTTCTCTTCAGTCCAATACACTGTACTGGCTGGGAACAGACGCGAATGCTATTTGCACTGTATATGGCCAGAAAAGCACAAGTGTGCTGTTCTTAGCCTGAATGAACACTTGCTGCTAGAACTTGAATCTCAACGTGATTCAACTCCGTTTAGGAAGTTTAATTGAACCCTAGTGTGCCATGCAAGAAAAACACTCTGTTTTAGAGAAAACAGCATTCTTTCACTCTACTGTGTTTCCTATAGGTCACGTACAGTGAGCTACCTCAGAACAAAAGAACTGTGCTTCCTACACAAACGGGGCATATCTAGTTCAACTCAGTATTGGAAACTGAGTAAAACAGGAGCTTCTCTTCAGTCCAATACACTGTACTGGCTGGGAACAGACGCGAATGCTATTTGCACTGTATATGGCCAGAAAAGCACAAGTGTGCTGTTCTTAGCCTGAATGAACACTTGCTGCTAGAACTTGAATCTCAACGTGATTCAACTCCGTTTAGGAAGTTTAATTGAACCCTAGTGTGCCATGAAAGAAAAACACTCTGTTTTAGAGAAAACAGCATTCTTTCACTCTACTGTGTTTCCTATAGGTCACGTACAGTGAGCTAGCTCAGAACAAAAGAACTGTGCTTCCTACACAAACGGGGCATATCTAGTTCAACTCAGTATTGGAAACTGAGTAAAACAGGAGCTTCTCTTCAGTCCAATACACTGTACTGGCTGGGAACAGACGCGAATGCTATTTGCACTGTATATGGCCAGAAAAGCACAAGTGTGCTGTTCTTAGCCTGAATGAACACTTGCTGCTAGAACTTGAATCTCAACGTGATTCAACTCCGTTTAGGAAGTTTAATTGAACCCTAGTGTGCCATGCAAGAAAAACACTCTGTTTTAGAGAAAACAGCATTCTTTCACTCTCCTGTGTTTCCTATAGGGCACGTACAGTGAGCTAGCTCAGAACAAAAGAACTGTGCTTCCTACACAAACGGGGCATATCCTGTTCAACTCAGTATTGGAAACTGAGTAAAACAGGAGCTTCTCTTCAGTCCAATACACTGTACTGGCTGGGAACAGACGCGAATGCTATTTGCACTGTATATGGCCAGAAAAGCACAAGTGTGCTGTTCTTAGCCTGAATGAACACTTGCTGCTAGAACTTGAATCTCAACGTGATTCAACTCCGTTTAGGAAGTTTAATTGAACCCTAGTGTGCCATGCAAGTAAAACACTCTGTTTTAGAGAAAACAGCATTCTTTCACTCTCCTGTGTTTCCTATAGGGCACGTACAGTGAGCTACCTCAGAACAAAAGAACTGTGCTTCCTACACAAACGGGGCATATCTAGTTCAACTCAGTATTGGAAACTGAGTAAAACAGGAGCTTCTCTTCAGTCCAATACACTGTACTGGCTGGGAACAGACGCGAATGCTATTTGCACTGTATATGGCCAGAAAAGCACAAGTGTGCTGTTCTTAGCCTGAATGAACACTTGCTGCTAGAACTTGAATCTCAACGTGATTCAACTCCGTTTAGGAAGTTTAATTGAACCCTAGTGTGCCATGCAAGAAAAACACTCTGTTTTAGAGAAAACAGCATTCTTTCACTCTACTGTGTTTCCTATAGGTCACGTACAGTGAGCTACCTCAGAACAAAAGAACTGTGCTTCCTACACAAACGGGGCATATCTAGTTCAACTCAGTATTGGAAACTGAGTAAAACAGGAGCTTCTCTTCAGTCCAATACACTGTACTGGCTGGGAACAGACGCGAATGCTATTTGCACTGTATATGGCCAGAAAAGCACAAGTGTGCTGTTCTTAGCCTGAATGAACACTTGCTGCTAGAACTTGAATCTCAACGTGATTCAACTCCGTTTAGGAAGTTTAATTGAACCCTAGTGTGCCATGAAAGAAAAACACTCTGTTTTAGAGAAAACAGCATTCTTTCACTCTACTGTGTTTCCTATAGGGCACGTACAGTGAGCTAGCTCAGAACAAAAGAACTGTGCTTCCTACACAAACGGGGCATATCTAGTTCAACTCAGTATTGGAAACTGAGTAAAACAGGAGCTTCTCTTCAGTCCAATACACTGTACTGGCTGGGAACAGACGGGAATGCTATTTGCACTGTATATGGCCAGAAAAGCACAAGTGTGCTGTTCTTAGCCTGAATGAACACTTGCTGCTAGAACTTGAATCTCAACGTGATTCAACTCCGTTTAGGAAGTTTAATTGAACCCTAGTGTGCCATGCAAGAAAAACACTCTGTTTTAGAGAAAACAGCATTCTTTCACTCTACTGTGTTTCCTATAGGGCACGTACAGTGAGCTAGCTCAGAACAAAAGAACTGTGCTTCCTACACAAACGGGGCATATCTAGTTCAACTCAGTATTGGAAACTGAGTAAAACAGGAGCTTCTCTTCAGTCCAATACACTGTACTGGCTGGGAACAGACGCGAATGCTATTTGCACTGTATATGGCCAGAAAAGCACAAGTGTGCTGTTCTTAGCCTGAATGAACACTTGCTGCTAGAACTTGAATCTCAACGTGATTCAACTCCGTTTAGGAAGTTTAATTGAACCCTAGTGTGCCATGCAAGAAAAACACTCTGTTTTAGAGAAAACAGCATTCTTTCACTCTACTGTGTTTCCTATAGGTCACGTACAGTGAGCTACCTCAGAACAAAAGAACTGTGCTTCCTACACAAACGGGGCATATCTAGTTCAACTCAGTATTGGAAACTGAGTAAAACAGGAGCTTCTCTTCAGTCCAATACACTGTACTGGCTGGGAACAGACGCGAATGCTATTTGCACTGTATATGGCCAGAAAAGCACAAGTGTGCTGTTCTTAGCCTGAATGAACACTTGCTGCTAGAACTTGAATCTCAACGTGATTCAACTCCGTTTAGGAAGTTTAATTGAACCCTAGTGTGCCATGCAAGTAAAACACTCTGTTTTAGAGAAAACAGCATTCTTTCACTCTCCTGTGTTTCCTATAGGGCACGTACAGTGAGCTACCTCAGAACAAAAGAACTGTGCTTCCTACACAAACGGGGCATATCTAGTTCAACTCAGTATTGGAAACTGAGTAAAACAGGAGCTTCTCTTCAGTCCAATACACTGTACTGGCTGGGAACAGACGCGAATGCTATTTGCACTGTATATGGCCAGAAAAGCACAAGTGTGCTGTTCTTAGCCTGAATGAACACTTGCTGCTAGAACTTGAATCTCAACGTGATTCAACTCCGTTTAGGAAGTTTAATTGAACCCTAGTGTGCCATGCAAGAAAAACACTCTGTTTTAGAGAAAACAGCATTCTTTCACTCTACTGTGTTTCCTATAGGTCACGTACAGTGAGCTACCTCAGAACAAAAGAACTGTGCTTCCTACACAAACGGGGCATATCTAGTTCAACTCAGTATTGGAAACTGAGTAAAACAGGAGCTTCTCTTCAGTCCAATACACTGTACTGGCTGGGAACAGACGCGAATGCTATTTGCACTGTATATGGCCAGAAAAGCACAAGTGTGCTGTTCTTAGCCTGAATGAACACTTGCTGCTAGAACTTGAATCTCAACGTGATTCAACTCCGTTTAGGAAGTTTAATTGAACCCTAGTGTGCCATGAAAGAAAAACACTCTGTTTTAGAGAAAACAGCATTCTTTCACTCTACTGTGTTTCCTATAGGGCACGTACAGTGAGCTAGCTCAGAACAAAAGAACTGTGCTTCCTACACAAACGGGGCATATCTAGTTCAACTCAGTATTGGAAACTGAGTAAAACAGGAGCTTCTCTTCAGTCCAATACACTGTACTGGCTGGGAACAGACGGGAATGCTATTTGCACTGTATATGGCCAGAAAAGCACAAGTGTGCTGTTCTTAGCCTGAATGAACACTTGCTGCTAGAACTTGAATCTCAACGTGATTCAACTCCGTTTAGGAAGTTTAATTGAACCCTAGTGTGCCATGCAAGAAAAACACTCTGTTTTAGAGAAAACAGCATTCTTTCACTCTACTGTGTTTCCTATAGGGCACGTACAGTGAGCTAGCTCAGAACAAAAGAACTGTGCTTCCTACACAAACGGGGCATATCTAGTTCAACTCAGTATTGGAAACTGAGTAAAACAGGAGCTTCTCTTCAGTCCAATACACTGTACTGGCTGGGAACAGACGCGAATGCTATTTGCACTGTATATGGCCAGAAAAGCACAAGTGTGCTGTTCTTAGCCTGAATGAACACTTGCTGCTAGAACTTGAATCTCAACGTGATTCAACTCCGTTTAGGAAGTTTAATTGAACCCTAGTGTGCCATGCAAGAAAAACACTCTGTTTTAGAGAAAACAGCATTCTTTCACTCTACTGTGTTTCCTATAGGTCACGTACAGTGAGCTACCTCAGAACAAAAGAACTGTGCTTCCTACACAAACGGGGCATATCTAGTTCAACTCAGTATTGGAAACTGAGTAAAACAGGAGCTTCTCTTCAGTCCAATACACTGTACTGGCTGGGAACAGACGCGAATGCTATTTGCACTGTATATGGCCAGAAAAGCACAAGTGTGCTGTTCTTAGCCTGAATGAACACTTGCTGCTAGAACTTGAATCTCAACGTGATTCAACTCCGTTTAGGAAGTTTAATTGAACCCTAGTGTGCCATGCAAGAAAAACACTCTGTTTTAGAGAAAACAGCATTCTTTCACTCTACTGTGTTTCCTATAGGTCACGTACAGTGAGCTACCTCAGAACAAAAGAACTGTGCTTCCTACACAAACGGGGCATATCTAGTTCAACTCAGTATTGGAAACTGAGTAAAACAGGAGCTTCTCTTCAGTCCAATACACTGTACTGGCTGGGAACAGACGCGAATGCTATTTGCACTGTATATGGCCAGAAAAGCACAAGTGTGCTGTTCTTAGCCTGAATGAACACTTGCTGCTAGAACTTGAATCTCAACGTGATTCAACTCCGTTTAGGAAGTTTAATTGAACCCTAGTGTGCCATGAAAGAAAAACACTCTGTTTTAGAGAAAACAGCATTCTTTCACTCTACTGTGTTTCCTATAGGGCACGTACAGTGAGCTAGCTCAGAACAAAAGAACTGTGCTTCCTACACAAACGGGGCATATCTAGTTCAACTCAGTATTGGAAACTGAGTAAAACAGGAGCTTCTCTTCAGTCCAATACACTGTACTGGCTGGGAACAGACGGGAATGCTATTTGCACTGTATATGGCCAGAAAAGCACAAGTGTGCTGTTCTTAGCCTGAATGAACACTTGCTGCTAGAACTTGAATCTCAACGTGATTCAACTCCGTTTAGGAAGTTTAATTGAACCCTAGTGTGCCATGCAAGAAAAACACTCTGTTTTAGAGAAAACAGCATTCTTTCACTCTACTGTGTTTCCTATAGGGCACGTACAGTGAGCTAGCTCAGAACAAAAGAACTGTGCTTCCTACACAAACGGGGCATATCTAGTTCAACTCAGTATTGGAAACTGAGTAAAACAGGAGCTTCTCTTCAGTCCAATACACTGTACTGGCTGGGAACAGACGCGAATGCTATTTGCACTGTATATGGCCAGAAAAGCACAAGTGTGCTGTTCTTAGCCTGAATGAACACTTGCTGCTAGAACTTGAATCTCAACGTGATTCAACTCCGTTTAGGAAGTTTAATTGAACCCTAGTGTGCCATGCAAGAAAAACACTCTGTTTTAGAGAAAAGAGCATTCTTTCACTCTACTGTGTTTCCTATAGGTCACGTACAGTGAGCTACCTCAGAACAAAAGAACTGTGCTTCCTACACAAACGGGCCATATCTAGTTCAACTCAGTATTGGAAACTGAGTAAAACAGGAGCTTCTCTTCAGTCCAATACACTGTACTGGCTGGGAACAGACGCGAATGCTATTTGCACTGTATATGGCCAGAAAAGCACAAGTGTGCTGTTCTTAGCCTGAATGAACACTTGCTGCTAGAACTTGAATCTCAACGTGATTCAACTCCGTTTAGGAAGTTTAATTGAACCCTAGTGTGCCATGCAAGTAAAACACTCTGTTTTAGAGAAAACAGCATTCTTTCACTCTCCTGTGTTTCCTATAGGGCACGTACAGTGAGCTACCTCAGAACAAAAGAACTGTGCTTCCTACACAAACGGGGCATATCTAGTTCAACTCAGTATTGGAAACTGAGTAAAACAGGAGCTTCTCTTCAGTCCAATACACTGTACTGGCTGGGAACAGACGGGAATGCTATTTGCACTGTATATGGCCAGAAAAGCACAAGTGTGCTGTTCTTAGCCTGAATGAACACTTGCTGCTAGAACTTGAATCTCAACGTGATTCAACTCCGTTTAGGAAGTTTAATTGAACCCTAGTGTGCCATGCAAGAAAAACACTCTGTTTTAGAGAAAACAGCATTCTTTCACTCTACTGTGTTTCCTATAGGGCACGTACAGTGAGCTAGCTCAGAACAAAAGAACTGTGCTTCCTACACAAACGGGGCATATCTAGTTCAACTCAGTATTGGAAACTGAGTAAAACAGGAGCTTCTCTTCAGTCCAATACACTGTACTGGCTGGGAACAGACGCGAATGCTATTTGCACTGTATATGGCCAGAAAAGCACAAGTGTGCTGTTCTTAGCCTGAATGAACACTTGCTGCTAGAACTTGAATCTCAACGTGATTCAACTCCGTTTAGGAAGTTTAATTGAACCCTAGTGTGCCATGCAAGAAAAACACTCTGTTTTAGAGAAAAGAGCATTCTTTCACTCTACTGTGTTTCCTATAGGTCACGTACAGTGAGCTACCTCAGAACAAAAGAACTGTGCTTCCTACACAAACGGGGCATATCTAGTTCAACTCAGTATTGGAAACTGAGTAAAACAGGAGCTTCTCTTCAGTCCAATACACTGTACTGGCTGGGAACAGACGCGAATGCTATTTGCACTGTATATGGCCAGAAAAGCACAAGTGTGCTGTTCTTAGCCTGAATGAACACTTGCTGCTAGAACTTGAATCTCAACGTGATTCAACTCCGTTTAGGAAGTTTAATTGAACCCTAGTGTGCCATGCAAGTAAAACACTCTGTTTTAGAGAAAACAGCATTCTTTCACTCTCCTGTGTTTCCTATAGGGCACGTACAGTGAGCTACCTCAGAACAAAAGAACTGTGCTTCCTACACAAACGGGGCATATCTAGTTCAACTCAGTATTGGAAACTGAGTAAAACAGGAGCTTCTCTTCAGTCCAATACACTGTACTGGCTGGGAACAGACGCGAATGCTATTTGCACTGTATATGGCCAGAAAAGCACAAGTGTGCTGTTCTTAGCCTGAATGAACACTTGCTGCTAGAACTTGAATCTCAACGTGATTCAACTCCGTTTAGGAAGTTTAATTGAACCCTAGTGTGCCATGCAAGAAAAACACTCTGTTTTAGAGAAAACAGCATTCTTTCACTCTACTGTGTTTCCTATAGGTCACGTACAGTGAGCTACCTCAGAACAAAAGAACTGTGCTTCCTACACAAACGGGGCATATCTAGTTCAACTCAGTATTGGAAACTGAGTAAAACAGGAGCTTCTCTTCAGTCCAATACACTGTACTGGCTGGGAACAGACGCGAATGCTATTTGCACTGTATATGGCCAGAAAAGCACAAGTGTGCTGTTCTTAGCCTGAATGAACACTTGCTGCTAGAACTTGAATCTCAACGTGATTCAACTCCGTTTAGGAAGTTTAATTGAACCCTAGTGTGCCATGAAAGAAAAACACTCTGTTTTAGAGAAAACAGCATTCTTTCACTCTACTGTGTTTCCTACAGGGCACGTACAGTGAGCTACCTCAGAACAAAAGAACTGTGCTTCCTACACAAACGGGGCATATCTAGTTCAACTCAGTATTGGAAACTGAGTAAAACAGGAGCTTCTCTTCAGTCCAATACACTGTACTGGCTGGGAACAGACGCGAATGCTATTTGCACTGTATATGGCCAGAAAAGCACAAGTGTGCTGTTCTAACCTGAATGAACACTTGCTGCTAGAACTTGAATCTCAACGTGATTCAACTCCGTTTAGGAAGTTTAATTGAACCCTAGTGTGCCATGCAAGAAAAACACTCTGTTTTAGAGAAAACAGCATTCTTTCACTCTACTGTGTTTCCTATAGGTCACGTACAGTGAGCTACCTCAGAACAAAAGAACTGTGCTTCCTACACAAACGGGGCATATCTAGTTCAACTCAGTATTGGAAACTGAGTAAAACAGGAGCTTCTCTTCAGTCCAATACACTGTACTGGCTGGGAACAGACGCGAATGCTATTTGCACTGTATATGGCCAGAAAAGCACAAGTGTGCTGTTCTTAGCCTGAATGAACACTTGCTGCTAGAACTTGAATCTCAACGTGATTCAACTCCGTTTAGGAAGTTTAATTGAACCCTAGTGTGCCATGCAAGAAAAACACTCTGTTTTAGAGAAAACAGCATTCTTTCACTCTCCTGTGTTTCCTATAGGGCACGTACAGTGAGCTAGCTCAGAACAAAAGAACTGTGCTTCCTACACAAACGGGGCATATCCTGTTCAACTCAGTATTGGAAACTGAGTAAAACAGGAGCTTCTCTTCAGTCCAATACACTGTACTGGCTGGGAACAGACGCGAATGCTATTTGCACTGTATATGGCCAGAAAAGCACAAGTGTGCTGTTCTTAGCCTGAATGAACACTTGCTGCTAGAACTTGAATCTCAACGTGATTCAACTCCGTTTAGGAAGTTTAATTGAACCCTAGTGTGCCATGCAAGTAAAACACTCTGTTTTAGAGAAAACAGCATTCTTTCACTCTCCTGTGTTTCCTATAGGGCACGTACAGTGAGCTACCTCAGAACAAAAGAACTGTGCTTCCTACACAAACGGGGCATATCTAGTTCAACTCAGTATTGGAAACTGAGTAAAACAGGAGCTTCTCTTCAGTCCAATACACTGTACTGGCTGGGAACAGACGCGAATGCTATTTGCACTGTATATGGCCAGAAAAGCACAAGTGTGCTGTTCTTAGCCTGAATGAACACTTGCTGCTAGAACTTGAATCTCAACGTGATTCAACTCCGTTTAGGAAGTTTAATTGAACCCTAGTGTGCCATGCAAGAAAAACACTCTGTTTTAGAGAAAACAGCATTCTTTCACTCTACTGTGTTTCCTATAGGTCACGTATAGTGAGCTACCTCAGAACAAAAGAACTGTGCTTCCTACACAAACGGGGCATATCTAGTTCAACTCAGTATTGGAAACTGAGTAAAACAGGAGCTTCTCTTCAGTCCAATACACTGTACTGGCTGGGAACAGACGCGAATGCTATTTGCACTGTATATGGCCAGAAAAGCACAAGTGTGCTGTTCTTAGCCTGAATGAACACTTGCTGCTAGAACTTGAATCTCAACGTGATTCAACTCCGTTTAGGAAGTTTAATTGAACCCTAGTGTGCCATGAAAGAAAAACACTCTGTTTTAGAGAAAACAGCATTCTTTCACTCTACTGTGTTTCCTATAGGGCACGTACAGTGAGCTAGCTCAGAACAAAAGAACTGTGCTTCCTACACAAACGGGGCATATCTAGTTCAACTCAGTATTGGAAACTGAGTAAAACAGGAGCTTCTCTTCAGTCCAATACACTGTACTGGCTGGGAACAGACGGGAATGCTATTTGCACTGTATATGGCCAGAAAAGCACAAGTGTGCTGTTCTTAGCCTGAATGAACACTTGCTGCTAGAACTTGAATCTCAACGTGATTCAACTCCGTTTAGGAAGTTTAATTGAACCCTAGTGTGCCATGCAAGAAAAACACTCTGTTTTAGAGAAAACAGCATTCTTTCACTCTACTGTGTTTCCTATAGGGCACGTACAGTGAGCTAGCTCAGAACAAAAGAACTGTGCTTCCTACACAAACGGGGCATATCTAGTTCAACTCAGTATTGGAAACTGAGTAAAACAGGAGCTTCTCTTCAGTCCAATACACTGTACTGGCTGGGAACAGACGCGAATGCTATTTGCACTGTATATGGCCAGAAAAGCACAAGTGTGCTGTTCTTAGCCTGAATGAACACTTGCTGCTAGAACTTGAATCTCAACGTGATTCAACTCCGTTTAGGAAGTTTAATTGAACCCTAGTGTGCCATGCAAGAAAAACACTCTGTTTTAGAGAAAAGAGCATTCTTTCACTCTACTGTGTTTCCTATAGGTCACGTACAGTGAGCTACCTCAGAACAAAAGAACTGTGCTTCCTACACAAACGGGGCATATCTAGTTCAACTCAGTATTGGAAACTGAGTAAAACAGGAGCTTCTCTTCAGTCCAATACACTGTACTGGCTGGGAACAGACGCGAATGCTATTTGCACTGTATATGGCCAGAAAAGCACAAGTGTGCTGTTCTTAGCCTGAATGAACACTTGCTGCTAGAACTTGAATCTCAACGTGATTCAACTCCGTTTAGGAAGTTTAATTGAACCCTAGTGTGCCATGCAAGTAAAACACTCTGTTTTAGAGAAAACAGCATTCTTTCACTCTCCTGTGTTTCCTATAGGGCACGTACAGTGAGCTACCTCAGAACAAAAGAACTGTGCTTCCTACACAAACGGGGCATATCTAGTTCAACTCAGTATTGGAAACTGAGTAAAACAGGAGCTTCTCTTCAGTCCAATACACTGTACTGGCTGGGAACAGACGCGAATGCTATTTGCACTGTATATGGCCAGAAAAGCACAAGTGTGCTGTTCTTAGCCTGAATGAACACTTGCTGCTAGAACTTGAATCTCAACGTGATTCAACTCCGTTTAGGAAGTTTAATTGAACCCTAGTGTGCCATGCAAGAAAAACACTCTGTTTTAGAGAAAACAGCATTCTTTCACTCTACTGTGTTTCCTATAGGTCACGTACAGTGAGCTACCTCAGAACAAAAGAACTGTGCTTCCTACACAAACGGGGCATATCTAGTTCAACTCAGTATTGGAAACTGAGTAAAACAGGAGCTTCTCTTCAGTCCAATACACTGTACTGGCTGGGAACAGACGCGAATGCTATTTGCACTGTATATGGCCAGAAAAGCACAAGTGTGCTGTTCTTAGCCTGAATGAACACTTGCTGCTAGAACTTGAATCTCAACGTGATTCAACTCCGTTTAGGAAGTTTAATTGAACCCTAGTGTGCCATGAAAGAAAAACACTCTGTTTTAGAGAAAACAGCATTCTTTCACTCTACTGTGTTTCCTATAGGGCACGTACAGTGAGCTAGCTCAGAACAAAAGAACTGTGCTTCCTACACAAACGGGGCATATCTAGTTCAACTCAGTATTGGAAACTGAGTAAAACAGGAGCTTCTCTTCAGTCCAATACACTGTACTGGCTGGGAACAGACGCGAATGCTATTTGCACTGTATATGGCCAGAAAAGCACAAGTGTGCTGTTCTTAGCCTGAATGAACACTTGCTGCTAGAACTTGAATCTCAACGTGATTCAACTCCGTTTAGGAAGTTTAATTGAACCCTAGTGTGCCATGCAAGAAAAACACTCTGTTTTAGAGAAAACAGCATTCTTTCACTCTACTGTGTTTCCTATAGGGCACGTACAGTGAGCTAGCTCAGAACAAAAGAACTGTGCTTCCTACACAAACGGGGCATATCTAGTTCAACTCAGTATTGGAAACTGAGTAAAACAGGAGCTTCTCTTCAGTCCAATACACTGTACTGGCTGGGAACAGACGCGAATGCTATTTGCACTGTATATGGCCAGAAAAGCACAAGTGTGCTGTTCTTAGCCTGAATGAACACTTGCTGCTAGAACTTGAATCTCAACGTGATTCAACTCCGTTTAGGAAGTTTAATTGAACCCTAGTGTGCCATGCAAGAAAAACACTCTGTTTTAGAGAAAAGAGCATTCTTTCACTCTACTGTGTTTCCTATAGGTCACGTACAGTGAACTACCTCAGAACAAAAGAACTGTGCTTCCTACACAAACGGGGCATATCTAGTTCAACTCAGTATTGGAAACTGAGTAAAACAGGAGCTTCTCTTCAGTCCAATACACTGTACTGGCTGGGAACAGACGCGAATGCTATTTGCACTGTATATGGCCAGAAAAGCACAAGTGTGCTGTTCTTAGCCTGAATGAACACTTGCTGCTAGAACTTGAATCTCAACGTGATTCAACTCCGTTTAGGAAGTTTAATTGAACCCTAGTGTGCCATGCAAGAAAAACACTCTGTTTTAGAGAAAACAGCATTCTTTCACTCTACTGTGTTTCCTATAGGGCACGTACAGTGAGCTACCTCAGAACAAAAGAACTGTGCTTCCTACACAAACGGGGCATATCTAGTTCAACTCAGTATTGGAAACTGAGTAAAACAGGAGCTTCTCTTCAGTCCAATACACTGTACTGGCTGGGAACAGACGCGAATGCTATTTGCACTGTATATGGCCAGAAAAGCACAAGTGTGCTGTTCTTAGCCTGAATGAACACTTGCTGCTAGAACTTGAATCTCAACGTGATTCAACTCCGTTTAGGAAGTTTAATTGAACCCTAGTGTGCCATGCAAGAAAAACACTCTGTTTTAGAGAAAACAGCATTCTTTCACTCTCCTGTGTTTCCTATAGGGCACGTACAGTGAGCTACCTCAGACAAAAGAACTGTGCTTCCTACACAAACGGGGCATATCTAGTTCAACTCAGTATTGGAAACTGAGTAAAACAGGAGCTTCTCTTCAGTCCAATACACTGTACTGGCTGGGAACAGAAGCGAATGCTATTTGCACTGTATATGGCCAGAAAAGCACAAGTGTGCTGTTCTTAGCCTGAATGAACACTTGCTGCTAGAACTTGAATCTCAACGTGATTCAACTCCGTTTAGGAAGTTTAATTGAACCCTAGTGTGCCATGCAAGAAAAACACTCTGTTTTAGAGAAAAGAGCATTCTTTCACTCTACTGTGTTTCCTATAGGGCACGTACAGTGAGCTAGCTCAGAACAAAAGAACTGTGCTTCCTACACAAACGGGGCATATCTAGTTCAACTCAGTATTGGAAACTGAGTAAAACAGGAGCTTCTCTTCAGTCCAATACACTGTACTGGCTGGGAACAGACGCGAATGCTATTTGCACTGTATATGGCCAGAAAAGCACAAGTGTGCTGTTCTTAGCCTGAATGAACACTTGCTGCTAGAACTTGAATCTCAACGTGATTCAACTCCGTTTAGGAAGTTTAATTGAACCCTAGTGTGCCATGAAAGAAAAACACTCTGTTTTAGAGAAAACAGCATTCTTTCACTCTACTGTGTTTCCTATAGGGCACGTACAGTGAGCTAGCTCAGAACAAAAGAACTGTGCTTCCTACACAAACGGGGCATATCTAGTTCAACTCAGTATTGGAAACTGAGTAAAACAGGAGCTTCTCTTCAGTCCAATACACTGTACTGGCTGGGAACAGACGCGAATGCTATTTGCACTGTATATGGCCAGAAAAGCACAAGTGTGCTGTTCTTAGCCTGAATGAACACTTGCTGCTAGAACTTGAATCTCAACGTGATTCAACTCCGTTTAGGAAGTTTAATTGAACCCTAGTGTGCCATGCAAGAAAAACACTCTGTTTTAGAGAAAACAGCATTCTTTCACTCTACTGTGTTTCCTATAGGGCACGTACAGTGAGCTAGCTCAGAACAAAAGAACTGTGCTTCCTACACAAACGGGGCATATCTAGTTCAACTCAGTATTGGAAACTGAGTAAAACAGGAGCTTCTCTTCAGTCCAATACACTGTACTGGCTGGGAACAGAAGCGAATGCTATTTGCACTGTATATGGCCAGAAAAGCACAAGTGTGCTGTTCTTAGCCTGAATGAACACTTGCTGCTAGAACTTGAATCTCAACGTGATTCAACTCCGTTTAGGAAGTTTAATTGAACCCTAGTGTGCCATGCAAGAAAAACACTCTGTTTTAGACTAAACAGCATTCTTTCACTCTACTGTGTTTCTTAAAGGGCACGTACAGTGAGCTAGCTCAGAACAAAAGAACTGTGCTTCCTACACAAACGGGGCATATCTAGTTCAACTCAGTATTGGAAACTGAGTAAAACAGGAGCTTCTCTTCAGTCCAATACACTGTACTGGCTGGGAACAGACGCGAATGCTATTTGCACTGTATATGGCCAGAAAAGCACAAGTGTGCTGTTCTTAGCCTGAATGAACACTTGCTGCTAGAACTTGAATCTCAACGTGATTCAACTCCGTTTAGGAAGTTTAATTGAACCCTAGTGTGCCATGCAAGAAAAACACTCTGTTTTAGAGAAAACAGCATTCTTTCACTCTACTGTGTTTCCTATAGGGCACGTACAGTGAGCTACCTCAGAACAAAAGAACTGTGCTTCCTACACAAACGGGGCATATCTAGTTCAACTCAGTATTGGAAACTGAGTAAAACAGGAGCTTCTCTTCAGTCCAATACACTGTACTGGCTGGGAACAGACGCGAATGCTATTTGCACTGTATATGGCCAGAAAAGCACAAGTGTGCTGTTCTTAGCCTGAATGAACACTTGCTGCTAGAACTTGAATCTCAACGTGATTCAACTCCGTTTAGGAAGTTTAATTGAACCCTAGTGTGCCATGAAAGAAAAACACTCTGTTTTAGAGAAAACAGCATTCTTTCACTCTACTGTGTTTCCTATAGGGCACGTACAGTGAGCTAGCTCAGAACTAAAGAACTGTGCTTCCTACACAAACGGGGCATATCTAGTTCAACTCAGTATTGGAAACTGAGTAAAACAGGAGCTTCTCTTCAGTCCAATACACTGTACTGGCTGGGAACAGACGCGAATGCTATTTGCACTGTATATGGCCAGAAAAGCACAAGTGTGCTGTTCTTAGCCTGAATGAACACTTGCTGCTAGAACTTGAATCTCAACGTGATTCAACTCCGTTTAGGAAGTTTAATTGAACCCTAGTGTGCCATGCAAGAAAAACACTCTGTTTTAGAGAAAACAGCATTCTTTCACTCTACTGTGTTTCCTATAGGGCACGTACAGTGAGCTAGCTCAGAACAAAAGAACTGTGCTTCCTACACAAACGGGGCATATCTAGTTCAACTCAGTATTGGAAACTGAGTAAAACAGGAGCTTCTCTTCAGTCCAATACACTGTACTGGCTGGGAACAGAAGCGAATGCTATTTGCACTGTATATGGCCAGAAAAGCACAAGTGTGCTGTTCTTAGCCTGAATGAACACTTGCTGCTAGAACTTGAATCTCAACGTGATTCAACTCCGTTTAGGAAGTTTAATTGAACCCTAGTGTGCCATGCAAGAAAAACACTCTGTTTTAGACTAAACAGCATTCTTTCACTCTACTGTGTTTCCTAAAGGGCACGTACAGTGAGCTAGCTCAGAACAAAAGAACTGTGCTTCCTACACAAACGGGGCATATCTAGTTCAACTCAGTATTGGAAACTGAGTAAAACAGGAGCTTCTCTTCAGTCCAATACACTGTACTGGCTGGGAACAGACGCGAATGTTATTTGCACTGTATATGGCCAGAAAAGCACAAGTGTGCTGTTCTTAGCCTGAATGAACACTTGCTGCTAGAACTTGAATCTCAACGTGATTCAACTCTGTTTAGGAAGTTTAATTGAACCCTAGTGTGCCATGCAAGAAAAACACTCTGTTTTAGCGAAAACAGCATTCTTTCACTCTACTGTGTTTCCTATAGGGCACGTACAGTGAGCTAGCTCAGAACAAAAGAACTGTGCTTCCTACACAAACGGGGCATATCTAGTTCAACTCAGTATTGGAAACTGAGTAAAACAGGAGCTTCTCTTCAGTCCAATACACTGTACTGGCTGGGAACAGACGCGAATGCTATTTGCACTGTATATGGCCAGAAAAGCACAAGTGTGCTGTTCTTAGCCTGAATGAACACTTGCTGCTAGAACTTGAATCTCAACGTGATTCAACTCCGTTTAGGAAGTTTAATTGAACCCTAGTGTGCCATGCAAGAAAAACACTCTGTTTTAGAGAAAACAGCATTCTTTCACTCTACTGTGTTTCCTATAGGGCACGTACAGTGAGCTAGCTCAGAACAAAAGAACTGTGCTTCCTACACAAACGGGGCATATCTAGTTCAACTCAGTATTGGAAACTGAGTAAAACAGGAGCTTCTCTTCAGTCCAATACACTGTACTGGCTGGGAACAGAAGCGAATGCTATTTGCACTGTATATGGCCAGAAAAGCACAAGTGTGCTGTTCTTAGCCTGAATGAACACTTGCTGCTAGAACTTGAATCTCAACGTGATTCAACTCCGTTTAGGAAGTTTAATTGAACCCTAGTGTGCCATGCAAGAAAAACACTCTGTTTTAGAGAAAACAGCATTCTTTCACTCTACTGTGTTTCCTATAGGGCACGTACAGTGAGCTAGCTCAGAACAAAAGAACTGTGCTTCCTACACAAACGGGGCATATCTAGTTCAACTCAGTATTGGAAACTGAGTAAAACAGGAGCTTCTCTTCAGTCCAATACACTGTACTGGCTGGGAACAGACGCGAATGCTATTTGCACTGTATATGGCCAGAAAAGCACAAGTGTGCTGTTCTTAGCCTGAATGAACACTTGCTGCTAGAACTTGAATCTCAACGTGATTCAACTCCGTTTAGGAAGTTTAATTGAACCCTAGTGTGCCATGCAAGAAAAACACTCTGTTTTAGAGAAAACAGCATTCTTTCACTCTCCTGTGTTTCCTATAGGGCACGTACAGTGAGCTAGCTCAGAACAAAAGAACTGTGCTTCCTACACAAACGGGGCATATCTAGTTCAACTCAGTATTGGAAACTGAGTAAAACAGGAGCTTCTCTTCAGTCCAATACACTGTACTGGCTTGGAACAGACGCGAATGCTATTTGCACTGTATATGGCCAGAAAAGCACAAGTGTGCTGTTCTTAGCCTGAATGAACACTTGCTGCTAGAACTTGAATCTCAACGTGATTCAACTCCGTTTAGGAAGTTTAATTGAACCCTAGTGTGCCATGCAAGAAAAACACTCTGTTTTAGAGAAAACAGCATTCTTTCACTCTACTGTGTTTCCTATAGGGCACGTACAGTGAGCTACCTCAGAACAAAAGAACTGTGCTTCCTACACAAACGGGGCATATCTAGTTCAACTCAGTATTGGAAACTGAGTAAAACAGGAGCTTCTCTTCAGTCCAATACACTGTACTGGCTGGGAACAGACGCGAATGCTATTTGCACTGTATATGGCCAGAAAAGCACAAGTGTGCTGTTCTTGGCCTGAATGAACACTTGCTGCTAGAACTTGAATCTCAACGTGATTCAACTCCGTTTAGGAAGTTTAATTGAACCCTAGTGTGCCATGCAAGAAAAACACTCTGTTTTAGAGAAAACAGCATTCTTTCACTCTACTGTGTTTCCTATAGGGCACGTACAGTGAGCTAGCTCAGAACAAAAGAACTGTGCTTCCTACACAAACGGGGCATATCTAGTTCAACTCAGTATTGGAAACTGAGTAAAACAGGAGCTTCTCTTCAGTCCAATACACTGTACTGGCTGGGAACAGAAGCGAATGCTATTTGCACTGTATATGGCCAGAAAAGCACAAGTGTGCTGTTCTTAGCCTGAATGAACACTTGCTGCTAGAACTTGAATCTCAACGTGATTCAACTCCGTTTAGGAAGTTTAATTGAACCCTAGTGTGGCATGCAAGAAAAACACTCTGTTTTAGAGAAAACAGCATTCTTTCACTCTACTGTGTTTCCTATAGGGCACGTACAGTGAGCTAGCTCAGAACAAAAGAACTGTGCTTCCTACACAAACGGGGCATATCTAGTTCAACTCAGTATTGGAAACTGAGTAAAACAGGAGCTTCTCTTCAGTCCAATACACTGTACTGGCTGGGAACAGACGCGAATGCTATTTGCACTGTATATGGCCAGAAAAGCACAAGTGTGCTGTTCTTAGCCTGAATGAACACTTGCTGCTAGAACTTGAATCTCAACGTGATTCAACTCCGTTTAGGAAGTTTAATTGAACCCTAGTGTGCCATGCAAGAAAAACACTCTGTTTTAGAGAAAACAGCATTCTTTCACTCTACTGTGTTTCCTATAGGGCACGTACAGTGAGCTAGCTCAGAACAAAAGAACTGTGCTTCCTACACAAACGGGGCATATCTAGTTCAACTCAGTATTGGAAACTGAGTAAAACAGGAGCTTCTCTTCAGTCCAATACACTGTACTGGCTGGGAACAGAAGCGAATGCTATTTGCACTGTATATGGCCAGAAAAGCACAAGTGTGCTGTTCTTAGCCTGAATGAACACTTGCTGCTAGAACTTGAATCTCAACGTGATTCAACTCCGTTTAGGAAGTTTAATTGAACCCTAGTGTGCCATGCAAGAAAAACACTCTGTTTTAGAGAAAACAGCATTCTTTCACTCTACTGTGTTTCCTAAAGGGCGCGTACAGTGAGCTAGCTCAGAACAAAAGAACTGTGCTTCCTACACAAACGGGGCATATCTAGTTCAACTCAGTATTGGAAACTGAGTAAAACAGGAGCTTCTCTTCAGTCCAATACACTGTACTGGCTGGGAACAGACGCGAATGCTATTTGCACTGTATATGGCCAGAAAAGCACAAGTGTGCTGTTCTTAGCCTGAAGGAACACTTGCTGCTAGAACTTGAATCTCAACGTGATTCAACTCCGTTTAGGAAGTTTAATTGAACCCTAGTGTGCCATGCAAGAAAAACACTCTGTTTTAGAGAAAACAGCATTCTTTCATTCTCCTGTGTTTCCTAAAGGGCACGTACAGTGAGCTAGCTCAGAACAAAAGAACTGTGCTTCCTACACAAACGGGGCATATCTAGTTCAACTCAGTATTGGAAACTGAGTAAAACAGGAGCTTCTCTTCAGTCCAATACACTGTACTGGCTGGGAACAGACGCGAATGCTATTTGCACTGTATATGGCCAGAAAAGCACAAGTGTGCTGTTCTTAGCCTGAATGAACACTTGCTGCTAGAACTTGAATCTCAACGTGATTCAACTCCGTTTAGGAAGTTTAATTGAACCCTAGTGTGCCATGCAAGAAAAACACTCTGTTTTAGAGAAAACAGCATTCTTTCACTCTACTGTGTTTCCTATAGGGCACGTACAGTGAGCTAGCTCAGAACAAAAGAACTGTGCTTCCTACACAAACGGGGCATATCTAGTTCAACTCAGTATTGGAAACTGAGTAAAACAGGAGCTTCTCTTCAGTCCAATACACTGTACTGGCTGGGAACAGACGCGAATGCTATTTGCACTGTATATGGCCAGAAAAGCACAAGTGTGCTGTTCTTAGCCTGAATGAACACTTGCTGCTAGAACTTGAATCTCAACGTGATTCAACTCCGTTTAGGAAGTTTAATTGAACCCTAGTGTGCCATGCAAGTAAAACACTCTGTTTTAGAGAAAACAGCATTCTTTCACTCTACTGAGTTTCCTATAGGGCACGTACAGTGAGCTAGCTCAGAACAAAAGAACTGTGCTTCCTACACAAACGGGGCATATCTAGTTCAACTCAGTATTGGAAACTGAGTAAAACAGGAGCTTCTCTTCAGTCCAATTCACTGTACTGGCTGGGAACAGACGCGAATGCTATTTGCACTGTATATGGCCAGAAAAGCACAAGTGTGCTGTTCTTAGCCTGAATGAACACTTGCTGCTAGAACTTGAATCTCAACGTGATTCAACTCCGTTTAGGAAGTTTAATTGAACCCTAGTGTGCCATGCAAGTAAAACACTCTGTTTTAGAGAAAAGAGCATTCTTTCACTCTCCTGTGTTTCCTATAGGGCACGTACAGTGAGCTAGCTCAGAACAAAAGAACTGTGCTTCCTACACAAACGGGGCATATCTAGTTCAACTCAGTATTGGAAACTGAGTAAAACAGGAGCTTCTCTTCAGTCCAATACACTGTACTGGCTGGGAACAGACGCGAATGCTATTTGCACTGTATATGGCCAGAAAAGCACAAGTGTGCAGTTCTTAGCCTGAATGAACACTTGCTGCTAGAACTTGAATCTCAACGTGATTCAACTCCGTTTAGGAAGTTTAATTGAACCCTAGTGTGCCATGCAAGAAAAACACTCTGTTTTAGAGAAAACAGCATTCTTTCACTCTACTGTGTTTCCTATAGGACACGTACAGTGAGCTAGCTCAGAACAAAAGAACTGTGCTTCCTACACAAACGGGGCATATCTAGTTCAACTCAGTATTGGAAACTGAGTAAAACAGGAGCTTCTCTTCAGTCCCATACACTGTACTGGCTCGGAACAGACGCGAATGCTATTTGCACTGTATATGGCCAGAAAAGCACAAGTGTGCTGATCTTAGCCTGAATGAACACTTGCTGCTAGAACTTGAATCTCAACGTGATTCAACTCCGTTTAGGAAGTTTAATTGAACCCTAGTGTGCCATGCAAGAAAAACACTCTGTTTTAGAGAAAACAGCATTCTTTCATTCTCCTGTGTTTCCTATAGGGCACGTACAGTGAGCTAGCTCAGAACAAAAGAACTGTGCTTCCTACACAAACGGGGCATATCTAGTTCAACTCAGTATTGGAAACTGAGTAAAACAGGAGCTTCTCTTCAGTCCAATACACTGTACTGGCTGGGAACAGACGCGAATGCTATTTGCACTGTATATGGCCAGAAAAGCACAAGTGTGCTGTTCTTAGCCTGAATGAACACTTGCTGCTAGAACTTGAATCTCAACGTGATTCAACTCCGTTTAGGAAGTTTAATTGAACCCTAGTGTGCCATGCAAGAAAAACACTCTGTTTTAGAGAAAACAGCATTCTTTCACTCTCCTGTGTTTCCTATAGGGCACGTACAGTGAGCTAGCTCAGAACAAAAGAACTGTGCTTCCTACACAAACGGGGCATATCTAGTTCAACTCAGTATTGGAAACTGAGTAAAACAGGAGCTTCTCTTCAGTCCAATACACTGTACTGGCTGGGAACAGACGCGAATGCTATTTGCACTGTATATGGCCAGAAAAGCACAAGTGTGCTGTTCTTAGCCTGAATGAACACTTGCTGCTAGAACTTGAATCTCAACGTGATTCAACTCCGTTTAGGAAGTTTAATTGAACCCTAGTGTGCCATGCAAGTAAAACACTCTGTTTTAGAGAAAACAGCATTCTTTCACTCTACTGTGTTTCCTATAGGGCACGTACAGTGAGCTAGCTCAGAACAAAAGAACTGTGCTTCCTACACAAACGGGGCATATCTAGTTCAACTCAGTATTGGAAACTGAGTAAAACAGGAGCTTCTCTTCAGTCCAATACACTGTACTGGCTGGGAACAGACGCGAATGCTATTTGCACTGTATATGGCCAGAAAAGCACAAGTGTGCTGTTCTAACCTGAATGAACACTTGCTGCTAGAACTTGAATCTCAACGTGATTCAACTCCGTTTAGGAAGTTTAATTGAACCCTAGTGTGCCATGCAAGAAAAACACTCTGTTTTAGAGAAAACAGCATTCTTTCACTCTACTGTGTTTCCTATAGGGCACCTACAGTGAGCTAGCTCAGAACAAAAGAACTGTGCTTCCTACACAAACGGGGCATATCTAGTTCAACTCAGTATTGGAAACTGAGTAAAACAGGAGCTTCTCTTCAGTCCAATACACTGTACTGGCTGGGAACAGACGCGAATGCTATTTGCACTGTATATGGCCAGAAAAGCACAAGTGTGCTGATCTTAGCCTGAATGAACACTTGCTGCTAGAACTTGAATCTCAACGTGATTCAAATCCGTTTAGGAAGTTTAATTGAACCCTAGTGTGCCATGCAAGAAAAACACTCTGTTTTAGAGAAAACAGCATTCTTTCACTCTCCTGTGTTTCCTATAGGGCACGTACAGTGAGCTAGCTCAGAACAAAAGAACTGTGCTTCCTACACAAACGGGGCATATCCTGTTCAACTCAGTATTGGAAACTGAGTAAAACAGGAGCTTCTCTTCAGTCCAATACACTGTACTGGCTGGGAACAGACGCGAATGCTATTTGCACTGTATATGGCCAGAAAAGCACAAGTGTGCTGTTCATAGCCTGAATGAACACTTGCTGCTAGAACTTGAATCTCAACGTGATTCAACTCCGTTTAGGAAGTTTAATTGAACCCTAGTGTGCCATGCAAGTAAAACACTCTGTTTTAGAGAAAACAGCATTCTTTCACTCTACTGTGTTTCCTATAGGGCACGTACAGTAAGCTAGCTCAGAACAAAAGAACTGTGCTTCCTACACAAACGGGGCATATCTAGTTCAACTCAGTATTGGAAACTGAGTAAAACAGGAGCTTCTCTTCAGTCCAATACACTGTACTGGCTGGGAACAGACGCGAATGCTATTTGCACTGTATATGGCCAGAAAAGCACAAGTGTGCTGTTCTTAGCCTGAATGAACACTTGCTGCTAGAACTTGAATCTCAACGTGATTCAACTCCGTTTAGGAAGTTTAATTGAACCCTAGTGTGCCATGCAAGAAAAACACTCTGTTTTAGAGAAAACAGCATTCTTTCACTCTACTGTGTTTCCTATAGGGCACGTAAAGTGAGCTAGCTCAGAACAAAAGAACTGTGCTTCCTACACAAACGGGGCATATCTAGTTCAACTCAGTATTGGAAACTGAGTAAAACAGGAGCTTCTCTTCAGTCCAATACACTGTACTGGCTGGGAACAGACGCGAATGCTATTTGCACTGTATATGGCCAGAAAAGCACAAGTGTGCTGTTCTTAGCCTGAATGAACACTTGCTGCTAGAACTTGAATCTCAACGTGATTCAACTCCGTTTAGGAAGTTTAATTGAACTCTAGTGTGCCATGCAAGTAAAACACTCTGTTTTAGAGAAAACAGCATTCTTTCACTCTACTGAGTTTCCTATAGGGCACGTACAGTGAGCTAGCTCAGAACAAAAGAACTGTGCTTCCTACACAAACGGGGCATATCTAGTTCAACTCAGTATTGGAAACTGAGTAAAACAGGAGCTTCTCTTCAGTCCAATTCACTGTACTGGCTGGGAACAGACGCGAATGCTATTTGCACTGTATATGGCCAGAAAAGCACAAGTGTGCTGTTCTTAGCCTGAATGAACACTTGCTGCTAGAACTTGAATCTCAACGTGATTCAACTCCGTTTAGGAAGTTTAATTGAACCCTAGTGTGCCATGCAAGTAAAACACTCTGTTTTAGAGAAAACAGCATTCTTTCACTCTCCTGTGTTTCCTATAGGGCACGTACAGTGAGCTAGCTCAGAACAAAAGAACTGTGCTTCCTACACAAACGGGGCATATCTAGTTCAACTCAGTATTGGAAACTGAGTAAAACAGGAGCTTCTCTTCAGTCCAATACACTGTACTGGCTGGGAACAGACGCGAATGCTATTTGCACTGTATATGGCCAGAAAAGCACAAGTGTGCAGTTCTTAGCCTGAATGAACACTTGCTGCTAGAACTTGAATCTCAACGTGATTCAACTCCGTTTAGGAAGTTTAATTGAACCCTAGTGTGCCATGCAAGAAAAACACTCTGTTTTAGAGAAAACAGCATTCTTTCACTCTACTGTGTTTCCTATAGGGCACGTACAGTGAGCTAGCTCAGAACAAAAGAACTGTGCTTCCTACACAAACGGGGCATATCTAGTTCAACTCAGTATTGGAAACTGAGTAAAACAGGAGCTTCTCTTCAGTCCCATACACTGTACTGGCTCGGAACAGACACGAATGCTATTTGCACTGTATATGGCCAGAAAAGCACAAGTGTGCTGATCTTAGCCTGAATGAACACTTGCTGCTAGAACTTGAATCTCAACGTGATTCAACTCCGTTTAGGAAGTTTAATTGAACCCTAGTGTGCCATGCAAGAAAAACACTCTGTTTTAGAGAAAACAGCATTCTTTCATTCTCCTGTGTTTCCTATAGGGCACGTACAGTGAGCTAGCTCAGAACAAAAGAACTGTGCTTCCTACACAAACGGGGCATATCTAGTTCAACTCAGTATTGGAAACTGAGTAAAACAGGAGCTTCTCTTCAGTCCAATACACTGTACTGGCTGGGAACAGACGCGAATGCTATTTGCACTGTATATGGCCAGAAAAGCACAAGTGTGCTGTTCTTAGCCTGAATGAACACTTGCTGCTAGAACTTGAATCTCAACGTGATTCAACTCCGTTTAGGGTGTTTAATTGAACCCTAGTGTGCCATGCAAGAAAAACACTCTGTTTTAGAGAAAACAGCATTCTTTCACTCTCCTGTGTTTCCTATAGGGCACGTACAGTGAGCTAGCTCAGAACAAAAGAACTGTGCTTCCTACACAAACGGGGCATATCTAGTTCAACTCAGTATTGGAAACTGAGTAAAACAGGAGCTTCTCTTCAGTCCAATACACTGTACTGGCTGGGAACAGACGCGAATGCTATTTGCACTGTATATGGCCAGAAAAGCACAAGTGTGCTGTTCTTAGCCTGAATGAACACTTGCTGCTAGAACTTGAATCTCAACGTGATTCAACTCCGTTTAGGAAGTTTAATTGAACCCTAGTGTGCCATGCAAGTAAAACACTCTGTTTTAGAGAAAACAGCATTCTTTCACTCTACTGTGTTTCCTATAGGGCACGTACAGTGAGCTAGCTCAGAACAAAAGAACTGTGCTTCCTACACAAACGGGGCATATCTAGTTCAACTCAGTATTGGAAACTGAGTAAAACAGGAGCTTCTCTTCAGTCCAATACACTGTACTGGCTGGGAACAGACGCGAATGCTATTTGCACTGTATATGGCCAGAAAAGCACAAGTGTGCTGTTCTAACCTGAATGAACACTTGCTGCTAGAACTTGAATCTCAACGTGATTCAACTCCGTTTAGGAAGTTTAATTGAACCCTAGTGTGCCATGCAAGAAAAACACTCTGTTTTAGAGAAAACAGCATTCTTTCACTCTACTGTGTTTCCTATAGGGCACCTACAGTGAGCTAGCTCAGAACAAAAGAACTGTGCTTCCTACACAAACGGGGCATATCTAGTTCAACTCAGTATTGGAAACTGAGTAAAACAGGAGCTTCTCTTCAGTCCAATACACTGTACTGGCTGGGAACAGACGCGAATGCTATTTGCACTGTATATGGCCAGAAAAGCACAAGTGTGCTGATCTTAGCCTGAATGAACACTTGCTGCTAGAACTTGAATCTCAACGTGATTCAACTCCGTTTAGGAAGTTTAATTGAACCCTAGTGTGCCATGCAAGAAAAACACTCTGTTTTAGAGAAAACAGCATTCTTTCACTCTCCTGTGTTTCCTATAGGGCACGTACAGTGAGCTAGCTCAGAACAAAAGAACTGTGCTTCCTACACAAACGGGGCATATCCTGTTCAACTCAGTATTGGAAACTGAGTAAAACAGGAGCTTCTCTTCAGTCCAATACACTGTACTGGCTGGGAACAGACGCGAATGCTATTTGCACTGTATATGGCCAGAAAAGCACAAGTGTGCTGTTCTTAGCCTGAATGAACACTTGCTGCTAGAACTTGAATCTCAACGTGATTCAACTCCGTTTAGGAAGTTTAATTGAACCCTAGTGTGCCATGCAAGTAAAACACTCTGTTTTAGAGAAAACAGCATTCTTTCACTCTACTGTGTTTCCTATAGGGCACGTACAGTAAGCTAGCTCAGAACAAAAGAACTGTGCTTCCTACACAAACGGGGCATATCTAGTTCAACTCAGTATTGGAAACTGAGTAAAACAGGAGCTTCTCTTCAGTCCAATACACTGTACTGGCTGGGAACAGACGCGAATGCTATTTGCACTGTATATGGCCAGAAAAGCACAAGTGTGCTGTTCTTAGCCTGAATGAACACTTGCTGCTAGAACTTGAATCTCAACGTGATTCAACTCCGTTTAGGAAGTTTAATTGAACCCTAGTGTGCCATGCAAGAAAAACACTCTGTTTTAGAGAAAACAGCATTCTTTCACTCTACTGTGTTTCCTATAGGGCACGTAAAGTGAGCTAGCTCAGAACAAAAGAACTGTGCTTCCTACACAAACGGGGCATATCCTGTTCAACTCAGTATTGGAAACTGAGTAAAACAGGAGCTTCTCTTCAGTCCAATACACTGTACTGGCTGGGAACAGACGCGAATGCTATTTGCACTGTATATGGCCAGAAAAGCACAAGTGTGCTGTTCTTAGCCTGAATGAACACTTGCTGCTAGAACTTGAATCTCAACGTGATTCAACTCCGTTTAGGAAGTTTAATTGAACCCTAGTGTGCCATGCAAGTAAAACACTCTGTTTTAGAGAAAACAGCATTCTTTCACTCTACTGTGTTTCCTATAGGGCACGTACAGTAAGCTAGCTCAGAACAAAAGAACTGTGCTTCCTACACAAACGGGGCATATCTAGTTCAACTCAGTATTGGAAACTGAGTAAAACAGGAGCTTCTCTTCAGTCCAATACACTGTACTGGCTGGGAACAGACGCGAATGCTATTTGCACTGTATATGGCCAGAAAAGCACAAGTGTGCTGTTCTTAGCCTGAATGAACACTTGCTGCTAGAACTTGAATCTCAACGTGATTCAACTCCGTTTAGGAAGTTTAATTGAACCCTAGTGTGCCATGCAAGAAAAACACTCTGTTTTAGAGAAAACAGCATTCTTTCACTCTACTGTGTTTCCTATAGGGCACGTAAAGTGAGCTAGCTCAGAACAAAAGAACTGTGCTTCCTACACAAACGGGGCATATCTAGTTCAACTCAGTATTGGAAACTGAGTAAAACAGGAGCTTCTCTTCAGTCCAATACACTGTACTGGCTGGGAACAGACGCGAATGCTATTTGCACTGTATATGGCCAGAAAAGCACAAGTGTGCTGTTCTTAGCCTGAATGAACACTTGCTGCTAGAACTTGAATCTCAACGTGATTCAACTCCGTTTAGGAAGTTTAATTGAACCCTAGTGTGCCATGCAAGTAAAACACTCTGTTTTAGAGAAAACAGCATTCTTTCACTCTACTGAGTTTCCTATAGGGCACGTACAGTGAGCTAGCTCAGAACAAAAGAACTGTGCTTCCTACACAAACGGGGCATATCTAGTTCAACTCAGTATTGGAAACTGAGTAAAACAGGAGCTTCTCTTCAGTCCAATTCACTGTACTGGCTGGGAACAGACGCGAATGCTATTTGCACTGTATATGGCCAGAAAAGCACAAGTGTGCTGTTCTTAGCCTGAATGAACACTTGCTGCTAGAACTTGAATCTCAACGTGATTCAACTCCGTTTAGGAAGTTTAATTGAACCCTAGTGTGCCATGCAAGTAAAACACTCTGTTTTAGAGAAAACAGCATTCTTTCACTCTCCTGTGTTTCCTATAGGGCACGTACAGTGAGCTAGCTCAGAACAAAAGAACTGTGCTTCCTACACAAACGGGGCATATCTAGTTCAACTCAGTATTGGAAACTGAGTAAAACAGGAGCTTCTCTTCAGTCCAATACACTGTACTGGCTGGGAACAGACGCGAATGCTATTTGCACTGTATATGGCCAGAAAAGCACAAGTGTGCAGTTCTTAGCCTGAATGAACACTTGCTGCTAGAACTTGAATCTCAACGTGATTCAACTCCGTTTAGGAAGTTTAATTGAACCCTAGTGTGCCATGCAAGAAAAACACTCTGTTTTAGAGAAAACAGCATTCTTTCACTCTACTGTGTTTCCTATAGGGCACGTACAGTGAGCTAGCTCAGAACAAAAGAACTGTGCTTCCTACACAAACGGGGCATATCTAGTTCAACTCAGTATTGGAAACTGAGTAAAACAGGAGCTTCTCTTCAGTCCCATACACTGTACTGGCTCGGAACAGACGCGAATGCTATTTGCACTGTATATGGCCAGAAAAGCACAAGTGTGCTGATCTTAGCCTGAATGAACACTTGCTGCTAGAACTTGAATCTCAACGTGATTCAACTCCGTTTAGGAAGTTTAATTGAACCCTAGTGTGCCATGCAAGAAAAACACTCTGTTTTAGAGAAAACAGCATTCTTTCATTCTCCTGTGTTTCCTATAGGGCACGTACAGTGAGCTAGCTCAGAACAAAAGAACTGTGCTTCCTACACAAACGGGGCATATCTAGTTCAACTCAGTATTGGAAACTGAGTAAAACAGGAGCTTCTCTTCAGTCCAATACACTGTACTGGCTGGGAACAGACGCGAATGCTATTTGCACTGTATATGGCCAGAAAAGCACAAGTGTGCTGTTCTTAGCCTGAATGAACACTTGCTGCTAGAACTTGAATCTCAACGTGATTCAACTCCGTTTAGGAAGTTTAATTGAACCCTAGTGTGCCATGCAAGAAAAACACTCTGTTTTAGAGAAAACAGCATTCTTTCACTCTCCTGTGTTTCCTATAGGGCACGTACAGTGAGCTAGCTCAGAACAAAAGAACTGTGCTTCCTACACAAACGGGGCATATCTAGTTCAACTCAGTATTGGAAACTGAGTAAAACAGGAGCTTCTCTTCAGTCCAATACACTGTACTGGCTGGGAACAGACGCGAATGCTATTTGCACTGTATATGGCCAGAAAAGCACAAGTGTGCTGTTCTTAGCCTGAATGAACACTTGCTGCTAGAACTTGAATCTCAACGTGATTCAACTCCGTTTAGGAAGTTTAATTGAACCCTAGTGTGCCATGCAAGTAAAACACTCTGTTTTAGAGAAAACAGCATTCTTTCACTCTACTGTGTTTCCTATAGGGCACGTACAGTGAGCTAGCTCAGAACAAAAGAACTGTGCTTCCTACACAAACGGGGCATATCTAGTTCAACTCAGTATTGGAAACTGAGTAAAACAGGAGCTTCTCTTCAGTCCAATACACTGTACTGGCTGGGAACAGACGCGAATGCTATTTGCACTGTATATGGCCAGAAAAGCACAAGTGTGCTGTTCTAACCTGAATGAACACTTGCTGCTAGAACTTGAATCTCAACGTGATTCAACTCCGTTTAGGAAGTTTAATTGAACCCTAGTGTGCCATGCAAGAAAAACACTCTGTTTTAGAGAAAACAGCATTCTTTCACTCTACTGTGTTTCCTATAGGGCACCTACAGTGAGCTAGCTCAGAACAAAAGAACTGTGCTTCCTACACAAACGGGGCATATCCTGTTCAACTCAGTATTGGAAACTGAGTAAAACAGGAGCTTCTCTTCAGTCCAATACACTGTACTGGCTGGGAACAGACGCGAATGCTATTTGCACTGTATATGGCCAGAAAAGCACAAGTGTGCTGATCTTAGCCTGAATGAACACTTGCTGCTAGAACTTGAATCTCAACGTGATTCAACTCCGTTTAGGAAGTTTAATTGAACCCTAGTGTGCCATGCAAGAAAAACACTCTGTTTTAGAGAAAACAGCATTCTTTCACTCTCCTGTGTTTCCTATAGGGCACGTACAGTGAGCTAGCTCAGAACAAAAGAACTGTGCTTCCTACACAAACGGGGCATATCTAGTTCAACTCAGTATTGGAAACTGAGTAAAACAGGAGCTTCTCTTCAGTCCAATACACTGTACTGGCTGGGAACAGACGCGAATGCTATTTGCACTGTATATGGCCAGAAAAGCACAAGTGTGCTGTTCTTAGCCTGAATGAACACTTGCTGCTAGAACTTGAATCTCAACGTGATTCAACTCCGTTTAGGAAGTTTAATTGAACCCTAGTGTGCCATGCAAGAAAAACACTCTGTTTTAGAGAAAACAGCATTCTTTCACTCTACTGTGTTTCCTATAGGGCACGTACAGTGAGCTAGCTCAGAACAAAAGAACTGTGCTTCCTACACAAACGGGGCATATCTAGTTCAACTCAGTATTGGAAACTGAGTAAAACAGGAGCTTCTCTTCAGTCCAATACACTGTACTGGCTGG
Organism: Peromyscus maniculatus bairdii; assembly: GCF_049852395.1. Lineage (NCBI taxonomy): Eukaryota > Metazoa > Chordata > Mammalia > Rodentia > Cricetidae > Peromyscus > Peromyscus maniculatus. The sequence continues at coordinate 40,699,349 of NC_134865.1, read as the reverse complement.
GAACAGACGCGAATGCTATTTGCACTGTATATGGCCAGAAAAGCACAAGTGTGCTGTTCTTAGCCTGAATGAACACTTGCTGCTAGAACTTGAATCTCAACGTGATTCAACTCCGTTTAGGAAGTTTAATTGAACCCTAGTGTGCCATGCAAGAAAACACTCTGTTTTAGAGAAAACAGCATTCTTTCACTCTACTGTGTTTCCTATAGGGCACGTACAGTGAGCTAGCTCAGAACAAAAGAACTGTGCTTCCTACACAAACGGGGCATATCTAGTTCAACTCAGTATTGGAAACTGAGTAAAACAGGAGCTTCTCTTCAGTCCAATACACTGTACTGGCTGGGAACAGAAGCGAATGCTATTTGCACTGTATATGGCCAGAAAAGCACAAGTGTGCTGTTCTTAGCCTGAATGAACACTTGCTGCTAGAACTTGAATCTCAACGTGATTCAACTCCGTTTAGGAAGTTTAATTGAACCCTAGTGTGCCATGCAAGAAAAACACTCTGTTTTAGAGAAAACAGCATTCTTTCACTCTACTGTGTTTCCTATAGGGCACGTACAGTGAGCTAGCTCAGAACAAAAGAACTGTGCTTCCTACACAAACGGGGCATATCTAGTTCAACTCAGTATTGGAAACTGAGTAAAACAGGAGCTTCTCTTCAGTCCAATACACTGTACTGGCTGGGAACAGACGCGAATGCTATTTGCACTGTATATGGCCAGAAAAGCACAAGTGTGCTGTTCTTAGCCTGAATGAACACTTGCTGCTAGAACTTGAATCTCAACGTGATTCAACTCCGTTTAGGAAGTTTAATTGAACCCTAGTGTGCCATGCAAGAAAAACACTCTGTTTTAGAGAAAACAGCATTCTTTCACTCTCCTGTGTTTCCTATAGGGCACGTACAGTGAGCTAGCTCAGAACAAAAGAACTGTGCTTCCTACACAAACGGGGCATATCTAGTTCAACTCAGTATTGGAAACTGAGTAAAACGGGAGCTTCTCTTCAGTCCAATACACTGTACTGGCTGGGAACAGACGCGAATGCTATTTGCACTGTATATGGCCAGAAAAGCACAAGTGTGCTGTTCTTAGCCTGAATGAACACTTGCTGCTAGAACTTGAATCTCAACGTGATTCAACTCCGTTTAGGAAGTTTAATTGAACCCTAGTGTGCCATGCAAGAAAAACACTCTGTTTTAGAGAAAACAGCATTCTTTCACTCTACTGTGTTTCCTATAGGGCACGTACAGTGAGCTAGCTCAGAACAAAAGAACTGTGCTTCCTACACAAACGGGGCATATCTAGTTCAACTCAGTATTGGAAACTGAGTAAAACAGGAGCTTCTCTTCAGTCCAATACACTGTACTGGCTGGGAACAGACGCGAATGCTATTTGCACTGTATATGGCCAGAAAAGCACAAGTGTGCTGTTCTTAGCCTGAATGAACACTTGCTGCTAGAACTTGAATCTCAACGTGATTCAACTCCGTTTAGGAAGTTTAATTGAACCCTAGTGTGCCATGCAAGAAAAACACTCTGTTTTAGAGAAAACAGCATTCTTTCACTCTCCTGTGTTTCCTATAGGGCACGTACAGTGAGCTAGCTCAGAACAAAAGAACTGTGCTTCCTACACAAACGGGGCATATCTAGTTCAACTCAGTATTGGAAACTGAGTAAAACAGGAGCTTCTCTTCAGTCCAATATACTGTACTGGCTGGGAACAGAAGCGAATGCTATTTGCACTGTATATGGCCAGAAAAGCACAAGTGTGCTGTTCTTAGCCTGAATGAACACTTGCTGCTAGAACTTGAATCTCAACGTGATTCAACTCCGTTTAGGAAGTTTAATTGAACCCTAGTGTGGCATGCAAGAAAAACACTCTGTTTTAGAGAAAACAGCATTCTTTCACTCTACTGTGTTTCCTATAGGGCACGTACAGTGAGCTAGCTCAGAACAAAAGAACTGTGCTTCCTACACAAACGGGGCATATCTAGTTCAACTCAGTATTGGAAACTGAGTAAAACAGGAGCTTCTCTTCAGTCCAATACACTGTACTGGCTGGGAACAGACGCGAATGCTATTTGCACTGTATATGGCCAGAAAAGCACAAGTGTGCTGTTCTTAGCCTGAATGAACACTTGCTGCTAGAACTTGAATCTCAACGTGATTCAACTCCGTTTAGGAAGTTTAATTGAACCCTAGTGTGCCATGCAAGAAAAACACTCTGTTTTAGAGAAAACAGCATTCTTTCACTCTACTGTGTTTCCTATAGGGCACGTACAGTGAGCTACCTCAGAACAAAAGAACTGTGCTTCCTACACAAACGGGGCATATCTAGTTCAACTCAGTATTGGAAACTGAGTAAAACAGGAGCTTCTCTTCAGTCCAATACACTGTACTGGCTGGGAACAGACGCGAATGCTATTTGCACTGTATATGGCCAGAAAAGCACAAGTGTGCTGTTCTTAGCCTGAATGAACACTTGCTGCTAGAACTTGAATCTCAACGTGATTCAACTCCGTTTAGGAAGTTTAATTGAACCCTAGTGTGCCATGCAAGAAAAACACTCTGTTTTAGAGAAAACAGCATTCTTTCACTCTCCTGTGTTTCCTATAGGGCACGTACAGTGAGCTAGCTCAGAACAAAAGAACTGTGCTTCCTACACAAACGGGGCATATCTAGTTCAACTCAGTATTGGAAACTGAGTAAAACAGGAGCTTCTCTTCAGTCCAATACACTGTACTGGCTGGGAACAGACGCGAATGCTATTTGCACTGTATATGGCCAGAAAAGCACAAGTGTGCTGATCTTAGCGTGAATGAACACTTGCTGCTAGAACTTGAATCTCAACGTGATTCAACTCCGTTTAGGAAGTTTAATTGAACCCTAGTGTGCCATGCAAGAAAAACACTCTGTTTTAGAGAAAACAGCATTCTTTCACTCTCCTGTGTTTCCTATAGGGCACGTACAGTGAGCTAGCTCAGAACAAAAGAACTGTGCTTCCTACACAAACGGGGCATATCTAGTTCAACTCAGTATTGGAAACTGAGTAAAACAGGAGCTTCTCTTCAGTCCAATACACTGTACTGGCTGGGAACAGACGCGAATGCTATTTGCACTGTATATGGCCAGAAAAGCACAAGTGTGCTGTTCTTAGCCTGAATGAACACTTGCTGCTAGAACTTGAATCTCAACGTGATTCAACTCCGTTTAGGAAGTTTAATTGAACCCTAGTGTGCCATGCAAGTAAAACACTCTGTTTTAGAGAAAACAGCATTCTTTCACTCTACTGTGTTTCCTATAGGGCACGTACAGTAAGCTAGCTCAGAACAAAAGAACTGTGCTTCCTACACAAACGGGGCATATCTAGTTCAACTCAGTATTGGAAACTGAGTAAAACAGGAGCTTCTCTTCAGTCCAATACACTGTACTGGCTGGGAACAGAAGCGAATGCTATTTGCACTGTATATGGCCAGAAAAGCACAAGTGTGCTGTTCTTAGCCTGAATGAACACTTGCTGCTAGAACTTGAATCTCAACGTGATTCAACTCCGTTTAGGAAGTTTAATTGAACCCTAGTGTGCCATGCAAGAAAAACACTCTGTTTTAGAGAAAACAGCATTCTTTCACTCTACTGTGTTTCCTATAGGGCACGTACAGTGAGCTAGCTCAGAACAAAAGAACTGTGCTTCCTACACAAACGGGGCATATCTAGTTCAACTCAGTATTGGAAACTGAGTAAAACAGGAGCTTCTCTTCAGTCCAATACACTGTACTGGCTGGGAACAGACGCGAATGCTATTTGCACTGTATATGGCCAGAAAAGCACAAGTGTGCTGATCTTAGCCTGAATGAACACTTGCTGCTAGAACTTGAATCTCAACGTGATTCAACTCCGTTTAGGAAGTTTAATTGAACCCTAGTGTGCCATGCAAGAAAAACACTCTGTTTTAGAGAAAACAGCATTCTTTCACTCTCCTGTGTTTCCTATAGGGCACGTACAGTGAGCTAGCTCAGAACAAAAGAACTGTGCTTCCTACACAAACGGGGCATATCTAGTTCAACTCAGTATTGGAAACTGAGTAAAACAGGAGCTTCTCTTCAGTCCAATACACTGTACTGGCTGGGAACAGACGCGAATGCTATTTGCACTGTATATGGCCAGAAAAGCACAAGTGTGCTGTTCTTAGCCTGAATGAACACTTGCTGCTAGAACTTGAATCTCAACGTGATTCAACTCCGTTTAGGAAGTTTAATTGAACCCTAGTGTGCCATGCAAGTAAAACACTCTGTTTTAGAGAAAACAGCATTCTTTCACTCTACTGTGTTTCCTATAGGGCACGTACAGTAAGCTAGCTCAGAACAAAAGAACTGTGCTTCCTACACAAACGGGGCATATCTAGTTCAACTCAGTATTGGAAACTGAGTAAAACAGGAGCTTCTCTTCAGTCCAATACACTGTACTGGCTGGGAACAGACGCGAATGCTATTTGCACTGTATATGGCCAGAAAAGCACAAGTGTGCTGTTCTTAGCCTGAATGAACACTTGCTGCTAGAACTTGAATCTCAACGTGATTCAACTCCGTTTAGGAAGTTTAATTGAACCCTAGTGTGCCATGCAAGTAAAACACTCTGTTTTAGAGAAAACAGCATTCTTTCACTCTACTGAGTTTCCTATAGGGCACGTACAGTGAGCTAGCTCAGAACAAAAGAACTGTGCTTCCTACACAAACGGGGCATATCTAGTTCAACTCAGTATTGGAAACTGAGTAAAACAGGAGCTTCTCTTCAGTCCAATTCACTGTACTGGCTGGGAACAGACGCGAATGCTATTTGCACTGTATATGGCCAGAAAAGCACAAGTGTGCTGTTCTTAGCCTGAATGAACACTTGCTGCTAGAACTTGAATCTCAACGTGATTCAACTCCGTTTAGGAAGTTTAATTGAACCCTAGTGTGCCATGCAAGTAAAACACTCTGTTTTAGAGAAAACAGCATTCTTTCACTCTCCTGTGTTTCCTATAGGGCACGTACAGTGAGCTAGCTCAGAACAAAAGAACTGTGCTTCCTACACAAACGGGGCATATCTAGTTCAACTCAGTATTGGAAACTGAGTAAAACAGGAGCTTCTCTTCAGTCCAATACACTGTACTGGCTGGGAACAGACGCGAATGCTATTTGCACTGTATATGGCCAGAAAAGCACAAGTGTGCTGTTCTTAGCCTGAATGAACACTTGCTGCTAGAACTTGAATCTCAACGTGATTCAACTCCGTTTAGGAAGTTTAATTGAACCCTAGTGTGCCATGCAAGAAAAACACTCTGTTTTAGAGAAAACAGCATTCTTTCACTCTACTGTGTTTCCTATAGGGCACGTACAGTGAGCTAGCTCAGAACAAAAGAACTGTGCTTCCTACACAAACGGGGCATATCTAGTTCAACTCAGTATTGGAAACTGAGTAAAACAGGAGCTTCTCTTCAGTCCAATACACTGTACTGGCTGGGAACAGACGCGAATGCTATTTGCACTGTATATGGCCAGAAAAGCACAAGTGTGCTGTTCTTAGCCTGAATGAACACTTGCTGCTAGAACTTGAATCTCAACGTGATTCAACTCCGTTTAGGAAGTTTAATTGAACCCTAGTGTGCCATGCAAGTAAAACACTCTGTTTTAGAGAAAACAGCATTCTTTCACTCTACTGAGTTTCCTATAGGGCACGTACAGTGAGCTAGCTCAGAACAAAAGAACTGTGCTTCCTACACAAACGGGGCATATCTAGTTCAACTCAGTATTGGAAACTGAGTAAAACAGGAGCTTCTCTTCAGTCCAATTCACTGTACTGGCTGGGAACAGACGCGAATGCTATTTGCACTGTATATGGCCAGAAAAGCACAAGTGTGCTGTTCTTAGCCTGAATGAACACTTGCTGCTAGAACTTGAATCTCAACGTGATTCAACTCCGTTTAGGAAGTTTAATTGAACCCTAGTGTGCCATGCAAGAAAAACACTCTGTTTTAGAGAAAACAGCATTCTTTCACTCTACTGTGTTTCCTATAGGGCACGTACAGTGAGCTAGCTCAGAACAAAAGAACTGTGCTTCCTACACAAACGGGGCATATCTAGTTCAACTCAGTATTGGAAACTGAGTAAAACAGGAGCTTCTCTTCAGTCCAATACACTGTACTGGCTGGGAACAGACGCGAATGCTATTTGCACTGTATATGGCCAGAAAAGCACAAGTGTGCTGTTCTTAGCCTGAATGAACACTTGCTGCTAGAACTTGAATCTCAACGTGATTCAACTCCGTTTAGGAAGTTTAATTGAACCCTAGTGTGCCATGCAAGTAAAACACTCTGTTTTAGAGAAAACAGCATTCTTTCACTCTACTGTGTTTCCTATAGGGCACGTACAGTGAGCTAGCTCAGAACAAAAGAACTGTGCTTCCTACACAAACGGGGCATATCTAGTTCAACTCAGTATTGGAAACTGAGTAAAACAGGAGCTTCTCTTCAGTCCAATACACTGTACTGGCTGGGAACAGACGCGAATGCTATTTGCACTGTATATGGCCAGAAAAGCACAAGTGTGCTGTTCTTAGCCTGAATGAACACTTGCTGCTAGAACTTGAATCTCAACGTGATTCAACTCCGTTTAGGAAGTTTAATTGAACCCTAGTGTGCCATGCAAGAAAAACACTCTGTTTTAGAGAAAACAGCATTCTTTCACTCTCCTGTGTTTCCTATAGGGCACGTACAGTGAGCTAGCTCAGAACAAAAGAACTGTGCTTCCTACACAAACGGGGCATATCTAGTTCAACTCAGTATTGGAAACTGAGTAAAACAGGAGCTTCTCTTCAGTCCAATATACTGTACTGGCTGGGAACAGAAGCGAATGCTATTTGCACTGTATATGGCCAGAAAAGCACAAGTGTGCTGTTCTTAGCCTGAATGAACACTTGCTGCTAGAACTTGAATCTCAACGTGATTCAACTCCGTTTAGGAAGTTTAATTGAACCCTAGTGTGCCATGCAAGAAAAACACTCTGTTTTAGAGAAAACAGCATTCTTTCACTCTACTGTGTTTCCTATAGGGCACGTACAGTGAGCTACCTCAGAACAAAAGAACTGTGCTTCCTACACAAACGGGGCATATCTAGTTCAACTCAGTATTGGAAACTGAGTAAAACAGGAGCTTCTCTTCAGTCCAATACACTGTACTGGCTGGGAACAGACGCGAATGCTATTTGCACTGTATATGGCCAGAAAAGCACAAGTGTGCTGTTCTTAGCCTGAATGAACACTTGCTGCTAGAACTTGAATCTCAACGTGATTCAACTCCGTTTAGGAAGTTTAATTGAACCCTAGTGTGCCATGCAAGAAAAACACTCTGTTTTAGAGAAAACAGCATTCTTTCACTCTCCTGTGTTTCCTATAGGGCACGTACAGTGAGCTAGCTCAGAACAAAAGAACTGTGCTTCCTACACAAACGGGGCATATCTAGTTCAACTCAGTATTGGAAACTGAGTAAAACAGGAGCTTCTCTTCAGTCCAATACACTGTACTGGCTGGGAACAGACGCGAATGCTATTTGCACTGTATATGGCCAGAAAAGCACAAGTGTGCTGATCTTAGCGTGAATGAACACTTGCTGCTAGAACTTGAATCTCAACGTGATTCAACTCCGTTTAGGAAGTTTAATTGAACCCTAGTGTGCCATGCAAGAAAAACACTCTGTTTTAGAGAAAACAGCATTCTTTCACTCTCCTGTGTTTCCTATAGGGCACGTACAGTGAGCTAGCTCAGAACAAAAGAACTGTGCTTCCTACACAAACGGGGCATATCTAGTTCAACTCAGTATTGGAAACTGAGTAAAACAGGAGCTTCTCTTCAGTCCAATACACTGTACTGGCTGGGAACAGACGCGAATGCTATTTGCACTGTATATGGCCAGAAAAGCACAAGTGTGCTGTTCTTAGCCTGAATGAACACTTGCTGCTAGAACTTGAATCTCAACGTGATTCAACTCCGTTTAGGAAGTTTAATTGAACCCTAGTGTGCCATGCAAGTAAAACACTCTGTTTTAGAGAAAACAGCATTCTTTCACTCTACTGTGTTTCCTATAGGGCACGTACAGTAAGCTAGCTCAGAACAAAAGAACTGTGCTTCCTACACAAACGGGGCATATCTAGTTCAACTCAGTATTGGAAACTGAGTAAAACAGGAGCTTCTCTTCAGTCCAATACACTGTACTGGCTGGGAACAGAAGCGAATGCTATTTGCACTGTATATGGCCAGAAAAGCACAAGTGTGCTGTTCTTAGCCTGAATGAACACTTGCTGCTAGAACTTGAATCTCAACGTGATTCAACTCCGTTTAGGAAGTTTAATTGAACCCTAGTGTGCCATGCAAGAAAAACACTCTGTTTTAGAGAAAACAGCATTCTTTCACTCTACTGTGTTTCCTATAGGGCACGTACAGTGAGCTAGCTCAGAACAAAAGAACTGTGCTTCCTACACAAACGGGGCATATCTAGTTCAACTCAGTATTGGAAACTGAGTAAAACAGGAGCTTCTCTTCAGTCCAATACACTGTACTGGCTGGGAACAGACGCGAATGCTATTTGCACTGTATATGGCCAGAAAAGCACAAGTGTGCTGATCTTAGCCTGAATGAACACTTGCTGCTAGAACTTGAATCTCAACGTGATTCAACTCCGTTTAGGAAGTTTAATTGAACCCTAGTGTGCCATGCAAGAAAAACACTCTGTTTTAGAGAAAACAGCATTCTTTCACTCTCCTGTGTTTCCTATAGGGCACGTACAGTGAGCTAGCTCAGAACAAAAGAACTGTGCTTCCTACACAAACGGGGCATATCTAGTTCAACTCAGTATTGGAAACTGAGTAAAACAGGAGCTTCTCTTCAGTCCAATACACTGTACTGGCTGGGAACAGACGCGAATGCTATTTGCACTGTATATGGCCAGAAAAGCACAAGTGTGCTGTTCTTAGCCTGAATGAACACTTGCTGCTAGAACTTGAATCTCAACGTGATTCAACTCCGTTTAGGAAGTTTAATTGAACCCTAGTGTGCCATGCAAGTAAAACACTCTGTTTTAGAGAAAACAGCATTCTTTCACTCTACTGTGTTTCCTATAGGGCACGTACAGTAAGCTAGCTCAGAACAAAAGAACTGTGCTTCCTACACAAACGGGGCATATCTAGTTCAACTCAGTATTGGAAACTGAGTAAAACAGGAGCTTCTCTTCAGTCCAATACACTGTACTGGCTGGGAACAGACGCGAATGCTATTGGCACTGTATATGGCCAGAAAAGCACAAGTGTGCTGTTCTTAGCCTGAATGAACACTTGCTGCTAGAACTTGAATCTCAACGTGATTCAACTCCGTTTAGGAAGTTTAATTGAACCCTAGTGTGCCATGCAAGTAAAACACTCTGTTTTAGAGAAAACAGCATTCTTTCACTCTACTGAGTTTCCTATAGGGCACGTACAGTGAGCTAGCTCAGAACAAAAGAACTGTGCTTCCTACACAAACGGGGCATATCTAGTTCAACTCAGTATTGGAAACTGAGTAAAACAGGAGCTTCTCTTCAGTCCAATTCACTGTACTGGCTGGGAACAGACGCGAATGCTATTTGCACTGTATATGGCCAGAAAAGCACAAGTGTGCTGTTCTTAGCCTGAATGAACACTTGCTGCTAGAACTTGAATCTCAACGTGATTCAACTCCGTTTAGGAAGTTTAATTGAACCCTAGTGTGCCATGCAAGTAAAACACTCTGTTTTAGAGAAAACAGCATTCTTTCACTCTCCTGTGTTTCCTATAGGGCACGTACAGTGAGCTAGCTCAGAACAAAAGAACTGTGCTTCCTACACAAACGGGGCATATCTAGTTCAACTCAGTATTGGAAACTGAGTAAAACAGGAGCTTCTCTTCAGTCCAATACACTGTACTGGCTGGGAACAGACGCGAATGCTATTTGCACTGTATATGGCCAGAAAAGCACAAGTGTGCTGTTCTTAGCCTGAATGAACACTTGCTGCTAGAACTTGAATCTCAACGTGATTCAACTCCGTTTAGGAAGTTTAATTGAACCCTAGTGTGCCATGCAAGAAAAACACTCTGTTTTAGAGAAAACAGCATTCTTTCACTCTACTGTGTTTCCTATAGGGCACGTACAGTGAGCTAGCTCAGAACAAAAGAACTGTGCTTCCTACACAAACGGGGCATATCTAGTTCAACTCAGTATTGGAAACTGAGTAAAACAGGAGCTTCTCTTCAGTCCAATACACTGTACTGGCTGGGAACAGACGCGAATGCTATTTGCACTGTATATGGCCAGAAAAGCACAAGTGTGCTGTTCTTAGCCTGAATGAACACTTGCTGCTAGAACTTGAATCTCAACGTGATTCAACTCCGTTTAGGAAGTTTAATTGAACCCTAGTGTGCCATGCAAGTAAAACACTCTGTTTTAGAGAAAACAGCATTCTTTCACTCTACTGAGTTTCCTATAGGGCACGTACAGTGAGCTAGCTCAGAACAAAAGAACTGTGCTTCCTACACAAACGGGGCATATCTAGTTCAACTCAGTATTGGAAACTGAGTAAAACAGGAGCTTCTCTTCAGTCCAATTCACTGTACTGGCTGGGAACAGACGCGAATGCTATTTGCACTGTATATGGCCAGAAAAGCACAAGTGTGCTGTTCTTAGCCTGAATGAACACTTGCTGCTAGAACTTGAATCTCAACGTGATTCAACTCCGTTTAGGAAGTTTAATTGAACCCTAGTGTGCCATGCAAGAAAAACACTCTGTTTTAGAGAAAACAGCATTCTTTCACTCTACTGTGTTTCCTATAGGGCACGTACAGTGAGCTAGCTCAGAACAAAAGAACTGTGCTTCCTACACAAACGGGGCATATCTAGTTCAACTCAGTATTGGAAACTGAGTAAAACAGGAGCTTCTCTTCAGTCCAATACACTGTACTGGCTGGGAACAGACGCGAATGCTATTTGCACTGTATATGGCCAGAAAAGCACAAGTGTGCTGTTCTTAGCCTGAATGAACACTTGCTGCTAGAACTTGAATCTCAACGTGATTCAACTCCGTTTAGGAAGTTTAATTGAACCCTAGTGTGCCATGCAAGTAAAACACTCTGTTTTAGAGAAAACAGCATTCTTTCACTCTACTGTGTTTCCTATAGGGCACGTACAGTGAGCTAGCTCAGAACAAAAGAACTGTGCTTCCTACACAAACGGGGCATATCTAGTTCAACTCAGTATTGGAAACTGAGTAAAACAGGAGCTTCTCTTCAGTCCAATACACTGTACTGGCTGGGAACAGACGCGAATGCTATTTGCACTGTATATGGCCAGAAAAGCACAAGTGTGCTGTTCTTAGCCTGAATGAACACTTGCTGCTAGAACTTGAATCTCAACGTGATTCAACTCCGTTTAGGAAGTTTAATTGAACCCTAGTGTGCCATGCAAGAAAAACACTCTGTTTCAGAGAAAACAGCATTCTTTCACTCTACTGTGTTTCCTATAGGGCACGTACAGTGAGCTAGCTCAGAACAAAAGAACTGTGCTTCCTACACAAACGGGGCATATCTAGTTCAACTCAGTATTGGAAACTGAGTAAAACAGGAGCTTCTCTTCAGTCCAATACACTGTACTGGCTGGGAACAGACGCGAATGCTATTTGCACTGTATATGGCCAGAAAAGCACAAGTGTGCTGATCTTAGCCTGAATGAACACTTGCTGCTAGAACTTGAATCTCAACGTGATTCAACTCCGTTTAGGAAGTTTAATTGAACCCTAGTGTGCCATGCAAGAAAAACACTCTGTTTTAGAGAAAACAGCATTCTTTCACTCTACTGTGTTTCCTAAAGGGCACGTACAGTGAGCTAGCTCAGAACAAAAGAACTGTGCTTCCTACACAAACGGGGCATATCTAGTTCAACTCAGTATTGGAAACTGAGTAAAACAGGAGCTTCTCTTCAGTCCAAAACACTGTACTGGCTGGGAACAGACGCGAATGCTATTTGCACTGTATATGGCCAGAAAAGCACAAGTGTGCTGTTCTTAGCCTGAATGAACACTTGCTGCTAGAACTTGAATCTCAACGTGATTCAACTCCGTTTAGGAAGTTTAATTGAACCCTAGTGTGCCATGCAAGAAAAACACTCTGTTTTAGAGAAAACAGCATTCTTTCACTCTCCTGTGTTTCCTATAGGGCACGTACAGTGAGCTACCTCAGAACAAAAGAACTGTGCTTCCTACACAAACGGGGCATATCTAGTTCAACTCAGTATTGGAAACTGAGTAAAACAGGAGCTTCTCTTCAGTCCAATACACTGTACTGGCTGGGAACAGACGCGAATGCTATTTGCACTGTATATGGCCAGAAAAGCACAAGTGTGCTGTTCTTAGCCTGAATGAACACTTGCTGCTAGAACTTGAATCTCAACGTGATTCAACTCCGTTTAGGAAGTTTAATTGAACCCTAGTGTGCCATGCAAGAAAAACACTCTGTTTTAGAGAAAACAGCATTCTTTCACTCTACTGTGTTTCCTATAGGGCACGTACAGTGAGCTAGCTCAGAACAAAAGAACTGTGCTTCCTACACAAACGGGGCATATCTAGTTCAACTCAGTATTGGAAACTGAGTAAAACAGGAGCTTCTCTTCAGTCCAATACACTGTACTGGCTGGGAACAGACGCGAATGCTATTTGCACTGTATATGGCCAGAAAAGCACAAGTGTGCTGTTCTTAGCCTGAATGAACACTTGCTGCTAGAACTTGAATCTCAACGTGATTCAACTCCGTTTAGGAAGTTTAATTGAACCCTAGTGTGCCATGCAAGAAAAACACTCTGTTTTAGAGAAAACAGCATTCTTTCACTCTACTGTGTTTCCTATAGGGCACGTACAGTGAGCTAGCTCAGAACAAAAGAACTGTGCTTCCTACACAAACGGGGCATATCTAGTTCAACTCAGTATTGGAAACTGAGTAAAACAGGAGCTTCTCTTCAGTCCAATACACTGTACTGGCTGGGAACAGACGCGAATGCTATTTGCACTGTATATGGCCAGAAAAGCACAAGTGTGCTGTTCTTAGCCTGAATGAACACTTTCTGCTAGAACTTGAATCTCAACGTGATTCAACTCCGTTTAGGAAGTTTAATTGAACCCTAGTGTGCCATGCAAGTAAAACACTCTGTTTTAGAGAAAACAGCATTCTTTCACTCTACTGAGTTTCCTATAGGGCACGTACAGTGAGCTACCTCAGAACAAAAGAACTGTGCTTCCTACACAAACGGGGCATATCTAGTTCAACTCAGTATTGGAAACTGAGTAAAACAGGAGCTTCTCTTCAGTCCAATTCACTGTACTGGCTGGGAACAGACGCGAATGCTATTTGCACTGTATATGGCCAGAAAAGCACAAGTGTGCTGTTCTTAGCCTGAATGAACACTTGCTGCTAGAACTTGAATCTCAACGTGATTCAACTCCGTTTAGGAAGTTTAATTGAACCCTAGTGTGCCATGCAAGAAAAACACTCTGTTTTAGAGAAAACAGCATTCTTTCACTCTACTGTGTTTCCTATAGGGCACGTACAGTTAGCTAGCTCAGAACAAAAGAACTGTGCTTCCTACACAAACGGGGCATATCTAGTTCAACTCAGTATTGGAAACTGAGTAAAACAGGAGCTTCTCTTCAGTCCAATACACTGTACTGGCTGGGAACAGACGCGAATGCTATTTGCACTGTATATGGCCAGAAAAGCACAAGTGTGCTGTTCTTAGCCTGAATGAACACTTGCTGCTAGAACTTGAATCTCAACGTGATTCAACTCCGTTTAGGAAGTTTAATTGAACCCTAGTGTGCCATGCAAGTAAAACACTCTGTTTTAGAGAAAACAGCATTCTTTCACTCTACTGTGTTTCCTATAGGGCACGTACAGTGAGCTAGCTCAGAACAAAAGAACTGTGCTTCCTACACAAACGGGGCATATCTAGTTCAACTCAGTATTGGATTCTGAGTAAAACAGGAGCTTCTCTTCAGTCCAATACACTGTACTGGCTGGGAACAGACGCGAATGCTATTTGCACTGTATATGGCCAGAAAAGCACAAGTGTGCTGTTCTTAGCCTGAATGAACACTTGCTGCTAGAACTTGAATCTCAACGTGATTCAACTCCGTTTAGGAAGTTTAATTGAACCCTAGTGTGCCATGCAAGAAAAACACTCTGTTTCAGAGAAAACAGCATTCTTTCACTCTACTGTGTTTCCTATAGGGCACGTACAGTGAGCTAGCTCAGAACAAAAGAACTGTGCTTCCTACACAAACGGGGCATATCTAGTTCAACTCAGTATTGGAAACTGAGTAAAACAGGAGCTTCTCTTCAGTCCAATACACTGTACTGGCTGGGAACAGACGCGAATGCTATTTGCACTGTATATGGCCAGAAAAGCACAAGTGTGCTGATCTTAGCCTGAATGAACACTTGCTGCTAGAACTTGAATCTCAACGTGATTCAACTCCGTTTAGGAAGTTTAATTGAACCCTAGTGTGCCATGCAAGAAAAACACTCTGTTTTAGAGAAAACAGCATTCTTTCACTCTACTGTGTTTCCTAAAGGGCACGTACAGTGAGCTAGCTCAGAACAAAAGAACTGTGCTTCCTACACAAACGGGGCATATCTAGTTCAACTCAGTATTGGAAACTGAGTAAAACAGGAGCTTCTCTTCAGTCCAAAACACTGTACTGGCTGGGAACAGACGCGAATGCTATTTGCACTGTATATGGCCAGAAAAGCACAAGTGTGCTGTTCTTAGCCTGAATGAACACTTGCTGCTAGAACTTGAATCTCAACGTGATTCAACTCCGTTTAGGAAGTTTAATTGAACCCTAGTGTGCCATGCAAGAAAAACACTCTGTTTTAGAGAAAACAGCATTCTTTCACTCTACTGTGTTTCCTATAGGGCACGTACAGTGAGCTACCTCAGAACAAAAGAACTGTGCTTCCTACACAAACGGGGCATATCTAGTTCAACTCAGTATTGGAAACTGAGTAAAACAGGAGCTTCTCTTCAGTCCAATACACTGTACTGGCTGGGAACAGACGCGAATGCTATTTGCACTGTATATGGCCAGAAAAGCACAAGTGTGCTGTTCTTAGCCTGAATGAACACTTGCTGCTAGAACTTGAATCTCAACGTGATTCAACTCCGTTTAGGAAGTTTAATTGAACCCTAGTGTGCCATGCAAGAAAAACACTCTGTTTCAGAGAAAACAGCATTCTTTCACTCTACTGTGTTTCCTATAGGGCACGTACAGTGAGCTAGCTCAGAACAAAAGAACTGTGCTTCCTACACAAACGGGGCATATCTAGTTCAACTCAGTATTGGAAACTGAGTAAAACAGGAGCTTCTCTTCAGTCCAATACACTGTACTGGCTGGGAACAGACGCGAATGCTATTTGCACTGTATATGGCCAGAAAAGCACAAGTGTGCTGATCTTAGCCTGAATGAACACTTGCTGCTAGAACTTGAATCTCAACGTGATTCAACTCCGTTTAGGAAGTTTAATTGAACCCTAGTGTGCCATGCAAGAAAAACACTCTGTTTTAGATAAAACAGCATTCTTTCACTCTACTGTGTTTCCTAAAGGGCACGTACAGTGAGCTAGCTCAGAACAAAAGAACTGTGCTTCCTACACAAACGGGGCATATCTAGTTCAACTCAGTATTGGAAACTGAGTAAAACAGGAGCTTCTCTTCAGTCCAAAACACTGTACTGGCTGGGAACAGACGCGAATGCTATTTGCACTGTATATGGCCAGAAAAGCACAAGTGTGCTGTTCTTAGCCTGAATGAACACTTGCTGCTAGAACTTGAATCTCAACGTGATTCAACTCCGTTTAGGAAGTTTAATTGAACCCTAGTGTGCCATGCAAGAAAAACACTCTGTTTTAGAGAAAACAGCATTCTTTCACTCTACTGTGTTTCCTATAGGGCACGTACAGTGAGCTACCTCAGAACAAAAGAACTGTGCTTCCTACACAAACGGGGCATATCTAGTTCAACTCAGTATTGGAAACTGAGTAAAACAGGAGCTTCTCTTCAGTCCAATACACTGTACTGGCTGGGAACAGACGCGAATGCTATTTGCACTGTATATGGCCAGAAAAGCACAAGTGTGCTGTTCTTAGCCTGAATGAACACTTGCTGCTAGAACTTGAATCTCAACGTGATTCAACTCCGTTTAGGAAGTTTAATTGAACCCTAGTGTGCCATGCAAGAAAAACACTCTGTTTTAGAGAAAACAGCATTCTTTCACTCTACTGTGTTTCCTATAGGGCACGTACAGTGAGCTAGCTCAGAACAAAAGAACTGTGCTTCCTACACAAACGGGGCATATCTAGTTCAACTCAGTATTGGAAACTGAGTAAAACAGGAGCTTCTCTTCAGTCCAATACACTGTACTGGCTGGGAACAGACGCGAATGCTATTTGCACTGTATATGGCCAGAAAAGCACAAGTGTGCTGTTCTTAGCCTGAATGAACACTTGCTGCTAGAACTTGAATCTCAACGTGATTCAACTCCGTTTAGGAAGTTTAATTGAACCCTAGTGTGCCATGCAAGAAAAACACTCTGTTTTAGAGAAAACAGCATTCTTTCACTCTCCTGTGTTTCCTATAGGGCACGTACAGTGAGCTAGCTCAGAACAAAAGAACTGTGCTTCCTACACAAACGGGGCATATCTAGTTCAACTCAGTATTGGAAACTGAGTAAAACAGGAGCTTCTCTTCAGTCCAATACACTGTACTGGCTGGGAACAGACGCGAATGCTATTTGCACTGTATATGGCCAGAAAAGCACAAGTGTGCTGTTCTTAGCCTGAATGAACACTTGCTGCTAGAACTTGAATCTCAACGTGATTCAACTCCGTTTAGGAAGTTTAATTGAACCCTAGTGTGCCATGCAAGAAAAACACTCTGTTTTAGAGAAAACAGCATTCTTTCACTCTCCTGTGTTTCCTATAGGGCACGTACAGTGAGCTAGCTCAGAACAAAAGAACTGTGCTTCCTACACAAACGGGGCATATCTAGTTCAACTCAGTATTGGAAACTGAGTAAAACAGGAGCTTCTCTTCAGTCCAATACACTGTACTGGCTGGGAAGAGACGCGAATGCTATTTGCACTGTATATGGCCAGAAAAGCACAAGTGTGCTGTTCTTAGCCTGAATGAACACTTGCTGCTAGAACTTGAATCTCAACGTGATTCAACTCCGTTTAGGAAGTTTAATTGAACCCTAGTGTGCCATGCAAGAAAAACACTCTGTTTTAGAGAAAACAGCATTCTTTCACTCTACTGTGTTTCCTAAAGGGCACGTACAGTGAGCTAGCTCAGAACAAAAGAACTGTGCTTCCTACACAAACGGGGCATATCTAGTTCAACTCAGTATTGGAAACTGAGTAAAACAGGAGCTTCTCTTCAGTCCAATACACTGTACTGGTTGGGAACAGACGCGAATGCTATTTGCACTGTATATGGCCAGAAAAGCACAAGTGTGCTGTTCTTAGCCTGAATGAACACTTGCTGCTAGAACTTGAATCTCAACGTGATTCAACTCCGTTTAGGAAGTTTAATTGAACCCTAGTGTGCCATGCAAGAAAAACACTCTGTTTTAGAGAAAACAGCATTCTTTCACTCTACTGTGTTTCCTATAGGGCACGTATAGTGAGCTAGCTCAGAACAAAAGAACTGTGCTTCCTACACAAACGGGGCATATCTAGTTCAACTCAGTATTGGAAACTGAGTAAAACAGGAGCTTCTCTTCAGTCCAATACACTGTACTGGCTGGGAACAGACGCGAATGCTATTTGCACTGTATATATCCAGAAAAGCACAAGTGTGCTGTTCTTAGCCTGAATGAACACTTGCTGCTAGAACTTGAATCTCAACGTGATTCAACTCCGTTTAGGAAGTTTAATTGAACCCTAGTGTGCCATGCAAGAAAAACACTCTGTTTTAGAGAAAACAGCATTCTTTCACTCTACTGTGTTTCCTAAAGGGCACGTACAGTGAGCTAGCTCAGAACAAAAGAACTGTGCTTCCTACACAAACGGGGCATATCTAGTTCAACTCAGTATTGGAAACTGAGTAAAACAGGAGCTTCTCTTCAGTCCAATACACTGTACTGGCTGGGAACTGACGCGAATGCTATTTGCACTGTATATGGCCAGAAAAGCACAAGTGTGCTGTTCTTAGCCTGAATGAACACTTGCTGCTAGAACTTGAATCTCAACGTGATTCAACTCCGTTTAGGAAGTTTAATTGAACCCTAGTGTGCCATGCAAGAAAAACACTCTGTTTTAGAGAAAACAGCATTCTTTCACTCTACTGTGTTTCCTAAAGGGCACGTACAGTGAGCTAGCTCAGAACAAAAGAACTGTGCTTCCTACACAAACGGGGCATATCTAGTTCAACTCAGTATTGGAAACTGAGTAAAACAGGAGCTTCTCTTCAGTCCAATACACTGTACTTGCTGGGAACAGACGCGAATGCTATTTGCACTGTATATGGCCAGAAAAGCACAAGTGTGCTGTTCTTAGCCTGAATGAACACTTGCTGCTAGAACTTGAATCTCAACGTGATTCAACTCCGTTTAGGAAGTTTAATTGAACCCTAGTGTGCCATGCAAGTAAAACACTCTGTTTTAGAGAAAACAGCATTCTTTCACTCTACTGAGTTTCCTATAGGGCACGTACAGTGAGCTAGCTCAGAACAAAAGAACTGTGCTTCCTACACAAACGGGGCATATCTAGTTCAACTCAGTATTGGAAACTGAGTAAAACAGGAGCTTCTCTTCAGTCCAATTCACTGTACTGGCTGGGAACAGACGCGAATGCTATTTGCACTGTATATGGCCAGAAAAGCACAAGTGTGCTGTTCTTAGCCTGAATGAACACTTGCTGCTAGAACTTGAATCTCAACGTGATTCAACTCCGTTTAGGAAGTTTAATTGAACCCTAGTGTGCCATGCAAGTAAAACACTCTGTTTTAGAGAAAACAGCATTCTTTCACTCTCCTGTGTTTCCTATAGGGCACGTACAGTGAGCTAGCTCAGAACAAAAGAACTGTGCTTCCTACACAAACGGGGCATATCTAGTTCAACTCAGTATTGGAAACTGAGTAAAACAGGAGCTTCTCTTCAGTCCAATACACTGTACTGGCTGGGAACAGACGCGAATGCTATTTGCACTGTATATGGCCAGAAAAGCACAAGTGTGCTGTTCTTAGCCTGAATGAACACTTGCTGCTAGAACTTGAATCTCAACGTGATTCAACTCCGTTTAGGAAGTTTAATTGAACCCTAGTGTGCCATGCAAGAAAAACACTCTGTTTTAGAGAAAACAGCATTCTTTCACTCTACTGTGTTTCCTATAGGGCACGTACAGTGAGCTAGCTCAGAACAAAAGAACTGTGCTTCCTACACAAACGGGGCATATCTAGTTCAACTCAGTATTGGAAACTGAGTAAAACAGGAGCTTCTCTTCAGTCCAATACACTGTACTGGCTGGGAACAGACGCGAATGCTATTTGCACTGTATATGGCCAGAAAAGCACAAGTGTGCTGTTCTTAGCCTGAATGAACACTTGCTGCTAGAACTTGAATCTCAACGTGATTCAACTCCGTTTAGGAAGTTTAATTGAACCCTAGTGTGCCATGCAAGTAAAACACTCTGTTTTAGAGAAAACAGCATTCTTTCACTCTACTGAGTTTCCTATAGGGCACGTACAGTGAGCTAGCTCAGAACAAAAGAACTGTGCTTCCTACACAAACGGGGCATATCTAGTTCAACTCAGTATTGGAAACTGAGTAAAACAGGAGCTTCTCTTCAGTCCAATTCACTGTACTGGCTGGGAACAGACGCGAATGCTATTTGCACTGTATATGGCCAGAAAAGCACAAGTGTGCTGTTCTTAGCCTGAATGAACACTTGCTGCTAGAACTTGAATCTCAACGTGATTCAACTCCGTTTAGGAAGTTTAATTGAACCCTAGTGTGCCATGCAAGAAAAACACTCTGTTTTAGAGAAAACAGCATTCTTTCACTCTACTGTGTTTCCTATAGGGCACGTACAGTGAGCTAGCTCAGAACAAAAGAACTGTGCTTCCTACACAAACGGGGCATATCTAGTTCAACTCAGTATTGGAAACTGAGTAAAACAGGAGCTTCTCTTCAGTCCAATACACTGTACTGGCTGGGAACAGACGCGAATGCTATTTGCACTGTATATGGCCAGAAAAGCACAAGTGTGCTGTTCTTAGCCTGAATGAACACTTGCTGCTAGAACTTGAATCTCAACGTGATTCAACTCCGTTTAGGAAGTTTAATTGAACCCTAGTGTGCCATGCAAGTAAAACACTCTGTTTTAGAGAAAACAGCATTCTTTCACTCTACTGTGTTTCCTATAGGGCACGTACAGTGAGCTAGCTCAGAACAAAAGAACTGTGCTTCCTACACAAACGGGGCATATCTAGTTCAACTCAGTATTGGAAACTGAGTAAAACAGGAGCTTCTCTTCAGTCCAATACACTGTACTGGCTGGGAACAGACGCGAATGCTATTTGCACTGTATATGGCCAGAAAAGCACAAGTGTGCTGTTCTTAGCCTGAATGAACACTTGCTGCTAGAACTTGAATCTCAACGTGATTCAACTCCGTTTAGGAAGTTTAATTGAACCCTAGTGTGCCATGCAAGAAAAACACTCTGTTTCAGAGAAAACAGCATTCTTTCACTCTACTGTGTTTCCTATAGGGCACGTACAGTGAGCTAGCTCAGAACAAAAGAACTGTGCTTCCTACACAAACGGGGCATATCTAGTTCAACTCAGTATTGGAAACTGAGTAAAACAGGAGCTTCTCTTCAGTCCAATACACTGTACTGGCTGGGAACAGACGCGAATGCTATTTGCACTGTATATGGCCAGAAAAGCACAAGTGTGCTGATCTTAGCCTGAATGAACACTTGCTGCTAGAACTTGAATCTCAACGTGATTCAACTCCGTTTAGGAAGTTTAATTGAACCCTAGTGTGCCATGCAAGAAAAACACTCTGTTTTAGAGAAAACAGCATTCTTTCACTCTACTGTGTTTCCTAAAGGGCACGTACAGTGAGCTAGCTCAGAACAAAAGAACTGTGCTTCCTACACAAACGGGGCATATCTAGTTCAACTCAGTATTGGAAACTGAGTAAAACAGGAGCTTCTCTTCAGTCCAAAACACTGTACTGGCTGGGAACAGACGCGAATGCTATTTGCACTGTATATGGCCAGAAAAGCACAAGTGTGCTGTTCTTAGCCTGAATGAACACTTGCTGCTAGAACTTGAATCTCAACGTGATTCAACTCCGTTTAGGAAGTTTAATTGAACCCTAGTGTGCCATGCAAGAAAAACACTCTGTTTTAGAGAAAACAGCATTCTTTCACTCTCCTGTGTTTCCTATAGGGCACGTACAGTGAGCTACCTCAGAACAAAAGAACTGTGCTTCCTACACAAACGGGGCATATCTAGTTCAACTCAGTATTGGAAACTGAGTAAAACAGGAGCTTCTCTTCAGTCCAATACACTGTACTGGCTGGGAACAGACGCGAATGCTATTTGCACTGTATATGGCCAGAAAAGCACAAGTGTGCTGTTCTTAGCCTGAATGAACACTTGCTGCTAGAACTTGAATCTCAACGTGATTCAACTCCGTTTAGGAAGTTTAATTGAACCCTAGTGTGCCATGCAAGAAAAACACTCTGTTTTAGAGAAAACAGCATTCTTTCACTCTACTGTGTTTCCTATAGGGCACGTACAGTGAGCTAGCTCAGAACAAAAGAACTGTGCTTCCTACACAAACGGGGCATATCTAGTTCAACTCAGTATTGGAAACTGAGTAAAACAGGAGCTTCTCTTCAGTCCAATACACTGTACTGGCTGGGAACAGACGCGAATGCTATTTGCACTGTATATGGCCAGAAAAGCACAAGTGTGCTGTTCTTAGCCTGAATGAACACTTGCTGCTAGAACTTGAATCTCAACGTGATTCAACTCCGTTTAGGAAGTTTAATTGAACCCTAGTGTGCCATGCAAGAAAAACACTCTGTTTTAGAGAAAACAGCATTCTTTCACTCTACTGTGTTTCCTATAGGGCACGTACAGTGAGCTAGCTCAGAACAAAAGAACTGTGCTTCCTACACAAACGGGGCATATCTAGTTCAACTCAGTATTGGAAACTGAGTAAAACAGGAGCTTCTCTTCAGTCCAATACACTGTACTGGCTGGGAACAGACGCGAATGCTATTTGCACTGTATATGGCCAGAAAAGCACAAGTGTGCTGTTCTTAGCCTGAATGAACACTTTCTGCTAGAACTTGAATCTCAACGTGATTCAACTCCGTTTAGGAAGTTTAATTGAACCCTAGTGTGCCATGCAAGTAAAACACTCTGTTTTAGAGAAAACAGCATTCTTTCACTCTACTGAGTTTCCTATAGGGCACGTACAGTGAGCTACCTCAGAACAAAAGAACTGTGCTTCCTACACAAACGGGGCATATCTAGTTCAACTCAGTATTGGAAACTGAGTAAAACAGGAGCTTCTCTTCAGTCCAATTCACTGTACTGGCTGGGAACAGACGCGAATGCTATTTGCACTGTATATGGCCAGAAAAGCACAAGTGTGCTGTTCTTAGCCTGAATGAACACTTGCTGCTAGAACTTGAATCTCAACGTGATTCAACTCCGTTTAGGAAGTTTAATTGAACCCTAGTGTGCCATGCAAGAAAAACACTCTGTTTTAGAGAAAACAGCATTCTTTCACTCTACTGTGTTTCCTATAGGGCACGTACAGTGAGCTAGCTCAGAACAAAAGAACTGTGCTTCCTACACAAACGGGGCATATCTAGTTCAACTCAGTATTGGAAACTGAGTAAAACAGGAGCTTCTCTTCAGTCCAATACACTGTACTGGCTGGGAACAGACGCGAATGCTATTTGCACTGTATATGGCCAGAAAAGCACAAGTGTGCTGTTCTTAGCCTGAATGAACACTTGCTGCTAGAACTTGAATCTCAACGTGATTCAACTCCGTTTAGGAAGTTTAATTGAACCCTAGTGTGCCATGCAAGTAAAACACTCTGTTTTAGAGAAAACAGCATTCTTTCACTCTACTGTGTTTCCTATAGGGCACGTACAGTGAGCTAGCTCAGAACAAAAGAACTGTGCTTCCTACACAAACGGGGCATATCTAGTTCAACTCAGTATTGGATTCTGAGTAAAACAGGAGCTTCTCTTCAGTCCAATACACTGTACTGGCTGGGAACAGACGCGAATGCTATTTGCACTGTATATGGCCAGAAAAGCACAAGTGTGCTGTTCTTAGCCTGAATGAACACTTGCTGCTAGAACTTGAATCTCAACGTGATTCAACTCCGTTTAGGAAGTTTAATTGAACCCTAGTGTGCCATGCAAGAAAAACACTCTGTTTCAGAGAAAACAGCATTCTTTCACTCTACTGTGTTTCCTATAGGGCACGTACAGTGAGCTAGCTCAGAACAAAAGAACTGTGCTTCCTACACAAACGGGGCATATCTAGTTCAACTCAGTATTGGAAACTGAGTAAAACAGGAGCTTCTCTTCAGTCCAATACACTGTACTGGCTGGGAACAGACGCGAATGCTATTTGCACTGTATATGGCCAGAAAAGCACAAGTGTGCTGATCTTAGCCTGAATGAACACTTGCTGCTAGAACTTGAATCTCAACGTGATTCAACTCCGTTTAGGAAGTTTAATTGAACCCTAGTGTGCCATGCAAGAAAAACACTCTGTTTTAGAGAAAACAGCATTCTTTCACTCTACTGTGTTTCCTAAAGGGCACGTACAGTGAGCTAGCTCAGAACAAAAGAACTGTGCTTCCTACACAAACGGGGCATATCTAGTTCAACTCAGTATTGGAAACTGAGTAAAACAGGAGCTTCTCTTCAGTCCAAAACACTGTACTGGCTGGGAACAGACGCGAATGCTATTTGCACTGTATATGGCCAGAAAAGCACAAGTGTGCTGTTCTTAGCCTGAATGAACACTTGCTGCTAGAACTTGAATCTCAACGTGATTCAACTCCGTTTAGGAAGTTTAATTGAACCCTAGTGTGCCATGCAAGAAAAACACTCTGTTTTAGAGAAAACAGCATTCTTTCACTCTACTGTGTTTCCTATAGGGCACGTACAGTGAGCTACCTCAGAACAAAAGAACTGTGCTTCCTACACAAACGGGGCATATCTAGTTCAACTCAGTATTGGAAACTGAGTAAAACAGGAGCTTCTCTTCAGTCCAATACACTGTACTGGCTGGGAACAGACGCGAATGCTATTTGCACTGTATATGGCCAGAAAAGCACAAGTGTGCTGTTCTTAGCCTGAATGAACACTTGCTGCTAGAACTTGAATCTCAACGTGATTCAACTCCGTTTAGGAAGTTTAATTGAACCCTAGTGTGCCATGCAAGAAAAACACTCTGTTTCAGAGAAAACAGCATTCTTTCACTCTACTGTGTTTCCTATAGGGCACGTACAGTGAGCTAGCTCAGAACAAAAGAACTGTGCTTCCTACACAAACGGGGCATATCTAGTTCAACTCAGTATTGGAAACTGAGTAAAACAGGAGCTTCTCTTCAGTCCAATACACTGTACTGGCTGGGAACAGACGCGAATGCTATTTGCACTGTATATGGCCAGAAAAGCACAAGTGTGCTGATCTTAGCCTGAATGAACACTTGCTGCTAGAACTTGAATCTCAACGTGATTCAACTCCGTTTAGGAAGTTTAATTGAACCCTAGTGTGCCATGCAAGAAAAACACTCTGTTTTAGATAAAACAGCATTCTTTCACTCTACTGTGTTTCCTAAAGGGCACGTACAGTGAGCTAGCTCAGAACAAAAGAACTGTGCTTCCTACACAAACGGGGCATATCTAGTTCAACTCAGTATTGGAAACTGAGTAAAACAGGAGCTTCTCTTCAGTCCAAAACACTGTACTGGCTGGGAACAGACGCGAATGCTATTTGCACTGTATATGGCCAGAAAAGCACAAGTGTGCTGTTCTTAGCCTGAATGAACACTTGCTGCTAGAACTTGAATCTCAACGTGATTCAACTCCGTTTAGGAAGTTTAATTGAACCCTAGTGTGCCATGCAAGAAAAACACTCTGTTTTAGAGAAAACAGCATTCTTTCACTCTACTGTGTTTCCTATAGGGCACGTACAGTGAGCTAGCTCAGAACAAAAGAACTGTGCTTCCTACACAAACGGGGCATATCTAGTTCAACTCAGTATTGGAAACTGAGTAAAACAGGAGCTTCTCTTCAGTCCAATACACTGTACTGGCTGGGAACAGACGCGAATGCTATTTGCACTGTATATGGCCAGAAAAGCACAAGTGTGCTGTTCTTAGCCTGAATGAACACTTGCTGCTAGAACTTGAATCTCAACGTGATTCAACTCCGTTTAGGAAGTTTAATTGAACCCTAGTGTGCCATGCAAGAAAAACACTCTGTTTTAGAGAAAACAGCATTCTTTCACTCTACTGTGTTTCCTATAGGGCACGTACAGTGAGCTAGCTCAGAACAAAAGAACTGTGCTTCCTACACAAACGGGGCATATCTAGTTCAACTCAGTATTGGAAACTGAGTAAAACAGGAGCTTCTCTTCAGTCCAATACACTGTACTGGCTGGGAACAGACGCGAATGCTATTTGCACTGTATATGGCCAGAAAAGCACAAGTGTGCTGTTCTTAGCCTGAATGAACACTTGCTGCTAGAACTTGAATCTCAACGTGATTCAACTCCGTTTAGGAAGTTTAATTGAACCCTAGTGTGCCATGCAAGAAAAACACTCTGTTTTAGAGAAAACAGCATTCTTTCACTCTCCTGTGTTTCCTATAGGGCACGTACAGTGAGCTAGCTCAGAACAAAAGAACTGTGCTTCCTACACAAACGGGGCATATCTAGTTCAACTCAGTATTGGAAACTGAGTAAAACAGGAGCTTCTCTTCAGTCCAATACACTGTACTGGCTGGGAACAGACGCGAATGCTATTTGCACTGTATATGGCCAGAAAAGCACAAGTGTGCTGTTCTTAGCCTGAATGAACACTTGCTGCTAGAACTTGAATCTCAACGTGATTCAACTCCGTTTAGGAAGTTTAATTGAACCCTAGTGTGCCATGCAAGAAAAACACTCTGTTTTAGAGAAAACAGCATTCTTTCACTCTCCTGTGTTTCCTATAGGGCACGTACAGTGAGCTAGCTCAGAACAAAAGAACTGTGCTTCCTACACAAACGGGGCATATCTAGTTCAACTCAGTATTGGAAACTGAGTAAAACAGGAGCTTCTCTTCAGTCCAATACACTGTACTGGCTGGGAAGAGACGCGAATGCTATTTGCACTGTATATGGCCAGAAAAGCACAAGTGTGCTGTTCTTAGCCTGAATGAACACTTGCTGCTAGAACTTGAATCTCAACGTGATTCAACTCCGTTTAGGAAGTTTAATTGAACCCTAGTGTGCCATGCAAGAAAAACACTCTGTTTTAGAGAAAACAGCATTCTTTCACTCTACTGTGTTTCCTAAAGGGCACGTACAGTGAGCTAGCTCAGAACAAAAGAACTGTGCTTCCTACACAAACGGGGCATATCTAGTTCAACTCAGTATTGGAAACTGAGTAAAACAGGAGCTTCTCTTCAGTCCAATACACTGTACTGGTTGGGAACAGACGCGAATGCTATTTGCACTGTATATGGCCAGAAAAGCACAAGTGTGCTGTTCTTAGCCTGAATGAACACTTGCTGCTAGAACTTGAATCTCAACGTGATTCAACTCCGTTTAGGAAGTTTAATTGAACCCTAGTGTGCCATGCAAGAAAAACACTCTGTTTTAGAGAAAACAGCATTCTTTCACTCTACTGTGTTTCCTATAGGGCACGTATAGTGAGCTAGCTCAGAACAAAAGAACTGTGCTTCCTACACAAACGGGGCATATCTAGTTCAACTCAGTATTGGAAACTGAGTAAAACAGGAGCTTCTCTTCAGTCCAATACACTGTACTGGCTGGGAACAGACGCGAATGCTATTTGCACTGTATATATCCAGAAAAGCACAAGTGTGCTGTTCTTAGCCTGAATGAACACTTGCTGCTAGAACTTGAATCTCAACGTGATTCAACTCCGTTTAGGAAGTTTAATTGAACCCTAGTGTGCCATGCAAGAAAAACACTCTGTTTTAGAGAAAACAGCATTCTTTCACTCTACTGTGTTTCCTAAAGGGCACGTACAGTGAGCTAGCTCAGAACAAAAGAACTGTGCTTCCTACACAAACGGGGCATATCTAGTTCAACTCAGTATTGGAAACTGAGTAAAACAGGAGCTTCTCTTCAGTCCAATACACTGTACTGGCTGGGAACTGACGCGAATGCTATTTGCACTGTATATGGCCAGAAAAGCACAAGTGTGCTGTTCTTAGCCTGAATGAACACTTGCTGCTAGAACTTGAATCTCAACGTGATTCAACTCCGTTTAGGAAGTTTAATTGAACCCTAGTGTGCCATGCAAGAAAAACACTCTGTTTTAGAGAAAACAGCATTCTTTCACTCTACTGTGTTTCCTAAAGGGCACGTACAGTGAGCTAGCTCAGAACAAAAGAACTGTGCTTCCTACACAAACGGGGCATATCTAGTTCAACTCAGTATTGGAAACTGAGTAAAACAGGAGCTTCTCTTCAGTCCAATACACTGTACTTGCTGGGAACAGACGCGAATGCTATTTGCACTGTATATGGCCAGAAAAGCACAAGTGTGCTGTTCTTAGCCTGAATGAACACTTGCTGCTAGAACTTGAATCTCAACGTGATTCAACTCCGTTTAGGAAGTTTAATTGAACCCTAGTGTGCCATGCAAGAAAAACACTCTGTTTTAGAGAAAACAGCATTCTTTCACTCTACTGTGTTTCCTATAGGGCACGTATAGTGAGCTAGCTCAGAACAAAAGAACTGTGCTTCCTACACAAACGGGGCATATCTAGTTCAACTCAGTATTGGAAACTGAGTAAAACAGGAGCTTCTCTTCAGTCCAATACACTGTACTGGCTGGGAACAGACGCGAATGCTATTTGCACTGTATATGGCCAGAAAAGCACAAGTGTGCTGTTCTTAGCCTGAATGAACACTTGCTGCTAGAACTTGAATCTCAACGTGATTCAACTCCGTTTAGGAAGTTTAATTGAACCCTAGTGTGCCATGCAAGAAAAACACTCTGTTTTAGAGAAAACAGCATTCTTTCACTCTACTGTGTTTCCTAAAGGGCACGTACAGTGAGCTAGCTCAGAACAAAAGAACTGTGCTTCCTACACAAACGGGGCATATCTAGTTCAACTCAGTATTGGAAACTGAGTAAAACAGGAGCTTCTCTTCAGTCTAATACACTGTACTGGCTGGGAACAGACGCGAATGCTATTTGCACTGTATATATCCAGAAAAGCACAAGTGTGCTGTTCTTAGCCTGAATGAACACTTGCTGCTAGAACTTGAATCTCAACGTGATTCAACTCCGTTTAGGAAGTTTAATTGAACCCTAGTGTGCCATGCAAGAAAAACACTCTGTTTTAGAGAAAACAGCATTCTTTCACTCTACTGTGTTTCCTATAGGGCACGTACAGTGAGCTAGCTCAGAACAAAAGAACTGTGCTTCCTACACAAACGGGGCATATCTAGTTCAACTCAGTATTGGAAACTGAGTAAAACAGGAGCTTCTCTTCAGTCCAATACACTGTACTGGCTGGGAACAGACGCGAATGCTATTTGCACTGTATATGGCCAGAAAAGCACAAGTGTGCTGTTCTTAGCCTGAATGAACACTTGCTGCTAGAACTTGAATCTCAACGTGATTCAACTCCGTTTAGGAAGTTTAATTGAACCCTAGTGTGCCATGCAAGAAAAACACTCTGTTTTAGAGAAAACTGCATTCTTTCACTCTACTGTGTTTCCTATAGGGCACGTACAGTGAGCTAGCTCAGAACAAAAGAACTGTGCTTCCTACACAAACGGGGCATATCTAGTTCAACTCAGTATTGGAAACTGAGTAAAACAGGAGCTTCTCTTCAGTCCAATACACTGTACTGGCTGGGAACAGACGCGAATGCTATTTGCACTGTATATATCCAGAAAAGCACAAGTGTGCTGTTCTTAGCCTGAATGAACACTTGCTGCTAGAACTTGAATCTCAACGTGATTCAACTCCGTTTAGGAAGTTTAATTGAACCCTAGTGTGCCATGCAAGAAAAACACTCTGTTTTAGAGAAAACAGCATTCTTTCACTCTACTGTGTTTCCTAAAGGGCACGTACAGTGAGCTAGCTCAGAACAAAAGAACTGTGCTTCCTACACAAACGGGGCATATCTAGTTCAACTCAGTATTGGAAACTGAGTAAAACAGGAGCTTCTCTTCAGTCCAATACACTGTACTGGCTGGGAACTGACGCGAATGCTATTTGCACTGTATATGGCCAGAAAAGCACAAGTGTGCTGTTCTTAGCCTGAATGAACACTTGCTGCTAGAACTTGAATCTCAACGTGATTCAACTCCGTTTAGGAAGTTTAATTGAACCCTAGTGTGCCATGCAAGAAAAACACTCTGTTTTAGAGAAAACAGCATTCTTTCACTCTACTGTGTTTCCTAAAGGGCACGTACAGTGAGCTAGCTCAGAACAAAAGAACTGTGCTTCCTACACAAACGGGGCATATCTAGTTCAACTCAGTATTGGAAACTGAGTAAAACAGGAGCTTCTCTTCAGTCCAATACACTGTACTTGCTGGGAACAGACGCGAATGCTATTTGCACTGTATATGGCCAGAAAAGCACAAGTGTGCTGTTCTTAGCCTGAATGAACACTTGCTGCTAGAACTTGAATCTCAACGTGATTCAACTCCGTTTAGGAAGTTTAATTGAACCCTAGTGTGCCATGCAAGAAAAACACTCTGTTTTAGAGAAAACAGCATTCTTTCACTCTACTGTGTTTCCTATAGGGCACGTATAGTGAGCTAGCTCAGAACAAAAGAACTGTGCTTCCTACACAAACGGGGCATATCTAGTTCAACTCAGTATTGGAAACTGAGTAAAACAGGAGCTTCTCTTCAGTCCAATACACTGTACTGGCTGGGAACAGACGCGAATGCTATTTGCACTGTATATGGCCAGAAAAGCACAAGTGTGCTGTTCTTAGCCTGAATGAACACTTGCTGCTAGAACTTGAATCTCAACGTGATTCAACTCCGTTTAGGAAGTTTAATTGAACCCTAGTGTGCCATGCAAGAAAAACACTCTGTTTTAGAGAAAACAGCATTCTTTCACTCTACTGTGTTTCCTATAGGGCACGTATAGTGAGCTAGCTCAGAACAAAAGAACTGTGCTTCCTACACAAACGGGGCATATCTAGTTCAACTCAGTATTGGAAACTGAGTAAAACAGGAGCTTCTCTTCAGTCCAATACACTGTACTGGCTGGGAACAGACGCGAATGCTATTTGCACTGTATATGGCCAGAAAAGCACAAGTGTGCTGTTCTTAGCCTGAATGAACACTTGCTGCTAGAACTTGAATCTCAACGTGATTCAACTCCGTTTAGGAAGTTTAATTGAACCCTAGTGTGCCATGCAAGAAAAACACTCTGTTTTAGAGAAAACAGCATTCTTTCACTCTACTGTGTTTCCTAAAGGGCACGTACAGTGAGCTAGCTCAGAACAAAAGAACTGTGCTTCCTACACAAACGGGGCATATCTAGTTCAACTCAGTATTGGAAACTGAGTAAAACAGGAGCTTCTCTTCAGTCTAATACACTGTACTGGCTGGGAACAGACGCGAATGCTATTTGCACTGTATATATCCAGAAAAGCACAAGTGTGCTGTTCTTAGCCTGAATGAACACTTGCTGCTAGAACTTGAATCTCAACGTGATTCAACTCCGTTTAGGAAGTTTAATTGAACCCTAGTGTGCCATGCAAGAAAAACACTCTGTTTTAGAGAAAACAGCATTCTTTCACTCTACTGTGTTTCCTATAGGGCACGTACAGTGAGCTAGCTCAGAACAAAAGAACTGTGCTTCCTACACAAACGGGGCATATCTAGTTCAACTCAGTATTGGAAACTGAGTAAAACAGGAGCTTCTCTTCAGTCCAATACACTGTACTGGCTGGGAACAGACGCGAATGCTATTTGCACTGTATATGGCCAGAAAAGCACAAGTGTGCTGATCTTAGCCTGAATGAACACTTGCTGCTAGAACTTGAATCTCAACGTGATTCAACTCCGTTTAGGAAGTTTAATTGAACCCTAGTGTGCCATGCAAGAAAAACACTCTGTTTTAGAGAAAACAGCATTCTTTCACTCTACTGTGTTTCCTAAAGGGCACGTACAGTGAGCTAGCTCAGAACAAAAGAACTGTGCTTCCTACACAAACGGGGCATATCTAGTTCAACTCAGTATTGGAAACTGAGTAAAACAGGAGCTTCTCTTCAGTCCAAAACACTGTACTGGCTGGGAACAGACGCGAATGCTATTTGCACTGTATATGGCCAGAAAAGCACAAGTGTGCTGTTCTTAGCCTGAATGAACACTTGCTGCTAGAACTTGAATCTCAACGTGATTCAACTCCGTTTAGGAAGTTTAATTGAACCCTAGTGTGCCATGCAAGAAAAACACTCTGTTTTAGAGAAAACAGCATTCTTTCACTCTACTGTGTTTCCTATAGGGCACGTACAGTGAGCTACCTCAGAACAAAAGAACTGTGCTTCCTACACAAACGGGGCATATCTAGTTCAACTCAGTATTGGAAACTGAGTAAAACAGGAGCTTCTCTTCAGTCCAATACACTGTACTGGCTGGGAACAGACGCGAATGCTATTTGCACTGTATATGGCCAGAAAAGCACAAGTGTGCTGTTCTTAGCCTGAATGAACACTTGCTGCTAGAACTTGAATCTCAACGTGATTCAACTCCGTTTAGGAAGTTTAATTGAACCCTAGTGTGCCATGCAAGAAAAACACTCTGTTTTAGAGAAAACAGCATTCTTTCACTCTACTGTGTTTCCTATAGGGCACGTACAGTGAGCTAGCTCAGAACAAAAGAACTGTGCTTCCTACACAAACGGGGCATATCTAGTTCAACTCAGTATTGGAAACTGAGTAAAACAGGAGCTTCTCTTCAGTCCAATACACTGTACTGGCTGGGAACAGACGCGAATGCTATTTGCACTGTATATGGCCAGAAAAGCACAAGTGTGCTGTTCTTAGCCTGAATGAACACTTGCTGCTAGAACTTGAATCTCAACGTGATTCAACTCCGTTTAGGAAGTTTAATTGAACCCTAGTGTGCCATGCAAGAAAAACACTCTGTTTTAGAGAAAACAGCATTCTTTCACTCTCCTGTGTTTCCTATAGGGCACGTACAGTGAGCTAGCTCAGAACAAAAGAACTGTGCTTCCTACACAAACGGGGCATATCTAGTTCAACTCAGTATTGGAAACTGAGTAAAACAGGAGCTTCTCTTCAGTCCAATACACTGTACTGGCTGGGAAGAGACGCGAATGCTATTTGCACTGTATATGGCCAGAAAAGCACAAGTGTGCTGTTCTTAGCCTGAATGAACACTTGCTGCTAGAACTTGAATCTCAACGTGATTCAACTCCGTTTAGGAAGTTTAATTGAACCCTAGTGTGCCATGCAAGAAAAACACTCTGTTTTAGAGAAAACAGCATTCTTTCACTCTACTGTGTTTCCTAAAGGGCACGTACAGTGAGCTAGCT
Organism: Peromyscus maniculatus bairdii; assembly: GCF_049852395.1. Taxonomy (NCBI): domain Eukaryota; kingdom Metazoa; phylum Chordata; class Mammalia; order Rodentia; family Cricetidae; genus Peromyscus; species Peromyscus maniculatus. Next base: position 40,666,439 of record NC_134865.1, on the reverse strand, counting down.
CAGAACAAAAGAACTGTGCTTCCTACACAAACGGGGCATATCTAGTTCAACTCAGTATTGGAAACTGAGTAAAACAGGAGCTTCTCTTCAGTCCAATACACTGTACTGGTTGGGAACAGACGCGAATGCTATTTGCACTGTATATGGCCAGAAAAGCACAAGTGTGCTGTTCTTAGCCTGAATGAACACTTGCTGCTAGAACTTGAATCTCAACGTGATTCAACTCCGTTTAGGAAGTTTAATTGAACCCTAGTGTGCCATGCAAGAAAAACACTCTGTTTTAGAGAAAACAGCATTCTTTCACTCTACTGTGTTTCCTAAAGGGCACGTACAGTGAGCTAGCTCAGAACAAAAGAACTGTGCTTCCTACACAAACGGGGCATATCTAGTTCAACTCAGTATTGGAAACTGAGTAAAACAGGAGCTTCTCTTCAGTCCAATACACTGTACTTGCTGGGAACAGACGCGAATGCTATTTGCACTGTATATGGCCAGAAAAGCACAAGTGTGCTGTTCTTAGCCTGAATGAACACTTGCTGCTAGAACTTGAATCTCAACGTGATTCAACTCCGTTTAGGAAGTTTAATTGAACCCTAGTGTGCCATGCAAGAAAAACACTCTGTTTTAGAGAAAACAGCATTCTTTCACTCTACTGTGTTTCCTATAGGGCACGTATAGTGAGCTAGCTCAGAACAAAAGAACTGTGCTTCCTACACAAACGGGGCATATCTAGTTCAACTCAGTATTGGAAACTGAGTAAAACAGGAGCTTCTCTTCAGTCCAATACACTGTACTGGCTGGGAACAGACGCGAATGCTATTTGCACTGTATATGGCCAGAAAAGCACAAGTGTGCTGTTCTTAGCCTGAATGAACACTTGCTGCTAGAACTTGAATCTCAACGTGATTCAACTCCGTTTAGGAAGTTTAATTGAACCCTAGTGTGCCATGCAAGAAAAACACTCTGTTTTAGAGAAAACAGCATTCTTTCACTCTACTGTGTTTCCTAAAGGGCACGTACAGTGAGCTAGCTCAGAACAAAAGAACTGTGCTTCCTACACAAACGGGGCATATCTAGTTCAACTCAGTATTGGAAACTGAGTAAAACAGGAGCTTCTCTTCAGTCTAATACACTGTACTGGCTGGGAACAGACGCGAATGCTATTTGCACTGTATATATCCAGAAAAGCACAAGTGTGCTGTTCTTAGCCTGAATGAACACTTGCTGCTAGAACTTGAATCTCAACGTGATTCAACTCCGTTTAGGAAGTTTAATTGAACCCTAGTGTGCCATGCAAGAAAAACACTCTGTTTTAGAGAAAACAGCATTCTTTCACTCTACTGTGTTTCCTATAGGGCACGTACAGTGAGCTAGCTCAGAACAAAAGAACTGTGCTTCCTACACAAACGGGGCATATCTAGTTCAACTCAGTATTGGAAACTGAGTAAAACAGGAGCTTCTCTTCAGTCCAATACACTGTACTGGCTGGGAACAGACGCGAATGCTATTTGCACTGTATATGGCCAGAAAAGCACAAGTGTGCTGTTCTTAGCCTGAATGAACACTTGCTGCTAGAACTTGAATCTCAACGTGATTCAACTCCGTTTAGGAAGTTTAATTGAACCCTAGTGTGCCATGCAAGAAAAACACTCTGTTTTAGAGAAAACTGCATTCTTTCACTCTACTGTGTTTCCTATAGGGCACGTACAGTGAGCTAGCTCAGAACAAAAGAACTGTGCTTCCTACACAAACGGGGCATATCTAGTTCAACTCAGTATTGGAAACTGAGTAAAACAGGAGCTTCTCTTCAGTCCAATACACTGTACTGGCTGGGAACAGACGCGAATGCTATTTGCACTGTATATATCCAGAAAAGCACAAGTGTGCTGTTCTTAGCCTGAATGAACACTTGCTGCTAGAACTTGAATCTCAACGTGATTCAACTCCGTTTAGGAAGTTTAATTGAACCCTAGTGTGCCATGCAAGAAAAACACTCTGTTTTAGAGAAAACAGCATTCTTTCACTCTACTGTGTTTCCTAAAGGGCACGTACAGTGAGCTAGCTCAGAACAAAAGAACTGTGCTTCCTACACAAACGGGGCATATCTAGTTCAACTCAGTATTGGAAACTGAGTAAAACAGGAGCTTCTCTTCAGTCCAATACACTGTACTGGCTGGGAACTGACGCGAATGCTATTTGCACTGTATATGGCCAGAAAAGCACAAGTGTGCTGTTCTTAGCCTGAATGAACACTTGCTGCTAGAACTTGAATCTCAACGTGATTCAACTCCGTTTAGGAAGTTTAATTGAACCCTAGTGTGCCATGCAAGAAAAACACTCTGTTTTAGAGAAAACAGCATTCTTTCACTCTACTGTGTTTCCTAAAGGGCACGTACAGTGAGCTAGCTCAGAACAAAAGAACTGTGCTTCCTACACAAACGGGGCATATCTAGTTCAACTCAGTATTGGAAACTGAGTAAAACAGGAGCTTCTCTTCAGTCCAATACACTGTACTTGCTGGGAACAGACGCGAATGCTATTTGCACTGTATATGGCCAGAAAAGCACAAGTGTGCTGTTCTTAGCCTGAATGAACACTTGCTGCTAGAACTTGAATCTCAACGTGATTCAACTCCGTTTAGGAAGTTTAATTGAACCCTAGTGTGCCATGCAAGAAAAACACTCTGTTTTAGAGAAAACAGCATTCTTTCACTCTACTGTGTTTCCTAAAGGGCACGTATAGTGAGCTAGCTCAGAACAAAAGAACTGTGCTTCCTACACAAACGGGGCATATCTAGTTCAACTCAGTATTGGAAACTGAGTAAAACAGGAGCTTCTCTTCAGTCCAATACACTGTACTGGCTGGGAACAGACGCGAATGCTATTTGCACTGTATATGGCCAGAAAAGCACAAGTGTGCTGTTCTTAGCCTGAATGAACACTTGCTGCTAGAACTTGAATCTCAACGTGATTCAACTCCGTTTAGGAAGTTTAATTGAACCCTAGTGTGCCATGCAAGAAAAACACTCTGTTTTAGAGAAAACAGCATTCTTTCACTCTACTGTGTTTCCTAAAGGGCACGTACAGTGAGCTAGCTCAGAACAAAAGAACTGTGCTTCCTACACAAACGGGGCATATCTAGTTCAACTCAGTATTGGAAACTGAGTAAAACAGGAGCTTCTCTTCAGTCTAATACACTGTACTGGCTGGGAACAGACGCGAATGCTATTTGCACTGTATATATCCAGAAAAGCACAAGTGTGCTGTTCTTAGCCTGAATGAACACTTGCTGCTAGAACTTGAATCTCAACGTGATTCAACTCCGTTTAGGAAGTTTAATTGAACCCTAGTGTGCCATGCAAGAAAAACACTCTGTTTTAGAGAAAACAGCATTCTTTCACTCTACTGTGTTTCCTATAGGGCACGTACAGTGAGCTAGCTCAGAACAAAAGAACTGTGCTTCCTACACAAACGGGGCATATCTAGTTCAACTCAGTATTGGAAACTGAGTAAAACAGGAGCTTCTCTTCAGTCCAATACACTGTACTGGCTGGGAACAGACGCGAATGCTATTTGCACTGTATATGGCCAGAAAAGCACAAGTGTGCTGTTCTTAGCCTGAATGAACACTTGCTGCTAGAACTTGAATCTCAACGTGATTCAACTCCGTTTAGGAAGTTTAATTGAACCCTAGTGTGCCATGCAAGAAAAACACTCTGTTTTAGAGAAAACAGCATTCTTTCACTCTACTGTGTTTCCTATAGGGCACGTACAGTGAGCTAGCTCAGAACAAAAGAACTGTGCTTCCTACACAAACGGGGCATATCTAGTTCAACTCAGTATTGGAAACTGAGTAAAACAGGAGCTTCTCTTCAGTCCAATACACTGTACTGGCTGGGAACAGACGCGAATGCTATTTGCACTGTATATGGCCAGAAAAGCACAAGTGTGCTGATCTTAGCCTGAATGAACACTTGCTGCTAGAACTTGAATCTCAACGTGATTCAACTCCGTTTAGGAAGTTTAATTGAACCCTAGTGTGCCATGCAAGAAAAACACTCTGTTTTAGAGAAAACAGCATTCTTTCACTCTACTGTGTTTCCTAAAGGGCACGTACAGTGAGCTAGCTCAGAACAAAAGAACTGTGCTTCCTACACAAACGGGGCATATCTAGTTCAACTCAGTATTGGAAACTGAGTAAAACAGGAGCTTCTCTTCAGTCCAAAACACTGTACTGGCTGGGAACAGACGCGAATGCTATTTGCACTGTATATGGCCAGAAAAGCACAAGTGTGCTGTTCTTAGCCTGAATGAACACTTGCTGCTAGAACTTGAATCTCAACGTGATTCAACTCCGTTTAGGAAGTTTAATTGAACCCTAGTGTGCCATGCAAGAAAAACACTCTGTTTTAGAGAAAACAGCATTCTTTCACTCTACTGTGTTTCCTATAGGGCACGTACAGTGAGCTACCTCAGAACAAAAGAACTGTGCTTCCTACACAAACGGGGCATATCTAGTTCAACTCAGTATTGGAAACTGAGTAAAACAGGAGCTTCTCTTCAGTCCAATACACTGTACTGGCTGGGAACAGACGCGAATGCTATTTGCACTGTATATGGCCAGAAAAGCACAAGTGTGCTGTTCTTAGCCTGAATGAACACTTGCTGCTAGAACTTGAATCTCAACGTGATTCAACTCCGTTTAGGAAGTTTAATTGAACCCTAGTGTGCCATGCAAGAAAAACACTCTGTTTTAGAGAAAACAGCATTCTTTCACTCTACTGTGTTTCCTATAGGGCACGTACAGTGAGCTAGCTCAGAACAAAAGAACTGTGCTTCCTACACAAACGGGGCATATCTAGTTCAACTCAGTATTGGAAACTGAGTAAAACAGGAGCTTCTCTTCAGTCCAATACACTGTACTGGCTGGGAACAGACGCGAATGCTATTTGCACTGTATATGGCCAGAAAAGCACAAGTGTGCTGTTCTTAGCCTGAATGAACACTTGCTGCTAGAACTTGAATCTCAACGTGATTCAACTCCGTTTAGGAAGTTTAATTGAACCCTAGTGTGCCATGCAAGAAAAACACTCTGTTTTAGAGAAAACAGCATTCTTTCACTCTCCTGTGTTTCCTATAGGGCACGTACAGTGAGCTAGCTCAGAACAAAAGAACTGTGCTTCCTACACAAACGGGGCATATCTAGTTCAACTCAGTATTGGAAACTGAGTAAAACAGGAGCTTCTCTTCAGTCCAATACACTGTACTGGCTGGGAAGAGACGCGAATGCTATTTGCATTGTATATGGCCAGAAAAGCACAAGTGTGCTGTTCTTAGCCTGAATGAACACTTGCTGCTAGAACTTGAATCTCAACGTGATTCAACTCCGTTTAGGAAGTTTAATTGAACCCTAGTGTGCCATGCAAGAAAAACACTCTGTTTTAGAGAAAACAGCATTCTTTCACTCTACTGTGTTTCCTAAAGGGCACGTACAGTGAGCTAGCTCAGAACAAAAGAACTGTGCTTCCTACACAAACGGGGCATATCTAGTTCAACTCAGTATTGGAAACTGAGTAAAACAGGAGCTTCTCTTCAGTCCAATACACTGTACTGGTTGGGAACAGACGCGAATGCTATTTGCACTGTATATGGCCAGAAAAGCACAAGTGTGCTGTTCTTAGCCTGAATGAACACTTGCTGCTAGAACTTGAATCTCAACGTGATTCAACTCCGTTTAGGAAGTTTAATTGAACCCTAGTGTGCCATGCAAGAAAAACACTCTGTTTTAGAGAAAACAGCATTCTTTCACTCTACTGTGTTTCCTATAGGGCACGTATAGTGAGCTAGCTCAGAACAAAAGAACTGTGCTTCCTACACAAACGGGGCATATCTAGTTCAACTCAGTATTGGAAACTGAGTAAAACAGGAGCTTCTCTTCAGTCCAATACACTGTACTGGCTGGGAACAGACGCGAATGCTATTTGCACTGTATATATCCAGAAAAGCACAAGTGTGCTGTTCTTAGCCTGAATGAACACTTGCTGCTAGAACTTGAATCTCAACGTGATTCAACTCCGTTTAGGAAGTTTAATTGAACCCTAGTGTGCCATGCAAGAAAAACACTCTGTTTTAGAGAAAACAGCATTCTTTCACTCTACTGTGTTTCCTAAAGGGCACGTACAGTGAGCTAGCTCAGAACAAAAGAACTGTGCTTCCTACACAAACGGGGCATATCTAGTTCAACTCAGTATTGGAAACTGAGTAAAACAGGAGCTTCTCTTCAGTCCAATACACTGTACTGGCTGGGAACTGACGCGAATGCTATTTGCACTGTATATGGCCAGAAAAGCACAAGTGTGCTGTTCTTAGCCTGAATGAACACTTGCTGCTAGAACTTGAATCTCAACGTGATTCAACTCCGTTTAGGAAGTTTAATTGAACCCTAGTGTGCCATGCAAGAAAAACACTCTGTTTTAGAGAAAACAGCATTCTTTCACTCTACTGTGTTTCCTAAAGGGCACGTACAGTGAGCTAGCTCAGAACAAAAGAACTGTGCTTCCTACACAAACGGGGCATATCTAGTTCAACTCAGTATTGGAAACTGAGTAAAACAGGAGCTTCTCTTCAGTCCAATACACTGTACTTGCTGGGAACAGACGCGAATGCTATTTGCACTGTATATGGCCAGAAAAGCACAAGTGTGCTGTTCTTAGCCTGAATGAACACTTGCTGCTAGAACTTGAATCTCAACGTGATTCAACTCCGTTTAGGAAGTTTAATTGAACCCTAGTGTGCCATGCAAGAAAAACACTCTGTTTTAGAGAAAACAGCATTCTTTCACTCTACTGTGTTTCCTATAGGGCACGTATAGTGAGCTAGCTCAGAACAAAAGAACTGTGCTTCCTACACAAACGGGGCATATCTAGTTCAACTCAGTATTGGAAACTGAGTAAAACAGGAGCTTCTCTTCAGTCCAATACACTGTACTGGCTGGGAACAGACGCGAATGCTATTTGCACTGTATATGGCCAGAAAAGCACAAGTGTGCTGTTCTTAGCCTGAATGAACACTTGCTGCTAGAACTTGAATCTCAACGTGATTCAACTCCGTTTAGGAAGTTTAATTGAACCCTAGTGTGCCATGCAAGTAAAACACTCTGTTTTAGAGAAAACAGCATTCTTTCACTCTACTGTGTTTCCTATAGGGCACGTACAGTGAGCTAGCTCAGAACAAAAGAACTGTGCTTCCTACACAAACGGGGCATATCTAGTTCAACTCAGTATTGGAAACTGAGTAAAACAGGAGCTTCTCTTCAGTCCAATACACTGTACTGGCTGGGAACAGACGCGAATGCTATTTGCACTGTATATGGCCAGAAAAGCACAAGTGTGCTGTTCTTAGCCTGAATGAACACTTGCTGCTAGAACTTGAATCTCAACGTGATTCAACTCCGTTTAGGAAGTTTAATTGAACCCTAGTGTGCCATGCAAGAAAAACACTCTGTTTTAGAGAAAACAGCATTCTTTCACTCTACTGTGTTTCCTATAGGGCACGTACAGTGAGCTAGCTCAGAACAAAAGAACTGTGCTTCCTACACAAACGGGGCATATCTAGTTCAACTCAGTATTGGAAACTGAGTAAAACAGGAGCTTCTCTTCAGTCCAATACACTGTACTGGCTGGGAACAGACGCGAATGCTATTTGCACTGTATATGGCCAGAAAAGCACAAGTGTGCTGATCTTAGCCTGAATGAACACTTGCTGCTAGAACTTGAATCTCAACGTGATTCAACTCCGTTTAGGAAGTTTAATTGAACCCTAGTGTGCCATGCAAGAAAAACACTCTGTTTTAGAGAAAACAGCATTCTTTCACTCTACTGTGTTTCCTAAAGGGCACGTACAGTGAGCTAGCTCAGAACAAAAGAACTGTGCTTCCTACACAAACGGGGCATATCTAGTTCAACTCAGTATTGGAAACTGAGTAAAACAGGAGCTTCTCTTCAGTCCAAAACACTGTACTGGCTGGGAACAGACGCGAATGCTATTTGCACTGTATATGGCCAGAAAAGCACAAGTGTGCTGTTCTTAGCCTGAATGAACACTTGCTGCTAGAACTTGAATCTCAACGTGATTCAACTCCGTTTAGGAAGTTTAATTGAACCCTAGTGTGCCATGCAAGAAAAACACTCTGTTTTAGAGAAAACAGCATTCTTTCACTCTACTGTGTTTCCTATAGGGCACGTACAGTGAGCTACCTCAGAACAAAAGAACTGTGCTTCCTACACAAACGGGGCATATCTAGTTCAACTCAGTATTGGAAACTGAGTAAAACAGGAGCTTCTCTTCAGTCCAATACACTGTACTGGCTGGGAACAGACGCGAATGCTATTTGCACTGTATATGGCCAGAAAAGCACAAGTGTGCTGTTCTTAGCCTGAATGAACACTTGCTGCTAGAACTTGAATCTCAACGTGATTCAACTCCGTTTAGGAAGTTTAATTGAACCCTAGTGTGCCATGCAAGAAAAACACTCTGTTTTAGAGAAAACAGCATTCTTTCACTCTACTGTGTTTCCTAAAGGGCACGTACAGTGAGCTAGCTCAGAACAAAAGAACTGTGCTTCCTACACAAACGGGGCATATCTAGTTCAACTCAGTATTGGAAACTGAGTAAAACAGGAGCTTCTCTTCAGTCCAATACACTGTACTGGCTGGGAACAGACGCGAATGCTATTTGCACTGTATATGGCCAGAAAAGCACAAGTGTGCTGTTCTTAGCCTGAATGAACACTTGCTGCTAGAACTTGAATCTCAACGTGATTCAACTCCGTTTAGGAAGTTTAATTGAACCCTAGTGTGCCATGCAAGAAAAACACTCTGTTTTAGAGAAAACAGCATTCTTTCACTCTACTGTGTTTCCTAAAGGGCACGTATAGTGAGCTAGCTCAGAACAAAAGAACTGTGCTTCCTACACAAACGGGGCATATCTAGTTCAACTCAGTATTGGAAACTGAGTAAAACAGGAGCTTCTCTTCAGTCCAATACACTGTACTGGCTGGGAACAGACGCGAATGCTATTTGCACTGTATATGGCCAGAAAAGCACAAGTGTGCTGTTCTTAGCCTGAATGAACACTTGCTGCTAGAACTTGAATCTCAACGTGATTCAACTCCGTTTAGGAAGTTTAATTGAACCCTAGTGTGCCATGCAAGAAAAACACTCTGTTTTAGAGAAAACAGCATTCTTTCACTCTACTGTGTTTCCTAAAGGGCACGTACAGTGAGCTAGCTCAGAACAAAAGAACTGTGCTTCCTACACAAACGGGGCATATCTAGTTCAACTCAGTATTGGAAACTGAGTAAAACAGGAGCTTCTCTTCAGTCTAATACACTGTACTGGCTGGGAACAGACGCGAATGCTATTTGCACTGTATATATCCAGAAAAGCACAAGTGTGCTGTTCTTAGCCTGAATGAACACTTGCTGCTAGAACTTGAATCTCAACGTGATTCAACTCCGTTTAGGAAGTTTAATTGAACCCTAGTGTGCCATGCAAGAAAAACACTCTGTTTTAGAGAAAACAGCATTCTTTCACTCTACTGTGTTTCCTATAGGGCACGTACAGTGAGCTAGCTCAGAACAAAAGAACTGTGCTTCCTACACAAACGGGGCATATCTAGTTCAACTCAGTATTGGAAACTGAGTAAAACAGGAGCTTCTCTTCAGTCCAATACACTGTACTGGCTGGGAACAGACGCGAATGCTATTTGCACTGTATATGGCCAGAAAAGCACAAGTGTGCTGTTCTTAGCCTGAATGAACACTTGCTGCTAGAACTTGAATCTCAACGTGATTCAACTCCGTTTAGGAAGTTTAATTGAACCCTAGTGTGCCATGCAAGAAAAACACTCTGTTTTAGAGAAAACAGCATTCTTTCACTCTACTGTGTTTCCTATAGGGCACGTACAGTGAGCTAGCTCAGAACAAAAGAACTGTGCTTCCTACACAAACGGGGCATATCTAGTTCAACTCAGTATTGGAAACTGAGTAAAACAGGAGCTTCTCTTCAGTCCAATACACTGTACTGGCTGGGAACAGACGCGAATGCTATTTGCACTGTATATGGCCAGAAAAGCACAAGTGTGCTGATCTTAGCCTGAATGAACACTTGCTGCTAGAACTTGAATCTCAACGTGATTCAACTCCGTTTAGGAAGTTTAATTGAACCCTAGTGTGCCATGCAAGAAAAACACTCTGTTTTAGAGAAAACAGCATTCTTTCACTCTACTGTGTTTCCTAAAGGGCACGTACAGTGAGCTAGCTCAGAACAAAAGAACTGTGCTTCCTACACAAACGGGGCATATCTAGTTCAACTCAGTATTGGAAACTGAGTAAAACAGGAGCTTCTCTTCAGTCCAAAACACTGTACTGGCTGGGAACAGACGCGAATGCTATTTGCACTGTATATGGCCAGAAAAGCACAAGTGTGCTGTTCTTAGCCTGAATGAACACTTGCTGCTAGAACTTGAATCTCAACGTGATTCAACTCCGTTTAGGAAGTTTAATTGAACCCTAGTGTGCCATGCAAGAAAAACACTCTGTTTTAGAGAAAACAGCATTCTTTCACTCTACTGTGTTTCCTATAGGGCACGTACAGTGAGCTACCTCAGAACAAAAGAACTGTGCTTCCTACACAAACGGGGCATATCTAGTTCAACTCAGTATTGGAAACTGAGTAAAACAGGAGCTTCTCTTCAGTCCAATACACTGTACTGGCTGGGAACAGACGCGAATGCTATTTGCACTGTATATGGCCAGAAAAGCACAAGTGTGCTGTTCTTAGCCTGAATGAACACTTGCTGCTAGAACTTGAATCTCAACGTGATTCAACTCCGTTTAGGAAGTTTAATTGAACCCTAGTGTGCCATGCAAGAAAAACACTCTGTTTTAGAGAAAACAGCATTCTTTCACTCTACTGTGTTTCCTATAGGGCACGTACAGTGAGCTAGCTCAGAACAAAAGAACTGTGCTTCCTACACAAACGGGGCATATCTAGTTCAACTCAGTATTGGAAACTGAGTAAAACAGGAGCTTCTCTTCAGTCCAATACACTGTACTGGCTGGGAACAGACGCGAATGCTATTTGCACTGTATATGGCCAGAAAAGCACAAGTGTGCTGTTCTTAGCCTGAATGAACACTTGCTGCTAGAACTTGAATCTCAACGTGATTCAACTCCGTTTAGGAAGTTTAATTGAACCCTAGTGTGCCATGCAAGAAAAACACTCTGTTTTAGAGAAAACAGCATTCTTTCACTCTCCTGTGTTTCCTATAGGGCACGTACAGTGAGCTAGCTCAGAACAAAAGAACTGTGCTTCCTACACAAACGGGGCATATCTAGTTCAACTCAGTATTGGAAACTGAGTAAAACAGGAGCTTCTCTTCAGTCCAATACACTGTACTGGCTGGGAAGAGACGCGAATGCTATTTGCATTGTATATGGCCAGAAAAGCACAAGTGTGCTGTTCTTAGCCTGAATGAACACTTGCTGCTAGAACTTGAATCTCAACGTGATTCAACTCCGTTTAGGAAGTTTAATTGAACCCTAGTGTGCCATGCAAGAAAAACACTCTGTTTTAGAGAAAACAGCATTCTTTCACTCTACTGTGTTTCCTAAAGGGCACGTACAGTGAGCTAGCTCAGAACAAAAGAACTGTGCTTCCTACACAAACGGGGCATATCTAGTTCAACTCAGTATTGGAAACTGAGTAAAACAGGAGCTTCTCTTCAGTCCAATACACTGTACTGGTTGGGAACAGACGCGAATGCTATTTGCACTGTATATGGCCAGAAAAGCACAAGTGTGCTGTTCTTAGCCTGAATGAACACTTGCTGCTAGAACTTGAATCTCAACGTGATTCAACTCCGTTTAGGAAGTTTAATTGAACCCTAGTGTGCCATGCAAGAAAAACACTCTGTTTTAGAGAAAACAGCATTCTTTCACTCTACTGTGTTTCCTATAGGGCACGTATAGTGAGCTAGCTCAGAACAAAAGAACTGTGCTTCCTACACAAACGGGGCATATCTAGTTCAACTCAGTATTGGAAACTGAGTAAAACAGGAGCTTCTCTTCAGTCCAATACACTGTACTGGCTGGGAACAGACGCGAATGCTATTTGCACTGTATATATCCAGAAAAGCACAAGTGTGCTGTTCTTAGCCTGAATGAACACTTGCTGCTAGAACTTGAATCTCAACGTGATTCAACTCCGTTTAGGAAGTTTAATTGAACCCTAGTGTGCCATGCAAGAAAAACACTCTGTTTTAGAGAAAACAGCATTCTTTCACTCTACTGTGTTTCCTAAAGGGCACGTACAGTGAGCTAGCTCAGAACAAAAGAACTGTGCTTCCTACACAAACGGGGCATATCTAGTTCAACTCAGTATTGGAAACTGAGTAAAACAGGAGCTTCTCTTCAGTCCAATACACTGTACTGGCTGGGAACTGACGCGAATGCTATTTGCACTGTATATGGCCAGAAAAGCACAAGTGTGCTGTTCTTAGCCTGAATGAACACTTGCTGCTAGAACTTGAATCTCAACGTGATTCAACTCCGTTTAGGAAGTTTAATTGAACCCTAGTGTGCCATGCAAGAAAAACACTCTGTTTTAGAGAAAACAGCATTCTTTCACTCTACTGTGTTTCCTAAAGGGCACGTACAGTGAGCTAGCTCAGAACAAAAGAACTGTGCTTCCTACACAAACGGGGCATATCTAGTTCAACTCAGTATTGGAAACTGAGTAAAACAGGAGCTTCTCTTCAGTCCAATACACTGTACTTGCTGGGAACAGACGCGAATGCTATTTGCACTGTATATGGCCAGAAAAGCACAAGTGTGCTGTTCTTAGCCTGAATGAACACTTGCTGCTAGAACTTGAATCTCAACGTGATTCAACTCCGTTTAGGAAGTTTAATTGAACCCTAGTGTGCCATGCAAGAAAAACACTCTGTTTTAGAGAAAACAGCATTCTTTCACTCTACTGTGTTTCCTATAGGGCACGTATAGTGAGCTAGCTCAGAACAAAAGAACTGTGCTTCCTACACAAACGGGGCATATCTAGTTCAACTCAGTATTGGAAACTGAGTAAAACAGGAGCTTCTCTTCAGTCCAATACACTGTACTGGCTGGGAACAGACGCGAATGCTATTTGCACTGTATATGGCCAGAAAAGCACAAGTGTGCTGTTCTTAGCCTGAATGAACACTTGCTGCTAGAACTTGAATCTCAACGTGATTCAACTCCGTTTAGGAAGTTTAATTGAACCCTAGTGTGCCATGCAAGTAAAACACTCTGTTTTAGAGAAAACAGCATTCTTTCACTCTACTGTGTTTCCTATAGGGCACGTACAGTGAGCTAGCTCAGAACAAAAGAACTGTGCTTCCTACACAAACGGGGCATATCTAGTTCAACTCAGTATTGGAAACTGAGTAAAACAGGAGCTTCTCTTCAGTCCAATACACTGTACTGGCTGGGAACAGACGCGAATGCTATTTGCACTGTATATGGCCAGAAAAGCACAAGTGTGCTGTTCTTAGCCTGAATGAACACTTGCTGCTAGAACTTGAATCTCAACGTGATTCAACTCCGTTTAGGAAGTTTAATTGAACCCTAGTGTGCCATGCAAGAAAAACACTCTGTTTTAGAGAAAACAGCATTCTTTCACTCTACTGTGTTTCCTATAGGGCACGTACAGTGAGCTAGCTCAGAACAAAAGAACTGTGCTTCCTACACAAACGGGGCATATCTAGTTCAACTCAGTATTGGAAACTGAGTAAAACAGGAGCTTCTCTTCAGTCCAATACACTGTACTGGCTGGGAACAGACGCGAATGCTATTTGCACTGTATATGGCCAGAAAAGCACAAGTGTGCTGATCTTAGCCTGAATGAACACTTGCTGCTAGAACTTGAATCTCAACGTGATTCAACTCCGTTTAGGAAGTTTAATTGAACCCTAGTGTGCCATGCAAGAAAAACACTCTGTTTTAGAGAAAACAGCATTCTTTCACTCTACTGTGTTTCCTAAAGGGCACGTACAGTGAGCTAGCTCAGAACAAAAGAACTGTGCTTCCTACACAAACGGGGCATATCTAGTTCAACTCAGTATTGGAAACTGAGTAAAACAGGAGCTTCTCTTCAGTCCAAAACACTGTACTGGCTGGGAACAGACGCGAATGCTATTTGCACTGTATATGGCCAGAAAAGCACAAGTGTGCTGTTCTTAGCCTGAATGAACACTTGCTGCTAGAACTTGAATCTCAACGTGATTCAACTCCGTTTAGGAAGTTTAATTGAACCCTAGTGTGCCATGCAAGAAAAACACTCTGTTTTAGAGAAAACAGCATTCTTTCACTCTACTGTGTTTCCTATAGGGCACGTACAGTGAGCTACCTCAGAACAAAAGAACTGTGCTTCCTACACAAACGGGGCATATCTAGTTCAACTCAGTATTGGAAACTGAGTAAAACAGGAGCTTCTCTTCAGTCCAATACACTGTACTGGCTGGGAACAGACGCGAATGCTATTTGCACTGTATATGGCCAGAAAAGCACAAGTGTGCTGTTCTTAGCCTGAATGAACACTTGCTGCTAGAACTTGAATCTCAACGTGATTCAACTCCGTTTAGGAAGTTTAATTGAACCCTAGTGTGCCATGCAAGAAAAACACTCTGTTTTAGAGAAAACAGCATTCTTTCACTCTACTGTGTTTCCTATAGGGCACGTACAGTGAGCTAGCTCAGAACAAAAGAACTGTGCTTCCTACACAAACGGGGCATATCTAGTTCAACTCAGTATTGGAAACTGAGTAAAACAGGAGCTTCTCTTCAGTCCAATACACTGTACTGGCTGGGAACAGACGCGAATGCTATTTGCACTGTATATGGCCAGAAAAGCACAAGTGTGCTGTTCTTAGCCTGAATGAACACTTGCTGCTAGAACTTGAATCTCAACGTGATTCAACTCCGTTTAGGAAGTTTAATTGAACCCTAGTGTGCCATGCAAGAAAAACACTCTGTTTTAGAGAAAACAGCATTCTTTCACTCTCCTGTGTTTCCTATAGGGCACGTACAGTGAGCTAGCTCAGAACAAAAGAACTGTGCTTCCTACACAAACGGGGCATATCTAGTTCAACTCAGTATTGGAAACTGAGTAAAACAGGAGCTTCTCTTCAGTCCAATACACTGTACTGGCTGGGAACAGACGCGAATGCTATTTGCACTGTATATGGCCAGAAAAGCACAAGTGTGCTGTTCTTAGCCTGAATGAACACTTGCTGCTAGAACTTGAATCTCAACGTGATTCAACTCCGTTTAGGAAGTTTAATTGAACCCTAGTGTGCCATGCAAGAAAAACACTCTGTTTTAGAGAAAACAGCATTCTTTCACTCTCCTGTGTTTCCTATAGAGCACGTACAGTGAGCTAGCTCAGAACAAAAGAACTGTGCTTCCTACACAAACGGGGCATATCTAGTTCAACTCAGTATTGGAAACTGAGTAAAACAGGAGCTTCTCTTCAGTCCAATACACTGTACTGGCTGGGAAGAGACGCGAATGCTATTTGCACTGTATATGGCCAGAAAAGCACAAGTGTGCTGTTCTTAGCCTGAATGAACACTTGCTGCTAGAACTTGAATCTCAACGTGATTCAACTCCGTTTAGGAAGTTTAATTGAACCCTAGTGTGCCATGCAAGAAAAACACTCTGTTTTAGAGAAAACAGCATTCTTTCACTCTACTGTGTTTCCTAAAGGGCACGTACAGTGAGCTAGCTCAGAACAAAAGAACTGTGCTTCCTACACAAACGGGGCATATCTAGTTCAACTCAGTATTGGAAACTGAGTAAAACAGGAGCTTCTCTTCAGTCCAATACACTGTACTGGTTAAGAACAGACGCGAATGCTATTTGCACTGTATATGGCCAGAAAAGCACAAGTGTGCTGTTCTTAGCCTGAATGAACACTTGCTGCTAGAACTTGAATCTCAACGTGATTCAACTCCGTTTAGGAAGTTTAATTGAACCCTAGTGTGCCATGCAAGAAAAACACTCTGTTTTAGAGAAAACAGCATTCTTTCACTCTACTGTGTTTCCTATAGGGCACGTATAGTGAGCTAGCTCAGAACAAAAGAACTGTGCTTCCTACACAAACGGGGCATATCTAGTTCAACTCAGTATTGGAAACTGAGTAAAACAGGAGCTTCTCTTCAGTCCAATACACTGTACTGGCTGGGAACAGACGCGAATGCTATTTGCACTGTATATATCCAGAAAAGCACAAGTGTGCTGTTCTTAGCCTGAATGAACACTTGCTGCTAGAACTTGAATCTCAACGTGATTCAACTCCGTTTAGGAAGTTTAATTGAACCCTAGTGTGCCATGCAAGAAAAACACTCTGTTTTAGAGAAAACAGCATTCTTTCACTCTACTGTGTTTCCTAAAGGGCACGTACAGTGAGCTAGCTCAGAACAAAAGAACTGTGCTTCCTACACAAACGGGGCATATCTAGTTCAACTCAGTATTGGAAACTGAGTAAAACAGGAGCTTCTCTTCAGTCCAATACACTGTACTGGCTGGGAACTGACGCGAATGCTATTTGCACTGTATATGGCCAGAAAAGCACAAGTGTGCTGTTCTTAGCCTGAATGAACACTTGCTGCTAGAACTTGAATCTCAACGTGATTCAACTCCGTTTAGGAAGTTTAATTGAACCCTAGTGTGCCATGCAAGAAAAACACTCTGTTTTAGAGAAAACAGCATTCTTTCACTCTACTGTGTTTCCTAAAGGGCACGTACAGTGAGCTAGCTCAGAACAAAAGAACTGTGCTTCCTACACAAACGGGGCATATCTAGTTCAACTCAGTATTGGAAACTGAGTAAAACAGGAGCTTCTCTTCAGTCCAATACACTGTACTTGCTGGGAACAGACGCGAATGCTATTTGCACTGTATATGGCCAGAAAAGCACAAGTGTGCTGTTCTTAGCCTGAATGAACACTTGCTGCTAGAACTTGAATCTCAACGTGATTCAACTCCGTTTAGGAAGTTTAATTGAACCCTAGTGTGCCATGCAAGAAAAACACTCTGTTTTAGAGAAAACAGCATTCTTTCACTCTACTGTGTTTCCTATAGGGCACGTATAGTGAGCTAGCTCAGAACAAAAGAACTGTGCTTCCTACACAAACGGGGCATATCTAGTTCAACTCAGTATTGGAAACTGAGTAAAACAGGAGCTTCTCTTCAGTCCAATACACTGTACTGGCTGGGAACAGACGCGAATGCTATTTGCACTGTATATGGCCAGAAAAGCACAAGTGTGCTGTTCTTAGCCTGAATGAACACTTGCTGCTAGAACTTGAATCTCAACGTGATTCAACTCCGTTTAGGAAGTTTAATTGAACCCTAGTGTGCCATGCAAGAAAAACACTCTGTTTTAGAGAAAACAGCATTCTTTCACTCTACTGTGTTTCCTAAAGGGCACGTACAGTGAGCTAGCTCAGAACAAAAGAACTGTGCTTCCTACACAAACGGGGCATATCTAGTTCAACTCAGTATTGGAAACTGAGTAAAACAGGAGCTTCTCTTCAGTCTAATACACTGTACTGGCTGGGAACAGACGCGAATGCTATTTGCACTGTATATATCCAGAAAAGCACAAGTGTGCTGTTCTTAGCCTGAATGAACACTTGCTGCTAGAACTTGAATCTCAACGTGATTCAACTCCGTTTAGGAAGTTTAATTGAACCCTAGTGTGCCATGCAAGAAAAACACTCTGTTTTAGAGAAAACAGCATTCTTTCACTCTACTGTGTTTCCTATAGGGCACGTACAGTGAGCTAGCTCAGAACAAAAGAACTGTGCTTCCTACACAAACGGGGCATATCTAGTTCAACTCAGTATTGGAAACTGAGTAAAACAGGAGCTTCTCTTCAGTCCAATACACTGTACTGGCTGGGAACAGACGCGAATGCTATTTGCACTGTATATGGCCAGAAAAGCACAAGTGTGCTGTTCTTAGCCTGAATGAACACTTGCTGCTAGAACTTGAATCTCAACGTGATTCAACTCCGTTTAGGAAGTTTAATTGAACCCTAGTGTGCCATGCAAGAAAAACACTCTGTTTTAGAGAAAACAGCATTCTTTCACTCTACTGTGTTTCCTATAGGGCACGTACAGTGAGCTAGCTCAGAACAAAAGAACTGTGCTTCCTACACAAACGGGGCATATCTAGTTCAACTCAGTATTGGAAACTGAGTAAAACAGGAGCTTCTCTTCAGTCCAATACACTGTACTGGCTGGGAACAGACGCGAATGCTATTTGCACTGTATATGGCCAGAAAAGCACAAGTGTGCTGATCTTAGCCTGAATGAACACTTGCTGCTAGAACTTGAATCTCAACGTGATTCAACTCCGTTTAGGAAGTTTAATTGAACCCTAGTGTGCCATGCAAGAAAAACACTCTGTTTTAGAGAAAACAGCATTCTTTCACTCTACTGTGTTTCCTATAGGGCACGTACAGTGAGCTAGCTCAGAACAAAAGAACTGTGCTTCCTACACAAACGGGGCATATCTAGTTCAACTCAGTATTGGAAACTGAGTAAAACAGGAGCTTCTCTTCAGTCCAATACACTGTACTGGCTGGGAACAGACGCGAATGCTATTTGCACTGTATATGGCCTAAAAGCACAAGTGTGCTGTTCTTAGCCTGAATGAACACTTGCTGCTAGAACTTGAATCTCAACGTGATTCAACTCCGTTTAGGAAGTTTAATTGAACCCTAGTGTGCCATGCAAGAAAAACACTCTGTTTTAGAGAAAACAGCATTCTTTCACTCTACTGTGTTTCCTATAGGGCACGTACAGTGAGCTAGCTCAGAACAAAAGAACTGTGCTTCCTACACAAACGGGGCATATCTAGTTCAACTCAGTATTGGAAACTGAGTAAAACAGGAGCTTCTCTTCAGTCCAATACACTGTACTGGCTGGGAACAGACGCGAATGCTATTTGCACTGTATATGGCCAGAAAAGCACAAGTGTGCTGTTCTTAGCCTGAATGAACACTTGCTGCTAGAACTTGAATCTCAACGTGATTCAACTCCGTTTAGGAAGTTTAATTGAACCCTAGTGTGCCATGCAAGAAAAACACTCTGTTTTAGAGAAAACAGCATTCTTTCACTCTCCTGTGTTTCCTATAGGGCACGTACAGTGAGCTAGCTCAGAACAAAAGAACTGTGCTTCCTACACAAACGGGGCATATCTACTTCAACTCAGTATTGGAAACTGAGTAAAACAGGAGCTTCTCTTCAGTCCAATACACTGTACTGGCTGGGAACAGACGCGAATGCTATTTGCACTGTATATGGCCAGAAAAGCACAAGTGTGCTGTTCTTAGCCTGAATGAACACTTGCTGCTAGAACTTGACTCTACGCAATTCAACTCCGTTTAGGAAATTTAATTGAACCCTAGTGTGCCATGCAAGAAAAACACTCTGTTTTAGAGAAAACAGCATTCTTTCACTCTACTGTGTTTCCTAAAGGGCACGTACAGTGAGCTAGCTCAGAACAAAAGAACTGTGCTTCCTACACAAACGGGGCATATCTAGTTCAACTCAGTATTGGAAACTGAGTAAAACAGGAGCTTCTCTTCAGTCCAATACACTGTACTGGCTGGGAACAGACGCGAATGCTATTTGCACTGTATATGGCCAGAAAAGCACAAGTGTGCTGTTCTTAGCCTGAATGAACACTTGCTGCTAGAACTTGAATCTCAACGTGATTCAACTCCGTTTAGGAAGTTTAATTGAACCCTAGTGTGCCATGCAAGAAAAACACTCTGTTTTAGAGAAAACAGCATTCTTTCACTCTACTGTGTTTCCTGTAGGGCACGTACAGTGAGCTAGCTCAGAACAAAAGAACTGTGCTTCCTACAGAAACGGGGCATATCTAGTTCAACTCAGTATTGGAAACTGAGTAAAACAGGAGCTTCTCTTCAGTCCAATACACTGTACTTGCTGGGAACAGACGCGAATGCTATTTGCACTGTATATGGCCAGAAAAGCACAAGTGTGCTGTTCTTAGCCTGAATGAACACTTGCTGCTAGAACTTGAATCTCAACGTGATTCAACTCCGTTTAGGAAGTTTAATTGAACCCTAGTGTGCCATGCAAGAAAAACACTCTGTTTTAGAGAAAACAGCATTCTTTCACTCTCCTGTGTTTCCTATAGGGCACGTACAGTGAGCTAGCTCAGAACAAAAGAACTGTGCTTCCTACACAAACGGGGCATATCTAGTTCAACTCAGTATTGGAAACTGAGTAAAACAGGAGCTTCTCTTCAGTCCAATACACTGTACTGGCTGGGAACAGACGCGAATGCTATTTGCACTGTATATGGCCAGAAAAGCACAAGTGTGCTGTTCTTAGCCTGAATGAACACTTGCTGCTAGAACTTGAATCTCAACGTGATTCAACTCCGTTTAGGAAGTTTAATTGAACCCTAGTGTGCCATGCAAGAAAAACACTCTGTTTTAGAGAAAACAGCATTCTTTCACTCTACTGTGTTTCCTAAAGGGCACGTACAGTGAGCTAGCTCAGAACAAAAGAACTGTGCTTCCTACACAAACGGGGCATATCTAGTTCAACTCAGTATTGGAAACTGAGTAAAACAGGAGCTTCTCTTCAGTCCAATACACTGTACTGGCTGGGAACAGACGCGAATGCTATTTGCACTGTATATGGCCAGAAAAGCACAAGTGTGCTGTTCTTAGCCTGAATGAACACTTGCTGCTAGAACTTGAATCAACGTGATTCAACTCCGTTTAGGAAGTTTAATTGAACCCTAGTGTGCCATGCAAGAAAAACACTCTGTTTTAGAGAAAACAGCATTCTTTCACTCTACTGTGTTTCCTATAGGGCACGTACAGTGAGCTAGCTCAGAACAAAAGAACTGTGCTTCCTACACAAACGGGGCATATCTAGTTCAACTCAGTATTGGAAACTGAGTAAAACAGGAGCTTCTCTTCAGTCCAATACACTGTACTGGCTGGGAACAGACGCGAATGCTATTTGCACTGTATATGGCCAGAAAAGCACAAGTGTGCTGATCTTAGCCTGAATGAACACTTGCTGCTAGAACTTGAATCTCAACGTGATTCAACTCCGTTTAGGAAGTTTAATTGAACCCTAGTGTGCCATGCAAGAAAAACACTCTGTTTTAGAGAAAACAGCATTCTTTCACTCTACTGTGTTTCCTATAGGGCACGTACAGTGAGCTAGCTCAGAACAAAAGAACTGTGCTTCCTACACAAACGGGGCATATCTAGTTCAACTCAGTATTGGAAACTGAGTAAAACAGGAGCTTCTCTTCAGTCCAATACACTGTACTGGCTGGGAACAGACGCGAATGCTATTTGCACTGTATATGGCCAGAAAAGCACAAGTGTGCTGTTCTTAGCCTGAATGAACACTTGCTGCTAGAACTTGAATCAACGTGATTCAACTCCGTTTAGGAAGTTTAATTGAACCCTAGTGTGCCATGCAAGAAAAACACTCTGTTTTAGAGAAAACAGCATTCTTTCACTCTACTGTGTTTCCTATAGGGCACGTACAGTGAGCTAGCTCAGAACAAAAGAACTGTGCTTCCTACACAAACGGGGCATATCTAGTTCAACTCAGTATTGGAAACTGAGTAAAACAGGAGCTTCTCTTCAGTCCAATACACTGTACTGGCTGGGAACAGACGCGAATGCTATTTGCACTGTATATGGCCAGAAAAGCACAAGTGTGCTGTTCTTAGCCTGAATGAACACTTGCTGCTAGAACTTGAATCTCAACGTGATTCAACTCCGTTTAGGAAGTTTAATTGAACCCTAGTGTGCCATGCAAGAAAAACACTCTGTTTTAGAGAAAACAGCATTCTTTCACTCTCCTGTGTTTCCTATAGGGCACGTACAGTGAGCTAGCTCAGAACAAAAGAACTGTGCTTCCTACACAAACGGGGCATATCTAGTTCAACTCAGTATTGGAAACTGAGTAAAACAGGAGCTTCTCTTCAGTCCAATACACTGTACTGGCTGGGAACAGACGCGAATGCTATTTGCACTGTATATGGCCAGAAAAGCACAAGTGTGCTGTTCTTAGCCTGAATGAACACTTGCTGCTAGAACTTGAATCTCAACGTGATTCAACTCCGTTTAGGAAGTTTAATTGAACCCTAGTGTGCCATGCAAGAAAAACACTCTGTTTTAGAGAAAACAGCATTCTTTCACTCTACTGTGTTTCCTAAAGGGCACGTACAGTGAGCTAGCTCAGAACAAAAGAACTGTGCTTCCTACACAAACGGGGCATATCTAGTTCAACTCAGTATTGGAAACTGAGTAAAACAGGAGCTTCTCTTCAGTCCAATACACTGTACTGGCTGGGAACAGACGCGAATGCTATTTGCACTGTATATGGCCAGAAAAGCACAAGTGTGCTGTTCTTAGCCTGAATGAACACTTGCTGCTAGAACTTGAATCTCAACGTGATTCAACTCCGTTTAGGAAGTTTAATTGAACCCTAGTGTGCCATGCAAGAAAAACACTCTGTTTTAGAGAAAACAGCATTCTTTCACTCTACTGTGTTTCCTAAAGGGCACGTACAGTGAGCTAGCTCAGAACAAAAGAACTGTGCTTCCTACACAAACGGGGCATATCTAGTTCAACTCAGTATTGGAAACTGAGTAAAACAGGAGCTTCTCTTCAGTCCAATACACTGTACTGGCTGGGAACAGACGCGAATGCTATTTGCACTGTATATGGCCAGAAAAGCACAAGTGTGCTGTTCTTAGCCTGAATGAACACTTGCTGCTAGAACTTGAATCTCAACGTGATTCAACTCCATTTAGGAAATTTAATTGAACCCTAGTGTGCCATGCAAGAAAAACACTCTGTTTTAGAGAAAACAGCATTCTTTCACTCTACTGTGTTTCCTATAGGGCACGTACAGTGAGCTAGCTCAGAACAAAAGAACTGTGCTTCCTACACAAACGGGGCATATCTAGTTCAACTCAGTATTGGAAACTGAGTAAAACAGGAGCTTCTCTTCAGTCCAATACACTGTACTGGCTGGGAACAGACGCGAATGCTATTTGCACTGTATATGGCCAGAAAAGCACAAGTGTGCTGATCTTAGCCTGAATGAACACTTGCTGCTAGAACTTGAATCTCAACGTGATTCAACTCCGTTTAGGAAGTTTAATTGAACCCTAGTGTGCCATGCAAGAAAAACACTCTGTTTTAGAGAAAACAGCATTCTTTCACTCTACTGTGTTTCCTAAAGGGCACGTACAGTGAGCTAGCTCAGAACAAAAGAACTGTGCTTCCTACACAAACGGGGCATATCTAGTTCAACTCAGTATTGGAAACTGAGTAAAACAGGAGCTTCTCTTCAGTCCAAAACACTGTACTGGCTGGGAACAGACGCGAATGCTATTTGCACTGTATATGGCCAGAAAAGCACAAGTGTGCTGTTCTTAGCCTGAATGAACACTTGCTGCTAGAACTTGAATCTCAACGTGATTCAACTCCGTTTAGGAAGTTTAATTGAACCCTAGTGTGCCATGCAAGAAAAACACTCTGTTTTAGAGAAAACAGCATTCTTTCACTCTACTGTGTTTCCTATAGGGCACGTACAGTGAGCTAGCTCAGAACAAAAGAACTGTGCTTCCTACACAAACGGGGCATATCTAGTTCAACTCAGTATTGGAAACTGAGTAAAACAGGAGCTTCTCTTCAGTCCAATACACTGTACTGGCTGGGAACAGACGCGAATGCTATTTGCACTGTATATGGCCAGAAAAGCACAAGTGTGCTGTTCTTAGCCTGAATGAACACTTGCTGCTAGAACTTGAATCTCAACGTGATTCAACTCCGTTTAGGAAGTTTAATTGAACCCTAGTGTGCCATGCAAGAAAAACACTCTGTTTTAGAGAAAACAGCATTCTTTCACTCTACTGTGTTTCCTATAGGGCACGTACAGTGAGCTAGCTCAGAACAAAAGAACTGTGCTTCCTACACATACGGGGCATATCTAGTTCAACTCAGTATTGGAAACTGAGTAAAACAGGAGCTTCTCTTCAGTCCAATACACTGTACTGGCTGGGAACAGACGCGAATGCTATTTGCACTGTATATGGCCAGAAAAGCACAAGTGTGCTGATCTTAGCCTGAATGAACACTTGCTGCTAGAACTTGAATCTCAACGTGATTCAACTCCGTTTAGGAAGTTTAATTGAACCCTAGTGTGCCATGCAAGAAAAACACTCTGTTTTAGAGAAAACAGCATTATTTCACTCTACTGTGTTTCCTATAGGGCACGTACAGTGAGCTAGCTCAGAACAAAAGAACTGTGCTTCCTACACAAACGGGGCATATCTAGTTCAACTCAGTATTGGAAACTGAGTAAAACAGGAGCTTCTCTTCAGTCCAATACACTGTACTGGCTGGGAACAGACGCGAATGCTATTTGCACTGTATATGGCCAGAAAAGCACAAGTGTGCTGTTCTTAGCCTGAATGAACACTTGCTGCTAGAACTTGAATCTCAACGTGATTCAACTCCGTTTAGGAAGTTTAATTGAACCCTAGTGTGCCATGCAAGAAAAACACTCTGTTTTAGAGAAAACAGCATTCTTTCACTCTACTGTGTTTCCTAAAGGGCACGTACAGTGAGCTAGCTCAGAACAAAAGAACTGTGCTTCCTACACAAACGGGGCATATCTAGTTCAACTCAGTATTGGAAACTGAGTAAAACAGGAGCTTCTCTTCAGTCCAATACACTGTACTGGCTGGGAACAGACGCGAATGCTATTTGCACTGTATATGGCCAGAAAAGCACAAGTGTGCTGTTCTTAGCCTGAATGAACACTTGCTGCTAGAACTTGAATCTCAACGTGATTCAACTCCGTTTAGGAAGTTTAATTGAACCCTAGTGTGCCATGCAAGAAAAACACTCTGTTTTAGAGAAAACAGCATTCTTTCACTCTACTGTGTTTCCTGTAGGGCACGTACAGTGAGCTAGCTCAGAACAAAAGAACTGTGCTTCCTACACAAACGGGGCATATCTAGTTCAACTCAGTATTGGAAACTGAGTAAAACAGGAGCTTCTCTTCAGTCCAATACACTGTACTTGCTGGGAACAGACGCGAATGCTATTTGCACTGTATATGGCCAGAAAAGCACAAGTGTGCTGTTCTTAGCCTGAATGAACACTTGCTGCTAGAACTTGAATCTCAACGTGATTCAACTCCGTTTAGGAAGTTTAATTGAACCCTAGTGTGCCATGCAAGAAAAACACTCTGTTTTAGAGAAAACAGCATTCTTTCACTCTGTGTTTCCTATAGGGCTCGTATAGTGAGCTAGCTCAGAACAAAAGAACTGTGCTTCCTACACAAACGGGGCATATCTAGTTCAACTCAGTATTGGAAACTGAGTAAAACAGGAGCTTCTCTTCAGTCCAATACACTGTACTGGCTGGGAACAGACGCGAATGCTATTTGCACTGTATATGGCCAGAAAAGCACAAGTGTGCTGTTCTTAGCCTGAATGAACACTTGCTGCTAGAACTTGAATCTCAACGTGATTCAACTCCGTTTAGGAAGTTTAATTGAACCCTAGTGTGCCATGCAAGAAAAACACTCTGTTTTAGAGAAAACAGCATTCTTTCACTCTACTGTGTTTCCTAAAGGGAACGTACAGTGAGCTAGCTCAGAACAAAAGAACTGTGCTTCCTACACAAACGGGGCATATCTAGTTCAACTCAGTATTGGAAACTGAGTAAAACAGGAGCTTCTCTTCAGTCCAATACACTGTACTGGCTGGGAACAGACGCGAATGCTATTTGCACTGTATTTGGCCAGAAAAGCACAAGTGTGCAGTTCTTAGCCTGAATGAACACTTGCTGCTAGAACTTGAATCTCAACGTGATTCAACTCCGTTTAGGAAGTTTAATTGAACCCTAGTGTGCCATGCAAGAAAAACACTCTGTTTTAGAGAAAACAGCATTCTTTCACTCTACTGTGTTTCCTAAAGGGCACGTACAGTGAGCTAGCTCAGAACAAAAGAACTGTGCTTCCTACACAAACGGGGCATATCTAGTTCAACTCAGTATTGGAAACTGAGTAAAACAGGAGCTTCTCTTCAGTCCAATACACTGTACTGGCTGGGAACAGACGCGAATGCTATTTGCACTGTATATGGCCAGAAAAGCACAAGTGTGCTGTTCTTAGCCTGAATGAACACTTGCTGCTAGAACTTGAATCTCAACGTGATTCAACTCCGTTTAGGAAGTTTAATTGAACCCTAGTGTGCCATGCAAGAAAAACACTCTGTTTTAGAGAAAACAGCATTCTTTCACTCTACTGTGTTTCCTGTAGGGCACGTACAGTGAGCTAGCTCAGAACAAAAGAACTGTGCTTCCTACACAAACGGGGCATATCTAGTTCAACTCAGTATTGGAAACTGAGTAAAACAGGAGCTTCTCTTCAGTCCAATACACTGTACTGGCTGGGAACAGACGCGAATGCTATTTGCACTGTATATGGCCAGAAAAGCACAAGTGTGCTGTTCTTAGCCTGAATGAACACTTGCTGCTAGAACTTGAATCTCAACGTGATTCAACTCCGTTTAGGAAGTTTAATTGAACCCTAGTGTGCCATGCAAGAAAAACACTCTGTTTTAGAGAAAACAGCATTCTTTCACTCTACTGTGTTTCCTGTAGGGCACGTACAGTGAGCTAGCTCAGAACAAAAGAACTGTGCTTCCTACACATACGGGGCATATCTAGTTCAACTCAGTATTGGAAACTGAGTAAAACAGGAGCTTCTCTTCAGTCCAATACACTGTACTTGCTGGGAACAGACGCGAATGCTATTTGCACTGTATATGGCCAGAAAAGCACAAGTGTGCTGTTCTTAGCCTGAATGAACACTTGCTGCTAGAACTTGAATCTCAACGTGATTCAACTCCGTTTAGGAAGTTTAATTGAACCCTAGTGTGCCATGCAAGAAAAACACTCTGTTTTAGAGAAAACAGCATTCTTTCACTCTGTGTTTCCTATAGGGCACGTATAGTGAGCTAGCTCAGAACAAAAGAACTGTGCTTCCTACACAAACGGGGCATATCTAGTTCAACTCAGTATTGGAAACTGAGTAAAACAGGAGCTTCTCTTCAGTCCAATACACTGTACTGGCTGGGAACAGACGCGAATGCTATTTGCACTGTATATGGCCAGAAAAGCACAAGTGTGCTGTTCTTAGCCTGAATGAACACTTGCTGCTAGAACTTGAATCTCAACGTGATTCAACTCCGTTTAGGAAGTTTAATTGAACCCTAGTGTGCCATGCAAGAAAAACACTCTGTTTTAGAGAAAACAGCATTCTTTCACTCTACTGTGTTTCCTATAGGGCACGTACAGTGAGCTAGCTCAGAACAAAAGAACTGTGCTTCCTACACAAACGGGGCATATCTAGTTCAACTCAGTATTGGAAACTGAGTAAAACAGGAGCTTCTCTTCAGTCCAATACACTGTACTGGCTGGGAACAGACGCGAATGCTATTTGCACTGTATATGGCCAGAAAAGCACAAGTGTGCTGTTCTTAGCCTGAATGAACACTTGCTGCTAGAACTTGAATCTCAACGTGATTCAACTCCGTTTAGGAAGTTTAATTGAACCCTAGTGTGCCATGCAAGAAAAACACTCTGTTTTAGAGAAAACAGCATTCTTTCACTCTACTGTGTTTCCTAAAGGGCACGTACAGTGAGCTAGCTCAGAACAAAAGAACTGTGCTTCCTACACAAACGGGGCATATCTAGTTCAACTCAGTATTGGAAACTGAGTAAAACAGGAGCTTCTCTTCAGTCCAATACACTGTACTGGCTGGGAACAGACGCGAATGCTATTTGCACTGTATATGGCCAGAAAAGCACAAGTGTGCTGTTCTTAGCCTGAATGAACACTTGCTGCTAGAACTTGAATCTCAACGTGATTCAACTCCGTTTAGGAAGTTTAATTGAACCCTAGTGTGCCATGCAAGAAAAACACTCTGTTTTAGAGAAAACAGCATTCTTTCACTCTACTGTGTTTCCTATAGGGCACGTACAGTGAGCTAGCTCAGAACAAAAGAACTGTGCTTCCTACACAAACGGGGCATATCTAGTTCAACTCAGTATTGGAAACTGAGTAAAACAGGAGCTTCTCTTCAGTCCAATACACTGTACTGGCTGGGAACAGACGCGAATGCTATTTGCACTGTATATGGCCAGAAAAGCACAAGTGTGCTGTTCTTAGCCTGAATGAACACTTGCTGCTAGAACTTGAATCTCAACGTGATTCAACTCCGTTTAGGAAGTTTAATTGAACCCTAGTGTGCCATGCAAGAAAAACACTCTGTTTTAGAGAAAACAGCATTCTTTCACTCTACTGTGTTTCCTAAAGGGCACGTACAGTGAGCTAGCTCAGAACAAAAGAACTGTGCTTCCTACACAAACGGGGCATATCTAGTTCAACTCAGTATTGGAAACTGAGTAAAACAGGAGCTTCTCTTCAGTCCAATACACTGTACTGGCTGGGAACAGACGCGAATGCTATTTGCACTGTATATGGCCAGAAAAGCACAAGTGTGCTGTTCTTAGCCTGAATGAACACTTGCTGCTAGAACTTGAATCTCAACGTGATTCAACTCCGTTTAGGAAGTTTAATTGAACCCTAGTGTGCCATGCAAGAAAAACACTCTGTTTTAGAGAAAACAGCATTCTTTCACTCTACTGTGTTTCCTATAGGGCACGTACAGTGAGCTAGCTCAGAACAAAAGAACTGTGCTTCCTACACAAACGGGGCATATCTAGTTCAACTCAGTATTGGAAACTGAGTAAAACAGGAGCTTCTCTTCAGTCCAATACACTGTACTGGCTGGGAACAGACGCGAATGCTATTTGCACTGTATATGGCCAGAAAAGCACAAGTGTGCTGTTCTTAGCCTGAATGAACACTTGCTGCTAGAACTTGAATCTCAACGTGATTCAACTCCGTTTAGGAAGTTTAATTGAACCCTAGTGTGCCATGCAAGAAAAACACTCTGTTTTAGAGAAAACAGCATTCTTTCACTCTACTGTGTTTCCTAAAGGGCACGTACAGTGAGCTAGCTCAGAACAAAAGAACTGTGCTTCCTACACAAACGGGGCATATCTAGTTCAACTCAGTATTGGAAACTGAGTAAAACAGGAGCTTCTCTTCAGTCCAATACACTGTACTGGCTGGGAACAGACGCGAATGCTATTTGCACTGTATATGGCCAGAAAAGCACAAGTGTGCTGTTCTTAGCCTGAATGAACACTTGCTGCTAGAACTTGAATCTCAACGTGATTCAACTCCATTTAGGAAATTTAATTGAACCCTAGTGTGCCATGCAAGAAAAACACTCTGTTTTAGAGAAAACAGCATTCTTTCACTCTCCTGTGTTTCCTATAGGGCACGTACAGTGAGCTAGCTCAGAACAAAAGAACTGTGCTTCCTACACAAACGGGGCATATCTAGTTCAACTCAGTATTGGAAACTGAGTAAAACAGGAGCTTCTCTTCAGTCCAATACACTGTACTGGCTGGGAACAGACGCGAATGCTATTTGCACTGTATATGGCCAGAAAAGCACAAGTGTGCTGATCTTAGCCTGAATGAACACTTGCTGCTAGAACTTGAATCTCAACGTGATTCAACTCCGTTTAGGAAGTTTAATTGAACCCTAGTGTGCCATGCAAGAAAAACACTCTGTTTTAGAGAAAACAGCATTCTTTCACTCTACTGTGTTTCCTAAAGGGCACGTACAGTGAGCTAGCTCAGAACAAAAGAACTGTGCTTCCTACACAAACGGGGCATATCTAGTTCAACTCAGTATTGGAAACTGAGTAAAACCGGAGCTTCTCTTCAGTCCAAAACACTGTACTGGCTGGGAACAGACGCGAATGCTATTTGCACTGTATATGGCCAGAAAAGCACAAGTGTGCTGTTCTTAGCCTGAATGAACACTTGCTGCTAGAACTTGAATCTCAACGTGATTCAACTCCGTTTAGGAAGTTTAATTGAACCCTAGTGTGCCATGCAAGAAAAACACTCTGTTTTAGAGAAAACAGCATTCTTTCACTCTACTGTGTTTCCTATAGGGCACGTACAGTGAGCTAGCTCAGAACAAAAGAACTGTGCTTCCTACACAAACGGGGCATATCTAGTTCAACTCAGTATTGGAAACTGAGTAAAACAGGAGCTTCTCTTCAGTCCAATACACTGTACTGGCTGGGAACAGACGCGAATGCTATTTGCACTGTATATGGCCAGAAAAGCACAAGTGTGCTGTTCTTAGCCTGAATGAACACTTGCTGCTAGAACTTGAATCTCAACGTGATTCAACTCCGTTTAGGAAGTTTAATTGAACCCTAGTGTGCCATGCAAGAAAAACACTCTGTTTTAGAGAAAACAGCATTCTTTCACTCTACTGTGTTTCCTATAGGGCACGTACAGTGAGCTAGCTCAGAACAAAAGAACTGTGCTTCCTACACATACGGGGCATATCTAGTTCAACTCAGTATTGGAAACTGAGTAAAACAGGAGCTTCTCTTCAGTCCAATACACTGTACTGGCTGGGAACAGACGCGAATGCTATTTGCACTGTATATGGCCAGAAAAGCACAAGTGTGCTGATCTTAGCCTGAATGAACACTTGCTGCTAGAACTTGAATCTCAACGTGATTCAACTCCGTTTAGGAAGTTTAATTGAACCCTAGTGTGCCATGCAAGAAAAACACTCTGTTTTAGAGAAAACAGCATTCTTTCACTCTACTGTGTTTCCTATAGGGCACGTACAGTGAGCTAGCTCAGAACAAAAGAACTGTGCTTCCTACACAAACGGGGCATATCTAGTTCAACTCAGTATTGGAAACTGAGTAAAACAGGAGCTTCTCTTCAGTCCAATACACTGTACTGGCTGGGAACAGACGCGAATGCTATTTGCACTGTATATGGCCAGAAAAGCACAAGTGTGCTGTTCTTAGCCTGAATGAACACTTGCTGCTAGAACTTGAATCTCAACGTGATTCAACTCCGTTTAGGAAGTTTAATTGAACCCTAGTGTGCCATGCAAGAAAAACACTCTGTTTTAGAGAAAACAGCATTCTTTCACTCTACTGTGTTTCCTAAAGGGCACGTACAGTGAGCTAGCTCAGAACAAAAGAACTGTGCTTCCTACACAAACGGGGCATATCTAGTTCAACTCAGTATTGGAAACTGAGTAAAACAGGAGCTTCTCTTCAGTCCAATACACTGTACTGGCTGGGAACAGACGCGAATGCTATTTGCACTGTATATGGCCAGAAAAGCACAAGTGTGCTGTTCTTAGCCTGAATGAACACTTGCTGCTAGAACTTGAATCTCAACGTGATTCAACTCCGTTTAGGAAGTTTAATTGAACCCTAGTGTGCCATGCAAGAAAAACACTCTGTTTTAGAGAAAACAGCATTCTTTCACTCTACTGTGTTTCCTAAAGGGCACGTACAGTGAGCTAGCTCAGAACAAAAGAACTGTGCTTCCTACACAAACGGGGCATATCTAGTTCAACTCAGTATTGGAAACTGAGTAAAACAGGAGCTTCTCTTCAGTCCAATACACTGTACTGGCTGGGAACAGACGCGAATGCTATTTGCACTGTATATGGCCAGAAAAGCACAAGTGTGCTGTTCTTAGCCTGAATGAACACTTGCTGCTAGAACTTGAATCTCAACGTGATTCAACTCCGTTTAGGAAGTTTAATTGAACCCTAGTGTGCCATGCAAGAAAAACACTCTGTTTTAGAGAAAACAGCATTCTTTCACTCTACTGTGTTTCCTAAAGGGCACGTACAGTGAGCTAGCTCAGAACAAAAGAACTGTGCTTCCTACACAAACGGGGCATATCTAGTTCAACTCAGTATTGGAAACTGAGTAAAACAGGAGCTTCTCTTCAGTCCAATACACTGTACTGGCTGGGAACAGACGCGAATGCTATTTGCACTGTATATGGCCAGAAAAGCACAAGTGTGCTGTTCTTAGCCTGAATGAACACTTGCTGCTAGAACTTGAATCTCAACGTGATTCAACTCCATTTAGGAAATTTAATTGAACCCTAGTGTGCCATGCAAGAAAAACACTCTGTTTTAGAGAAAACAGCATTCTTTCACTCTACTGTGTTTCCTATAGGGCACGTACAGTGAGCTAGCTCAGAACAAAAGAACTGTGCTTCCTACACAAACGGGGCATATCTAGTTCAACTCAGTATTGGAAACTGAGTAAAACAGGAGCTTCTCTTCAGTCCAATACACTGTACTGGCTGGGAACAGACGCGAATGCTATTTGCACTGTATATGGCCAGAAAAGCACAAGTGTGCTGATCTTAGCCTGAATGAACACTTGCTGCTAGAACTTGAATCTCAACGTGATTCAACTCCGTTTAGGAAGTTTAATTGAACCCTAGTGTGCCATGCAAGAAAAACACTCTGTTTTAGAGAAAACAGCATTCTTTCACTCTACTGTGTTTCCTAAAGGGCACGTACAGTGAGCTAGCTCAGAACAAAAGAACTGTGCTTCCTACACAAACGGGGCATATCTAGTTCAACTCAGTATTGGAAACTGAGTAAAACAGGAGCTTCTCTTCAGTCCAAAACACTGTACTGGCTGGGAACAGACGCGAATGCTATTTGCACTGTATATGGCCAGAAAAGCACAAGTGTGCTGTTCTTAGCCTGAATGAACACTTGCTGCTAGAACTTGAATCTCAACGTGATTCAACTCCGTTTAGGAAGTTTAATTGAACCCTAGTGTGCCATGCAAGAAAAACACTCTGTTTTAGAGAAAACAGCATTCTTTCACTCTACTGTGTTTCCTATAGGGCACGTACAGTGAGCTAGCTCAGAACAAAAGAACTGTGCTTCCTACACAAACGGGGCATATCTAGTTCAACTCAGTATTGGAAACTGAGTAAAACAGGAGCTTCTCTTCAGTCCAATACACTGTACTGGCTGGGAACAGACGCGAATGCTATTTGCACTGTATATGGCCAGAAAAGCACAAGTGTGCTGTTCTTAGCCTGAATGAACACTTGCTGCTAGAACTTGAATCTCAACGTGATTCAACTCCGTTTAGGAAGTTTAATTGAACCCTAGTGTGCCATGCAAGAAAAACACTCTGTTTTAGAGAAAACAGCATTCTTTCACTCTACTGTGTTTCCTGTAGGGCACGTACAGTGAGCTAGCTCAGAACAAAAGAACTGTGCTTCCTACACAAACGGGGCATATCTAGTTCAACTCAGTATTGGAAACTGAGTAAAACAGGAGCTTCTCTTCAGTCCAATACACTGTACTTGCTGGGAACAGACGCGAATGCTATTTGCACTGTATATGGCCAGAAAAGCACAAGTGTGCTGTTCTTAGCCTGAATGAACACTTGCTGCTAGAACTTGAATCTCAACGTGATTCAACTCCGTTTAGGAAGTTTAATTGAACCCTAGTGTGCCATGCAAGAAAAACACTCTGTTTTAGAGAAAACAGCATTCTTTCACTCTGTGTTTCCTATAGGGCACGTATAGTGAGCTAGCTCAGAACAAAAGAACTGTGCTTCCTACACAAACGGGGCATATCTAGTTCAACTCAGTATTGGAAACTGAGTAAAACAGGAGCTTCTCTTCAGTCCAATACACTGTACTGGCTGGGAACAGACGCGAATGCTATTTGCACTGTATATGGCCAGAAAAGCACAAGTGTGCTGTTCTTAGCCTGAATGAACACTTGCTGCTAGAACTTGAATCTCAACGTGATTCAACTCCGTTTAGGAAGTTTAATTGAACCCTAGTGTGCCATGCAAGAAAAACACTCTGTTTTAGAGAAAACAGCATTCTTTCACTCTACTGTGTTTCCTAAAGGGCACGTACAGTGAGCTAGCTCAGAACAAAAGAACTGTGCTTCCTACACAAACGGGGCATATCTAGTTCAACTCAGTATTGGAAACTGAGTAAAACAGGAGCTTCTCTTCAGTCCAATACACTGTACTGGCTGGGAACAGACGCGAATGCTATTTGCACTGTATATGGCCAGAAAAGCACAAGTGTGCTGTTCTTAGCCTGAATGAACACTTGCTGCTAGAACTTGAATCTCAACGTGATTCAACTCCGTTTAGGAAGTTTAATTGAACCCTAGTGTGCCATGCAAGAAAAACACTCTGTTTTAGAGAAAACAGCATTCTTTCACTCTACTGTGTTTCCTAAAGGGCACGTACAGTGAGCTAGCTCAGAACAAAAGAACTGTGCTTCCTACACAAACGGGGCATATCTAGTTCAACTCAGTATTGGAAACAGGAGCTTCTCTTCAGTCCAATACACTGTACTGGCTGGGAACAGACGCGAATGCTATTTGCACTGTATATGGCCAGAAAAGCACAAGTGTGCTGTTCTTAGCCTGAATGAACACTTGCTGCTAGAACTTGAATCTCAACGTGATTCAACTCCATTTAGGAAATTTAATTGAACCCTAGTGTGCCATGCAAGAAAAACACTCTGTTTTAGAGAAAACAGCATTCTTTCACTCTACTGTGTTTCCTATAGGGCACGTACAGTGAGCTAGCTCAGAACAAAAGAACTGTGCTTCCTACACAAACGGGGCATATCTAGTTCAACTCAGTATTGGAAACTGAGTAAAACAGGAGCTTCTCTTCAGTCCAATACACTGTACTGGCTGGGAACAGACGCGAATGCTATTTGCACTGTATATGGCCAGAAAAGCACAAGTGTGCTGATCTTAGCCTGAATGAACACTTGCTGCTAGAACTTGAATCTCAACGTGATTCAACTCCGTTTAGGAAGTTTAATTGAACCCTAGTGTGCCATGCAAGAAAAACACTCTGTTTTAGAGAAAACAGCATTCTTTCACTCTACTGTGTTTCCTAAAGGGCACGTACAGTGAGCTAGCTCAGAACAAAAGAACTGTGCTTCCTACACAAACGGGGCATATCTAGTTCAACTCAGTATTGGAAACTGAGTAAAACAGGAGCTTCTCTTCAGTCCAATACACTGTACTGGCTGGGAACAGACGCGAATGCTATTTGCACTGTATATGGCCAGAAAAGCACAAGTGTGCTGTTCTTAGCCTGAATGAACACTTGCTGCTAGAACTTGAATCTCAACGTGATTCAACTCCGTTTAGGAAGTTTAATTGAACCCTAGTGTGCCATGCAAGAAAAACACTCTGTTTTAGAGAAAACAGCATTCTTTCACTCTACTGTGTTTCCTATAGGGCACGTACAGTGAGCTAGCTCAGAACAAAAGAACTGTGCTTCCTACACATACGGGGCATATCTAGTTCAACTCAGTATTGGAAACTGAGTAAAACAGGAGCTTCTCTTCAGTCCAATACACTGTACTGGCTGGGAACAGACGCGAATGCTATTTGCACTGTATATGGCCAGAAAAGCACAAGTGTGCTGATCTTAGCCTGAATGAACACTTGCTGCTAGAACTTGAATCTCAACGTGATTCAACTCCGTTTAGGAAGTTTAATTGAACCCTAGTGTGCCATGCAAGAAAAACACTCTGTTTTAGAGAAAACAGCATTCTTTCACTGTACTGTGTTTCCTATAGGGCACGTACAGTGAGCTAGCTCAGAACAAAAGAACTGTGCTTCCTACACAAACGGGGCATATCTAGTTCAACTCAGTATTGGAAACTGAGTAAAACAGGAGCTTCTCTTCAGTCCAATACACTGTACTGGCTGGGAACAGACGCGAATGCTATTTGCACTGTATATGGCCAGAAAAGCACAAGTGTGCTGTTCTTAGCCTGAATGAACACTTGCTGCTAGAACTTGAATCTCAACGTGATTCAACTCCGTTTAGGAAGTTTAATTGAACCCTAGTGTGCCATGCAAGAAAAACACTCTGTTTTAGAGAAAACAGCATTCTTTCACTCTCCTGTGTTTCCTATAGGGCACGTACAGTGAGCTAGCTCAGAACAAAAGAACTGTGCTTCCTACACAAACGGGGCATATCTAGTTCAACTCAGTATTGGAAACTGAGTAAAACAGGAGCTTCTCTTCAGTCCAATACACTGTACTGGCTGGGAACAGACGCGAATGCTATTTGCACTGTATATGGCCAGAAAAGCACAAGTGTGCTGTTCTTAGCCTGAATGAACACTTGCTGCTAGAACTTGAATCTCAACGTGATTCAACTCCGTTTAGGAAGTTTAATTGAACCCTAGTGTGCCATGCAAGAAAAACACTCTGTTTTAGAGAAAACAGCATTCTTTCACTCTACTGTGTTTCCTAAAGGGCACGTACAGTGAGCTAGCTCAGAACAAAAGAACTGTGCTTCCTACACAAACGGGGCATATCTAGTTCAACTCAGTATTGGAAACTGAGTAAAACAGGAGCTTCTCTTCAGTCCAATACACTGTACTGGCTGGGAACAGACGCGAATGCTATTTGCACTGTATATGGCCAGAAAAGCACAAGTGTGCTGATCTTAGCCTGAATGAACACTTGCTGCTAGAACTTGAATCTCAACGTGATTCAACTCCGTTTAGGAAGTTTAATTGAACCCTAGTGTGCCATGCAAGAAAAACACTCTGTTTTAGAGAAAACAGCATTCTTTCACTCTACTGTGTTTCCTAAAGGGCACGTACAGTGAGCTAGCTCAGAACAAAAGAACTGTGCTTCCTACACAAACGGGGCATATCTAGTTCAACTCAGTATTGGAAACTGAGTAAAACAGGAGCTTCTCTTCAGTCCAATACACTGTACTGGCTGGGAACAGACGCGAATGCTATTTGCACTGTATATGGCCAGAAAAGCACAAGTGTGCTGTTCTTAGCCTGAATGAACACTTGCTGCTAGAACTTGAATCTCAACGTGATTCAACTCCGTTTAGGAAGTTTAATTGAACCCTAGTGTGCCATGCAAGAAAAACACTCTGTTTTAGAGAAAACAGCATTCTTTCACTCTACTGTGTTTCCTATAGGGCACGTACAGTGAGCTAGCTCAGAACAAAAGAACTGTGCTTCCTACACATACGGGGCATATCTAGTTCAACTCAGTATTGGAAACTGAGTAAAACAGGAGCTTCTCTTCAGTCCAATACACTGTACTGGCTGGGAACAGACGCGAATGCTATTTGCACTGTATATGGCCAGAAAAGCACAAGTGTGCTGATCTTAGCCTGAATGAACACTTGCTGCTAGAACTTGAATCTCAACGTGATTCAACTCCGTTTAGGAAGTTTAATTGAACCCTAGTGTGCCATGCAAGAAAAACACTCTGTTTTAGAGAAAACAGCATTCTTTCACTCTACTGTGTTTCCTATAGGGCACGTACAGTGAGCTAGCTCAGAACAAAAGAACTGTGCTTCCTACACAAACGGGGCATATCTAGTTCAACTCAGTATTGGAAACTGAGTAAAACAGGAGCTTCTCTTCAGTCCAATACACTGTACTGGCTGGGAACAGACGCGAATGCTATTTGCACTGTATATGGCCAGAAAAGCACAAGTGTGCTGTTCTTAGCCTGAATGAACACTTGCTGCTAGAACTTGAATCTCAACGTGATTCAACTCCGTTTAGGAAGTTTAATTGTACCCTAGTGTGCCATGCAAGAAAAACACTCTGTTTTAGAGAAAACAGCATTCTTTCACTCTACTGTGTTTCCTAAAGGGCACGTACAGTGAGCTAGCTCAGAACAAAAGAACTGTGCTTCCTACACAAACGGGGCATATCTAGTTCAACTCAGTATTAGAAACTGAGTAAAACAGGAGCTTCTCTTCAGTCCAATACACTGTACTGGCTGGGAACAGACGCGAATGCTATTTGCACTGTATATGGCCAGAAAAGCACAAGTGTGCTGTTCTTAGCCTGAATGAACACTTGCTGCTAGAACTTGAATCTCAACGTGATTCAACTCCGTTTAGGAAGTTTAATTGAACCCTAGTGTGCCATGCAAGAAAAACACTCTGTTTTAGAGAAAACAGCATTCTTTCACTCTACTGTGTTTCCTAAAGGGCACGTACAGTGAGCTAGCTCAGAACAAAAGAACTGTGCTTCCTACACAAACGGGGCATATCTAGTTCAACTCAGTATTGGAAACTGAGTAAAACAGGAGCTTCTCTTCAGTCCAATACACTGTACTGGCTGGGAACAGACGCGAATGCTATTTGCACTGTATATGGCCAGAAAAGCACAAGTGTGCTGTTCTTAGCCTGAATGAACACTTGCTGCTAGAACTTGAATCTCAACGTGATTCAACTCCGTTTAGGAAGTTTAATTGAACCCTAGTGTGCCATGCAAGAAAAACACTCTGTTTTAGAGAAAACAGCATTCTTTCACTCTACTGTGTTTCCTAAAGGGCACGTACAGTGAGCTAGCTCAGAACAAAAGAACTGTGCTTCCTACACAAACGGGGCATATCTAGTTCAACTCAGTATTGGAAACTGAGTAAAACAGGAGCTTCTCTTCAGTCCAATACACTGTACTGGCTGGGAACAGACGCGAATGCTATTTGCACTGTATATGGCCAGAAAAGCACAAGTGTGCTGTTCTTAGCCTGAATGAACACTTGCTGCTAGAACTTGAATCTCAACGTGATTCAACTCCATTTAGGAAATTTAATTGAACCCTAGTGTGCCATGCAAGAAAAACACTCTGTTTTAGAGAAAACAGCATTCTTTCACTCTACTGTGTTTCCTATAGGGCACGTACAGTGAGCTAGCTCAGAACAAAAGAACTGTGCTTCCTACACAAACGGGGCATATCTAGTTCAACTCAGTATTGGAAACTGAGTAAAACAGGAGCTTCTCTTCAGTCCAATACACTGTACTGGCTGGGAACAGACGCGAATGCTATTTGCACTGTATATGGCCAGAAAAGCACAAGTGTGCTGATCTTAGCCTGAATGAACACTTGCTGCTAGAACTTGAATCTCAACGTGATTCAACTCCGTTTAGGAAGTTTAATTGAACCCTAGTGTGCCATGCAAGAAAAACACTCTGTTTTAGAGAAAACAGCATTCTTTCACTCTACTGTGTTTCCTATAGGGCACGTACAGTGAGCTAGCTCAGAACAAAAGAACTGTGCTTCCTACACAAACGGGGCATATCTAGTTCAACTCAGTATTGGAAACTGAGTAAAACAGGAGCTTCTCTTCAGTCCAATACACTGTACTGGCTGGGAACAGACGCGAATGCTATTTGCACTGTATATGGCCAGAAAAGCACAAGTGTGCTGTTCTTAGCCTGAATGAACACTTGCTGCTAGAACTTGAATCTCAACGTGATTCAACTCCGTTTAGGAAGTTTAATTGAACCCTAGTGTGCCATGCAAGAAAAACACTCTGTTTTAGAGAAAACAGCATTCTTTCACTCTACTGTGTTTCCTATAGGGCACGTACAGTGAGCTAGCTCAGAACAAAAGAACTGTGCTTCCTACACATACGGGGCATATCTAGTTCAACTCAGTATTGGAAACTGAGTAAAACAGGAGCTTCTCTTCAGTCCAATACACTGTACTGGCTGGGAACAGACGCGAATGCTATTTGCACTGTATATGGCCAGAAAAGCACAAGTGTGCTGTTCTTAGCCTGAATGAACACTTGCTGCTAGAACTTGAATCTCAACGTGATTCAACTCCGTTTAGGAAGTTTAATTGAACCCTAGTGTGCCATGCAAGAAAAACACTCTGTTTTAGAGAAAACAGCATTCTTTCACTCTACTGTGTTTCCTAAAGGGCACGTACAGTGAGCTAGCTCAGAACAAAAGAACTGTGCTTCCTACACAAACGGGGCATATCTAGTTCAACTCAGTATTGGAAACTGAGTAAAACAGGAGCTTCTCTTCAGTCCAATACACTGTACTGGCTGGGAACAGACGCGAATGCTATTTGCACTGTATATGGCCAGAAAAGCACAAGTGTGCTGTTCTTAGCCTGAATGAACACTTGCTGCTAGAACTTGAATCTCAACGTGATTCAACTCCGTTTAGGAAGTTTAATTGAACCCTAGTGTGCCATGCAAGAAAAACACTCTGTTTTAGAGAAAACAGCATTCTTTCACTCTACTGTGTTTCCTAAAGGGCACGTACAGTGAGCTAGCTCAGAACAAAAGAACTGTGCTTCCTACACAAACGGGGCATATCTAGTTCAACTCAGTATTGGAAACTGAGTAAAACAGGAGCTTCTCTTCAGTCCAATACACTGTACTGGCTGGGAACAGACGCGAATGCTATTTGCACTGTATATGGCCAGAAAAGCACAAGTGTGCTGTTCTTAGCCTGAATGAACACTTGCTGCTAGAACTTGAATCTCAACGTGATTCAACTCCGTTTAGGAAGTTTAATTGAACCCTAGTGTGCCATGCAAGAAAAACACTCTGTTTTAGAGAAAACAGCATTCTTTCACTCTACTGTGTTTCCTAAAGGGCACGTACAGTGAGCTAGCTCAGAACAAAAGAACTGTGCTTCCTACACAAACGGGGCATATCTAGTTCAACTCAGTATTGGAAACTGAGTAAAACAGGAGCTTCTCTTCAGTCCAATACACTGTACTGGCTGGGAACAGACGCGAATGCTATTTGCACTGTATATGGCCAGAAAAGCACAAGTGTGCTGTTCTTAGCCTGAATGAACACTTGCTGCTAGAACTTGAATCTCAACGTGATTCAACTCCATTTAGGAAATTTAATTGAACCCTAGTGTGCCATGCAAGAAAAACACTCTGTTTTAGAGAAAACAGCATTCTTTCACTCTACTGTGTTTCCTATAGGGCACGTACAGTGAGCTAGATCAGAACAAAAGAACTGTGCTTCCTACACAAACGGGGCATATCTAGTTCAACTCAGTATTGGAAACTGAGTAAAACAGGAGCTTCTCTTCAGTCCAATACACTGTACTGGCTGGGAACAGACGCGAATGCTATTTGCACTGTATATGGCCAGAAAAGCAAAAGTGTGCTGATCTTAGCCTGAATGAACACTTGCTGCTAGAACTTGAATCTCAACGTGATTCAACTCCGTTTAGGAAGTTTAATTGAACCCTAGTGTGCCATGCAAGAAAAACACTCTGTTTTAGAGAAAACAGCATTCTTTCACTCTACTGTGTTTCCTAAAGGGCACGTACAGTGAGCTAGCTCAGAACAAAAGAACTGTGCTTCCTACACAAACGGGGCATATCTAGTTCAACTCAGTATTGGAAACTGAGTAAAACAGGAGCTTCTCTTCAGTCCAAAACACTGTACTGGCTGGGAACAGACGCGAATGCTATTTGCACTGTATATGGCCAGAAAAGCACAAGTGTGCTGTTCTTAGCCTGAATGAACACTTGCTGCTAGAACTTGAATCTCAACGTGATTCAACTCCGTTTAGGAAGTTTAATTGAACCCTAGTGTGCCATGCAAGAAAAACACTCTGTTTTAGAGAAAACAGCATTCTTTCACTCTACTGTGTTTCCTATAGGGCACGTACAGTGAGCTAGCTCAGAACAAAAGAACTGTGCTTCCTACACAAACGGGGCATATCTAGTTCAACTCAGTATTGGAAACTGAGTAAAACAGGAGCTTCTCTTCAGTCCAATACACTGTACTGGCTGGGAACAGACGCGAATGCTATTTGCACTGTATATGGCCAGAAAAGCACAAGTGTGCTGTTCTTAGCCTGAATGAACACTTGCTGCTAGAACTTGAATCTCAACGTGATTCAACTCCGTTTAGGAAGTTTAATTGAACCCTAGTGTGCCATGCAAGAAAAACACTCTGTTTTAGAGAAAACAGCATTCTTTCACTCTACTGTGTTTCCTATAGGGCACGTACAGTGAGCTAGCTCAGAACAAAAGAACTGTGCTTCCTACACATACGGGGCATATCTAGTTCAACTCAGTATTGGAAACTGAGTAAAACAGGAGCTTCTCTTCAGTCCAATACACTGTACTGGCTGGGAACAGACGCGAATGCTATTTGCACTGTATATGGCCAGAAAAGCACAAGTGTGCTGATCTTAGCCTGAATGAACACTTGCTGCTAGAACTTGAATCTCAACGTGATTCAACTCCGTTTAGGAAGTTTAATTGAACCCTAGTGTGCCATGCAAGAAAAACACTCTGTTTTAGAGAAAACAGCATTCTTTCACTCTACTGTGTTTCCTATAGGGCACGTACAGTGAGCTAGCTCAGAACAAAAGAACTGTGCTTCCTACACAAACGGGGCATATCTAGTTCAACTCAGTATTGGAAACTGAGTAAAACAGGAGCTTCTCTTCAGTCCAATACACTGTACTGGCTGGGAACAGACGCGAATGCTATTTGCACTGTATATGGCCAGAAAAGCACAAGTGTGCTGATCTTAGCCTGAATGAACACTTGCTGCTAGAACTTGAATCTCAACGTGATTCAACTCCGTTTAGGAAGTTTAATTGAACCCTAGTGTGCCATGCAAGAAAAACACTCTGTTTTAGAGAAAACAGCATTCTTTCACTCTACTGTGTTTCCTATAGGGCACGTACAGTGAGCTAGCTCAGAACAAAAGAACTGTGCTTCCTACACAAACGGGGCATATCTAGTTCAACTCAGTATTGGAAACTGAGTAAAACAGGAGCTTCTCTTCAGTCCAATACACTGTACTGGCTGGGAACAGACGCGAATGCTATTTGCACTGTATATGGCCAGAAAAGCACAAGTGTGCTGATCTTAGCCTGAATGAACACTTGCTGCTAGAACTTGAATCTCAACGTGATTCAACTCCGTTTAGGAAGTTTAATTGAACCCTAGTGTGCCATGCAAGAAAAACACTCTGTTTTAGAGAAAACAGCATTCTTTCACTCTCCTGTGTTTCCTATAGGGCACGTACAGTGAGCTAGCTCAGAACAAAAGAACTGTGCTTCCTACACAAACGGGGCATATCTAGTTCAACTCAGTATTGGAAACTGAGTAAAACAGGAGCTTCTCTTCAGTCCAATACACTGTACTGGCTGGGAACAGACGCGAATGCTATTTGCACTGTATATGGCCAGAAAAGCACAAGTGTGCTGTTCTTAGCCTGAATGAACACTTGCTGCTAGAACTTGAATCTCAACGTGATTCAACTCCGTTTAGGAAGTTTAATTGAACCCTAGTGTGCCATGCAAGAAAAACACTCTGTTTTAGAGAAAACAGCATTCTTTCACTCTACTGTGTTTCCTAAAGGCCACGTACAGTGAGCTAGCTCAGAACAAAAGAACTGTGCTTCCTACACAAACGGGGCATATCTAGTTCAACTCAGTATTGGAAACTGAGTAAAACAGGAGCTTCTCTTCAGTCCAATACACTGTACTGGCTGGGAACAGACGCGAATGCTATTTGCACTGTATATGGCCAGAAAAGCACAAGTGTGCTGTTCTTAGCCTGAATGAACACTTGCTGCTAGAACTTGAATCTCAACGTGATTCAACTCCGTTTAGGAAGTTTAATTGAACCCTAGTGTGCCATGCAAGAAAAACACTCTGTTTTAGAGAAAACAGCATTCTTTCACTCTACTGTGTTTCCTGTAGGGCACGTACAGTGAGCTAGCTCAGAACAAAAGAACTGTGCTTCCTACACAAACGGGGCATATCTAGTTCAACTCAGTATTGGAAACTGAGTAAAACAGGAGCTTCTCTTCAGTCCAATACACTGTACTTGCTGGGAACAGACGCGAATGCTATTTGCACTGTATATGGCCAGAAAAGCACAAGTGTGCTGTTCTTAGCCTGAATGAACACTTGCTGCTAGAACTTGAATCTCAACGTGATTCAACTCCGTTTAGGAAGTTTAATTGAACCCTAGTGTGCCATGCAAGAAAAACACTCTGTTTTAGAGAAAACAGCATTCTTTCACTCTGTGTTTCCTATAGGGCACGTATAGTGAGCTAGCTCAGAACAAAAGAACTGTGCTTCCTACACAAACGGGGCATATCTAGTTCAACTCAGTATTGGAAACTGAGTAAAACAGGAGCTTCTCTTCAGTCCAATACACTGTACTGGCTGGGAACAGACGCGAATGCTATTTGCACTGTATATGGCCAGAAAAGCACAAGTGTGCTGTTCTTAGCCTGAATGAACACTTGCTGCTAGAACTTGAATCTCAACGTGATTCAACTCCGTTTAGGAAGTTTAATTGAACCCTAGTGTGCCATGCAAGAAAAACACTCTGTTTTAGAGAAAACAGCATTCTTTCACTCTACTGTGTTTCCTAAAGGGCACGTACAGTGAGCTAGCTCAGAACAAAAGAACTGTGCTTCCTACACAAACGGGGCATATCTAGTTCAACTCAGTATTGGAAACTGAGTAAAACAGGAGCTTCTCTTCAGTCCAATACACTGTACTGGCTGGGAACAGACGCGAATGCTATTTGCACTGTATTTGGCCAGAAAAGCACAAGTGTGCAGTTCTTAGCCTGAATGAACACTTG
This sequence comes from Peromyscus maniculatus bairdii, assembly GCF_049852395.1. Taxonomy (NCBI): domain Eukaryota; kingdom Metazoa; phylum Chordata; class Mammalia; order Rodentia; family Cricetidae; genus Peromyscus; species Peromyscus maniculatus. Next base: position 40,621,900 of record NC_134865.1, on the reverse strand, counting down.
CTGCTAGAACTTGAATCTCAACGTGATTCAACTCCGTTTAGGAAGTTTGATTGAACCCTAGTGTGCCATGCAAGAAAAACACTCTGTTTTAGAGAAAACAGCATTCTTTCACTCTACTGTGTTTCCTAAAGGGCACGTACAGTGAGCTAGCTCAGAACAAAAGAACTGTGCTTCCTACACAAACGGGGCATATCTAGTTCAACTCAGTATTGGAAACTGAGTAAAACAGGAGCTTCTCTTCAGTCCAATACACTGTACTGGCTGGGAACAGACGCGAATGCTATTTGCACTGTATATGGCCAGAAAAGCACAAGTGTGCTGTTCTTAGCCTGAATGAACACTTGCTGCTAGAACTTGAATCTCAACGTGATTCAACTCCGTTTAGGAAGTTTAATTGAACCCTAGTGTGCCATGCAAGAAAAACACTCTGTTTTAGAGAAAACAGCATTCTTTCACTCTACTGTGTTTCCTGTAGGGCACGTACAGTGAGCTAGCTCAGAACAAAAGAACTGTGCTTCCTACACAAACGGGGCATATCTAGTTCAACTCAGTATTGGAAACTGAGTAAAACAGGAGCTTCTCTTCAGTCCAATACACTGTACTGGCTGGGAACAGACGCGAATGCTATTTGCACTGTATATGGCCAGAAAAGCACAAGTGTGCTGTTCTTAGCCTGAATGAACACTTGCTGCTAGAACTTGAATCTCAACGTGATTCAACTCCGTTTAGGAAGTTTAATTGAACCCTAGTGTGCCATGCAAGAAAAACACTCTGTTTTAGAGAAAACAGCATTCTTTCACTCTACTGTGTTTCCTGTAGGGCACGTACAGTGAGCTAGCTCAGAACAAAAGAACTGTGCTTCCTACACAAACGGGGCATATCTAGTTCAACTCAGTATTGGAAACTGAGTAAAACAGGAGCTTCTCTTCAGTCCAATACACTGTACTTGCTGGGAACAGACGCGAATGCTATTTGCACTGTATATGGCCAGAAAAGCACAAGTGTGCTGTTCTTAGCCTGAATGAACACTTGCTGCTAGAACTTGAATCTCAAAGTGATTCAACTCCGTTTAGGAAGTTTAATTGAACCCTAGTGTGCCATGCAAGAAAAACACTCTGTTTTAGAGAAAACAGCATTCTTTCACTCTGTGTTTCCTATAGGGCACGTATAGTGAGCTAGCTCAGAACAAAAGAACTGTGCTTCCTACACAAACGGGGCATATCTAGTTCAACTCAGTATTGGAAACTGAGTAAAACAGGAGCTTCTCTTCAGTCCAATACACTGTACTGGCTGGGAACAGACGCGAATGCTATTTGCACTGTATATGGCCAGAAAAGCACAAGTGTGCTGTTCTTAGCCTGAATGAACACTTGCTGCTAGAACTTGAATCTCAACGTGATTCAACTCCGTTTAGGAAGTTTAATTGAACCCTAGTGTGCCATGCAAGAAAAACACTCTGTTTTAGAGAAAACAGCATTCTTTCACTCTACTGTGTTTCCTAAAGGGCACGTACAGTGAGCTAGCTCAGAACAAAAGAACTGTGCTTCCTACACAAACGGGGCATATCTAGTTCAACTCAGTATTGGAAACTGAGTAAAACAGGAGCTTCTCTTCAGTCCAATACACTGTACTGGCTGGGAACAGACGCGAATGCTATTTGCACTGTATATGGCCAGAAAAGCACAAGTGTGCTGTTCTTAGCCTGAATGAACACTTGCTGCTAGAACTTGAATCTCAACGTGATTCAACTCCGTTTAGGAAGTTTAATTGAACCCTAGTGTGCCATGCAAGAAAAACACTCTGTTTTAGAGAAAACAGCATTCTTTCACTCTACTGTGTTTCCTAAAGGGCACGTACAGTGAGCTAGCTCAGAACAAAAGAACTGTGCTTCCTACACAAACGGGGCATATCTAGTTCAACTCAGTATTGGAAACTGAGTAAAACAGGAGCTTCTCTTCAGTCCAATACACTGTACTGGCTGGGAACAGACGCGAATGCTATTTGCACTGTATATGGCCAGAAAAGCACAAGTGTGCTGTTCTTAGCCTGAATGAACACTTGCTGCTAGAACTTGAATCTCAACGTGATTCAACTCCGTTTAGGAAGTTTAATTGAACCCTAGTGTGCCATGCAAGAAAAACACTCTGTTTTAGAGAAAACAGCATTCTTTCACTCTACTGTGTTTCCTAAAGGGCACGTACAGTGAGCTAGCTCAGAACAAAAGAACTGTGCTTCCTACACAAACGGGGCATATCTAGTTCAACTCAGTATTGGAAACTGAGTAAAACAGGAGCTTCTCTTCAGTCCAATACACTGTACTGGCTGGGAACAGACGCGAATGCTATTTGCACTGTATATGGCCAGAAAAGCACAAGTGTGCTGTTCTTAGCCTGAATGAACACTTGCTGCTAGAACTTGAATCTCAACGTGATTCAACTCCGTTTAGGAAATTTAATTGAACCCTAGTGTGCCATGCAAGAAAAACACTCTGTTTTAGAGAAAACAGCATTCTTTCACTCTACTGTGTTTCCTAAAGGGCACGTACAGTGAGCTAGCTCAGAACAAAAGAACTGTGCTTCCTACACAAACGGGGCATATCTAGTTCAACTCAGTATTGGAAACTGAGTAAAACAGGAGCTTCTCTTCAGTCCAATACACTGTACTGGCTGGGAACAGACGCGAATGCTATTTGCACTGTATATGGCCAGAAAAGCACAAGTGTGCTGTTCTTAGCCTGAATGAACACTTGCTGCTAGAACTTGAATCTCAACGTGATTCAACTCCGTTTAGGAAGTTTATTTGAACCCTAGTGTGCCATGCAAGAAAAACACTCTGTTTTAGAGAAAACAGCATTCTTTCACTCTACTGTGTTTCCTAAAGGGCACGTACAGTGAGCTAGCTCAGAACAAAAGAACTGTGCTTCCTACACAAACGGGGCATATCTAGTTCAACTCAGTATTGGAAACTGAGTAAAACAGGAGCTTCTCTTCAGTCCAATACACTGTACTGGCTGGGAACAGACGCGAATGCTATTTGCACTGTATATGGCCAGAAAAGCACAAGTGTGCTGTTCTTAGCCTGAATGAACACTTGCTGCTAGAACTTGAATCTCAACGTGATTCAACTCCGTTTAGGAAATTTAATTGAACCCTAGTGTGCCATGCAAGAAAAACACTCTGTTTTAGAGAAAACAGCATTCTTTCACTCTACTGTGTTTCCTAAAGGGCACGTACAGTGAGCTAGCTCAGAACAAAAGAACTGTGCTTCCTACACAAACGGGGCATATCTAGTTCAACTCAGTATTGGAAACTGAGTAAAACAGGAGCTTCTCTTCAGTCCAATACACTGTACTTGCTGGGAACAGACGCGAATGCTATTTGCACTGTATATGGCCAGAAAAGCACAAGTGTGCTGTTCTTAGCCTGAATGAACACTTGCTGCTAGAACTTGAATCTCAACGTGATTCAACTCCGTTTAGGAAGTTTAATTGAACCCTAGTGTGCCATGCAAGAAAAACACTCTGTTTTAGAGAAAACAGCATTCTTTCACTCTCCTGTGTTTCCTATAGGGCACGTACAGTGAGCTAGCTCAGAACAAAAGAACTGTGCTTCCTACACAAACGGGGCATATCTAGTTCAACTCAGTATTGGAAACTGAGTAAAACAGGAGCTTCTCTTCAGTCCAATACACTGTACTGGCTGGGAACAGACGCGAATGCTATTTGCACTGTATATGGCCAGAAAAGCACAAGTGTGCTGTTCTTAGCCTGAATGAACACTTGCTGCTAGAACTTGAATCTCAACGTGATTCAACTCCGTTTAGGAAGTTTAATTGAACCCTAGTGTGCCATGCAAGAAAAACACTCTGTTTTAGAGAAAACAGCATTCTTTCACTCTACTGTGTTTCCTGTAGGGCACGTACAGTGAGCTAGCTCAGAACAAAAGAACTGTGCTTCCTACACAAACGGGGCATATCTAGTTCAACTCAGTATTGGAAACTGAGTAAAACAGGAGCTTCTCTTCAGTCCAATACACTGTACTGGCTGGGAACAGACGCGAATGCTATTTGCACTGTATATGGCCAGAAAAGCACAAGTGTGCTGATCTTAGCCTGAATGAACACTTGCTGCTAGAACTTGAATCTCAACGTGATTCAACTCCGTTTAGGAAGTTTAATTGAACCCTAGTGTGCCATGCAAGAAAAACACTCTGTTTTAGAGAAAACAGCATTCTTTCACTCTACTGTGTTTCCTATAGGGCACGTACAGTGAGCTAGCTCAGAACAAAAGAACTGTGCTTCCTACACAAACGGGGCATATCTAGTTCAACTCAGTATTGGAAACTGAGTAAAACAGGAGCTTCTCTTCAGTCCAATACACTGTACTGGCTGGGAACAGACGCGAATGCTATTTGCACTGTATATGGCCAGAAAAGCACAAGTGTGCTGATCTTAGCCTGAATGAACACTTGCTGCTAGAACTTGAATCTCAACGTGATTCAACTCCGTTTAGGAAGTTTAATTGAACCCTAGTGTGCCATGCAAGAAAAACACTCTGTTTTAGAGAAAACAGCATTCTTTCACTCTGTGTTTCCTATAGGGCACGTATAGTGAGCTAGCTCAGAACAAAAGAACTGTGCTTCCTACACAAACGGGGCATATCTAGTTCAACTCAGTATTGGAAACTGAGTAAAACAGGAGCTTCTCTTCAGTCCAATACACTGTACTGGCTGGGAACAGACGCGAATGCTATTTGCACTGTATATGGCCAGAAAAGCACAAGTGTGCTGTTCTTAGCCTGAATGAACACTTGCTGCTAGAACTTGAATCTCAACGTGATTCAACTCCGTTTAGGAAGTTTAATTGAACCCTAGTGTGCCATGCAAGAAAAACACTCTGTTTTAGAGAAAACAGCATTCTTTCACTCTACTGTGTTTCCTAAAGGGCACGTACAGTGAGCTAGCTCAGAACAAAAGAACTGTGCTTCCTACACAAACGGGGCATATCTAGTTCAACTCAGTATTGGAAACTGAGTAAAACAGGAGCTTCTCTTCAGTCCAATACACTGTACTGGCTGGGAACAGACGCGAATGCTATTTGCACTGTATATGGCCAGAAAAGCACAAGTGTGCTGTTCTTAGCCTGAATGAACACTTGCTGCTAGAACTTGAATCTCAACGTGATTCAACTCCGTTTAGGAAGTTTAATTGAACCCTAGTGTGCCATGCAAGAAAAACACTCTGTTTTAGAGAAAACAGCATTCTTTCACTCTACTGTGTTTCCTGTAGGGCACGTACAGTGAGCTAGCTCAGAACAAAAGAACTGTGCTTCCTACACAAACGGGGCATATCTAGTTCAACTCAGTATTGGAAACTGAGTAAAACAGGAGCTTCTCTTCAGTCAAATACACTGTACTTGCTGGGAACAGACGCGAATGCTATTTGCACTGTATATGGCCAGAAAAGCACAAGTGTGCTGTTCTTAGCCTGAATGAACACTTGCTGCTAGAACTTGAATCTCAACGTGATTCAACTCCGTTTAGGAAGTTTAATTGAACCCTAGTGTGCCATGCAAGAAAAACACTCTGTTTTAGAGAAAACAGCATTCTTTCACTCTGTGTTTCCTATAGGGCACGTATAGTGAGCTAGCTCAGAACAAAAGAACTGTGCTTCCTACACAAACGGGGCATATCTAGTTCAACTCAGTATTGGAAACTGAGTAAAACAGGAGCTTCTCTTCAGTCCAATACACTGTACTGGCTGGGAACAGACGCGAATGCTATTTGCACTGTATATGGCCAGAAAAGCACAAGTGTGCTGTTCTTAGCCTGAATGAACACTTGCTGCTAGAACTTGAATCTCAACGTGATTCAACTCCGTTTAGGAAGTTTAATTGAACCCTAGTGTGCCATGCAAGAAAAACACTCTGTTTTAGAGAAAACAGCATTCTTTCACTCTACTGTGTTTCCTAAAGGGCACGTACAGTGAGCTAGCTCAGAACAAAAGAACTGTGCTTCCTACACAAACGGGGCATATCTAGTTCAACTCAGTATTGGAAACTGAGTAAAACAGGAGCTTCTCTTCAGTCCAATACACTGTACTGGCTGGGAACAGACGCGAATGCTATTTGCACTGTATATGGCCAGAAAAGCACAAGTGTGCTGTTCTTAGCCTGAATGAACACTTGCTGCTAGAACTTGAATCTCAACGTGATTCAACTCCGTTTAGGAAGTTTAATTGAACCCTAGTGTGCCATGCAAGAAAAACACTCTGTTTTAGAGAAAACAGCATTCTTTCACTCTACTGTGTTTCCTATAGGGCACGTACAGTGAGCTAGCTCAGAACAAAAGAACTGTGCTTCCTACACAAACGGGGCATATCTAGTTCAACTCAGTATTGGAAACTGAGTAAAACAGGAGCTTCTCTTCAGTCCAATACACTGTACTGGCTGGGAACAGACGCGAATGCTATTTGCACTGTATATGGCCAGAAAAGCACAAGTGTGCTGATCTTAGCCTGAATGAACACTTGCTGCTAGAACTTGAATCTCAACGTGATTCAACTCCGTTTAGGAAGTTTAATTGAACCCTAGTGTGCCATGCAAGAAAAACACTCTGTTTTAGAGAAAACAGCATTCTTTCACTCTGTGTTTCCTATAGGGCACGTATAGTGAGCTAGCTCAGAACAAAAGAACTGTGCTTCCTACACAAACGGGGCATATCTAGTTCAACTCAGTATTGGAAACTGAGTAAAACAGGAGCTTCTCTTCAGTCCAATACACTGTACTGGCTGGGAACAGACGCGAATGCTATTTGCACTGTATATGGCCAGAAAAGCACAAGTGTGCTGTTCTTAGCCTGAATGAACACTTGCTGCTAGAACTTGAATCTCAACGTGATTCAACTCCGTTTAGGAAGTTAAATTGAACCCTAGTGTGCCATGCAAGAAAAACACTCTGTTTTAGAGAAAACAGCATTCTTTCACTCTCCTGTGTTTCCTATAGGGCACGTACAGTGAGCTAGCTCAGAACAAAAGAACTGTGCTTCCTACACAAACGGGGCATATCTAGTTCAACTCAGTATTGGAAACTGAGTAAAACAGGAGCTTCTCTTCAGTCCAATACACTGTACTGGCTGGGAACAGACGCGAATGCTATTTGCACTGTATATGGCCAGAAAAGCACAAGTGTGCTGTTCTTAGCCTGAATGAACACTTGCTGCTAGAACTTGAATCTCAACGTGATTCAACTCCGTTTAGGAAGTTTAATTGAACCCTAGTGTGCCATGCAAGAAAAACACTCTGTTTTAGAGAAAACAGCATTCTTTCACTCTACTGTGTTTCCTAAAGGGCACGTACAGTGAGCTAGCTCAGAACAAAAGAACTGTGCTTCCTACACAAACGGGGCATATCTAGTTCAACTCAGTATTGGAAACTGAGTAAAACAGGAGCTTCTCTTCAGTCCAATACACTGTACTGGCTGGGAACAGACGCGAATGCTATTTGCACTGTATATGGCCAGAAAAGCACAAGTGTGCTGTTCTTAGCCTGAATGAACACTTGCTGCTAGAACTTGAATCTCAACGTGATTCAACTCCGTTTAGGAAGTTTAATTGAACCCTAGTGTGCCATGCAAGAAAAACACTCTGTTTTAGAGAAAACAGCATTCTTTCACTCTACTGTGTTTCCTGTAGGGCACGTACAGTGAGCTAGCTCAGAACAAAAGAACTGTGCTTCCTACAAACGGGGCATATCTAGTTCAACTCAGTATTGGAAACTGAGTAAAACAGGAGCTTCTCTTCAGTCCAATACACTGTACTTGCTGGGAACAGACGCGAATGCTATTTGCACTGTATATGGCCAGAAAAGCACAAGTGTGCTGTTCTTAGCCTGAATGAACACTTGCTGCTAGAACTTGAATCTCAACGTGATTCAACTCCGTTTAGGAAGTTTAATTGAACCCTAGTGTGCCATGCAAGAAAAACACTCTGTTTTAGAGAAAACAGCATTCTTTCACTCTGTGTTTCCTATAGGGCACATATAGTGAGCTAGCTCAGAACAAAAGAACTGTGCTTCCTACACAAACGGGGCATATCTAGTTCAACTCAGTATTGGAAACTGAGTAAAACAGGAGCTTCTCTTCAGTCCAATACACTGTACTGGCTGGGAACAGACGCGAATGCTATTTGCACTGTATATGGCCAGAAAAGCACAAGTGTGCTGTTCTTAGCCTGAATGAACACTTGCTGCTAGAACTTGAATCTCAACGTGATTCAACTCCGTTTAGGAAGTTTAATTGAACCCTAGTGTGCCATGCAAGAAAAACACTCTGTTTTAGAGAAAACAGCATTCTTTCACTCTACTGTGTTTCCTAAAGGGCACGTACAGTGAGCTAGCTCAGAACAAAAGAACTGTGCTTCCTACACAAACGGGGCATATCTAGTTCAACTCAGTATTGGAAACTGAGTAAAACAGGAGCTTCTCTTCAGTCCAATACACTGTACTGGCTGGGAACAGACGCGAATGCTATTTGCACTGTATATGGCCAGAAAAGCACAAGTGTGCTGTTCTTAGCCTGAATGAACACTTGCTGCTAGAACTTGAATCTCAACGTGATTCAACTCCGTTTAGGAAGTTTAATTGAACCCTAGTGTGCCATGCAAGAAAAACACTCTGTTTTAGAGAAAACAGCATTCTTTCACTCTACTGTGTTTCCTAAAGGGCACGTACAGTGAGCTAGCTCAGAACAAAAGAACTGTGCTTCCTACACAAACGGGGCATATCTAGTTCAACTCAGTATTGGAAACTGAGTAAAACAGGAGCTTCTCTTCAGTCCAATACACTGTACTGGCTGGGAACAGACGCGAATGCTATTTGCACTGTATATGGCCAGAAAAGCACAAGTGTGCTGTTCTTAGCCTGAATGAACACTTGCTGCTAGAACTTGAATCTCAACGTGATTCAACTCCGTTTAGGAAGTTTAATTGAACCCTAGTGTGCCATGCAAGAAAAACACTCTGTTTTAGAGAAAACAGCATTCTTTCACTCTACTGTGTTTCCTAAAGGGCACGTACAGTGAGCTAGCTCAGAACAAAAGAACTGTGCTTCCTACACAAACGGGGCATATCTAGTTCAACTCAGTATTGGAAACTGAGTAAAACAGGAGCTTCTCTTCAGTCCAATACACTGTACTTGCTGGGAACAGACGCGAATGCTATTTGCACTGTATATGGCCAGAAAAGCACAAGTGTGCTGTTCTTAGCCTGAATGAACACTTGCTGCTAGAACTTGAATCTCAACGTGATTCAACTCCGTTTAGGAAGTTTAATTGAACCCTAGTGTGCCATGCAAGAAAAACACTCTGTTTTAGAGAAAACAGCATTCTTTCACTCTACTGTGTTTCCTAAAGGGCACGTACAGTGAGCTAGCTCAGAACAAAAGAACTGTGCTTCCTACACAAACGGGGCATATCTAGTTCAACTCAGTATTGGAAACTGAGTAAAACAGGAGCTTCTCTTCAGTCCAATACACTGTACTTGCTGGGAACAGACGCGAATGCTATTTGCACTGTATATGGCCAGAAAAGCACAAGTGTGCTGTTCTTAGCCTGAATGAACACTTGCTGCTAGAACTTGAATCTCAACGTGATTCAACTCCGTTTAGGAAGTTTAATTGAACCCTAGTGTGCCATGCAAGAAAAACACTCTGTTTTAGAGAAAACAGCATTCTTTCACTCTCCTGTGTTTCCTATAGGGCACGTACAGTGAGCTAGCTCAGAACAAAAGAACTGTGCTTCCTACACAAACGGGGCATATCTAGTTCAACTCAGTATTGGAAACTGAGTAAAACAGGAGCTTCTCTTCAGTCCAATACACTGTACTGGCTGGGAACAGACGCGAATGCTATTTGCACTGTATATGGCCAGAAAAGCACAAGTGTGCTGTTCTTAGCCTGAAAGAACACTTGCTGCTAGAACTTGAATCTCAACGTGATTCAACTCCGTTTAGGAAGTTTAATTGAACCCTAGTGTGCCATGCAAGAAAAACACTCTGTTTTAGAGAAAACAGCATTCTTTCACTCTACTGTGTTTCCTATAGGGCACGTACAGTGAGCTAGCTCAGAACAAAAGAACTGTGCTTCCTACACAAACGGGGCATATCTAGTTCAACTCAGTATTGGAAACTGAGTAAAACAGGAGCTTCTCTTCAGTCCAATACACTGTACTGGCTGGGAACAGACGCGAATGCTATTTGCACTGTATATGGCCAGAAAAGCACAAGTGTGCTGTTCTTAGCGTGAATGAACACTTGCTGCTAGAACTTGAATCTCAACGTGATTCAACTCCGTTTAGGAAGTTTAATTGAACCCTAGTGTGCCATGCAAGAAAAACACTCTGTTTTAGAGAAAACAGCATTCTTTCACTCTCCTGTGTTTCCTATAGGGCACGTACAGTGAGCTAGCTCAGAACAAAAGAACTGTGCTTCCTACACAAACGGGGCATATCTAGTTCAACTCAGTATTGGAAACTGAGTAAAACAGGAGCTTCTCTTCAGTCCAATACACTGTACTGGCTGGGAACAGACGCGAATGCTATTTGCACTGTATATGGCCAGAAAAGCACAAGTGTGCTGTTCTTAGCCTGAATGAACACTTGCTGCTAGAACTTGAATCTCAACGTGATTCAACTCCGTTTAGGAAGTTTAATTGAACCCTAGTGTGCCATGCAAGAAAAACACTCTGTTTTAGAGAAAACAGCATTCTTTCACTCTACTGTGTTTCCTAAAGGGCACGTACAGTGAGCTAGCTCAGAACAAAAGAACTGTGCTTCCTACACAAACGGGGCATATCTAGTTCAACTCAGTATTGGAAACTGAGTAAAACAGGAGCTTCTCTTCAGTCCAATACACTGTACTGGCTGGGAACAGACGCGAATGCTATTTGCACTGTATATGGCCAGAAAAGCACAAGTGTGCTGTTCTTAGCCTGAATGAACACTTGCTGCTAGAACTTGAATCTCAACGTGATTCAACTCCGTTTAGGAAGTTTAATTGAACCCTAGTGTGCCATGCAAGAAAAACACTCTGTTTTAGAGAAAACAGCATTCTTTCACTCTACTGTGTTTCCTAAAGGGCACGTACAGTGAGCTAGCTCAGAACAAAAGAACTGTGCTTCCTACACAAACGGGGCATATCTAGTTCAACTCAGTATTGGAAACTGAGTAAAACAGGAGCTTCTCTTCAGTCCAATACACTGTACTGGCTGGGAACAGACGCGAATGCTATTTGCACTGTATATGGCCAGAAAAGCACAAGTGTGCTGTTCTTAGCCTGAATGAACACTTGCTGCTAGAACTTGAATCTCAACGTGATTCAACTCCGTTTAGGAAGTTTAATTGAACCCTAGTGTGCCATGCAAGAAAAACACTCTGTTTTAGAGAAAACAGCATTCTTTCACTCTACTGTGTTTCCTAAAGGGCACGTACAGTGAGCTAGCTCAGAACAAAAGAACTGTGCTTCCTACACAAACGGGGCATATCTAGTTCAACTCAGTATTGGAAACTGAGTAAAACAGGAGCTTCTCTTCAGTCCAATACACTGTACTGGCTGGGAACAGACGCGAATGCTATTTGCACTGTATATGGCCAGAAAAGCACAAGTGTGCTGTTCTTAGCCTGAATGAACACTTGCTGCTAGAACTTGAATCTCAACGTGATTCAACTCCGTTTAGGAAGTTTAATTGAACCCTAGTGTGCCATGCAAGAAAAACACTCTGTTTTAGAGAAAACAGCATTCTTTCACTCTACTGTGTTTCCTAAAGGGCACGTACAGTGAGCTAGCTCAGAACAAAAGAACTGTGCTTCCTACACAAACGGGGCATATCTAGTTCAACTCAGTATTGGAAACTGAGTAAAACAGGAGCTTCTCTTCAGTCCAATACACTGTACTGGCTGGGAACAGACGCGAATGCTATTTGCACTGTATATGGCCAGAAAAGCACAAGTGTGCTGTTCTTAGCCTGAATGAACACTTGCTGCTAGAACTTGAATCTCAACGTGATTCAACTCCGTTTAGGAAGTTTAATTGAACCCTAGTGTGCCATGCAAGAAAAACACTCTGTTTTAGAGAAAACAGCATTCTTTCACTCTACTGTGTTTCCTAAAGGGCACGTACAGTGAGCTAGCTCAGAACAAAAGAACTGTGCTTCCTACACAAACGGGGCATATCTAGTTCAACTCAGTATTGGAAACTGAGTAAAACAGGAGCTTCTCTTCAGTCCAATACACTGTACTGGCTGGGAACAGACGCGAATGCTATTTGCACTGTATATGGCCAGAAAAGCACAAGTGTGCTGTTCTTAGCCTGAATGAACACTTGCTGCTAGAACTTGAATCTCAACGTGATTCAACTCCGTTTAGGAAGTTTAATTGAACCCTAGTGTGCCATGCAAGAAAAACACTCTGTTTTAGAGAAAACAGCATTCTTTCACTCTACTGTGTTTCCTATAGGGCACGTACAGTGAGCTAGCTCAGAACAAAAGAACTGTGCTTCCTACACAAACGGGGCATATCTAGTTCAACTCAGTATTGGAAACTGAGTAAAACAGGAGCTTCTCTTCAGTCCAATACACTGTACTGGCTGGGAACAGACGCGAATGCTATTTGCACTGTATATGGCCAGAAAAGCACAAGTGTGCTGTTCTTAGCCTGAATGAACACTTGCTGCTAGAACTTGAATCTCAACGTGATTCAACTCCGTTTAGGAAGTTTAATTGAACCCTAGTGTGCCATGCAAGAAAAACACTCTGTTTTAGAGAAAACAGCATTCTTTCACTCTACTGTGTTTCCTAAAGGGCACGTACAGTGAGCTAGCTCAGAACAAAAGAACTGTGCTTCCTACACAAACGGGGCATATCTAGTTCAACTCAGTATTGGAAACTGAGTAAAACAGGAGCTTCTCTTCAGTCCAATACACTGTACTGGCTGGGAACAGACGCGAATGCTATTTGCACTGTATATGGCCAGAAAAGCACAAGTGTGCTGTTCTTAGCCTGAATGAACACTTGCTGCTAGAACTTGTATCTCAACGTGATTCAACTCCGTTTAGGAAGTTTAATTGAACCCTAGTGTGCCATGCAAGAAAAACACTCTGTTTTAGAGAAAACAGCATTCTTTCACTCTACTGTGTTTCCTGTAGGGCACGTACAGAGAGCTAGCTCAGAACAAAAGAACTGTGCTTCCTACAAACGGGGCATATCTAGTTCAACTCAGTATTGGAAACTGAGTAAAACAGGAGCTTCTCTTCAGTCCAATACACTGTACTGGCTGGGAACAGACGCGAATGCTATTTGCACTGTATATGGCCAGAAAAGCACAAGTGTGCTGTTCTTAGCCTGAAAGAACACTTGCTGCTAGAACTTGAATCTCAACGTGATTCAACTCCGTTTAGGAAGTTTAATTGAACCCTAGTGTGCCATGCAAGAAAAACACTCTGTTTTAGAGAAAACAGCATTCTTTCACTCTACTGTGTTTCCTATAGGGCACGTACAGTGAGCTAGCTCAGAACAAAAGAACTGTGCTTCCTACACAAACGGGGCATATCTAGTTCAACTCAGTATTGGAAACTGAGTAAAACAGGAGCTTCTCTTCAGTCCAATACACTGTACTGGCTGGGAACAGACGCGAATGCTATTTGCACTGTATATGGCCAGAAAAGCACAAGTGTGCTGTTCTTAGCCTGAATGAACACTTGCTGCTAGAACTTGAATCTCAACGTGATTCAACTCCGTTTAGGAAGTTTAATTGAACCCTAGTGTGCCATGCAAGAAAAACACTCTGTTTTAGAGAAAACAGCATTCTTTCACTCTCCTGTGTTTCCTATAGGGCACGTACAGTGAGCTAGCTCAGAACAAAAGAACTGTGCTTCCTACACAAACGGGGCATATCTAGTTCAACTCAGTATTGGAAACTGAGTAAAACAGGAGCTTCTCTTCAGTCCAATACACTGTACTGGCTGGGAACAGACGCGAATGCTATTTGCACTGTATATGGCCAGAAAAGCACAAGTGTGCTGTTCTTAGCCTGAATGAACACTTGCTGCTAGAACTTGAATCTCAACGTGATTCAACTCCGTTTAGGAAGTTTAATTGAACCCTAGTGTGCCATGCAAGAAAAACACTCTGTTTTAGAGAAAACAGCATTCTTTCACTCTACTGTGTTTCCTAAAGGGCACGTACAGTGAGCTAGCTCAGAACAAAAGAACTGTGCTTCCTACACAAACGGGGCATATCTAGTTCAACTCAGTATTGGAAACTGAGTAAAACAGGAGCTTCTCTTCAGTCCAATACACTGTACTGGCTGGGAACAGACGCGAATGCTATTTGCACTGTATATGGCCAGAAAAGCACAAGTGTGCTGTTCTTAGCCTGAATGAACACTTGCTGCTAGAACTTGAATCTCAACGTGATTCAACTCCGTTTAGGAAGTTTAATTGAACCCTAGTGTGCCATGCAAGAAAAACACTCTGTTTTAGAGAAAACAGCATTCTTTCACTCTACTGTGTTTCCTGTAGGGCACGTACAGTGAGCTAGCTCAGAACAAAAGAACTGTGCTTCCTACAAACGGGGCATATCTAGTTCAACTCAGTATTGGAAACTGAGTAAAACAGGAGCTTCTCTTCAGTCCAATACACTGTACTTGCTGGGAACAGACGCGAATGCTATTTGCACTGTATATGGCCAGAAAAGCACAAGTGTGCTGTTCTTAGCCTGAATGAACACTTGCTGCTAGAACTTGAATCTCAACGTGATTCAACTCCGTTTAGGAAGTTTAATTGAACCCTAGTGTGCCATGCAAGAAAAACACTCTGTTTTAGAGAAAACAGCATTCTTTCACTCTGTGTTTCCCTATAGGGCACATATAGTGAGCTAGCTCAGAACAAAAGAACTGTGCTTCCTACACAAACGGGGCATATCTAGTTCAACTCAGTATTGGAAACTGAGTAAAACAGGAGCTTCTCTTCAGTCCAATACACTGTACTGGCTGGGAACAGACGCGAATGCTATTTGCACTGTATATGGCCAGAAAAGCACAAGTGTGCTGTTCTTAGCCTGAATGAACACTTGCTGCTAGAACTTGAATCTCAACGTGATTCAACTCCGTTTAGGAAGTTTAATTGAACCCTAGTGTGCCATGCAAGAAAAACACTCTGTTTTAGAGAAAACAGCATTCTTTCACTCTACTGTGTTTCCTAAAGGGCACGTACAGTGAGCTAGCTCAGAACAAAAGAACTGTGCTTCCTACACAAACGGGGCATATCTAGTTCAACTCAGTATTGGAAACTGAGTAAAACAGGAGCTTCTCTTCAGTCCAATACACTGTACTGGCTGGGAACAGACGCGAATGCTATTTGCACTGTATATGGCCAGAAAAGCACAAGTGTGCTGTTCTTAGCCTGAATGAACACTTGCTGCTAGAACTTGTATCTCAACGTGATTCAACTCCGTTTAGGAAGTTTAATTGAACCCTAGTGTGCCATGCAAGAAAAACACTCTGTTTTAGAGAAAACAGCATTCTTTCACTCTACTGTGTTTCCTGTAGGGCACGTACAGAGAGCTAGCTCAGAACAAAAGAACTGTGCTTCCTACAAACGGGGCATATCTAGTTCAACTCAGTATTGGAAACTGAGTAAAACAGGAGCTTCTCTTCAGTCCAATACACTGTACTTGCTGGGAACAGACGCGAATGCTATTTGCACTGTATATGGCCAGAAAAGCACAAGTGTGCTGTTCTTAGCCTGAATGAACACTTGCTGCTAGAACTTGAATCTCAACGTGATTCAACTCCGTTTAGGAAGTTTAATTGAACCCTAGTGTGCCATGCAAGAAAAACACTCTGTTTTAGAGAAAACAGCATTCTTTCACTCTGTGTTTCCTATAGGGCACGTATAGTGAGCTAGCTCAGAACAAAAGAACTGTGCTTCCTACACAAACGGGGCATATCTAGTTCAACTCAGTATTGGAAACTGAGTAAAACAGGAGCTTCTCTTCAGTCCAATACACTGTACTGGCTGGGAACAGACGCGAATGCTATTTGCACTGTATATGGCCAGAAAAGCACAAGTGTGCTGTTCTTAGCCTGAATGAACACTTGCTGCTAGAACTTGAATCTCAACGTGATTCAACTCCGTTTAGGAAGTTTAATTGAACCCTAGTGTGCCATGCAAGAAAAACACTCTGTTTTAGAGAAAACAGCATTCTTTCACTCTACTGTGTTTCCTAAAGGGCACGTACAGTGAGCTAGCTCAGAACAAAAGAACTGTGCTTCCTACACAAACGGGGCATATCTAGTTCAACTCAGTATTGGAAACTGAGTAAAACAGGAGCTTCTCTTCAGTCCAATACACTGTACTTGCTGGGAACAGACGCGAATGCTATTTGCACTGTATATGGCCAGAAAAGCACAAGTGTGCTGTTCTTAGCCTGAATGAACACTTGCTGCTAGAACTTGAATCTCAACGTGATTCAACTCCGTTTAGGAAGTTTAATTGAACCCTAGTGTGCCATGCAAGAAAAACACTCTGTTTTAGAGAAAACAGCATTCTTTCACTCTCCTGTGTTTCCTATAGGGCACGTACAGTGAGCTAGCTCAGAACAAAAGAACTGTGCTTCCTACACAAACGGGGCATATCTAGTTCAACTCAGTATTGGAAACTGAGTAAAACAGGAGCTTCTCTTCAGTCCAATACACTGTACTGGCTGGGAACAGACGCGAATGCTATTTGCACTGTATATGGCCAGAAAAGCACAAGTGTGCTGTTCTTAGCCTGAATGAACACTTGCTGCTAGAACTTGAATCTCAACGTGATTCAACTCCGTTTAGGAAGTTTAATTGAACCCTAGTGTGCCATGCAAGAAAAACACTCTGTTTTAGAGAAAACAGCATTCTTTCACTCTCCTGTGTTTCCTATAGGGCACGTACAGTGAGCTAGCTCAGAACAAAAGAACTGTGCTTCCTACACAAACGGGGCATATCTAGTTCAACTCAGTATTGGAAACTGAGTAAAACAGGAGCTTCTCTTCAGTCCAATACACTGTACTGGCTGGGAACAGACGCGAATGCTATTTGCACTGTATATGGCCAGAAAAGCACAAGTGTGCTGTTCTTAGCCTGAATGAACACTTGCTGCTAGAACTTGAATCTCAACGTGATTCAACTCCGTTTAGGAAGTTTAATTGAACCCTAGTGTGCCATGCAAGAAAAACACTCTGTTTTAGAGAAAACAGCATTCTTTCACTCTCCTGTGTTTCCTATAGGGCACGTACAGTGAGCTAGCTCAGAACAAAAGAACTGTGCTTCCTACACAAACGGGGCATATCTAGTTCAACTCAGTATTGGAAACTGAGTAAAACAGGAGCTTCTCTTCAGTCCAATACACTGTACTGGCTGGGAACAGACGCGAATGCTATTTGCACTGTATATGGCCAGAAAAGCACAAGTGTGCTGTTCTTAGCCTGAATGAACACTTGCTGCTAGAACTTGAATCTCAACGTGATTCAACTCCGTTTAGGAAGTTTAATTGAACCCTAGTGTGCCATGCAAGAAAAACACTCTGTTTTAGAGAAAACAGCATTCTTTCACTCTGTGTTTCCTATAGGGCACGTATAGTGAGCTAGCTCAGAACAAAAGAACTGTGCTTCCTACACAAACGGGGCATATCTAGTTCAACTCAGTATTGGAAACTGAGTAAAACAGGAGCTTCTCTTCAGTCCAATACACTGTACTGGCTGGGAACAGACGCGAATGCTATTTGCACTGTATATGGCCAGAAAAGCACAAGTGTGCTGTTCTTAGCCTGAATGAACACTTGCTGCTAGAACTTGAATCTCAACGTGATTCAACTCCGTTTAGGAAGTTTAATTGAACCCTAGTGTGCCATGCAAGAAAAACACTCTGTTTTAGAGAAAACAGCATTCTTTCACTCTACTGTGTTTCCTAAAGGGCACGTACAGTGAGCTAGCTCAGAACAAAAGAACTGTGCTTCCTACACAAACGGGGCATATCTAGTTCAACTCAGTATTGGAAACTGAGTAAAACAGGAGCTTCTCTTCAGTCCAATACACTGTACTGGCTGGGAACAGACGCGAATGCTATTTGCACTGTATATGGCCAGAAAAGCACAAGTGTGCTGTTCTTAGCCTGAATGAACACTTGCTGCTAGAACTTGAATCTCAACGTGATTCAACTCCGTTTAGGAAGTTTAATTGAACCCTAGTGTGCCATGCAAGAAAAACACTCTGTTTTAGAGAAAACAGCATTCTTTCACTCTACTGTGTTTCCTAAAGGGCACATACAGTGAGCTAGCTCAGAACAAAAGAACTGTGCTTCCTACACAAACGGGGCATATCTAGTTCAACTCAGTATTGGAAACTGAGTAAAACAGGAGCTTCTCTTCAGTCCAATACACTGTACTGGCTGGGAACTTACGCGAATGCTATTTGCACTGTATATGGCCAGAAAAGCACAAGTGTGCAGTTCTTAGCCTGAATGAACACTTGCTGCTAGAACTTGAATCTCAACGTGATTCAACTCCGTTTAGGAAGTTTAATTGAACCCTAGTGTGCCATGCAAGAAAAACACTCTGTTTTAGAGAAAACAGCATTCTTTCACTCTACTGTGTTTCCTAAAGGGCACGTACAGTGAGCTAGCTCAGAACAAAAGAACTGTGCTTCCTACACAAACGGGGCATATCTAGTTCAACTCAGTATTGGAAACTGAGTAAAACAGGAGCTTCTCTTCAGTCCAATACACTGTACTGGCTGGGAACAGACGCGAATGCTATTTGCACTGTATATGGCCAGAAAAGCACAAGTGTGCTGTTCTTAGCCTGAATGAACACTTGCTGCTAGAACTTGAATCTCAACGTGATTCAACTCCGTTTAGGAAGTTTAATTGAACCCTAGTGTGCCATGCAAGAAAAACACTCTGTTTTAGAGAAAACAGCATTCTTTCACTCTACTGTGTTTCCTAAAGGGCACATACAGTGAGCTAGCTCAGAACAAAAGAACTGTGCTTCCTACACAAACGGGGCATATCTAGTTCAACTCAGTATTGGAAACTGAGTAAAACAGGAGCTTCTCTTCAGTCCAATACACTGTACTGGCTGGGAACAGACGCGAATGCTATTTGCACTGTATATGGCCAGAAAAGCACAAGTGTGCAGTTCTTAGCCTGAATGAACACTTGCTGCTAGAACTTGAATCTCAACGTGATTCAACTCCGTTTAGGAAGTTTAATTGAACCCTAGTGTGCCATGCAAGAAAAACACTCTGTTTTAGAGAAAACAGCATTCTTTCACTCTACTGTGTTTCCTAAAGGGCACGTACAGTGAGCTAGCTCAGAACAAAAGAACTGTGCTTCCTACACAAACGGGGCATATCTAGTTCAACTCAGTATTGGAAACTGAGTAAAACAGGAGCTTCTCTTCAGTCCAATACACTGTACTTGCTGGGAACAGACGCGAATGCTATTTGCACTGTATATGGCCAGAAAAGCACAAGTGTGCTGTTCTTAGCCTGAATGAACACTTGCTGCTAGAACTTGAATCTCAACGTGATTCAACTCCGTTTAGGAAGTTTAATTGAACCCTAGTGTGCCATGCAAGAAAAACACTCTGTTTTAGAGAAAACAGCATTCTTTCACTCTACTGTGTTTCCTATAGGGCACGTACAGTGAGCTAGCTCAGAACAAAAGAACTGTGCTTCCTACACAAACGGGGCATATCTAGTTCAACTCAGTATTGGAAACTGAGTAAAACAGGAGCTTCTCTTCAGTCCAATACACTGTACTGGCTGGGAACAGACGCGAATGCTATTTGCACTGTATATGGCCAGAAAAGCACAAGTGTGCTGTTCTTAGCCTGAATGAACACTTGCTGCTAGAACTTGAATCTCAACGTGATTCAACTCCGTTTAGGAAGTTTAATTGAACCCTAGTGTGCCATGCAAGAAAAACACTCTGTTTTAGAGAAAACAGCATTCTTTCACTCTCCTGTGTTTCCTATAGGGCACGTACAGTGAGCTAGCTCAGAACAAAAGAACTGTGCTTCCTACACAAACGGGGCATATCTAGTTCAACTCAGTATTGGAAACTGAGTAAAACAGGAGCTTCTCTTCAGTCCAATACACTGTACTGGCTGGGAACAGACGCGAATGCTATTTGCACTGTATATGGCCAGAAAAGCACAAGTGTGCTGTTCTTAGCCTGAATGAACACTTGCTGCTAGAACTTGAATCTCAACGTGATTCAACTCCGTTTAGGAAGTTTAATTGAACCCTAGTGTGCCATGCAAGAAAAACACTCTGTTTTAGAGAAAACAGCATTCTTTCACTCTACTGTGTTTCCTAAAGGGCACGTACAGTGAGCTAGCTCAGAACAAAAGAACTGTGCTTCCTACACAAACGGGGCATATCTAGTTCAACTCAGTATTGGAAACTGAGTAAAACAGGAGCTTCTCTTCAGTCCAATACACTGTACTGGCTGGGAACAGACGCGAATGCTATTTGCACTGTATATGGCCAGAAAAGCACAAGTGTGCTGTTCTTAGCCTGAATGAACACTTGCTGCTAGAACTTGAATCTCAACGTGATTCAACTCCGTTTAGGAAGTTTAATTGAACCCTAGTGTGCCATGCAAGAAAAACACTCTGTTTTAGAGAAAACAGCATTCTTTCACTCTACTGTGTTTCCTAAAGGGCACGTACAGTGAGCTAGCTCAGAACAAAAGAACTGTGCTTCCTACACAAACGGGGCATATCTAGTTCAACTCAGTATTGGAAACTGAGTAAAACAGGAGCTTCTCTTCAGTCCAATACACTGTACTGGCTGGGAACAGACGCGAATGCTATTTGCACTGTATATGGCCAGAAAAGCACAAGTGTGCTGTTCTTAGCCTGAATGAACACTTGCTGCTAGAACTTGAATCTCAACGTGATTCAACTCCGTTTAGGAAGTTTAATTGAACCCTAGTGTGCCATGCAAGAAAAACACTCTGTTTTAGAGAAAACAGCATTCTTTCACTCTACTGTGTTTCCTAAAGGGCACGTACAGTGAGCTAGCTCAGAACAAAAGAACTGTGCTTCCTACACAAACGGGGCATATCTAGTTCAACTCAGTATTGGAAACTGAGTAAAACAGGAGCTTCTCTTCAGTCCAATACACTGTACTGGCTGGGAACAGACGCGAATGCTATTTGCACTGTATATGGCCAGAAAAGCACAAGTGTGCTGTTCTTAGCCTGAATGAACACTTGCTGCTAGAACTTGAATCTCAACGTGATTCAACTCCGTTTAGGAAGTTTAATTGAACCCTAGTGTGCCATGCAAGAAAAACACTCTGTTTTAGAGAAAACAGCATTCTTTCACTCTACTGTGTTTCCTAAAGGGCACGTACAGTGAGCTAGCTCAGAACAAAAGAACTGTGCTTCCTACACAAACGGGGCATATCTAGTTCAACTCAGTATTGGAAACTGAGTAAAACAGGAGCTTCTCTTCAGTCCAATACACTGTACTGGCTGGGAACAGACGCGAATGCTATTTGCACTGTATATGGCCAGAAAAGCACAAGTGTGCTGTTCTTAGCCTGAATGAACACTTGCTGCTAGAACTTGAATCTCAACGTGATTCAACTCCGTTTAGGAAGTTTAATTGAACCCTAGTGTGCCATGCAAGAAAAACACTCTGTTTTAGAGAAAACAGCATTCTTTCACTCTCCTGTGTTTCCTATAGGGCACGTACAGTGAGCTAGCTCAGAACAAAAGAACTGTGCTTCCTACACAAACGGGGCATATCTAGTTCAACTCAGTATTGGAAACTGAGTAAAACAGGAGCTTCTCTTCAGTCCAATACACTGTACTGGCTGGGAACAGACGCGAATGCTATTTGCACTGTATATGGCCAGAAAAGCACAAGTGTGCTGTTCTTAGCCTGAATGAACACTTGCTGCTAGAACTTGAATCTCAACGTGATTCAACTCCGTTTAGGAAGTTTAATTGAACCCTAGTGTGCCATGCAAGAAAAACACTCTGTTTTAGAGAAAACAGCATTCTTTCACTCTACTGTGTTTCCTAAAGGGCACGTACAGTGAGCTAGCTCAGAACAAAAGAACTGTGCTTCCTACACAAACGGGGCATATCTAGTTCAACTCAGTATTGGAAACTGAGTAAAACAGGAGCTTCTCTTCAGTCCAATACACTGTACTGGCTGGGAACAGACGCGAATGCTATTTGCACTGTATATGGCCAGAAAAGCACAAGTGTGCTGTTCTTAGCCTGAATGAACACTTGCTGCTAGAACTTGTATCTCAACGTGATTCAACTCCGTTTAGGAAGTTTAATTGAACCCTAGTGTGCCATGCAAGAAAAACACTCTGTTTTAGAGAAAACAGCATTCTTTCACTCTACTGTGTTTCCTGTAGGGCACGTACAGAGAGCTAGCTCAGAACAAAAGAACTGTGCTTCCTACAAACGGGGCATATCTAGTTCAACTCAGTATTGGAAACTGAGTAAAACAGGAGCTTCTCTTCAGTCCAATACACTGTACTTGCTGGGAACAGACGCGAATGCTATTTGCACTGTATATGGCCAGAAAAGCACAAGTGTGCTGTTCTTAGCCTGAATGAACACTTGCTGCTAGAACTTGAATCTCAACGTGATTCAACTCCGTTTAGGAAGTTTAATTGAACCCTAGTGTGCCATGCAAGAAAAACACTCTGTTTTAGAGAAAACAGCATTCTTTCACTCTGTGTTTCCTATAGGGCACGTATAGTGAGCTAGCTCAGAACAAAAGAACTGTGCTTCCTACACAAACGGGGCATATCTAGTTCAACTCAGTATTGGAAACTGAGTAAAACAGGAGCTTCTCTTCAGTCCAATACACTGTACTGGCTGGGAACAGACGCGAATGCTATTTGCACTGTATATGGCCAGAAAAGCACAAGTGTGCTGTTCTTAGCCTGAATGAACACTTGCTGCTAGAACTTGAATCTCAACGTGATTCAACTCCGTTTAGGAAGTTTAATTGAACCCTAGTGTGCCATGCAAGAAAAACACTCTGTTTTAGAGAAAACAGCATTCTTTCACTCTACTGTGTTTCCTAAAGGGCACGTACAGTGAGCTAGCTCAGAACAAAAGAACTGTGCTTCCTACACAAACGGGGCATATCTAGTTCAACTCAGTATTGGAAACTGAGTAAAACAGGAGCTTCTCTTCAGTCCAATACACTGTACTTGCTGGGAACAGACGCGAATGCTATTTGCACTGTATATGGCCAGAAAAGCACAAGTGTGCTGTTCTTAGCCTGAATGAACACTTGCTGCTAGAACTTGAATCTCAACGTGATTCAACTCCGTTTAGGAAGTTTAATTGAACCCTAGTGTGCCATGCAAGAAAAACACTCTGTTTTAGAGAAAACAGCATTCTTTCACTCTCCTGTGTTTCCTATAGGGCACGTACAGTGAGCTAGCTCAGAACAAAAGAACTGTGCTTCCTACACAAACGGGGCATATCTAGTTCAACTCAGTATTGGAAACTGAGTAAAACAGGAGCTTCTCTTCAGTCCAATACACTGTACTTGCTGGGAACAGACGCGAATGCTATTTGCACTGTATATGGCCAGAAAAGCACAAGTGTGCTGTTCTTAGCCTGAATGAACACTTGCTGCTAGAACTTGAATCTCAACGTGATTCAACTCCGTTTAGGAAGTTTAATTGAACCCTAGTGTGCCATGCAAGAAAAACACTCTGTTTTAGAGAAAACAGCATTCTTTCACTCTCCTGTGTTTCCTATAGGGCACGTACAGTGAGCTAGCTCAGAACAAAAGAACTGTGCTTCCTACACAAACGGGGCATATCTAGTTCAACTCAGTATTGGAAACTGAGTAAAACAGGAGCTTCTCTTCAGTCCAATACACTGTACTGGCTGGGAACAGACGCGAATGCTATTTGCACTGTATATGGCCAGAAAAGCACAAGTGTGCTGTTCTTAGCCTGAATGAACACTTGCTGCTAGAACTTGAATCTCAACGTGATTCAACTCCGTTTAGGAAGTTTAATTGAACCCTAGTGTGCCATGCAAGAAAAACACTCTGTTTTAGAGAAAACAGCATTCTTTCACTCTCCTGTGTTTCCTATAGGGCACGTACAGTGAGCTAGCTCAGAACAAAAGAACTGTGCTTCCTACACAAACGGGGCATATCTAGTTCAACTCAGTATTGGAAACTGAGTAAAACAGGAGCTTCTCTTCAGTCCAATACACTGTACTGGCTGGGAACAGACGCGAATGCTATTTGCACTGTATATGGCCAGAAAAGCACAAGTGTGCTGTTCTTAGCCTGAATGAACACTTGCTGCTAGAACTTGAATCTCAACGTGATTCAACTCCGTTTAGGAAGTTTAATTGAACCCTAGTGTGCCATGCAAGAAAAACACTCTGTTTTAGAGAAAACAGCATTCTTTCACTCTGTGTTTCCTATAGGGCACGTATAGTGAGCTAGCTCAGAACAAAAGAACTGTGCTTCCTACACAAACGGGGCATATCTAGTTCAACTCAGTATTGGAAACTGAGTAAAACAGGAGCTTCTCTTCAGTCCAATACACTGTACTGGCTGGGAACAGACGCGAATGCTATTTGCACTGTATATGGCCAGAAAAGCACAAGTGTGCTGTTCTTAGCCTGAATGAACACTTGCTGCTAGAACTTGAATCTCAACGTGATTCAACTCCGTTTAGGAAGTTTAATTGAACCCTAGTGTGCCATGCAAGAAAAACACTCTGTTTTAGAGAAAACAGCATTCTTTCACTCTACTGTGTTTCCTAAAGGGCACGTACAGTGAGCTAGCTCAGAACAAAAGAACTGTGCTTCCTACACAAACGGGGCATATCTAGTTCAACTCAGTATTGGAAACTGAGTAAAACAGGAGCTTCTCTTCAGTCCAATACACTGTACTGGCTGGGAACAGACGCGAATGCTATTTGCACTGTATATGGCCAGAAAAGCACAAGTGTGCTGTTCTTAGCCTGAATGAACACTTGCTGCTAGAACTTGAATCTCAACGTGATTCAACTCCGTTTAGGAAGTTTAATTGAACCCTAGTGTGCCATGCAAGAAAAACACTCTGTTTTAGAGAAAACAGCATTCTTTCACTCTACTGTGTTTCCTAAAGGGCACATACAGTGAGCTAGCTCAGAACAAAAGAACTGTGCTTTCTACACAAACGGGGCATATCTAGTTCAACTCAGTATTGGAAACTGAGTAAAACAGGAGCTTCTCTTCAGTCCAATACACTGTACTGGCTGGGAACAGACGCGAATGCTATTTGCACTGTATATGGCCAGAAAAGCACAAGTGTGCAGTTCTTAGCCTGAATGAACACTTGCTGCTAGAACTTGAATCTCAACGTGATTCAACTCCGTTTAGGAAGTTTAATTGAACCCTAGTGTGCCATGCAAGAAAAACACTCTGTTTTAGAGAAAACAGCATTCTTTCACTCTACTGTGTTTCCTAAAGGGCACGTACAGTGAGCTAACTCAGAACAAAAGAACTGTGCTTCCTACACAAACGGGGCATATCTAGTTCAACTCAGTATTGGAAACTGAGTAAAACAGGAGCTTCTCTTCAGTCCAATACACTGTACTGGCTGGGAACAGACGCGAATGCTATTTGCACTGTATATGGCCAGAAAAGCACAAGTGTGCTGTTCTTAGCCTGAATGAACACTTGCTGCTAGAACTTGAATCTCAACGTGATTCAACTCCGTTTAGGAAGTTTAATTGAACCCTAGTGTGCCATGCAAGAAAAACACTCTGTTTTAGAGAAAACAGCATTCTTTCACTCTACTGTGTTTCCTAAAGGGCACATACAGTGAGCTAGCTCAGAACAAAAGAACTGTGCTTCCTACACAAACGGGGCATATCTAGTTCAACTCAGTATTGGAAACTGAGTAAAACAGGAGCTTCTCTTCAGTCCAATACACTGTACTGGCTGGGAACAGACGCGAATGCTATTTGCACTGTATATGGCCAGAAAAGCACAAGTGTGCAGTTCTTAGCCTGAATGAACACTTGCTGCTAGAACTTGAATCTCAACGTGATTCAACTCCGTTTAGGAAGTTTAATTGAACCCTAGTGTGCCATGCAAG
Organism: Peromyscus maniculatus bairdii; assembly: GCF_049852395.1. Lineage (NCBI taxonomy): Eukaryota > Metazoa > Chordata > Mammalia > Rodentia > Cricetidae > Peromyscus > Peromyscus maniculatus. Next base: position 40,595,721 of record NC_134865.1, on the reverse strand, counting down.
AAAAACACTCTGTTTTAGAGAAAACAGCATTCTTTCACTCTACTGTGTTTCCTAAAGGGCACGTACAGTGAGCTAGCTCAGAACAAAAGAACTGTGCTTCCTACACAAACGGGGCATATCTAGTTCAACTCAGTATTGGAAACGGAGTAAAACAGGAGCTTCTCTTCAGTCCAATACACTGTACTGGCTGGGAACAGACGCGAATGCTATTTGCACTGTATATGGCCAGAAAAGCACAAGTGTGCTGTTCTTAGCCTGAATGAACACTTGCTGCTAGAACTTGAATCTCAACGTGATTCAACTCCGTTTAGGAAGTTTAATTGAACCCTAGTGTGCCATGCAAGAAAAACACTCTGTTTTAGAGAAAACAGCATTCTTTCACTCTACTGTGTTTCCTAAAGGGCACGTACAGTGAGCTAGCTCAGAACAAAAGAACTGTGCTTCCTACACAAACGGGGCATATCTAGTTCAACTCAGTATTGGAAACTGAGTAAAACAGGAGCTTCTCTTCAGTCCAATACACTGTACTTGCTGGGAACAGACGCGAATGCTATTTGCACTGTATATGGCCAGAAAAGCACAAGTGTGCTGTTCTTAGCCTGAATGAACACTTGCTGCTAGAACTTGAATCTCAACGTGATTCAACTCCGTTTAGGAAGTTTAATTGAACCCTAGTGTGCCATGCAAGAAAAACACTCTGTTTTAGAGAAAACAGCATTCTTTCACTCTCCTGTGTTTCCTATAGGGCACGTACAGTGAGCTAGCTCAGAACAAAAGAACTGTGCTTCCTACACAAACGGGGCATATCTAGTTCAACTCAGTATTGGAAACTGAGTAAAACAGGAGCTTCTCTTCAGTCCAATACACTGTACTGGCTGGGAACAGACGCGAATGCTATTTGCACTGTATATGGCCAGAAAAGCACAAGTGTGCTGTTCTTAGCCTGAATGAACACTTGCTGCTAGAACTTGAATCTCAACGTGATTCAACTCCGTTTAGGAAGTTTAATTGAACCCTAGTGTGCCATGCAAGAAAAACACTCTGTTTTAGAGAAAACAGCATTCTTTCACTCTACTGTGTTTCCTAAAGGGCACGTACAGTGAGCTAGCTCAGAACAAAAGAACTGTGCTTCCTACACAAACGGGGCATATCTAGTTCAACTCAGTATTGGAAACTGAGTAAAACAGGAGCTTCTCTTCAGTCCAATACACTGTACTGGCTGGGAACAGACGCGAATGCTATTTGCACTGTATATGGCCAGAAAAGCACAAGTGTGCTGTTCTTAGCCTGAATGAACACTTGCTGCTAGAACTTGAATCTCAACGTGATTCAACTCCGTTTAGGAAGTTTAATTGAACCCTAGTGTGCCATGCAAGAAAAACACTCTGTTTTAGAGAAAACAGCATTCTTTCACTCTACTGTGTTTCCTAAAGGGCACGTACAGTGAGCTAGCTCAGAACAAAAGAACTGTGCTTCCTACACAAACGGGGCATATCTAGTTCAACTCAGTATTGGAAACTGAGTAAAACAGGAGCTTCTCTTCAGTCCAATACACTGTACTTGCTGGGAACAGACGCGAATGCTATTTGCACTGTATATGGCCAGAAAAGCACAAGTGTGCTGTTCTTAGCCTGAATGAACACTTGCTGCTAGAACTTGAATCTCAACGTGATTCAACTCCGTTTAGGAAGTTTAATTGAACCCTAGTGTGCCATGCAAGAAAAACACTCTGTTTTAGAGAAAACAGCATTCTTTCACTCTGTGTTTCCTAAAGGGCACGTATAGTGAGCTAGCTCAGAACAAAAGAACTGTGCTTCCTACACAAACGGGGCATATCTAGTTCAACTCAGTATTGGAAACTGAGTAAAACAGGAGCTTCTCTTCAGTCCAATACACTGTACTGGCTGGGAACAGACGCGAATGCTATTTGCACTGTATATGGCCAGAAAAGCACAAGTGTGCTGTTCTTAGCCTGAATGAACACTTGCTGCTAGAACTTGAATCTCAACGTGATTCAACTCCGTTTAGGAAGTTTAATTGAACCCTAGTGTGCCATGCAAGAAAAACACTCTGTTTTAGAGAAAACAGCATTCTTTCACTCTACTGTGTTTCCTAAAGGGCACGTACAGTGAGCTAGCTCAGAACAAAAGAACTGTGCTTCCTACACAAACGGGGCATATCTAGTTCAACTCAGTATTGGAAACTGAGTAAAACAGGAGCTTCTCTTCAGTCCAATACACTGTACTTGCTGGGAACAGACGCGAATGCTATTTGCACTGTATATGGCCAGAAAAGCACAAGTGTGCTGTTCTTAGCCTGAATGAACACTTGCTGCTAGAACTTGAATCTCAACGTGATTCAACTCCGTTTAGGAAGTTTAATTGAACCCTAGTGTGCCATGCAAGAAAAACACTCTGTTTTAGAGAAAACAGCATTCTTTCACTCTCCTGTGTTTCCTATAGGGCACGTACAGTGAGCTAGCTCAGAACAAAAGAACTGTGCTTCCTACACAAACGGGGCATATCTAGTTCAACTCAGTATTGGAAACTGAGTAAAACAGGAGCTTCTCTTCAGTCCAATACACTGTACTGGCTGGGAACAGACGCGAATGCTATTTGCACTGTATATGGCCAGAAAAGCACAAGTGTGCTGTTCTTAGCCTGAATGAACACTTGCTGCTAGAACTTGAATCTCAACGTGATTCAACGCCATTTAGGAAGTTTAATTGAACCCTAGTGTGCCATGCAAGAAAAACACTCTGTTTTAGAGAAAACAGCATTCTTTCACTCTCCTGTGTTTCCTATAGGGCACGTACAGTGAGCTAGCTCAGAACAAAAGAACTGTGCTTCCTACACAAACGGGGCATATCTAGTTCAACTCAGTATTGGAAACTGAGTAAAACAGGAGCTTCTCTTCAGTCCAATACACTGTACTGGCTGGGAACAGACGCGAATGCTATTTGCACTGTATATGGCCAGAAAAGCACAAGTGTGCTGTTCTTAGCCTGAATGAACACTTGCTGCTAGAACTTGAATCTCAACGTGATTCAACTCCGTTTAGGAAGTTTAATTGAACCCTAGTGTGCCATGCAAGAAAAACACTCTGTTTTAGAGAAAACAGCATTCTTTCACTCTACTGTGTTTCCTGTAGGGCACGTACAGTGAGCTAGCTCAGAACAAAAGAACTGTGCTTCCTACACAAACGGGGCATATCTAGTTCAACTCAGTATTGGAAACTGAGTAAAACAGGAGCTTCTCTTCAGTCCAATACACTGTACTGGCTGGGAACAGACGCGAATGCTATTTGCACTGTATATGGCCAGAAAAGCACAAGTGTGCTGATCTTAGCCTGAATGAACACTTGCTGCTAGAACTTGAATCTCAACGTGATTCAACTCCGTTTAGGAAGTTTAATTGAACCCTAGTGTGCCATGCAAGAAAAACACTCTGTTTTAGAGAAAACAGCATTCTTTCACTCTACTGTGTTTCCTAAAGGGCACATACAGTGAGCTAGCTCAGAACAAAAGAACTGTGCTTCCTACACAAACGGGGCATATCTAGTTCAACTCAGTATTGGAAACTGAGTAAAACAGGAGCTTCTCTTCAGTCCAATACACTGTACTGGCTGGGAACAGACGCGAATGCTATTTGCACTGTATATGGCCAGAAAAGCACAAGTGTGCTGTTCTTAGCCTGAATGAACACTTGCTGCTAGAACTTGAATCTCAACGTGATTCAACTCCGTTTAGGAAATTTAATTGAACCCTAGTGTGCCATGCAAGAAAAACACTCTGTTTTAGAGAAAACAGCATTCTTTCACTCTACTGTGTTTCCTAAAGGGCACGTACAGTGAGCTAGCTCAGAACAAAAGAACTGTGCTTCCTACACAAACGGGGCATATCTAGTTCAACTCAGTATTGGAAACTGAGTAAAACAGGAGCTTCTCTTCAGTCCAATACACTGTACTGGCTGGGAACAGACGCGAATGCTATTTGCACTGTATATGGCCAGAAAAGCACAAGTGTGCTGTTCTTAGCCTGAATGAACACTTGCTGCTAGAACTTGAATCTCAACGTGATTCAACTCCGTTTAGGAAGTTTAATTGAACCCTAGTGTGCCATGCAAGAAAAACACTCTGTTTTAGAGAAAACAGCATTCTTTCACTCTACTGTGTTTCCTATAGGGCACGTACAGTGAGCTAGCTCAGAACAAAAGAACTGTGCTTCCTACACAAACGGGGCATATCTAGTTCAACTCAGTATTGGAAACTGAGTAAAACAGGAGCTTCTCTTCAGTCCAATACACTGTACTGGCTGGGAACAGACGCGAATGCTATTTGCACTGTATATGGCCAGAAAAGCACAAGTGTGCTGTTCTTAGCCTGAATGAACACTTGCTGCTAGAACTTGAATCTCAACGTGATTCAACTCCGTTTAGGAAGTTTAATTGAACCCTAGTGTGCCATGCAAGAAAAACACTCTGTTTTAGAGAAAACAGCATTCTTTCACTCTACTGTGTTTCCTATAGGGCACGTACAGTGAGCTAGCTCAGAACAAAAGAACTGTGCTTCCTACACAAACGGGGCATATCTAGTTCAACTCAGTATTGGAAACTGAGTAAAACAGGAGCTTCTCTTCAGTCCAATACACTGTACTGGCTGGGAACAGACGCGAATGCTATTTGCACTGTATATGGCCAGAAAAGCACAAGTGTGCTGTTCTTAGCCTGAATGAACACTTGCTGCTAGAACTTGAATCTCAACGTGATTCAACTCCGTTTAGGAAGTTTAATTGAACCCTAGTGTGCCATGCAAGAAAAACACTCTGTTTTAGAGAAAACAGCATTCTTTCACTCTCCTGTGTTTCCTATAGGGCACGTACAGTGAGCTAGCTCAGAACAAAAGAACTGTGCTTCCTACACAAACGGGGCATATCTAGTTCAACTCAGTATTGGAAACTGAGTAAAACAGGAGCTTCTCTTCAGTCCAATACACTGTACTGGCTGGGAACAGACGCGAATGCTATTTGCACTGTATACGGCCAGAAAAGCACAAGTGTGCTGTTCTTAGCCTGAATGAACACTTGCTGCTAGAACTTGAATCTCAACGTGATTCAACTCCGTTTAGGAAGTTTAATTGAACCCTAGTGTGCCATGCAAGAAAAACACTCTGTTTTAGAGAAAACAGCATTCTTTCACTCTACTGTGTTTCCTATAGGGCACGTACAGTGAGCTAGCTCAGAACAAAAGAACTGTGCTTCCTACACAAACGGGGCATATCTAGTTCAACTCAGTATTGGAAACTGAGTAAAACAGGAGCTTCTCTTCAGTCCAATACACTGTACTTGCTGGGAACAGACGCGAATGCTATTTGCACTGTATATGGCCAGAAAAGCACAAGTGTGCTGTTCTTAGCCTGAATGAACACTTGCTGCTAGAACTTGAATCTCAACGTGATTCAACTCCGTTTAGGAAGTTTAATTGAACCCTAGTGTGCCATGCAAGAAAAACACTCTGTTTTAGAGAAAACAGCATTCTTTCACTCTCCTGTGTTTCCTATAGGGCACGTACAGTGAGCTAGCTCAGAACAAAAGAACTGTGCTTCCTACACAAACGGGGCATATCTAGTTCAACTCAGTATTGGAAACTGAGTAAAACAGGAGCTTCTCTTCAGTCCAATACACTGTACTGGCTGGGAACAGACGCGAATGCTATTTGCACTGTATATGGCCAGAAAAGCACAAGTGTGCTGTTCTTAGCCTGAATGAACACTTGCTGCTAGAACTTGAATCTCAACGTGATTCAACTCCGTTTAGGAAGTTTAATTGAACCCTAGTGTGCCATGCAAGAAAAACACTCTGTTTTAGAGAAAACAGCATTCTTTCACTCTACTGTGTTTCCTAAAGGGCACGTACAGTGAGCTAGCTCAGAACAAAAGAACTGTGCTTCCTACACAAACGGGGCATATCTAGTTCAACTCAGTATTGGAAACTGAGTAAAACAGGAGCTTCTCTTCAGTCCAATACACTGTACTGGCTGGGAACAGACGCGAATGCTATTTGCACTGTATATGGCCAGAAAAGTACAAGTGTGCTGTTCTTAGCCTGAATGAACACTTGCTGCTAGAACTTGAATCTCAACGTGATTCAACTCCGTTTAGGAAATTTAATTGAACCCTAGTGTGCCATGCAAGAAAAACACTCTGTTTTAGAGAAAACAGCATTCTTTCACTCTACTGTGTTTCCTAAAGGGCACGTACAGTGAGCTAGCTCAGAACAAAAGAACTGTGCTTCCTACACAAACGGGGCATATCTAGTTCAACTCAGTATTGGAAACTGAGTAAAACAGGAGCTTCTCTTCAGTCCAATACACTGTACTGGCTGGGAACAGACGCGAATGCTATTTGCACTGTATATGGCCAGAAAAGCACAAGTGTGCTGTTCTTAGCCTGAATGAACACTTGCTGCTAGAACTTGAATCTCAACGTGATTCAACTCCGTTTAGGAAGTTTAATTGAACCCTAGTGTGCCATGCAAGAAAAACACTCTGTTTTAGAGAAAACAGCATTCTTTCACTCTACTGTGTTTCCTATAGGGCACGTACAGTGAGCTAGCTCAGAACAAAAGAACTGTGCTTCCTACACAAACGGGGCATATCTAGTTCAACTCAGTATTGGAAACTGAGTAAAACAGGAGCTTCTCTTCAGTCCAATACACTGTACTGGCTGGGAACAGACGCGAATGCTATTTGCACTGTATATGGCCAGAAAAGCACAAGTGTGCTGTTCTTAGCCTGAATGAACACTTGCTGCTAGAACTTGAATCTCAACGTGATTCAACGCCGTTTAGGAAGTTTAATTGAACCCTAGTGTGCCATGCAAGAAAAACACTCTGTTTTAGAGAAAACAGCATTCTTTCACTCTACTGTGTTTCCTGTAGGGCACGTACAGTGAGCTAGCTCAGAACAAAAGAACTGTGCTTCCTACACAAACGGGGCATATCTAGTTCAACTCAGTATTGGAAACTGAGTAAAACAGGAGCTTCTCTTCAGTCCAATACACTGTACTGGCTGGGAACAGACGCGAATGCTATTTGCACTGTATATGGCCAGAAAAGCACAAGTGTGCTGTTCTTAGCCTGAATGAACACTTGCTGCTAGAACTTGAATCTCAACGTGATTCAACTCCGTTTAGGAAGTTTAATTGAACCCTAGTGTGCCATGCAAGAAAAACACTCTGTTTTAGAGAAAACAGCATTCTTTCACTCTACTGTGTTTCCTATAGGGCACGTACAGTGAGCTAGCTCAGAACAAAAGAACTGTGCTTCCTACACAAACGGGGCATATCTAGTTCAACTCAGTATTGGAAACTGAGTAAAACAGGAGCTTCTCTTCAGTCCAATACACTGTACTGGCTGGGAACAGACGCGAATGCTATTTGCACTGTATATGGCCAGAAAAGCACAAGTGTGCTGTTCTTAGCCTGAATGAACACTTGCTGCTAGAACTTGAATCTCAACGTGATTCAACTCCGTTTAGGAAGTTTAATTGAACCCTAGTGTGCCATGCAAGAAAAACACTCTGTTTTAGAGAAAACAGCATTCTTTCACTCTCCTGTGTTTCCTATAGGGCACGTACAGTGAGCTAGCTCAGAACAAAAGAACTGTGCTTCCTACACAAACGGGGCATATCTAGTTCAACTCAGTATTGGAAACAGTAAAACAGGAGCTTCTCTTCAGTCCAATACACTGTACTTGCTGGGAACAGACGCGAATGCTATTTGCACTGTATATGGCCAGAAAAGCACAAGTGTGCTGTTCTTAGCCTGAATGAACACTTGCTGCTAGAACTTGAATCTCAACGAGATTCAACTCCGTTTAGGAAGTTTAATTGAACCCTAGTGTGCCATGCAAGAAAAACACTCTGTTTTAGAGAAAACAGCATTCTTTCACTCTACTGTGTTTCCTATAGGGCACGTACAGTGAGCTAGCTCAGTACAAAAGAACTGTGCTTCCTACACAAACGGGGCATATCTAGTTCAACTCAGTATTGGAAACTGAGTAAAACAGGAGCTTCTCTTCAGTCCAATACACTGTACTTGCTGGGAACAGACTCGAATGCTATTTGCACTGTATATGGCCAGAAAAGCACAAGTGTGCTGTTCTTAGCCTGAATGAACACTTGCTGCTAGAACTTGAATCTCAACGTGATTCAACTCCGTTTAGGAAGTTTAATTGAACCCTAGTGTGCCATGAAAGAAAAACACTCTGTTTTAGAGAAAACAGCATTCTTTCACTCTACTGTGTTTCCTAAAGGGCACGTATAGTGAGCTAGCTCAGAACAAAAGAACTGTGCTTCCTACACAAACGGGGCATATCTAGTTCAACTCAGTATTGGAAACTGAGTAAAACAGGAGCTTCTCTTCAGTCCAATACACTGTACTGGCTGGGAACAGACGCGAATGCTATTTGCACTGTATACGGCCAGAAAAGCACAAGTGTGCTGTTCTTAGCCTGAATGAACACTTGCTGCTAGAACTTGAATCTCAACGTGATTCAACTCCGTTTAGGAAGTTTAATTGAACCCTAGTGTGCCATGCAAGAAAAACACTCTGTTTTAGAGAAAACAGCATTCTTTCACTCTACTGTGTTTCCTATAGGGCACGTACAGTGAGCTAGCTCAGAACAAAAGAACTGTGCTTCCTACACAAACGGGGCATATCTAGTTCAACTCAGTATTGGAAACTGAGTAAAACAGGAGCTTCTCTTCAGTCCAATACACTGTACTGGCTGGGAACAGACGCGAATGCTATTTGCACTGTATATGGCCAGAAAAGCACAAGTGTGCTGTTCTTAGCCTGAATGAACACTTGCTGCTAGAACTTGAATCTCAACGTGATTCAACTCCGTTTAGGAAGTTTAATTGAACCCTAGTGTGCCATGCAAGAAAAACACTCTGTTTTAGAGAAAACAGCATTCTTTCACTCTACTGTGTTTCCTAAAGGGCACGTACAGTGAGCTAGCTCAGAACAAAAGAACTGTGCTTCCTACACAAACGGGGCATATCTAGTTCAACTCAGTATTGGAAACTGAGTAAAACAGGAGCTTCTCTTCAGTCCAATACACTGTACTGGCTGGGAACAGACGCGAATGCTATTTGCACTGTATATGGCCAGAAAAGCACAAGTGTGCTGTTCTTAGCCTGAATGAACACTTGCTGCTAGAACTTGAATCTCAACGTGATTCAACTCCGTTTAGGAAATTTAATTGAACCCTAGTGTGCCATGCAAGAAAAACACTCTGTTTTAGAGAAAACAGCATTCTTTCACTCTACTGTGTTTCCTAAAGGGCACGTACAGTGAGCTAGCTCAGAACAAAAGAACTGTGCTTCCTACACAAACGGGGCATATCTAGTTCAACTCAGTATTGGAAACTGAGTAAAACAGGAGCTTCTCTTCAGTCCAATACACTGTACTGGCTGGGAACAGACGCGAATGCTATTTGCACTGTATATGGCCAGAAAAGCACAAGTGTGCTGTTCTTAGCCTGAATGAACACTTGCTGCTAGAACTTGAATCTCAACGTGATTCAACTCCGTTTAGGAAGTTTAATTGAACCCTAGTGTGCCATGCAAGAAAAACACTCTGTTTTAGAGAAAACAGCATTCTTTCACTCTCCTGTGTTTCCTATAGGGCACGTACAGTGAGCTAGCTCAGAACAAAAGAACTGTGCTTCCTACACAAACGGGGCATATCTAGTTCAACTCAGTATTGGAAACTGAGTAAAACAGGAGCTTCTCTTCAGTCCAATACACTGTACTGGCTGGGAACAGACGCGAATGCTATTTGCACTGTATATGGCCAGAAAAGCACAAGTGTGCTGTTCTTAGCCTGAATGAACACTTGCTGCTAGAACTTGAATCTCAACGTGATTCAACTCCGTTTAGGAAGTTTAATTGAACCCTAGTGTGCCATGCAAGAAAAACACTCTGTTTTAGAGAAAACAGCATTCTTTCACTCTACTGTGTTTCCTATAGGGCACGTACAGTGAGCTAGCTCAGAACAAAAGAACTGTGCTTCCTACACAAACGGGGCATATCTAGTTCAACTCAGTATTGGAAACTGAGTAAAACAGGAGCTTCTCTTCAGTCCAATACACTGTACTGGCTGGGAACAGACGCGAATGCTATTTGCACTGTATATGGCCAGAAAAGCACAAGTGTGCTGTTCTTAGCCTGAATGAACACTTGCTGCTAGAACTTGAATCTCAACGTGATTCAACGCCGTTTAGGAAGTTTAATTGAACCCTAGTGTGCCATGCAAGAAAAACACTCTGTTTTAGAGAAAACAGCATTCTTTCACTCTCCTGTGTTTCCTATAGGGCACGTACAGTGAGCTAGCTCAGAACAAAAGAACTGTGCTTCCTACACAAACGGGGCATATCTAGTTCAACTCAGTATTGGAAACAGTAAAACAGGAGCTTCTCTTCAGTCCAATACACTGTACTTGCTGGGAACAGACGCGAATGCTATTTGCACTGTATATGGCCAGAAAAGCACAAGTGTGCTGTTCTTAGCCTGAATGAACACTTGCTGCTAGAACTTGAATCTCAACGTGATTCAACTCCGTTTAGGAAGTTTAATTGAACCCTAGTGTGCCATGCAAGAAAAACACTCTGTTTTAGAGAAAACAGCATTCTTTCACTCTACTGTGTTTCCTATAGGGCACGTACAGTGAGCTAGCTCAGTACAAAAGAACTGTGCTTCCTACACAAACGGGGCATATCTAGTTCAACTCAGTATTGGAAACTGAGTAAAACAGGAGCTTCTCTTCAGTCCAATACACTGTACTTGCTGGGAACAGACGCGAATGCTATTTGCACTGTATATGGCCAGAAAAGCACAAGTGTGCTGTTCTTAGCCTGAATGAACACTTGCTGCTAGAACTTGAATCTCAACGTGATTCAACTCCGTTTAGGAAGTTTAATTGAACCCTAGTGTGCCATGAAAGAAAAACACTCTGTTTTAGAGAAAACAGCATTCTTTCACTCTACTGTGTTTCCTAAAGGGCACGTATAGTGAGCTAGCTCAGAACAAAAGAACTGTGCTTCCTACACAAACGGGGCATATCTAGTTCAACTCAGTATTGGAAACTGAGTAAAACAGGAGCTTCTCTTCAGTCCAATACACTGTACTGGCTGGGAACAGACGCGAATGCTATTTGCACTGTATACGGCCAGAAAAGCACAAGTGTGCTGTTCTTAGCCTGAATGAACACTTGCTGCTAGAACTTGAATCTCAACGTGATTCAACTCCGTTTAGGAAGTTTAATTGAACCCTAGTGTGCCATGCAAGAAAAACACTCTGTTTTAGAGAAAACAGCATTCTTTCACTCTACTGTGTTTCCTATAGGGCACGTACAGTGAGCTAGCTCAGAACAAAGAACTGTGCTTCCTACACAAACGGGGCATATCTAGTTCAACTCAGTATTGGAAACTGAGTAAAACAGGAGCTTCTCTTCAGTCCAATACACTGTACTTGCTGGGAACAGACGCGAATGCTATTTGCACTGTATATGGCCAGAAAAGCACAAGTGTGCTGTTCTTAGCCTGAATGAACACTTGCTGCTAGAACTTGAATCTCAACGTGATTCAACTCCGTTTAGGAAGTTTAATTGAACCCTAGTGTGCCATGCAAGAAAAACACTCTGTTTTAGAGAAAACAGCATTCTTTCACTCTACTGTGTTTCCTAAAGGGCACGTACAGTGAGCTAGCTCAGAACAAAAGAACTGTGCTTCCTACACAAACGGGGCATATCTAGTTCAACTCAGGATTGGAAACTGAGTAAAACAGGAGCTTCTCTTCAGTCCAATACACTGTACTGGCTGGGAACAGACGCGAATGCTATTTGCACTGTATATGGCCAGAAAAGCACAAGTGTGCTGTTCTTAGCCCGAATGAACACTTGCTGCTAGAACTTGAATCTCAACGTGATTCAACGCCGTTTAGGAAGTTTAATTGAACCCTAGTGTGCCATGCAAGAAAAACACTCTGTTTTAGAGAAAACAGCATTCTTTCACTCTACTGTGTTTCCTGTAGGGCACGTACAGTGAGCTAGCTCAGAACAAAAGAACTGTGCTTCCTACACAAACGGGGCATATCTAGTTCAACTCAGTATTGGAAACTGAGTAAAACAGGAGCTTCTCTTCAGTCCAATACACTGTACTGGCTGGGAACAGACGCGAATGCTATTTGCACTGTATATGGCCAGAAAAGCACAAGTGTGCTGTTCTTAGCCTGAATGAACACTTGCTGCTAGAACTTGAATCTCAACGTGATTCAACTCCGTTTAGGAAGTTTAATTGAACCCTAGTGTGCCATGCAAGAAAAACACTCTGTTTTAGAGAAAACAGCATTCTTTCACTCTCCTGTGTTTCCTATAGGGCACGTACAGTGAGCTAGCTCAGAACAAAAGAACTGTGCTTCCTACACAAACGGGGCATATCTAGTTCAACTCAGTATTGGATTCTGAGTAAAACAGGAGCTTCTCTTCAGTCCAATACACTGTACTTGCTGGGAACAGACGCGAATGCTATTTGCACTGTATATGGCCAGAAAAGCACAAGTGTGCTGTTCTTAGCCTGAATGAACACTTGCTGCTAGAACTTGAATCTCAACGTGATTCAACTCCGTTTAGGAAGTTTAATTGAACCCTAGTGTGCCATGCAAGAAAAACACTCTGTTTTAGAGAAAACAGCATTCTTTCACTCTACTGTGTTTCCTATAGGGCACGTATAGTGAGCTAGCTCAGTACAAAAGAACTGTGCTTCCTACACAAACGGGGCATATCTAGTTCAACTCAGTATTGGAAACTGAGTAAAACAGGAGCTTCTCTTCAGTCCAATACACTGTACTGGCTGGGAACAGACGCGAATGCTATTTGCACTGTATATGGCCAGAAAAGCACAAGTGTGCTGTTCTTAGCCTGAATGAACACTTGCTGCTAGAACTTGAATCTCAACGTGATTCAACTCCGTTTAGGAAGTTTAATTGAACCCTAGTGTGCCATGCAAGAAAAACACTCTGTTTTAGAGAAAACAGCATTCTTTCACTCTACTGTGTTTCCTATAGGGCACGTACAGTGATCTAGCTCAGAACAAAAGAACTGTGCTTCCTACACAAACGGGGCATATCTAGTTCAACTCAGTATTGGAAACTGAGTAAAACAGGAGCTTCTCTTCAGTCCAATACACTGTACTGGCTGGGAACAGAAGCGAATGCTATTTGCACTGTATATGGCCAGAAAAGCACAAGTGTGCTGTTCTTAGCCTGAATGAACACTTGCTGCTAGAACTTGAATCTCAACGTGATTCAACTCCGTTTAGGAAGTTTAATTGAACCCTAGTGTGCCATGCAAGTAAAACACTCTGTTTTAGAGAAAACAGCATTCTTTCACTCTACTGTGTTTCCTATAGGGCACGTACAGTGAGCTAGCTCAGAACAAAAGAACTGTGCTTCCTACACAAACGGGGCATATCTAGTTCAACTCAGTATTGGAAACTGAGTAAAACAGGAGCTTCTCTTCAGTCCAATACACTGTACTGGCTGGGAACAGACGCGAATGCTATTTGCACTGTATATGGCCAGAAAAGCACAAGTGTGCTGTTCTTAGCCTGAATGAACACTTGCTGCTAGAACTTGAATCTCAACGTGATTCAACTCCGTTTAGGAAGTTTAATTGAACCCTAGTGTGCCATGCAAGAAAAACACTCTGTTTTAGAGAAAACAGCATTCTTTCACTCTACTGTGTTTCCTATAGGGCACGTACAGTGAGCTAGCTCAGAACAAAAGAACTGTGCTTCCTACACAAACGGGGCATATCTAGTTCAACTCAGTATTGGAAACTGAGTAAAACAGGAGCTTCTCTTCAGTCCAATACACTGTACTGGCTGGGAACAGACGCGAATGCTATTTGCACTGTATATGGCCAGAAAAGCACAAGTGTGCTGTTCTTAGCCTGAATGAACACTTGCTGCTAGAACTTGAATCTCAACGTGATTCAACTCCGTTTAGGAAGTTTAATTGAACCCTAGTGTGCCATGCAAGAAAAACACTCTGTTTTAGAGAAAACAGCATTCTTTCACTCTACTGTGTTTCCTGTAGGGCACGTACAGTGAGCTAGCTCAGAACAAAAGAACTGTGCTTCCTACACAAACGGGGCATATCTAGTTCAACTCAGTATTGGAAACTGAGTAAAACAGGAGCTTCTCTTCAGTCCAATACACTGTACTTGCTGGGAACAGACGCGAATGCTATTTGCACTGTATATGGCCAGAAAAGCACAAGTGTGCTGTTCTTAGCCTGAATGAACACTTGCTGCTAGAACTTGAATCTCAACGTGATTCAACTCCGTTTAGGAAGTTTAATTGAACCCTAGTGTGCCATGCAAGAAAAACACTCTGTTTTAGAGAAAACAGCATTCTTTCACTCTACTGTGTTTCCTATAGGGCACGTACAGTGAGCTAGCTCAGAACAAAAGAACTGTGCTTCCTACACAAACGGGGCATATCTAGTTCAACTCAGTATTGGAAACTGAGTAAAACAGGAGCTTCTCTTCAGTCCAATACACTGTACTGGCTGGGAACAGACGCGAATGCTATTTGCACTGTATATGGCCAGAAAAGCACAAGTGTGCTGTTCTTAGCCTGAATGAACACTTGCTGCTAGAACTTGAATCTCAACGTGATTCAACTCCGTTTAGGAAGTTTAATTGAACCCTAGTGTGCCATGCAAGAAAAACACTCTGTTTTAGAGAAAACAGCATTCTTTCACTCTCCTGTGTTTCCTATAGGGCACGTACAGTGAGCTAGCTCAGAACAAAAGAACTGTGCTTCCTACACAAACGGGGCATATCTAGTTCAACTCAGTATTGGATTCTGAGTAAAACAGGAGCTTCTCTTCAGTCCAATACACTGTACTGGCTGGGAACAGACGCGAATGCTATTTGCACTGTATATGGCCAGAAAAGCACAAGTGTGCTGTTCTTAGCCTGAATGAACACTTGCTGCTAGAACTTGAATCTCAACGTGATTCAACTCCGTTTAGGAAGTTTAATTGAACCCTAGTGTGCCATGCAAGAAAAACACTCTGTTTTAGAGAAAACAGCATTCTTTCACTCTACTGTGTTTCCTATAGGGCACGTATAGTGAGCTAGCTCAGTACAAAAGAACTGTGCTTCCTACACAAACGGGGCATATCTAGTTCAACTCAGTATTGGAAACTGAGTAAAACAGGAGCTTCTCTTCAGTCCAATACACTGTACTGGCTGGGAACAGACGCGAATGCTATTTGCACTGTATATGGCCAGAAAAGCACAAGTGTGCTGTTCTTAGCCTGAATGAACACTTGCTGCTAGAAATTGAATCTCAACGTGATTCAACTCCGTTTAGGAAGTTTAATTGAACCCTAGTGTGCCATGCAAGAAAAACACTCTGTTTTAGAGAAAACAGCATTCTTTCACTCTACTGTGTTTCCTAAAGGGCACGTACAGTGAGCTAGCTCAGAACAAAAGAACTGTGCTTCCTACACAAACGGGGCATATCTAGTTCAACTCAGTATTGGAAACTGAGTAAAACAGGAGCTTCTCTTCAGTCCAATACACTGTACTGGCTGGGAACAGACGCGAATGCTATTTGCACTGTATATGGCCAGAAAAGCACAAGTGTGCTGTTCTTAGCCTGAATGAACACTTGCTGCTAGAACTTGAATCTCAACGTGATTCAACTCCGTTTAGGAAGTTTAATTGAACCCTAGTGTGCCATGCAAGAAAAACACTCTGTTTTAGAGAAAACAGCATTCTTTCACTCTACTGTGTTTCCTAAAGGGCACGTATAGTGAGCAAGCTCAGAACAAAAGAACTGTGCTTCCTACACAAACGGGGCATATCTAGTTCAACTCAGTATTGGAAACTGAGTAAAACAGGAGCTTCTCTTCAGTCCAATACACTGTACTGGCTGGGAACAGACGCGAATGCTATTTGCACTGTATATGGCCAGAAAAGCACAAGTGTGCTGTTCTTAGCCTGAATGAACACTTGCTGCTAGAACTTGAATCTCAACGTGATTCAACTCCGTTTAGGAAGTTTAATTGAACCCTAGTGTGCCATGCAAGAAAAACACTCTGTTTTAGAGAAAACAGCATTCTTTCACTCTCCTGTGTTTCCTATAGGGCACGTACAGTGAGCTAGCTCAGAACAAAAGAACTGTGCTTCCTACACAAACGGGGCATATCTAGTTCAACTCAGTATTGGATTCTGAGTAAAACAGGAGCTTCTCTTCAGTCCAATACACTGTACTTGCTGGGAACAGACGCGAATGCTATTTGCACTGTATATGGCCAGAAAAGCACAAGTGTGCTGTTCTTAGCCTGAATGAACACTTGCTGCTAGAACTTGAATCTCAACGTGATTCAACTCCGTTTAGGAAGTTTAATTGAACCCTAGTGTGCCATGCAAGAAAAACACTCTGTTTTAGAGAAAACAGCATTCTTTCACTCTACTGTGTTTCCTATAGGGCACGTATAGTGAGCTAGCTCAGTACAAAAGAACTGTGCTTCCTACACAAACGGGGCATATCTAGTTCAACTCAGTATTGGAAACTGAGTAAAACAGGAGCTTCTCTTCAGTCCAATACACTGTACTGGCTGGGAACAGACGCGAATGCTATTTGCACTGTATATGGCCAGAAAAGCACAAGTGTGCTGTTCTTAGCCTGAATGAACACTTGCTGCTAGAACTTGAATCTCAACGTGATTCAACTCCGTTTAGGAAGTTTAATTGAACCCTAGTGTGCCATGCAAGAAAAACACTCTGTTTTAGAGAAAACAGCATTCTTTCACTCTACTGTGTTTCCTATAGGGCACGTACAGTGATCTAGCTCAGAACAAAAGAACTGTGCTTCCTACACAAACGGGGCATATCTAGTTCAACTCAGTATTGGAAACTGAGTAAAACAGGAGCTTCTCTTCAGTCCAATACACTGTACTGGCTGGGAACAGAAGCGAATGCTATTTGCACTGTATATGGCCAGAAAAGCACAAGTGTGCTGTTCTTAGCCTGAATGAACACTTGCTGCTAGAACTTGAATCTCAACGTGATTCAACTCCGTTTAGGAAGTTTAATTGAACCCTAGTGTGCCATGCAAGTAAAACACTCTGTTTTAGAGAAAACAGCATTCTTTCACTCTACTGTGTTTCCTATAGGGCACGTACAGTGAGCTAGCTCAGAACAAAAGAACTGTGCTTCCTACACAAACGGGGCATATCTAGTTCAACTCAGTATTGGAAACTGAGTAAAACAGGAGCTTCTCTTCAGTCCAATACACTGTACTGGCTGGGAACAGACGCGAATGCTATTTGCACTGTATATGGCCAGAAAAGCACAAGTGTGCTGTTCTTAGCCTGAATGAACACTTGCTGCTAGAACTTGAATCTCAACGTGATTCAACTCCGTTTAGGAAGTTTAATTGAACCCTAGTGTGCCATGCAAGAAAAACACTCTGTTTTAGAGAAAACAGCATTCTTTCACTCTACTGTGTTTCCTATAGGGCACGTACAGTGAGCTAGCTCAGAACAAAAGAACTGTGCTTCCTACACAAACGGGGCATATCTAGTTCAACTCAGTATTGGAAACTGAGTAAAACAGGAGCTTCTCTTCAGTCCAATACACTGTACTGGCTGGGAACAGACGCGAATGCTATTTGCACTGTATATGGCCAGAAAAGCACAAGTGTGCTGTTCTTAGCCTGAATGAACACTTGCTGCTAGAACTTGAATCTCAACGTGATTCAACTCCGTTTAGGAAGTTTAATTGAACCCTAGTGTGCCATGCAAGAAAAACACTCTGTTTTAGAGAAAACAGCATTCTTTCACTCTACTGTGTTTCCTGTAGGGCACGTACAGTGAGCTAGCTCAGAACAAAAGAACTGTGCTTCCTACACAAACGGGGCATATCTAGTTCAACTCAGTATTGGAAACTGAGTAAAACAGGAGCTTCTCTTCAGTCCAATACACTGTACTTGCTGGGAACAGACGCGAATGCTATTTGCACTGTATATGGCCAGAAAAGCACAAGTGTGCTGTTCTTAGCCTGAATGAACACTTGCTGCTAGAACTTGAATCTCAACGTGATTCAACTCCGTTTAGGAAGTTTAATTGAACCCTAGTGTGCCATGCAAGAAAAACACTCTGTTTTAGAGAAAACAGCATTCTTTCACTCTACTGTGTTTCCTATAGGGCACGTACAGTGAGCTAGCTCAGAACAAAAGAACTGTGCTTCCTACACAAACGGGGCATATCTAGTTCAACTCAGTATTGGAAACTGAGTAAAACAGGAGCTTCTCTTCAGTCCAATACACTGTACTGGCTGGGAACAGACGCGAATGCTATTTGCACTGTATATGGCCAGAAAAGCACAAGTGTGCTGTTCTTAGCCTGAATGAACACTTGCTGCTAGAACTTGAATCTCAACGTGATTCAACTCCGTTTAGGAAGTTTAATTGAACCCTAGTGTGCCATGCAAGAAAAACACTCTGTTTTAGAGAAAACAGCATTCTTTCACTCTCCTGTGTTTCCTATAGGGCACGTACAGTGAGCTAGCTCAGAACAAAAGAACTGTGCTTCCTACACAAACGGGGCATATCTAGTTCAACTCAGTATTGGATTCTGAGTAAAACAGGAGCTTCTCTTCAGTCCAATACACTGTACTGGCTGGGAACAGACGCGAATGCTATTTGCACTGTATATGGCCAGAAAAGCACAAGTGTGCTGTTCTTAGCCTGAATGAACACTTGCTGCTAGAACTTGAATCTCAACGTGATTCAACTCCGTTTAGGAAGTTTAATTGAACCCTAGTGTGCCATGCAAGAAAAACACTCTGTTTTAGAGAAAACAGCATTCTTTCACTCTACTGTGTTTCCTATAGGGCACGTATAGTGAGCTAGCTCAGTACAAAAGAACTGTGCTTCCTACACAAACGGGGCATATCTAGTTCAACTCAGTATTGGAAACTGAGTAAAACAGGAGCTTCTCTTCAGTCCAATACACTGTACTGGCTGGGAACAGACGCGAATGCTATTTGCACTGTATATGGCCAGAAAAGCACAAGTGTGCTGTTCTTAGCCTGAATGAACACTTGCTGCTAGAAATTGAATCTCAACGTGATTCAACTCCGTTTAGGAAGTTTAATTGAACCCTAGTGTGCCATGCAAGAAAAACACTCTGTTTTAGAGAAAACAGCATTCTTTCACTCTACTGTGTTTCCTAAAGGGCACGTACAGTGAGCTAGCTCAGAACAAAAGAACTGTGCTTCCTACACAAACGGGGCATATCTAGTTCAACTCAGTATTGGAAACTGAGTAAAACAGGAGCTTCTCTTCAGTCCAATACACTGTACTGGCTGGGAACAGACGCGAATGCTATTTGCACTGTATATGGCCAGAAAAGCACAAGTGTGCTGTTCTTAGCCTGAATGAACACTTGCTGCTAGAACTTGAATCTCAACGTGATTCAACTCCGTTTAGGAAGTTTAATTGAACCCTAGTGTGCCATGCAAGAAAAACACTCTGTTTTAGAGAAAACAGCATTCTTTCACTCTACTGTGTTTCCTAAAGGGCACGTATAGTGAGCAAGCTCAGAACAAAAGAACTGTGCTTCCTACACAAACGGGGCATATCTAGTTCAACTCAGTATTGGAAACTGAGTAAAACAGGAGCTTCTCTTCAGTCCAATACACTGTACTGGCTGGGAACAGACGCGAATGCTATTTGCACTGTATACGGCCAGAAAAGCACAAGTGTGCTGTTCTTAGCCTGAATGAACACTTGCTGCTAGAACTTGAATCTCAACGTGATTCAACTCCGTTTAGGAAGTTTAATTGAACCCTAGTGTGCCATGCAAGAAAAACACTCTGTTTTAGAGAAAACAGCATTCTTTCACTCTACTGTGTTTCCTATAGGGCACGTACAGTGAGCTAGCTCAGAACAAAAGAACTGTGCTTCCTACACAAACGGGGCATATCTAGTTCAACTCAGTATTGGAAACTGAGTAAAACAGGAGCTTCTCTTCAGTCCAATACACTGTACTGGCTGGGAACAGACGCGAATGCTATTTGCACTGTATATGGCCAGAAAAGCACAAGTGTGCTGTTCTTAGCCTGAATGAACACTTGCTGCTAGAACTTGAATCTCAACGTGATTCAACTCCGTTTAGGAAGTTTAATTGAACCCTAGTGTGCCATGCAAGAAAAACACTCTGTTTTAGAGAAAACAGCATTCTTTCACTCTACTGTGTTTCCTATAGGGCACGTACAGTGAGCTAGCTCAGAACAAAAGAACTGTGCTTCCTACACAAACGGGGCATATCTAGTTCAACTCAGTATTGGAAACTGAGTAAAACAGGAGCTTCTCTTCAGTCCAATACACTGTACTTGCTGGGAACAGACGCGAATGCTATTTGCACTGTATATGGCCAGAAAAGCACAAGTGTGCTGTTCTTAGCCTGAATGAACACTTGCTGCTAGAACTTGAATCTCAACGTGATTCAACTCCGTTTAGGAAGTTTAATTGAACCCTAGTGTGCCATGCAAGAAAAACACTCTGTTTTAGAGAAAACAGCATTCTTTCACTCTCCTGTGTTTCCTATAGGGCACGTACAGTGAGCTAGCTCAGAACAAAAGAACTGTGCTTCCTACACAAACGGGGCATATCTAGTTCAACTCAGTATTGGATTCTGAGTAAAACAGGAGCTTCTCTTCAGTCCAATACACTGTACTTGCTGGGAACAGACGCGAATGCTATTTGCACTGTATATGGCCAGAAAAGCACAAGTGTGCTGTTCTTAGCCTGAATGAACACTTGCTGCTAGAACTTGAATCTCAACGTGATTCAACTCCGTTTAGGAAGTTTAATTGAACCCTAGTGTGCCATGCAAGAAAAACACTCTGTTTTAGAGAAAACAGCATTCTTTCACTCTACTGTGTTTCCTATAGGGCACGTATAGTGAGCTAGCTCAGTACAAAAGAACGGTGCTTCCTACACAAACGGGGCATATCTAGTTCAACTCAGTATTGGAAACTGAGTAAAACAGGAGCTTCTCTTCAGTCCAATACACTGTACTGGCTGGGAACAGACGCGAATGCTATTTGCACTGTATATGGCCAGAAAAGCACAAGTGTGCTGTTCTTAGCCTGAATGAACACTTGCTGCTAGAAATTGAATCTCAACGTGATTCAACTCCGTTTAGGAAGTTTAATTGAACCCTAGTGTGCCATGCAAGAAAAACACTCTGTTTTAGAGAAAACAGCATTCTTTCACTCTACTGTGTTTCCTAAAGGGCACGTACAGTGAGCTAGCTCAGAACAAAAGAACTGTGCTTCCTACACAAACGGGGCATATCTAGTTCAACTCAGTATTGGAAACTGAGTAAAACAGGAGCTTCTCTTCAGTCCAATACACTGTACTGGCTGGGAACAGACGCGAATGCTATTTGCACTGTATATGGCCAGAAAAGCACAAGTGTGCTGTTCTTAGCCTGAATGAACACTTGCTGCTAGAACTTGAATCTCAACGTGATTCAACTCCGTTTAGGAAGTTTAATTGAACCCTAGTGTGCCATGCAAGAAAAACACTCTGTTTTAGAGAAAACAGCATTCTTTCACTCTACTGTGTTTCCTAAAGGGCACGTATAGTGAGCTAGCTCAGAACAAAAGAACTGTGCTTCCTACACAAACGGGGCATATCTAGTTCAACTCAGTATTGGAAACTGAGTAAAACAGGAGCTTCTCTTCAGTCCAATACACTGTACTGGCTGGGAACAGACGCGAATGCTATTTGCACTGTATACGGCCAGAAAAGCACAAGTGTGCTGTTCTTAGCCTGAATGAACACTTGCTGCTAGAACTTGAATCTCAACGTGATTCAACTCCGTTTAGGAAGTTTAATTGAACCCTAGTGTGCCATGCAAGAAAAACACTCTGTTTTAGAGAAAACAGCATTCTTTCACTCTACTGTGTTTCCTATAGGGCACGTACAGTGAGCTAGCTCAGAACAAAAGAACTGTGCTTCCTACACAAACGGGGCATATCTAGTTCAACTCAGTATTGGAAACTGAGTAAAACAGGAGCTTCTCTTCAGTCCAATACACTGTACTGGCTGGGAACAGACGTGAATGCTATTTGCACTGTATATGGCCAGAAAAGCACAAGTGTGCTGTTCTTAGCCTGAATGAACACTTGCTGCTAGAACTTGAATCTCAACGTGATTCAACTCCGTTTAGGAAGTTTAATTGAACCCTAGTGTGCCATGCAAGAAAAACACTCTGTTTTAGAGAAAACAGCATTCTTTCACTCTACTGTGTTTCCTATAGGGCACGTACAGTGAGCTAGCTCAGAACAAAAGAACTGTGCTTCCTACACAAACGGGGCATATCTAGTTCAACTCAGTATTGGAAACTGAGTAAAACAGGAGCTTCTCTTCAGTCCAATACACTGTACTTGCTGGGAACAGACGCGAATGCTATTTGCACTGTATATGGCCAGAAAAGCACAAGTGTGCTGTTCTTAGCCTGAATGAACACTTGCTGCTAGAACTTGAATCTCAACGTGATTCAACTCCGTTTAGGAAGTTTAATTGAACCCTAGTGTGCCATGCAAGAAAAACACTCTGTTTTAGAGAAAACAGCATTCTTTCACTCTCCTGTGTTTCCTATAGGGCACGTACAGTGAGCTAGCTCAGAACAAAAGAACTGTGCTTCCTACACAAACGGGGCATATCTAGTTCAACTCAGTATTGGATTCTGAGTAAAACAGGAGCTTCTCTTCAGTCCAATACACTGTACTTGCTGGGAACAGACGCGAATGCTATTTGCACTGTATATGGCCAGAAAAGCACAAGTGTGCTGTTCTTAGCCTGAATGAACACTTGCTGCTAGAACTTGAATCTCAACGTGATTCAACTCCGTTTAGGAAGTTTAATTGAACCCTAGTGTGCCATGCAAGAAAAACACTCTGTTTTAGAGAAAACAGCATTCTTTCACTCTACTGTGTTTCCTATAGGGCACGTATAGTGAGCTAGCTCAGTACAAAAGAACGGTGCTTCCTACACAAACGGGGCATATCTAGTTCAACTCAGTATTGGAAACTGAGTAAAACAGGAGCTTCTCTTCAGTCCAATACACTGTACTGGCTGGGAACAGACGCGAATGCTATTTGCACTGTATATGGCCAGAAAAGCACAAGTGTGCTGTTCTTAGCCTGAATGAACACTTGCTGCTAGAAATTGAATCTCAACGTGATTCAACTCCGTTTAGGAAGTTTAATTGAACCCTAGTGTGCCATGCAAGAAAAACACTCTGTTTTAGAGAAAACAGCATTCTTTCACTCTACTGTGTTTCCTAAAGGGCACGTACAGTGAGCTAGCTCAGAACAAAAGAACTGTGCTTCCTACACAAACGGGGCATATCTAGTTCAACTCAGTATTGGAAACTGAGTAAAACAGGAGCTTCTCTTCAGTCCAATACACTGTACTGGCTGGGAACAGACGCGAATGCTATTTGCACTGTATATGGCCAGAAAAGCACAAGTGTGCTGTTCTTAGCCTGAATGAACACTTGCTGCTAGAACTTGAATCTCAACGTGATTCAACTCCGTTTAGGAAGTTTAATTGAACCCTAGTGTGCCATGCAAGAAAAACACTCTGTTTTAGAGAAAACAGCATTCTTTCACTCTACTGTGTTTCCTAAAGGGCACGTATAGTGAGCTAGCTCAGAACAAAAGAACTGTGCTTCCTACACAAACGGGGCATATCTAGTTCAACTCAGTATTGGAAACTGAGTAAAACAGGAGCTTCTCTTCAGTCCAATACACTGTACTGGCTGGGAACAGACGCGAATGCTATTTGCACTGTATACGGCCAGAAAAGCACAAGTGTGCTGTTCTTAGCCTGAATGAACACTTGCTGCTAGAACTTGAATCTCAACGTGATTCAACTCCGTTTAGGAAGTTTAATTGAACCCTAGTGTGCCATGCAAGAAAAACACTCTGTTTTAGAGAAAACAGCATTCTTTCACTCTACTGTGTTTCCTATAGGGCACGTACAGTGAGCTAGCTCAGAACAAAAGAACTGTGCTTCCTACACAAACGGGGCATATCTAGTTCAACTCAGTATTGGAAACTGAGTAAAACAGGAGCTTCTCTTCAGTCCAATACACTGTACTGGCTGGGAACAGACGCGAATGCTATTTGTACTGTATATGGCCAGAAAAGCACAAGTGTGCTGTTCTTAGCCTGAATGAACACTTGCTGCTAGAACTTGAATCTCAACGTGATTCAACGCCGTTTAGGAAGTTTAATTGAACCCTAGTGTGCCATGCAAGAAAAACACTCTGTTTTAGAGAAAACAGCATTCTTTCACTCTACTGTGTTTCCTGTAGGGCACGTACAGTGAGCTAGCTCAGAACAAAAGAACTGTGCTTCCTACACAAACGGGGCATATCTAGTTCAACTCAGTATTGGAAACTGAGTAAAACAGGAGCTTCTCTTCAGTCCAATACACTGTACTTGCTGGGAACAGACGCGAATGCTATTTGCACTGTATATGGCCAGAAAAGCACAAGTGTGCTGTTCTTAGCCTGAATGAACACTTGCTGCTAGAACTTGAATCTCAACGTGATTCAACTCCGTTTAGGAAGTTTAATTGAACCCTAGTGTGCCATGCAAGAAAAACACTCTGTTTTAGAGAAAACAGCATTCTTTCACTCTCCTGTGTTTCCTATAGGGCACGTACAGTGAGCTAGCTCAGAACAAAAGAACTGTGCTTCCTACACAAACGGGGCATATCTAGTTCAACTCAGTATTGGAAACTGAGTAAAACAGGAGCTTCTCTTCAGTCCAATACACTGTACTTGCTGGGAACAGACGCGAATGCTATTTGCACTGTATATGGCCAGAAAAGCACAAGTGTGCTGTTCTTAGCCTGAATGAACACTTGCTGCTAGAACTTGAATCTCAACGTGATTCAACTCCGTTTAGGAAGTTTAATTGAACCCTAGTGTGCCATGCAAGAAAAACACTCTGTTTTAGAGAAAACAGCATTCTTTCACTCTACTGTGTTTCGTATAGGGCACGTATAGTGAGCTAGCTCAGTACAAAAGAACGGTGCTTCCTACACAAACGGGGCATATCTAGTTCAACTCAGTATTGGAAACTGAGTAAAACAGGAGCTTCTCTTCAGTCCAATACACTGTACTGGCTGGGAACAGACGCGAATGCTATTTGCACTGTATATGGCCAGAAAAGCACAAGTGTGCTGTTCTTAGCCTGAATGAACACTTGCTGCTAGAAATTGAATCTCAACGTGATTCAACTCCGTTTAGGAAGTTTAATTGAACCCTAGTGTGCCATGCAAGAAAAACACTCTGTTTTAGAGAAAACAGCATTCTTTCACTCTACTGTGTTTCCTAAAGGGCACGTACAGTGAGCTAGCTCAGAACAAAAGAACTGTGCTTCCTACACAAACGGGGCATATCTAGTTCAACTCAGTATTGGAAACTGAGTAAAACAGGAGCTTCTCTTCAGTCCAATACACTGTACTGGCTGGGAACAGACGCGAATGCTATTTGCACTGTATATGGCCAGAAAAGCACAAGTGTGCTGTTCTTAGCCTGAATGAACACTTGCTGCTAGAACTTGAATCTCAACGTGATTCAACTCCGTTTAGGAAGTTTAATTGAACCCTAGTGTGCCATGCAAGAAAAACACTCTGTTTTAGAGAAAACAGCATTCTTTCACTCTCCTGTGTTTCCTATAGGGCACGTACAGTGAGCTAGCTCAGAACAAAAGAACTGTGCTTCCTACACAAACGGGGCATATCTAGTTCAACTCAGTATTGGAAACTGAGTAAAACAGGAGCTTCTCTTCAGTCCAATACACTGTACTGGCTGGGAACAGACGCGAATGCTATTTGCACTGTATATGGCCAGAAAAGCACAAGTGTGCTGTTCTTAGCCTGAATGAACACTTGCTGCTAGAACTTGAATCTCAACGTGATTCAACTCCGTTTAGGAAGTTTAATTGAACCCTAGTGTGCCATGCAAGAAAAGCACTCTGTTTTAGAGAAAACAGCATTCTTTCACTCTACTGTGTTTCCTAAAGGGCACGTATAGTGAGCTAGCTCAGAACAAAAGAACTGTGCTTCCTACACAAACGGGGCATATCTAGTTCAACTCAGTATTGGAAACTGAGTAAAACAGGAGCTTCTCTTCAGTCCAATACACTGTACTGGCTGGGAACAGACGCGAATGCTATTTGCACTGTATACGGCCAGAAAAGCACAAGTGTGCTGTTCTTAGCCTGAATGAACACTTGCTGCTAGAACTTGAATCTCAACGTGATTCAACTCCGTTTAGGAAGTTTAATTGAACCCTAGTGTGCCATGCAAGAAAAACACTCTGTTTTAGAGAAAACAGCATTCTTTCACTCTACTGTGTTTCCTATAGGGCACGTACAGTGAGCTAGCTCAGAACAAAAGAACTGTGCTTCCTACACAAACGGGGCATATCTAGTTCAACTCAGTATTGGAAACTGAGTAAAACAGGAGCTTCTCTTCAGTCCAATACACTGTACTGGCTGGGAACAGACGCGAATGCTATTTGCACTGTATATGGCCAGAAAAGCACAAGTGTGCTGTTCTTAGCCTGAATGAACACTTGCTGCTAGAACTTGAATCTCAACGTGATTCAACGCCGTTTAGGAAGTTTAATTGAACCCTAGTGTGCCATGCAAGAAAAACACTCTGTTTTAGAGAAAACAGCATTCTTTCACTCTACTGTGTTTCCTGTAGGGCACGTACAGTGAGCTAGCTCAGAACAAAAGAACTGTGCTTCCTACACAAACGGGGCATATCTAGTTCAACTCAGTATTGGAAACTGAGTAAAACAGGAGCTTCTCTTCAGTCCAATACACTGTACTTGCTGGGAACAGACGCGAATGCTATTTGCACTGTATATGGCCAGAAAAGCACAAGTGTGCTGTTCTTAGCCTGAATGAACACTTGCTGCTAGAACTTGAATCTCAACGTGATTCAACTCCGTTTAGGAAGTTTAATTGAACCCTAGTGTGCCATGCAAGAAAAACACTCTGTTTTAGAGAAAACAGCATTCTTTCACTCTCCTGTGTTTCCTATAGGGCACGTACAGTGAGCTAGCTCAGAACAAAAGAACTGTGCTTCCTACACAAACGGGGCATATCTAGTTCAACTCAGTATTGGATTCTGAGTAAAACAGGAGCTTCTCTTCAGTCCAATACACTGTACTTGCTGGGAACAGACGCGAATGCTATTTGCACTGTATATGGCCAGAAAAGCACAAGTGTGCTGTTCTTAGCCTGAATGAACACTTGCTGCTAGAACTTGAATCTCAACGTGATTCAACTCCGTTTAGGAAGTTTAATTGAACCCTAGTGTGCCATGCAAGAAAAACACTCTGTTTTAGAGAAAACAGCATTCTTTCACTCTACTGTGTTTCCTATAGGGCACGTATAGTGAGCTAGCTCAGTACAAAAGAACGGTGCTTCCTACACAAACGGGGCATATCTAGTTCAACTCAGTATTGGAAACTGAGTAAAACAGGAGCTTCTCTTCAGTCCAATACACTGTACTGGCTGGGAACAGACGCGAATGCTATTTGCACTGTATATGGCCAGAAAAGCACAAGTGTGCTGTTCTTAGCCTGAATGAACACTTGCTGCTAGAAATTGAATCTCAACGTGATTCAACTCCGTTTAGGAAGTTTAATTGAACCCTAGTGTGCCATGCAAGAAAAACACTCTGTTTTAGAGAAAACAGCATTCTTTCACTCTACTGTGTTTCCTAAAGGGCACGTACAGTGAGCTAGCTCAGAACAAAAGAACTGTGCTTCCTACACAAACGGGGCATATCTAGTTCAACTCAGTATTGGAAACTGAGTAAAACAGGAGCTTCTCTTCAGTCCAATACACTGTACTGGCTGGGAACAGACGCGAATGCTATTTGCACTGTATATGGCCAGAAAAGCACAAGTGTGCTGTTCTTAGCCTGAATGAACACTTGCTGCTAGAACTTGAATCTCAACGTGATTCAACTCCGTTTAGGAAGTTTAATTGAACCCTAGTGTGCCATGCAAGAAAAACACTCTGTTTTAGAGAAAACAGCATTCTTTCACTCTCCTGTGTTTCCTATAGGGCACGTACAGTGAGCTAGCTCAGAACAAAAGAACTGTGCTTCCTACACAAACGGGGCATATCTAGTTCAACTCAGTATTGGAAACTGAGTAAAACAGGAGCTTCTCTTCAGTCCAATACACTGTACTGGCTGGGAACAGACGCGAATGCTATTTGCACTGTATATGGCCAGAAAAGCACAAGTGTGCTGTTCTTAGCCTGAATGAACACTTGCTGCTAGAACTTGAATCTCAACGTGATTCAACTCCGTTTAGGAAGTTTAATTGAACCCTAGTGTGCCATGCAAGTAAAACTCTCTGTTTTAGAGAAAACAGCATTCTTTCACTCTACTGTGTTTCCTATAGGGCACGTACAGTGAGCTAGCTCAGAACAAAAGAACTGTGCTTCCTACACAAACGGGGCATATCTAGTTCAACTCAGTATTGGAAACTGAGTAAAACAGGAGCTTCTCTTCAGTCCAATACACTGTACTGGCTGGGAACAGACGCGAATGCTATTTGCACTGTATATGGCCAGAAAAGCACAAGTGTGCTGTTCTTAGCCTGAATGAACACTTGCTGCTAGAACTTGAATCTCAACGTGATTCAACTCCGTTTAGGAAGTTTAATTGAACCCTAGTGTGCCATGCAAGAAAAACACTCTGTTTTAGAGAAAACAGCATTCTTTCACTCTACTGTGTTTCCTATAGGGCACGTACAGTGAGCTAGCTCAGAACAAAAGAACTGTGCTTCCTACACAAACGGGGCATATCTAGTTCAACTCAGTATTGGAAACTGAGTAAAACAGGAGCTTCTCTTCAGTCCAATACACTGTACTTGCTGGGAACAGACGCGAATGCTATTTGCACTGTATATGGCCAGAAAAGCACAAGTGTGCTGTTCTTAGCCTGAATGAACACTTGCTGCTAGAACTTGAATCTCAACGTGATTCAACTCCGTTTAGGAAGTTTAATTGAACCCTAGTGTGCCATGCAAGAAAAACACTCTGTTTTAGAGAAAACAGCATTCTTTCACTCTCCTGTGTTTCCTATAGGGCACGTACAGTGAGCTAGCTCAGAACAAAAGAACTGTGCTTCCTACACAAACGGGGCATATCTAGTTCAACTCAGTATTGGATTCTGAGTAAAACAGGAGCTTCTCTTCAGTCCAATACACTGTACTTGCTGGGAACAGACGCGAATGCTATTTGCACTGTATATGGCCAGAAAAGCACAAGTGTGCTGTTCTTAGCCTGAATGAACACTTGCTGCTAGAACTTGAATCTCAACGTGATTCAACTCCGTTTAGGAAGTTTAATTGAACCCTAGTGTGCCATGCAAGAAAAACACTCTGTTTTAGAGAAAACAGCATTCTTTCACTCTACTGTGTTTCCTATAGGGCACGTATAGTGAGCTAGCTCAGAACAAAAGAACGGTGCTTCCTACACAAACGGGGCATATCTAGTTCAACTCAGTATTGGAAACTGAGTAAAACAGGAGCTTCTCTTCAGTCCAATACACTGTACTGGCTGGGAACAGACGCGAATGCTATTTGCACTGTATATGGCCAGAAAAGCACAAGTGTGCTGTTCTTAGCCTGAATGAACACTTGCTGCTAGAAATTGAATCTCAACGTGATTCAACTCCGTTTAGGAAGTTTAATTGAACCCTAGTGTGCCATGCAAGAAAAACACTCTGTTTTAGAGAAAACAGCATTCTTTCACTCTACTGTGTTTCCTAAAGGGCACGTACAGTGAGCTAG
This sequence comes from Peromyscus maniculatus bairdii, assembly GCF_049852395.1. Taxonomy (NCBI): domain Eukaryota; kingdom Metazoa; phylum Chordata; class Mammalia; order Rodentia; family Cricetidae; genus Peromyscus; species Peromyscus maniculatus. The sequence goes on along the minus strand of NC_134865.1, from coordinate 40,565,725 downwards.
CTCAGAACAAAAGAACTGTGCTTCCTACACAAACGGGGCATATCTAGTTCAACTCAGTATTGGAAACTGAGTAAAACAGGAGCTTCTCTTCAGTCCAATACACTGTACTGGCTGGGAACAGACGCGAATGCTATTTGCACTGTATATGGCCAGAAAAGCACAAGTGTGCTGTTCTTAGCCTGAATGAACACTTGCTGCTAGAACTTGAATCTCAACGTGATTCAACTCCGTTTAGGAAGTTTAATTGAACCCTAGTGTGCCATGCAAGAAAAACACTCTGTTTTAGAGAAAACAGCATTCTTTCACTCTCCTGTGTTTCCTATAGGGCACGTACAGTGAGCTAGCTCAGAACAAAAGAACTGTGCTTCCTACACAAACGGGGCATATCTAGTTCAACTCAGTATTGGAAACTGAGTAAAACAGGAGCTTCTCTTCAGTCCAATACACTGTACTGGCTGGGAACAGACGCGAATGCTATTTGCACTGTATATGGCCAGAAAAGCACAAGTGTGCTGTTCTTAGCCTGAATGAACACTTGCTGCTAGAACTTGAATCTCAACGTGATTCAACTCCGTTTAGGAAGTTTAATTGAACCCTAGTGTGCCATGCAAGTAAAACTCTCTGTTTTAGAGAAAACAGCATTCTTTCACTCTACTGTGTTTCCTATAGGGCACGTACAGTGAGCTAGCTCAGAACAAAAGAACTGTGCTTCCTACACAAACGGGGCATATCTAGTTCAACTCAGTATTGGAAACTGAGTAAAACAGGAGCTTCTCTTCAGTCCAATACACTGTACTGGCTGGGAACAGACGCGAATGCTATTTGCACTGTATATGGCCAGAAAAGCACAAGTGTGCTGTTCTTAGCCTGAATGAACACTTGCTGCTAGAACTTGAATCTCAACGTGATTCAACTCCGTTTAGGAAGTTTAATTGAACCCTAGTGTGCCATGCAAGAAAAACACTCTGTTTTAGAGAAAACAGCATTCTTTCACTCTACTGTGTTTCCTATAGGGCACGTACAGTGAGCTAGCTCAGAACAAAAGAACTGTGCTTCCTACACAAACGGGGCATATCTAGTTCAACTCAGTATTGGAAACTGAGTAAAACAGGAGCTTCTCTTCAGTCCAATACACTGTACTTGCTGGGAACAGACGCGAATGCTATTTGCACTGTATATGGCCAGAAAAGCACAAGTGTGCTGTTCTTAGCCTGAATGAACACTTGCTGCTAGAACTTGAATCTCAACGTGATTCAACTCCGTTTAGGAAGTTTAATTGAACCCTAGTGTGCCATGCAAGAAAAACACTCTGTTTTAGAGAAAACAGCATTCTTTCACTCTCCTGTGTTTCCTATAGGGCACGTACAGTGAGCTAGCTCAGAACAAAAGAACTGTGCTTCCTACACAAACGGGGCATATCTAGTTCAACTCAGTATTGGATTCTGAGTAAAACAGGAGCTTCTCTTCAGTCCAATACACTGTACTTGCTGGGAACAGACGCGAATGCTATTTGCACTGTATATGGCCAGAAAAGCACAAGTGTGCTGTTCTTAGCCTGAATGAACACTTGCTGCTAGAACTTGAATCTCAACGTGATTCAACTCCGTTTAGGAAGTTTAATTGAACCCTAGTGTGCCATGCAAGAAAAACACTCTGTTTTAGAGAAAACAGCATTCTTTCACTCTACTGTGTTTCCTATAGGGCACGTATAGTGAGCTAGCTCAGTACAAAAGAACGGTGCTTCCTACACAAACGGGGCATATCTAGTTCAACTCAGTATTGGAAACTGAGTAAAACAGGAGCTTCTCTTCAGTCCAATACACTGTACTGGCTGGGAACAGACGCGAATGCTATTTGCACTGTATATGGCCAGAAAAGCACAAGTGTGCTGTTCTTAGCCTGAATGAACACTTGCTGCTAGAAATTGAATCTCAACGTGATTCAACTCCGTTTAGGAAGTTTAATTGAACCCTAGTGTGCCATGCAAGAAAAACACTCTGTTTTAGAGAAAACAGCATTCTTTCACTCTACTGTGTTTCCTAAAGGGCACGTACAGTGAGCTAGCTCAGAACAAAAGAACTGTGCTTCCTACACAAACGGGGCATATCTAGTTCAACTCAGTATTGGAAACTGAGTAAAACAGGAGCTTCTCTTCAGTCCAATACACTGTACTGGCTGGGAACAGACGCGAATGCTATTTGCACTGTATATGGCCAGAAAAGCACAAGTGTGCTGTTCTTAGCCTGAATGAACACTTGCTGCTAGAACTTGAATCTCAACGTGATTCAACTCCGTTTAGGAAGTTTAATTGAACCCTAGTGTGCCATGCAAGAAAAACACTCTGTTTTAGAGAAAACAGCATTCTTTCACTCTCCTGTGTTTCCTATAGGGCACGTACAGTGAGCTAGCTCAGAACAAAAGAACTGTGCTTCCTACACAAACGGGGCATATCTAGTTCAACTCAGTATTGGAAACTGAGTAAAACAGGAGCTTCTCTTCAGTCCAATACACTGTACTGGCTGGGAACAGACGCGAATGCTATTTGCACTGTATATGGCCAGAAAAGCACAAGTGTGCTGTTCTTAGCCTGAATGAACACTTGCTGCTAGAACTTGAATCTCAACGTGATTCAACTCCGTTTAGGAAGTTTAATTGAACCCTAGTGTGCCATGCAAGTAAAACTCTCTGTTTTAGAGAAAACAGCATTCTTTCACTCTACTGTGTTTCCTATAGGGCACGTACAGTGAGCTAGCTCAGAACAAAAGAACTGTGCTTCCTACACAAACGGGGCATATCTAGTTCAACTCAGTATTGGAAACTGAGTAAAACAGGAGCTTCTCTTCAGTCCAATACACTGTACTGGCTGGGAACAGACGCGAATGCTATTTGCACTGTATATGGCCAGAAAAGCACAAGTGTGCTGTTCTTAGCCTGAATGAACACTTGCTGCTAGAACTTGAATCTCAACGTGATTCAACTCCGTTTAGGAAGTTTAATTGAACCCTAGTGTGCCATGCAAGAAAAACACTCTGTTTTAGAGAAAACAGCATTCTTTCACTCTACTGTGTTTCCTATAGGGCACGTACAGTGAGCTAGCTCAGAACAAAAGAACTGTGCTTCCTACACAAACGGGGCATATCTAGTTCAACTCAGTATTGGAAACTGAGTAAAACAGGAGCTTCTCTTCAGTCCAATACACTGTACTGGCTGGGAACAGACGCGAATGCTATTTGCACTGTATATGGCCAGAAAAGCACAAGTGTGCTGTTCTTAGCCTGAATGAACACTTGCTGCTAGAACTTGAATCTCAACGTGATTCAACTCCGTTTAGGAAGTTTAATTGAACCCTAGTGTGCCATGCAAGAAAAACACTCTGTTTTAGAGAAAACAGCATTCTTTCACTCTACTGTGTTTCCTGTAGGGCACGTACAGTGAGCTAGCTCAGAACAAAAGAACTGTGCTTCCTACACAAACGGGGCATATCTAGTTCAACTCAGTATTGGAAACTGAGTAAAACAGGAGCTTCTCTTCAGTCCAATACACTGTACTTGCTGGGAACAGACGCGAATGCTATTTGCACTGTATATGGCCAGAAAAGCACAAGTGTGCTGTTCTTAGCCTGAATGAACACTTGCTGCTAGAACTTGAATCTCAACGTGATTCAACTCCGTTTAGGAAGTTTCATTGAACCCTAGTGTGCCATGCAAGAAAAACACTCTGTTTTAGAGAAAACAGCATTCTTTCACTCTACTGTGTTTCCTATAGGGCACATATAGTGAGCTAGCTCAGTACAAAAGAACTGTGCTTCCTACACAAACGGGGCATATCTAGTTCAACTCAGTATTGGAAACTGAGTAAAACAGGAGCTTCTCTTCAGTCCAATACACTGTACTGGCTGGGAACAGACGCGAATGCTATTTGCACTGTATATGGCCAGAAAAGCACAAGTGTGCTGTTCTTAGCCTGAATGAACACTTGCTGCTAGAACTTGAATCTCAACGTGATTCAACTCCGTTTAGGAAGTTTAATTGAACCCTAGTGTGCCATGCAAGAAAAACACTCTGTTTTAGAGAAAACAGCATTCTTTCACTCTACTGTGTTTCCTATAGGGCACGTACAGTGAGCTAGCTCAGAACAAAAGAACTGTGCTTCCTACACAAACGGGGCATATCTAGTTCAACTCAGTATTGGAAACTGAGTAAAACAGGAGCTTCTCTTCAGTCCAATACACTGTACTGGCTGGGAACAGACGCGAATGCTATTTGCACTGTATATGGCCAGAAAAGCACAAGTGTGCTGTTCTTAGCCTGAATGAACACTTGCTGCTAGAACTTGAATCTCAACGTGATTCAACTCCGTTTAGGAAGTTTAATTGAACCCTAGTGTGCCATGCAAGAAAAACACTCTGTTTTAGAGAAAACAGCATTCTTTCACTCTCCTGTGTTTCCTATAGGGCACGTACAGTGAGCTAGCTCAGAACAAAAGAACTGTGCTTCCTACACAAACGGGGCATATCTAGTTCAACTCAGTATTGGAAACTGAGTAAAACAGGAGCTTCTCTTCAGTCCAATACACTGTACTGGCTGGGAACAGACGCGAATGCTATTTGCACTGTATATGGCCAGAAAAGCACAAGTGTGCTGTTCTTAGCCTGAATGAACACTTGCTGCTAGAACTTGAATCTCAACGTGATTCAACTCCGTTTAGGAAGTTTAATTGAACCCTAGTGTGCCATGCAAGAAAAACACTCTGTTTTAGAGAAAACAGCATTCTTTCACTCTACTGTGTTTCCTATAGGGCACGTACAGTGAGCTAGCTCAGAACAAAAGAACTGTGCTTCCTACACAAACGGGGCATATCTAGTTCAACTCAGTATTGGAAACTGAGTAAAACAGGAGCTTCTCTTCAGTCCAATACACTGTACTGGCTGGGAACAGACGCGAATGCTATTTGCACTGTATATGGCCAGAAAAGCACAAGTGTGCTGTTCTTAGCCTGAATGAACACTTGCTGCTAGAACTTGAATCTCAACGTGATTCAACTCCGTTTAGGAAGTTTAATTGAACCCTAGTGTGCCATGCAAGAAAAACACTCTGTTTTAGAGAAAACAGCATTCTTTCACTCTACTGTGTTTCCTGTAGGGCACGTACAGTGAGCTAGCTCAGAACAAAAGAACTGTGCTTCCTACACAAACGGGGCATATCTAGTTCAACTCAGTATTGGAAACTGAGTAAAACAGGAGCTTCTCTTCAGTCCAATACACTGTACTTGCTGGGAACAGACGCGAATGCTATTTGCACTGTATATGGCCAGAAAAGCACAAGTGTGCTGTTCTTAGCCTGAATGAACACTTGCTGCTAGAACTTGAATCTCAACGTGATTCAACTCCGTTTAGGAAGTTTAATTGAACCCTAGTGTGCCATGCAAGAAAAACACTCTGTTTTAGAGAAAACAGCATTCTTTCACTCTCCTGTGTTTCCTATAGGGCACGTACAGTGAGCTAGCTCAGAACAAAAGAACTGTGCTTCCTACACAAACGGGGCATATCTAGTTCAACTCAGTATTGGATTCTGAGTAAAACAGGAGCTTCTCTTCAGTCCAATACACTGTACTTGCTGGGAACAGACGCGAATGCTATTTGCACTGTATATGGCCAGAAAAGCACAAGTGTGCTGTTCTTAGCCTGAATGAACACTTGCTGCTAGAACTTGAATCTCAACGTGATTCAACTCCGTTTAGGAAGTTTAATTGAACCCTAGTGTGCCATGCAAGAAAAACACTCTGTTTTAGAGAAAACAGCATTCTTTCACTCTACTGTGTTTCCTATAGGGCACGTATAGTGAGCTAGCTCAGTACAAAAGAACGGTGCTTCCTACACAAACGGGGCATATCTAGTTCAACTCAGTATTGGAAACTGAGTAAAACAGGAGCTTCTCTTCAGTCCAATACACTGTACTGGCTGGGAACAGACGCGAATGCTATTTGCACTGTATATGGCCAGAAAAGCACAAGTGTGCTGTTCTTAGCCTGAATGAACACTTGCTGCTAGAAATTGAATCTCAACGTGATTCAACTCCGTTTAGGAAGTTTAATTGAACCCTAGTGTGCCATGCAAGAAAAACACTCTGTTTTAGAGAAAACAGCATTCTTTCACTCTACTGTGTTTCCTAAAGGGCACGTACAGTGAGCTAGCTCAGAACAAAAGAACTGTGCTTCCTACACAAACGGGGCATATCTAGTTCAACTCAGTATTGGAAACTGAGTAAAACAGGAGCTTCTCTTCAGTCCAATACACTGTACTGGCTGGGAACAGACGCGAATGCTATTTGCACTGTATATGGCCAGAAAAGCACAAGTGTGCTGTTCTTAGCCTGAATGAACACTTGCTGCTAGAACTTGAATCTCAACGTGATTCAACTCCGTTTAGGAAGTTTAATTGAACCCTAGTGTGCCATGCAAGAAAAACACTCTGTTTTAGAGAAAACAGCATTCTTTCACTCTACTGTGTTTCCTAAAGGGCACGTATAGTGAGCTAGCTCAGAACAAAAGAACTGTGCTTCCTACACAAACGGGGCATATCTAGTTCAACTCAGTATTGGAAACTGAGTAAAACAGGAGCTTCTCTTCAGTCCAATACACTGTACTGGCTGGGAACAGACGCGAATGCTATTTGCACTGTATACGGCCAGAAAAGCACAAGTGTGCTGTTCTTAGCCTGAATGAACACTTGCTGCTAGAACTTGAATCTCAACGTGATTCAACTCCGTTTAGGAAGTTTAATTGAACCCTAGTGTGCCATGCAAGAAAAACACTCTGTTTTAGAGAAAACAGCATTCTTTCACTCTACTGTGTTTCCTATAGGGCACGTACAGTGAGCTAGCTCAGAACAAAAGAACTGTGCTTCCTACACAAACGGGGCATATCTAGTTCAACTCAGTATTGGAAACTGAGTAAAACAGGAGCTTCTCTTCAGTCCAATACACTGTACTGGCTGGGAACAGACGCGAATGCTATTTGCACTGTATATGGCCAGAAAAGCACAAGTGTGCTGTTCTTAGCCTGAATGAACACTTGCTGCTAGAACTTGAATCTCAACGTGATTCAACGCCGTTTAGGAAGTTTAATTGAACCCTAGTGTGCCATGCAAGAAAAACACTCTGTTTTAGAGAAAACAGCATTCTTTCACTCTACTGTGTTTCCTGTAGGGCACGTACAGTGAGCTAGCTCAGAACAAAAGAACTGTGCTTCCTACACAAACGGGGCATATCTAGTTCAACTCAGTATTGGAAACTGAGTAAAACAGGAGCTTCTCTTCAGTCCAATACACTGTACTTGCTGGGAACAGACGCGAATGCTATTTGCACTGTATATGGCCAGAAAAGCACAAGTGTGCTGTTCTTAGCCTGAATGAACACTTGCTGCTAGAACTTGAATCTCAACGTGATTCAACTCCGTTTAGGAAGTTTAATTGAACCCTAGTGTGCCATGCAAGAAAAACACTCTGTTTTAGAGAAAACAGCATTCTTTCACTCTCCTGTGTTTCCTATAGGGCACGTACAGTGAGCTAGCTCAGAACAAAAGAACTGTGCTTCCTACACAAACGGGGCATATCTAGTTCAACTCAGTATTGGATTCTGAGTAAAACAGGAGCTTCTCTTCAGTCCAATACACTGTACTTGCTGGGAACAGACGCGAATGCTATTTGCACTGTATATGGCCAGAAAAGCACAAGTGTGCTGTTCTTAGCCTGAATGAACACTTGCTGCTAGAACTTGAATCTCAACGTGATTCAACTCCGTTTAGGAAGTTTAATTGAACCCTAGTGTGCCATGCAAGAAAAACACTCTGTTTTAGAGAAAACAGCATTCTTTCACTCTACTGTGTTTCCTATAGGGCACGTACAGTGAGCTAGCTCAGTACAAAAGAACGGTGCTTCCTACACAAACGGGGCATATCTAGTTCAACTCAGTATTGGAAACTGAGTAAAACAGGAGCTTCTCTTCAGTCCAATACACTGTACTGGCTGGGAACAGACGCGAATGCTATTTGCACTGTATATGGCCAGAAAAGCACAAGTGTGCTGTTCTTAGCCTGAATGAACACTTGCTGCTAGAAATTGAATCTCAACGTGATTCAACTCCGTTTAGGAAGTTTAATTGAACCCTAGTGTGCCATGCAAGAAAAACACTCTGTTTTAGAGAAAACAGCATTCTTTCACTCTACTGTGTTTCCTAAAGGGCACGTACAGTGAGCTAGCTCAGAACAAAAGAACTGTGCTTCCTACACAAACGGGGCATATCTAGTTCAACTCAGTATTGGAAACTGAGTAAAACAGGAGCTTCTCTTCAGTCCAATACACTGTACTGGCTGGGAACAGACGCGAATGCTATTTGCACTGTATATGGCCAGAAAAGCACAAGTGTGCTGTTCTTAGCCTGAATGAACACTTGCTGCTAGAACTTGAATCTCAACGTGATTCAACTCCGTTTAGGAAGTTTAATTGAACCCTAGTGTGCCATGCAAGAAAAACACTCTGTTTTAGAGAAAACAGCATTCTTTCACTCTCCTGTGTTTCCTATAGGGCACGTACAGTGAGCTAGCTCAGAACAAAAGAACTGTGCTTCCTACACAAACGGGGCATATCTAGTTCAACTCAGTATTGGAAACTGAGTAAAACAGGAGCTTCTCTTCAGTCCAATACACTGTACTGGCTGGGAACAGACGCGAATGCTATTTGCACTGTATATGGCCAGAAAAGCACAAGTGTGCTGTTCTTAGCCTGAATGAACACTTGCTGCTAGAACTTGAATCTCAACGTGATTCAACTCCGTTTAGGAAGTTTAATTGAACCCTAGTGTGCCATGCAAGAAAAACACTCTGTTTTAGAGAAAACAGCATTCTTTCACTCTACTGTGTTTCCTAAAGGGCACGTATAGTGAGCTAGCTCAGAACAAAAGAACTGTGCTTCCTACACAAACGGGGCATATCTAGTTCAACTCAGTATTGGAAACTGAGTAAAACAGGAGCTTCTCTTCAGTCCAATACACTGTACTGGCTGGGAACAGACGCGAATGCTATTTGCACTGTATATGGCCAGAAAAGCACAAGTGTGCTGTTCTTAGCCTGAATGAACACTTGCTGCTAGAACTTGAATCTCAACGTGATTCAACTCCGTTTAGGAAGTTTAATTGAACCCTAGTGTGCCATGCAAGAAAAACACTCTGTTTTAGAGAAAACAGCATTCTTTCACTCTACTGTGTTTCCTGTAGGGCACGTACAGTGAGCTAGCTCAGAACAAAAGAACTGTGCTTCCTACACAAACGGGGCATATCTAGTTCAACTCAGTATTGGAAACTGAGTAAAACAGGAGCTTCTCTTCAGTCCAATACACTGTACTTGCTGGGAACAGACGCGAATGCTATTTGCACTGTATATGGCCAGAAAAGCACAAGTGTGCTGTTCTTAGCCTGAATGAACACTTGCTGCTAGAACTTGAATCTCAACGTGATTCAACTCCGTTTAGGAAGTTTAATTGAACCCTAGTGTGCCATGCAAGAAGAACACTCTGTTTTAGAGAAAACAGCATTCTTTCACTCTCCTGTGTTTCCTATAGGGCACGTATAGTGAGCTAGCTCAGTACAAAAGAACTGTGCTTCCTACACAAACGGGGCATATCTAGTTCAACTCAGTATTGGAAACTGAGTAAAACAGGAGCTTCTCTTCAGTCCAATACACTGTACTGGCTGGGAACAGACGCGAATGCTATTTGCACTGTATATGGCCAGAAAAGCACAAGTGTGCTGTTCTTAGCCTGAATGAACACTTGCTGCTAGAACTTGAATCTCAACGTGATTCAACTCCGTTTAGGAAGTTTAATTGAACCCTAGTGTGCCATGCAAGAAAAACACTCTGTTTTAGAGAAAACAGCATTCTTTCACTCTCCTGTGTTTCCTATAGGGCACGTACAGTGAGCTAGCTCAGAACAAAAGAACTGTGCTTCCTACACAAACGGGGCATATCTAGTTCAACTCAGTATTGGATTCTGAGTAAAACAGGAGCTTCTCTTCAGTCCAATACACTGTACTTGCTGGGAACAGACGCGAATGCTATTTGCACTGTATATGGCCAGAAAAGCACAAGTGTGCTGTTCTTAGCCTGAATGAACACTTGCTGCTAGAACTTGAATCTCAACGTGATTCAACTCCGTTTAGGAAGTTTCATTGAACCCTAGTGTGCCATGCAAGAAAAACACTCTGTTTTAGAGAAAACAGCATTCTTTCACTCTACTGTGTTTCCTATAGGGCACATATAGTGAGCTAGCTCAGTACAAAAGAACTGTGCTTCCTACACAAACGGGGCATATCTAGTTCAACTCAGTATTGGAAACTGAGTAAAACAGGAGCTTCTCTTCAGTCCAATACACTGTACTGGCTGGGAACAGACGCGAATGCTATTTGCACTGTATATGGCCAGAAAAGCACAAGTGTGCTGTTCTTAGCCTGAATGAACACTTGCTGCTAGAACTTGAATCTCAACGTGATTCAACTCCGTTTAGGAAGTTTAATTGAACCCTAGTGTGCCATGCAAGAAAAACACTCTGTTTTAGAGAAAACAGCATTCTTTCACTCTACTGTGTTTCCTATAGGGCACGTACAGTGAGCTAGCTCAGAACAAAAGAACTGTGCTTCCTACACAAACGGGGCATATCTAGTTCAACTCAGTATTGGAAACTGAGTAAAACAGGAGCTTCTCTTCAGTCCAATACACTGTACTGGCTGGGAACAGACGCGAATGCTATTTGCACTGTATATGGCCAGAAAAGCACAAGTGTGCTGTTCTTAGCCTGAATGAACACTTGCTGCTAGAACTTGAATCTCAACGTGATTCAACTCCGTTTAGGAAGTTTAATTGAACCCTAGTGTGCCATGCAAGAAAAACACTCTGTTTTAGAGAAAACAGCATTCTTTCACTCTCCTGTGTTTCCTATAGGGCACGTACAGTGAGCTAGCTCAGAACAAAAGAACTGTGCTTCCTACACAAACGGGGCATATCTAGTTCAACTCAGTATTGGAAACTGAGTAAAACAGGAGCTTCTCTTCAGTCCAATACACTGTACTGGCTGGGAACAGACGCGAATGCTATTTGCACTGTATATGGCCAGAAAAGCACAAGTGTGCTGTTCTTAGCCTGAATGAACACTTGCTGCTAGAACTTGAATCTCAACGTGATTCAACTCCGTTTAGGAAGTTTAATTGAACCCTAGTGTGCCATGCAAGAAAAACACTCTGTTTTAGAGAAAACAGCATTCTTTCACTCTACTGTGTTTCCTATAGGGCACGTACAGTGAGCTAGCTCAGAACAAAAGAACTGTGCTTTGTACACAAACGGGGCATATCTAGTTCAACTCAGTATTGGAAACTGAGTAAAACAGGAGCTTCTCTTCAGTCCAATACACTGTACTGGCTGGGAACAGACGCGAATGCTATTTGCACTGTATATGGCCAGAAAAGCACAAGTGTGCTGTTCTTAGCCTGAATGAACACTTGCTGCTAGAACTTGAATCTCAACGTGATTCAACTCCGTTTAGGAAGTTTAATTGAACCCTAGTGTGCCATGCAAGAAAAACACTCTGTTTTAGAGAAAACAGCATTCTTTCACTCTACTGTGTTTCCTGTAGGGCACGTACAGTGAGCTAGCTCAGAACAAAAGAACTGTGCTTCCTACACAAACGGGGCATATCTAGTTCAACTCAGTATTGGAAACTGAGTAAAACAGGAGCTTCTCTTCAGTCCAATACACTGTACTTGCTGGGAACAGACGCGAATGCTATTTGCACTGTATATGGCCAGAAAAGCACAAGTGTGCTGTTCTTAGCCTGAATGAACACTTGCTGCTAGAACTTGAATCTCAACGTGATTCAACTCCGTTTAGGAAGTTTAATTGAACCCTAGTGTGCCATGCAAGAAAAACACTCTGTTTTAGAGAAAACAGCATTCTTTCACTCTCCTGTGTTTCCTATAGGGCACGTACAGTGAGCTAGCTCAGAACAAAAGAACTGTGCTTCCTACACAAACGGGGCATATCTAGTTCAACTCAGTATTGGATTCTGAGTAAAACAGGAGCTTCTCTTCAGTCCAATACACTGTACTTGCTGGGAACAGACGCGAATGCTATTTGCACTGTATATGGCCAGAAAAGCACAAGTGTGCTGTTCTTAGCCTGAATGAACACTTGCTGCTAGAACTTGAATCTCAACGTGATTCAACTCCGTTTAGGAAGTTTAATTGAACCCTAGTGTGCCATGCAAGAAAAACACTCTGTTTTAGAGAAAACAGCATTCTTTCACTCTACTGTGTTTCCTATAGGGCACGTATAGTGAGCTAGCTCAGTACAAAAGAACGGTGCTTCCTACACAAACGGGGCATATCTAGTTCAACTCAGTATTGGAAACTGAGTAAAACAGGAGCTTCTCTTCAGTCCAATACACTGTACTGGCTGGGAACAGACGCGAATGCTATTTGCACTGTATATGGCCAGAAAAGCACAAGTGTGCTGTTCTTAGCCTGAATGAACACTTGCTGCTAGAAATTGAATCTCAACGTGATTCAACTCCGTTTAGGAAGTTTAATTGAACCCTAGTGTGCCATGCAAGAAAAACACTCTGTTTTAGAGAAAACAGCATTCTTTCACTCTACTGTGTTTCCTAAAGGGCACGTACAGTGAGCTAGCTCAGAACAAAAGAACTGTGCTTCCTACACAAACGGGGCATATCTAGTTCAACTCAGTATTGGAAACTGAGTAAAACAGGAGCTTCTCTTCAGTCCAATACACTGTACTGGCTGGGAACAGACGCGAATGCTATTTGCACTGTATATGGCCAGAAAAGCACAAGTGTGCTGTTCTTAGCCTGAATGAACACTTGCTGCTAGAACTTGAATCTCAACGTGATTCAACTCCGTTTAGGAAGTTTAATTGAACCCTAGTGTGCCATGCAAGAAAAACACTCTGTTTTAGAGAAAACAGCATTCTTTCACTCTACTGTGTTTCCTAAAGGGCACGTATAGTGAGCTAGCTCAGAACAAAAGAACTGTGCTTCCTACACAAACGGGGCATATCTAGTTCAACTCAGTATTGGAAACTGAGTAAAACAGGAGCTTCTCTTCAGTCCAATACACTGTACTGGCTGGGAACAGACGCGAATGCTATTTGCACTGTATACGGCCAGAAAAGCACAAGTGTGCTGTTCTTAGCCTGAATGAACACTTGCTGCTAGAACTTGAATCTCAACGTGATTCAACTCCGTTTAGGAAGTTTAATTGAACCCTAGTGTGCCATGCAAGAAAAACACTCTGTTTTAGAGAAAACAGCATTCTTTCACTCTACTGTGTTTCCTATAGGGCACGTACAGTGAGCTAGCTCAGAACAAAAGAACTGTGCTTCCTACACAAACGGGGCATATCTAGTTCAACTCAGTATTGGAAACTGAGTAAAACAGGAGCTTCTCTTCAGTCCAATACACTGTACTGGCTGGGAACAGACGCGAATGCTATTTGCACTGTATATGGCCAGAAAAGCACAAGTGTGCTGTTCTTAGCCTGAATGAACACTTGCTGCTAGAACTTGAATCTCAACGTGATTCAACGCCGTTTAGGAAGTTTAATTGAACCCTAGTGTGCCATGCAAGAAAAACACTCTGTTTTAGAGAAAACAGCATTCTTTCACTCTACTGTGTTTCCTGTAGGGCACGTACAGTGAGCTAGCTCAGAACAAAAGAACTGTGCTTCCTACACAAACGGGGCATATCTAGTTCAACTCAGTATTGGAAACTGAGTAAAACAGGAGCTTCTCTTCAGTCCAATACACTGTACTTGCTGGGAACAGACGCGAATGCTATTTGCACTGTATATGGCCAGAAAAGCACAAGTGTGCTGTTCTTAGCCTGAATGAACACTTGCTGCTAGAACTTGAATCTCAACGTGATTCAACTCCGTTTAGGAAGTTTAATTGAACCCTAGTGTGCCATGCAAGAAAAACACTCTGTTTTAGAGAAAACAGCATTCTTTCACTCTCCTGTGTTTCCTATAGGGCACGTACAGTGAGCTAGCTCAGAACAAAAGAACTGTGCTTCCTACACAAACGGGGCATATCTAGTTCAACTCAGTATTGGATTCTGAGTAAAACAGGAGCTTCTCTTCAGTCCAATACACTGTACTTGCTGGGAACAGACGCGAATGCTATTTGCACTGTATATGGCCAGAAAAGCACAAGTGTGCTGTTCTTAGCCTGAATGAACACTTGCTGCTAGAACTTGAATCTCAACGTGATTCAACTCCGTTTAGGAAGTTTAATTGAACCCTAGTGTGCCATGCAAGAAAAACACTCTGTTTTAGAGAAAACAGCATTCTTTCACTCTACTGTGTTTCCTATAGGGCACGTACAGTGAGCTAGCTCAGTACAAAAGAACGGTGCTTCCTACACAAACGGGGCATATCTAGTTCAACTCAGTATTGGAAACTGAGTAAAACAGGAGCTTCTCTTCAGTCCAATACACTGTACTGGCTGGGAACAGACGCGAATGCTATTTGCACTGTATATGGCCAGAAAAGCACAAGTGTGCTGTTCTTAGCCTGAATGAACACTTGCTGCTAGAAATTGAATCTCAACGTGATTCAACTCCGTTTAGGAAGTTTAATTGAACCCTAGTGTGCCATGCAAGAAAAACACTCTGTTTTAGAGAAAACAGCATTCTTTCACTCTACTGTGTTTCCTAAAGGGCACGTACAGTGAGCTAGCTCAGAACAAAAGAACTGTGCTTCCTACACAAACGGGGCATATCTAGTTCAACTCAGTATTGGAAACTGAGTAAAACAGGAGCTTCTCTTCAGTCCAATACACTGTACTGGCTGGGAACAGACGCGAATGCTATTTGCACTGTATATGGCCAGAAAAGCACAAGTGTGCTGTTCTTAGCCTGAATGAACACTTGCTGCTAGAACTTGAATCTCAACGTGATTCAACTCCGTTTAGGAAGTTTAATTGAACCCTAGTGTGCCATGCAAGAAAAACACTCTGTTTTAGAGAAAACAGCATTCTTTCACTCTCCTGTGTTTCCTATAGGGCACGTACAGTGAGCTAGCTCAGAACAAAAGAACTGTGCTTCCTACACAAACGGGGCATATCTAGTTCAACTCAGTATTGGAAACTGAGTAAAACAGGAGCTTCTCTTCAGTCCAATACACTGTACTGGCTGGGAACAGACGCGAATGCTATTTGCACTGTATATGGCCAGAAAAGCACAAGTGTGCTGTTCTTAGCCTGAATGAACACTTGCTGCTAGAACTTGAATCTCAACGTGATTCAACTCCGTTTAGGAAGTTTAATTGAACCCTAGTGTGCCATGCAAGAAAAACACTCTGTTTTAGAGAAAACAGCATTCTTTCACTCTACTGTGTTTCCTAAAGGGCACGTATAGTGAGCTAGCTCAGAACAAAAGAACTGTGCTTCCTACACAAACGGGGCATATCTAGTTCAACTCAGTATTGGAAACTGAGTAAAACAGGAGCTTCTCTTCAGTCCAATACACTGTACTGGCTGGGAACAGACGCGAATGCTATTTGCACTGTATACGGCCAGAAAAGCACAAGTGTGCTGTTCTTAGCCTGAATGAACACTTGCTGCTAGAACTTGAATCTCAACGTGATTCAACGCCGTTTAGGAAGTTTAATTGAACCCTAGTGTGCCATGCAAGAAAAACACTCTGTTTTAGAGAAAACAGCATTCTTTCACTCTACTGTGTTTCCTATAGGGCACGTACAGTGAGCTAGCTCAGAACAAAAGAACTGTGCTTCCTACACAAACGGGGCATATCTAGTTCAACTCAGTATTGGAAACTGAGTAAAACAGGAGCTTCTCTTCAGTCCAATACACTGTACTTGCTGGGAACAGACGCGAATGCTATTTGCACTGTATATGGCCAGAAAAGCACAAGTGTGCTGTTCTTAGCCTGAATGAACACTTGCTGCTAGAACTTGAATCTCAACGTGATTCAACTCCGTTTAGGAAGTTTAATTGAACCCTAGTGTGCCATGCAAGAAAAACACTCTGTTTTAGAGAAAACAGCATTCTTTCACTCTACTGTGTTTCCTATAGGGCACGTATAGTGAGCTAGCTCAGTACAAAAGAACGGTGCTTCCTACACAAACGGGGCATATCTAGTTCAACTCAGTATTGGAAACTGAGTAAAACAGGAGCTTCTCTTCAGTCCAATACACTGTACTGACTGGGAACAGACGCGAATGCTATTTGCACTGTATATGGCCAGAAAAGCACAAGTGTGCTGTTCTTAGCCTGAATGAACACTTGCTGCTAGAAATTGAATCTCAACGTGATTCAACTCCGTTTAGGAAGTTTAATTGAACCCTAGTGTGCCATGCAAGAAAAACACTCTGTTTTAGAGAAAACAGCATTCTTTCACTCTACTGTGTTTCCTAAAGGGCACGTACAGTGAGCTAGCTCAGAACAAAAGAACTGTGCTTCCTACACAAACGGGGCATATCTAGTTCAACTCAGTATTGGAAACTGAGTAAAACAGGAGCTTCTCTTCAGTCCAATACACTGTACTGGCTGGGAACAGACGCGAATGCTATTTGCACTGTATATGGCCAGAAAAGCACAAGTGTGCTGTTCTTAGCCTGAATGAACACTTGCTGCTAGAACTTGAATCTCAACGTGATTCAACTCCGTTTAGGAAGTTTAATTGAACCCTAGTGTGCCATGCAAGAAAAACACTCTGTTTTAGAGAAAACAGCATTCTTTCACTCTCCTGTGTTTCCTATAGGGCACGTACAGTGAGCTAGCTCAGAACAAAAGAACTGTGCTTCCTACACAAACGGGGCATATCTAGTTCAACTCAGTATTGGAAACTGAGTAAAACAGGAGCTTCTCTTCAGTCCAATACACTGTACTGGCTGGGAACAGACGCGAATGCTATTTGCACTGTATATGGCCAGAAAAGCACAAGTGTGCTGTTCTTAGCCTGAATGAACACTTGCTGCTAGAACTTGAATCTCAACGTGATTCAACTCCGTTTAGGAAGTTTAATTGAACCCTAGTGTGCCATGCAAGTAAAACTCTCTGTTTTAGAGAAAACAGCATTCTTTCACTCTACTGTGTTTCCTATAGGGCACGTACAGTGAGCTAGCTCAGAACAAAAGAACTGTGCTTCCTACACAAACGGGGCATATCTAGTTCAACTCAGTATTGGAAACTGAGTAAAACAGGAGCTTCTCTTCAGTCCAATACACTGTACTGGCTGGGAACAGACGCGAATGCTATTTGCACTGTATATGGCCAGAAAAGCACAAGTGTGCTGTTCTTAGCCTGAATGAACACTTGCTGCTAGAACTTGAATCTCAACGTGATTCAACTCCGTTTAGGAAGTTTAATTGAACCCTAGTGTGCCATGCAAGAAAAACACTCTGTTTTAGAGAAAACAGCATTCTTTCACTCTACTGTGTTTCCTATAGGGCACGTACAGTGAGCTAGCTCAGAACAAAAGAACTGTGCTTCCTACACAAACGGGGCATATCTAGTTCAACTCAGTATTGGAAACTGAGTAAAACAGGAGCTTCTCTTCAGTCCAATACACTGTACTTGCTGGGAACAGACGCGAATGCTATTTGCACTGTATATGGCCAGAAAAGCACAAGTGTGCTGTTCTTAGCCTGAATGAACACTTGCTGCTAGAACTTGAATCTCAACGTGATTCAACTCCGTTTAGGAAGTTTAATTGAACCCTAGTGTGCCATGCAAGAAAAACACTCTGTTTTAGAGAAAACAGCATTCTTTCACTCTCCTGTGTTTCCTATAGGGCACGTACAGTGAGCTAGCTCAGAACAAAAGAACTGTGCTTCCTACACAAACGGGGCATATCTAGTTCAACTCAGTATTGGATTCTGAGTAAAACAGGAGCTTCTCTTCAGTCCAATACACTGTACTTGCTGGGAACAGACGCGAATGCTATTTGCACTGTATATGGCCAGAAAAGCACAAGTGTGCTGTTCTTAGCCTGAATGAACACTTGCTGCTAGAACTTGAATCTCAACGTGATTCAACTCCGTTTAGGAAGTTTAATTGAACCCTAGTGTGCCATGCAAGAAAAACACTCTGTTTTAGAGAAAACAGCATTCTTTCACTCTACTGTGTTTCCTATAGGGCACGTATAGTGAGCTAGCTCAGTACAAAAGAACGGTGCTTCCTACACAAACGGGGCATATCTAGTTCAACTCAGTATTGGAAACTGAGTAAAACAGGAGCTTCTCTTCAGTCCAATACACTGTACTGGCTGGGAACAGACGCGAATGCTATTTGCACTGTATATGGCCAGAAAAGCACAAGTGTGCTGTTCTTAGCCTGAATGAACACTTGCTGCTAGAAATTGAATCTCAACGTGATTCAACTCCGTTTAGGAAGTTTAATTGAACCCTAGTGTGCCATGCAAGAAAAACACTCTGTTTTAGAGAAAACAGCATTCTTTCACTCTACTGTGTTTCCTAAAGGGCACGTACAGTGAGCTAGCTCAGAACAAAAGAACTGTGCTTCCTACACAAACGGGGCATATCTAGTTCAACTCAGTATTGGAAACTGAGTAAAACAGGAGCTTCTCTTCAGTCCAATACACTGTACTGACTGGGAACAGACGCGAATGCTATTTGCACTGTATATGGCCAGAAAAGCACAAGTGTGCTGTTCTTAGCCTGAATGAACACTTGCTGCTAGAACTTGAATCTCAACGTGATTCAACTCCGTTTAGGAAGTTTAATTGAACCCTAGTGTGCCATGCAAGAAAAACACTCTGTTTTAGAGAAAACAGCATTCTTTCACTCTCCTGTGTTTCCTATAGGGCACGTACAGTGAGCTAGCTCAGAACAAAAGAACTGTGCTTCCTACACAAACGGGGCATATCTAGTTCAACTCAGTATTGGAAACTGAGTAAAACAGGAGCTTCTCTTCAGTCCAATACACTGTACTGGCTGGGAACAGACGCGAATGCTATTTGCACTGTATATGGCCAGAAAAGCACAAGTGTGCTGTTCTTAGCCTGAATGAACACTTGCTGCTAGAACTTGAATCTCAACGTGATTCAACTCCGTTTAGGAAGTTTAATTGAACCCTAGTGTGCCATGCAAGTAAAACTCTCTGTTTTAGAGAAAACAGCATTCTTTCACTCTACTGTGTTTCCTATAGGGCACGTACAGTGAGCTAGCTCAGAACAAAAGAACTGTGCTTCATACACAAACGGGGCATATCTAGTTCAACTCAGTATTGGAAACTGAGTAAAACAGGAGCTTCTCTTCAGTCCAATACACTGTACTGGCTGGGAACAGACGCGAATGCTATTTGCACTGTATATGGCCAGAAAAGCACAAGTGTGCTGTTCTTAGCCTGAATGAACACTTGCTGCTAGAACTTGAATCTCAACGTGATTCAACTCCGTTTAGGAAGTTTAATTGAACCCTAGTGTGCCATGCAAGAAAAACACTCTGTTTTAGAGAAAACAGCATTCTTTCACTCTACTGTGTTTCCTATAGGGCACGTACAGTGAGCTAGCTCAGAACAAAAGAACTGTGCTTCCTACACAAACGGGGCATATCTAGTTCAACTCAGTATTGGAAACTGAGTAAAACAGGAGCTTCTCTTCAGTCCAATACACTGTACTGGCTGGGAACAGACGCGAATGCTATTTGCACTGTATATGGCCAGAAAAGCACAAGTGTGCTGTTCTTAGCCTGAATGAACACTTGCTGCTAGAACTTGAATCTCAACGTGATTCAACTCCGTTTAGGAAGTTTAATTGAACCCTAGTGGGCCATGCAAGTAAAACACTCTGTTTTAGAGAAAACAGCATTCTTTCACTCTACTGTGTTTCCTATAGGGCACGTACAGTGAGCTAGCTCAGAACAAAAGAACTGTGCTTCCTACACAAACGGGGCATATCTAGTTCAACTCAGTATTGGAAACTGAGTAAAACAGGAGCTTCTCTTCAGTCCAATACACTGTACTGGCTGGGAACAGACGCGAATGCTATTTGCACTGTATATGGCCAGAAAAGCACAAGTGTGCTGTTCTTAGCCTGAATGAACACTTGCTGCTAGAACTTGAATCTCAACGTGATTCAACTCCGTTTAGGAAGTTTAATTGAACCCTAGTGTGCCATGCAAGAAAAACACTCTGTTTTAGAGAAAACAGCATTCTTTCACTCTACTGTGTTTCCTATAGGGCACGTACAGTGATCTAGCTCAGAACAAAAGAACTGTGCTTCCTACACAAACGGGGCATATCTAGTTCAACTCAGTATTGGAAACTGAGTAAAACAGGAGCTTCTCTTCAGTCCAATACACTGTACTGGTTGGGAACAGACGCGAATGCTATTTGCACTGTATATGGCCAGAAAAGCACAAGTGTGCTGTTCTTAGCCTGAATGAACACTTGCTGCTAGAACTTGAATCTCAACGTGATTCAACTCCGTTTAGGAAGTTTAATTGAACCCTAGTGTGCCATGCAAGAAAAACACTCTGTTTTAGAGAAAACAGCATTCTTTCACTCTACTGTGTTTCCTATAGGGCACGTACAGTGAGCTAGCTCAGTACAAAAGAACTGTGCTTCCTACACAAACGGGGCATATCTAGTTCAACTCAGTATTGGGAACTGAGTAAAACAGGAGCTTCTCTTCAGTCCAATACACTGTACTTGCTGGGAACAGACGCGAATGCTATTTGCACTGGATATGGCCAGAAAAGCACAAGTGTGCTGTTCTTAGCCTGAATGAACACTTGCTGCTAGAACTTGAATCTCAACGTGATTCAACGCCGTTTAGGAAGTTTAATTGAACCCTAGTGTGCCATGCAAGAAAAACACTCTGTTTTAGAGAAAACAGCATTCTTTCACTCTACTGTGTTTCCTAAAGGGCACGTATAGTGAGCTAGCTCAGAACAAAAGAACTGTGCTTCCTACACAAACGGGGCATATCTAGTTCAACTCAGTATTGGAAACTGAGTAAAACAGGAGCTTCTCTTCAGTCCAATACACTGTACTGGCTGGGAACAGACGCGAATGCTATTTGCACTGTATACGGCCAGAAAAGCACAAGTGTGCTGTTCTTAGCCTGAATGAACACTTGCTGCTAGAACTTGAATCTCAACGTGATTCAACTCCGTTTAGGAAGTTTAATTGAACCCTAGTGTGCCATGCAAGAAAAACACTCTGTTTTAGAGAAAACAGCATTCTTTCACTCTACTGTGTTTCCTATAGGGCACGTACAGTGAGCTAGCTCAGAACAAAAGAACTGTGGTTCCTACACAAACGGGGCATATCTAGTTCAACTCAGTATTGGAAACTGAGTAAAACAGGAGCTTCTCTTCAGTCCAATACACTGTACTGGCTGGGAACAGACGCGAATGCTATTTGCACTGTATATGGCCAGAAAAGCACAAGTGTGCTGTTCTTAGCCTGAATGAACACTTGCTGCTAGAACTTGAATCTCAACGTGATTCAACTCCGTTTAGGAAGTTTAATTGAACCCTAGTGTGCCATGCAAGTAAAACACTCTGTTTTAGAGAAAACAGCATTCTTTCACTCTACTGTGTTTCCTATAGGGCACGTACAGTGAGCTAGCTCAGAACAAAAGAACTGTGCTTCCTACACAAACGGGGCATATCTACTTCAACTCAGTATTGGAAACTGAGTAAAACAGGAGCTTCTCTTCAGTCCAATACACTGTACTGGCTGGGAACATACGCGAATGCTATTTGCACTGTATATGGCCAGAAAAGCACAAGTGTGCTGTTCTTAGCCTGAATGAACACTTGCTGCTAGAACTTGAATCTCAACGTGATTCAACTCCGTTTAGGAAGTTTAATTGAACCCTAGTGTGCCATGCAAGAAAAACACTCTGTTTTAGAGAAAACAGCATTCTTTCACTCTACTGTGTTTCCTAAAGGGCACGTATAGTGAGCTAGCTCAGAACAAAAGAACTGTGCTTCCTACACAAACGGGGCATATCTAGTTCAACTCAGTATTGGAAACTGAGTAAAACAGGAGCTTCTCTTCAGTCCAATACACTGTACTGGCTGGGAACAGACGCGAATGCTATTTGCACTGTATACGGCCAGAAAAGCACAAGTGTGCTGTTCTTAGCCTGAATGAACACTTGCTGCTAGAACTTGAATCTCAACGTGATTCAACACCGTTTAGGAAGTTTAATTGAACCCTAGTGTGCCATGCAAGAAAAACACTCTGTTTTAGAGAAAACAGCATTCTTTCACTCTACTGTGTTTCCTGTAGGGCACGTACAGTGAGCTAGCTCAGAACAAAAGAACTGTGCTTCCTACACAAACGGGGCATATCTAGTTCAACTCAGTATTGGAAACTGAGTAAAACAGGAGCTTCTCTTCAGTCCAATACACTGTACTTGCTGGGAACAGACGCGAATTCTATTTGCACTGTATATGGCCAGAAAAGCACAAGTGTGCTGTTCTTAGCCTGAATGAACACTTGCTGCTAGAACTTGAATCTCAACGTGATTCAACTCCGTTTAGGAAGTTTAATTGAACCCTAGTGTGCCATGCAAGAAGAACACTCTGTTTTAGAGAAAACAGCATTCTTTCACTCTCCTGTGTTTCCTATAGGGCACGTATAGTGAGCTAGCTCAGTACAAAAGAACTGTGCTTCCTACACAAACGGGGCATATCTAGTTCAACTCAGTATTGGAAACTGAGTAAAACAGGAGCTTCTCTTCAGTCCAATACACTGTACTGGCTGGGAACAGACGCGAATGCTATTTGCACTGTATATGGCCAGAAAAGCACAAGTGTGCTGTTCTTAGCCTGAATGAACACTTGCTGCTAGAACTTGAATCTCAACGTGATTCAACTCCGTTTAGGAAGTTTAATTGAACCCTAGTGTGCCATGCAAGAAAAACACTCTGTTTTAGAGAAAACAGCATTCTTTCACTCTCCTGTGTTTCCTA
This sequence comes from Peromyscus maniculatus bairdii, assembly GCF_049852395.1. NCBI lineage: Eukaryota > Metazoa > Chordata > Mammalia > Rodentia > Cricetidae > Peromyscus > Peromyscus maniculatus. The sequence continues at coordinate 40,542,699 of NC_134865.1, read as the reverse complement.
TAGGGCACGTACAGTGAGCTAGCTCAGAACAAAAGAACTGTGCTTCCTACACAAACGGGGCATATCTAGTTCAACTCAGTATTGGAAACTGAGTAAAACAGGAGCTTCTCTTCAGTCCAATACACTGTACTTGCTGGGAACAGACGCGAATGCTATTTGCACTGTATATGGCCAGAAAAGCACAAGTGTGCTGTTCTTAGCCTGAATGAACACTTGCTGCTAGAACTTGAATCTCAACGTGATTCAACTCCGTTTAGGAAGTTTAATTGAACCCTAGTGTGCCATGCAAGAAAAACACTCTGTTTTAGAGAAAACAGCATTCTTTCACTCTACTGTGTTTCCTATAGGGCACGTATAGTGAGCTAGCTCAGTACAAAAGAACGGTGCTTCCTACACAAACGGGGCATATCTAGTTCAACTCAGTATTGGAAACTGAGTAAAACAGGAGCTTCTCTTCAGTCCAATACACTGTACTGGCTGGGAACAGACGCGAATGCTATTTGCACTGTATATGGCCAGAAAAGCACAAGTGTGCTGTTCTTAGCCTGAATGAACACTTGCTGCTAGAAATTGAATCTCAACGTGATTCAACTCCGTTTAGGAAGTTTAATTGAACCCTAGTGTGCCATGCAAGAAAAACACTCTGTTTTAGAGAAAACAGCATTCTTTCACTCTACTGTGTTTCCTAAAGGGCACGTACAGTGAGCTAGCTCAGAACAAAAGAACTGTGCTTCCTACACAAACGGGGCATATCTAGTTCAACTCAGTATTGGAAACTGAGTAAAACAGGAGCTTCTCTTCAGTCCAATACACTGTACTGGCTGGGAACAGACGCGAATGCTATTTGCACTGTATATGGCCAGAAAAGCACAAGTGTGCTGTTCTTAGCCTGAATGAACACTTGCTGCTAGAACTTGAATCTCAACGTGATTCAACTCCGTTTAGGAAGTTTAATTGAACCCTAGTGTGCCATGCAAGAAAAACACTCTGTTTTAGAGAAAACAGCATTCTTTCACTCTCCTGTGTTTCCTATAGGGCACGTACAGTGAGCTAGCTCAGAACAAAAGAACTGTGCTTCCTACACAAACGGGGCATATCTAGTTCAACTCAGTATTGGAAACTGAGTAAAACAGGAGCTTCTCTTCAGTCCAATACACTGTACTGGCTGGGAACAGACGCGAATGCTATTTGCACTGTATATGGCCAGAAAAGCACAAGTGTGCTGTTCTTAGCCTGAATGAACACTTGCTGCTAGAACTTGAATCTCAACGTGATTCAACTCCGTTTAGGAAGTTTAATTGAACCCTAGTGTGCCATGCAAGTAAAACTCTCTGTTTTAGAGAAAACAGCATTCTTTCACTCTACTGTGTTTCCTATAGGGCACGTACAGTGAGCTAGCTCAGAACAAAAGAACTGTGCTTCCTACACAAACGGGGCATATCTAGTTCAACTCAGTATTGGAAACTGAGTAAAACAGGAGCTTCTCTTCAGTCCAATACACTGTACTGGCTGGGAACAGACGCGAATGCTATTTGCACTGTATATGGCCAGAAAATCACAAGTGTGCTGTTCTTAGCCTGAATGAACACTTGCTGCGAGAACTTGAATCTCAACGTGATTCAACTCCGTTTAGGAAGTTTAATTGAACCCTAGTGTGCCATGCAAGAAAAACACTCTGTTTTAGAGAAAACAGCATTCTTTCACTCTACTGTGTTTCCTATAGGGCACGTACAGTGAGCTAGCTCAGAACAAAAGAACTGTGCTTCCTACACAAACGGGGCATATCTAGTTCAACTCAGTATTGGAAACTGAGTAAAACAGGAGCTTCTCTTCAGTCCAATACACTGTACTGGCTGGGAACAGACGCGAATGCTATTTGCACTGTATATGGCCAGAAAAGCACAAGTGTGCTGTTCTTAGCCTGAATGAACACTTGCTGCTAGAACTTGAATCTCAACGTGATTCAACTCCGTTTAGGAAGTTTAATTGAACCCTAGTGTGCCATGCAAGTAAAACACTCTGTTTTAGAGAAAACAGCATTCTTTCACTCTACTGTGTTTCCTATAGGGCACGTACAGTGAGCTAGCTCAGAACAAAAGAACTGTGCTTCCTACACAAACGGGGCATATCTAGTTCAACTCAGTATTGGAAACTGAGTAAAACAGGAGCTTCTCTTCAGTCCAATACACTGTACTGGCTGGGAACAGACGCGAATGCTATTTGCACTGTATATGGCCAGAAAAGCACAAGTGTGCTGTTCTTAGCCTGAATGAACACTTGCTAATAGAACTTGAATCTCAACGTGATTCAACTCCGTTTAGGAAGTTTAATTGAACCCTAGTGTGCCATGCAAGAAAAACACTCTGTTTTAGAGAAAACAGCATTCTTTCACTCTACTGTGTTTCCTATAGGGCACGTACAGTGATCTAGCTCAGAACAAAAGAACTGTGCTTCCTACACAAACGGGGCATATCTAGTTCAACTCAGTATTGGAAACTGAGTAAAACAGGAGCTTCTCTTCAGTCCAATACACTGTACTGGTTGGGAACAGACGCGAATGCTATTTGCACTGTATATGGCCAGAAAAGCACAAGTGTGCTGTTCTTAGCCTGAATGAACACTTGCTGCTAGAACTTGAATCTCAACGTGATTCAACTCCGTTTAGGAAGTTTAATTGAACCCTAGTGTGCCATGCAAGAAAAACACTCTGTTTTAGAGAAAACAGCATTCTTTCACTCTACTGTGTTTCCTATAGGGCACGTACAGTGAGCTAGCTCAGTACAAAAGAACTGTGCTTCCTACACAAACGGGGCATATCTAGTTCAACTCAGTATTGGAAACTGAGTAAAACAGGAGCTTCTCTTCAGTCCAATACACTGTACTTGCTGGGAACAGACGCGAATGCTATTTGCACTGTATATGGCCAGAAAAGCACAAGTGTGCTGTTCTTAGCCTGAATGAACACTTGCTGCTAGAACTTGAATCTCAACGTGATTCAACGCCGTTTAGGAAGTTTAATTGAAACCTAGTGTGCCATGCAAGAAAAACACTCTGTTTTAGAGAAAACAGCATTCTTTCACTCTACTGTGTTTCCTAAAGGGCACGTATAGTGAGCTAGCTCAGAACAAAAGAACTGTGCTTCCTACACAAACGGGGCATATCTAGTTCAACTCAGTATTGGAAACTGAGTAAAACAGGAGCTTCTCTTCAGTCCAATACACTGTACTGGCTGGGAACAGACGCGAATGCTATTTGCACTGTATACGGCCAGAAAAGCACAAGTGTGCTGTTCTTAGCCTGAATGAACACTTGCTGCTAGAACTTGAATCTCAACGTGATTCAACTCCGTTTAGGAAGTTTAATTGAACCCTAGTGTGCCATGCAAGAAAAACACTCTGTTTTAGAGAAAACAGCATTCTTTCACTCTACTGTGTTTCCTATAGGGCACGTACAGTGAGCTAGCTCAGAACAAAAGAACTGTGCTTCCTACACAAACGGGGCATATCTAGTTCAACTCAGTATTGGAAACTGAGTAAAACAGGAGCTTCTCTTCAGTCCAATACACTGTACTGGCTGGGAACAGACGCGAATGCTATTTGCACTGTATATGGCCAGAAAAGCACAAGTGTGCTGTTCTTAGCCTGAATGAACACTTGCTGCTAGAACTTGAATCTCAACGTGATTCAACTCCGTTTAGGAAGTTTAATTGAACCCTAGTGTGCCATGCAAGTAAAACACTCTGTTTTAGAGAAAACAGCATTCTTTCACTCTCCTGTGTTTCCTATAGGGCACGTACAGTGAGCTAGCTCAGAACAAAAGAACTGTGCTTCCTACACAAACGGGGCATATCTAGTTCAACTCAGTATTGGAAACTGAGTAAAACAGGAGCTTCTCTTCAGTCCAATACACTGTACTGGCTGGGAACAGACGCGAATGCTATTTGCACTGTATATGGCCAGAAAAGCACAAGTGTGCTGTTCTTAGCCTGAATGAACACTTGCTGCTAGAACTTGAATCTCAACGTGATTCAACTCCGTTTAGGAAGTTTAATTGAACCCTAGTGTGCCATGCAAGAAAAACACTCTGTTTTAGAGAAAACAGCATTCTTTCACTCTACTGTGTTTCCTAAAGGGCACGTATAGTGAGCTAGCTCAGAACAAAAGAACTGTGCTTCCTACACAAACGGGGCATATCTAGTTCAACTCAGTATTGGAAACTGAGTAAAACAGGAGCTTCTCTTCAGTCCAATACACTGTACTGGCTGGGAACAGACGCGAATGCTATTTGCACTGTATACGGCCAGAAAAGCACAAGTGTGCTGTTCTTAGCCTGAATGAACACTTGCTGCTAGAACTTGAATCTCAACGTGATTCAACTCCGTTTAGGAAGTTTAATTGAACCCTAGTGTGCCATGCAAGAAAAACACTCTGTTTTAGAGAAAACAGCATTCTTTCACTCTACTGTGTTTCCTATAGGGCACGTACAGTGAGCTAGCTCAGAACAAAAGAACTGTGCTTCCTACACAAACGGGGCATATCTAGTTCAACTCAGTATTGGAAACTGAGTAAAACAGGAGCTTCTCTTCAGTCCAATACACTGTACTGGCTGGGAACAGACGCGAATGCTATTTGCACTGTATATGGCCAGAAAAGCACAAGTGTGCTGTTCTTAGCCTGAATGAACACTTGCTGCTAGAACTTGAATCTCAACGTGATTCAACTCCGTTTAGGAAGTTTAATTGAACCCTAGTGTGCCATGCAAGAAAAACACTCTGTTTTAGAGAAAACAGCATTCTTTCACTCTCCTGTGTTTCCTATAGGGCACGTACAGTGAGCTAGCTCAGAACAAAAGAACTGTGCTTCCTACACAAACGGGGCATATGTAGTTCAACTCAGTATTGGATTCTGAGTAAAACAGGAGCTTCTCTTCAGTCCAATACACTGTACTTGCTGGGAACAGACGCGAATGCTATTTGCACTGTATATGGCCAGAAAAGCACAAGTGTGCTGTTCTTAGCCTGAATGAACACTTGCTGCTAGAACTTGAATCTCAACGTGATTCAACTCCGTTTAGGAAGTTTAATTGAACCCTAGTGTGCCATGCAAGAAAAACACTCTGTTTTAGAGAAAACAGCATTCTTTCACTCTACTGTGTTTCCTATAGGGCACGTATAGTGAGCTAGCTCAGTACAAAAGAACGGTGCTTCCTACACAAACGGGGCATATCTAGTTCAACTCAGTATTGGAAACTGAGTAAAACAGGAGCTTCTCTTCAGTCCAATACACTGTACTGGCTGGGAACAGACGCGAATGCTATTTGCACTGTATATGGCCAGAAAAGCACAAGTGTGCTGTTCTTAGCCTGAATGAACACTTGCTGCTAGAAATTGAATCTCAACGTGATTCAACTCCGTTTAGGAAGTTTAATTGAACCCTAGTGTTCCATGCAAGAAAAACACTCTGTTTTAGAGAAAACAGCATTCTTTCACTCTACTGTGTTTCCTAAAGGGCACGTACAGTGAGCTAGCTCAGAACAAAAGAACTGTGCTTCCTACACAAACGGGGCATATCTAGTTCAACTCAGTATTGGAAACTGAGTAAAACAGGAGCTTCTCTTCAGTCCAATACACTGTACTGGCTGGGAACAGACGCGAATGCTATTTGCACTGTATATGGCCAGAAAAGCACAAGTGTGCTGTTCTTAGCCTGAATGAACACTTGCTGCTAGAACTTGAATCTCAACGTGATTCAACTCCGTTTAGGAAGTTTAATTGAACCCTAGTGTGCCATGCAAGAAAAACACTCTGTTTTAGAGAAAACAGCATTCTTTCACTCTCCTGTGTTTCCTATAGGGCACGTACAGTGAGCTAGCTCAGAACAAAAGAACTGTGCTTCCTACACAAACGGGGCATATCTAGTTCAACTCAGTATTGGAAACTGAGTAAAACAGGAGCTTCTCTTCAGTCCAATACACTGTACTGGCTGGGAACAGACGCGAATGCTATTTGCACTGTATATGGCCAGAAAAGCACAAGTGTGCTGTTCTTAGCCTGAATGAACACTTGCTGCTAGAACTTGAATCTCAACGTGATTCAACTCCGTTTAGGAAGTTTAATTGAACCCTAGTGTGCCATGCAAGAAAAACACTCTGTTTTAGAGAAAACAGCATTCTTTCACTCTACTGTGTTTCCTATAGGGCACGTACAGTGAGCTAGCTCAGAACAAAAGAACTGTGCTTCCTACACAAACGGGGCATATCTAGTTCAACTCAGTATTGGAAACTGAGTAAAACAGGAGCTTCTCTTCAGTCCAATACACTGTACTGGCTGGGAACAGACGCGAATGCTATTTGCACTGTATATGGCCAGAAAAGCACAAGTGTGCTGTTCTTAGCCTGAATGAACACTTGCTGCTAGAACTTGAATCTCAACGTGATTCAACTCCGTTTAGGAAGTTTAATTGAACCCTAGTGTGCCATGCAAGTAAAACACTCTGTTTTAGAGAAAACAGCATTCTTTCACTCTACTGTGTTTCCTATAGGGCACGTACAGTGAGCTAGCTCAGAACAAAAGAACTGTGCTTCCTACACAAACGGGGCATATCTAGTTCAACTCAGTATTGGAAACTGAGTAAAACAGGAGCTTCTCTTCAGTCCAATACACTGTACTGGCTGGGAACAGACGCGAATGCTATTTGCACTGTATATGGCCAGAAAAGCACAAGTGTGCTGTTCTTAGCCTGAATGAACACTTGCTGCTAGAACTTGAATCTCAACGTGATTCAACTCCGTTTAGGAAGTTTAATTGAACCCTAGTGTGCCATGCAAGAAAAACACTCTGTTTTAGAGAAAACAGCATTCTTTCACTCTACTGTGTTTCCTATAGGGCACGTACAGTGATCTAGCTCAGAACAAAAGAACTGTGCTTCCTACACAAACGGGGCATATCTAGTTCAACTCAGTATTGGAAACTGAGTAAAACAGGAGCTTCTCTTCAGTCCAATACACTGTACTGGTTGGGAACAGACGCGAATGCTATTTGCACTGTATATGGCCAGAAAAGCACAAGTGTGCTGTTCTTAGCCTGAATGAACACTTGCTGCTAGAACTTGAATCTCAACGTGATTCAACTCCGTTTAGGAAGTTTAATTGAACCCTAGTGTGCCATGCAAGAAAAACACTCTGTTTTAGAGAAAACAGCATTCTTTCACTCTACTGTGTTTCCTATAGGGCACGTACAGTGAGCTAGCTCAGTACAAAAGAACTGTGCTTCCTACACAAACGGGGCATATCTAGTTCAACTCAGTATTGGAAACTGAGTAAAACAGGAGCTTCTCTTCAGTCCAATACACTGTACTTGCTGGGAACAGACGCGAATGCTATTTGCACTGTATATGGCCAGAAAAGCACAAGTGTGCTGTTCTTAGCCTGAATGAACACTTGCTGCTAGAACTTGAATCTCAACGTGATTCAACGCCGTTTAGGAATTTTAATTGAACCCTAGTGTGCCATGCAAGAAAAACACTCTGTTTTAGAGAAAACAGCATTCTTTCACTCTACTGTGTTTCCTAAAGGGCACGTATAGTGAGCTAGCTCAGAACAAAAGAACTGTGCTTCCTACACAAACGGGGCATATCTAGTTCAACTCAGTATTGGAAACTGAGTAAAACAGGAGCTTCTCTTCAGTCCAATACACTGTACTGGCTGGGAACAGACGCGAATGCTATTTGCACTGTATACGGCCAGAAAAGCACAAGTGTGCTGTTCTTAGCTTGAATGAACACTTGCTGCTAGAACTTGAATCTCAACGTGATTCAACTCCGTTTAGGAAGTTTAATTGAACCCTAGTGTGCCATGCAAGAAAAACACTCTGTTTTAGAGAAAACAGCATTCTTTCACTCTACTGTGTTTCCTATAGGGCACGTACAGTGAGCTAGCTCAGAACAAAAGAACTGTGCTTCCTACACAAACGGGGCATATCTAGTTCAACTCAGTATGGGAAACTGAGTAAAACAGGAGCTTCTCTTCAGTCCAATACACTGTACTGGCTGGGAACAGACGCGAATGCTATTTGCACTGTATATGGCCAGAAAAGCACAAGTGTGCTGTTCTTAGCCTGAATGAACACTTGCTGCTAGAACTTGAATCTCAACGTGATTCAACTCCGTTTAGGAAGTTTAATTGAACCCTAGTGTGCCATGCAAGTAAAACACTCTGTTTTAGAGAAAACAGCATTCTTTCACTCTACTGTGTTTCCTATAGGGCACGTACAGTGAGCTAGCTCAGAACAAAAGAACTGTGCTTCCTACACAAACGGGGCATATCTAGTTCAACTCAGTATTGGAAACTGAGTAAAACAGGAGCTTCTCTTCAGTCCAATACACTGTACTGGCTGGGAACAGACGCGAATGCTATTTGCACTGTATATGGCCAGAAAAGCACAAGTGTGCTGTTCTTAGCCTGAATGAACACTTGCTGCTAGAACTTGAATCTCAACGTGATTCAACTCCGTTTAGGAAGTTTAATTGAACCCTAGTGTGCCATGCAAGAAAAACACTCTGTTTTAGAGAAAACAGCATTCTTTCACTCTACTGTGTTTCCTATAGGGCACGTACAGTGATCTAGCTCAGAACAAAAGAACTGTGCTTCCTACACAAACGGGGCATATCTAGTTCAACTCAGTATTGGAAACTGAGTAAAACAGGAGCTTCTCTTCAGTCCAATACACTGTACTGGTTGGGAACAGACGCGAATGCTATTTGCACTGTATATGGCCAGAAAAGCACAAGTGTGCTGTTCTTAGCCTGAATGAACACTTGCTGCTAGAACTTGAATCTCAACGTGATTCAACTCCGTTTAGGAAGTTTAATTGAACCCTAGTGTGCCATGCAAGAAAAACACTCTGTTTTAGAGAAAACAGCATTCTTTCACTCTACTGTGTTTCCTATAGGGCACGTACAGTGAGCTAGCTCAGTACAAAAGAACTGTGCTTCCTACACAAACGGGGCATATCTAGTTCAACTCAGTATTGGAAACTGAGTAAAACAGGAGCTTCTCTTCAGTCCAATACACTGTACTTGCTGGGAACAGACGCGAATGCTATTTGCACTGTATATGGCCAGAAAAGCACAAGTGTGCTGTTCTTAGCCTGAATGAACACTTGCTGCTAGAACTTGAATCTCAACGTGATTCAACGCCGTTTAGGAAGTTTAATTGAACCCTAGTGTGCCATGCAAGAAAAACACTCTGTTTTAGAGAAAACAGCATTCTTTCACTCTACTGTGTTTCCTAAAGGGCACGTATAGTGAGCTAGCTCAGAACAAAAGAACTGTGCTTCCTACACAAACGGGGCATATCTAGTTCAACTCAGTATTGGAAACTGAGTAAAACAGGAGCTTCTCTTCAGTCCAATACACTGTACTGGCTGGGAACAGACGCGAATGCTATTTGCACTGTATACGGCCAGAAAAGCACAAGTGTGCTGTTCTTAGCCTGAATGAACACTTGCTGCTAGAACTTGAATCTCAACGTGATTCAACTCCGTTTAGGAAGTTTAATTGAACCCTAGTGTGCCATGCAAGAAAAACACTCTGTTTTAGAGAAAACAGCATTCTTTCACTCTCCTGTGTTTCCTATAGGGCACGTACAGTGAGCTAGCTCAGAACAAAAGAACTGTGCTTCCTACACAAACGGGGCATATCTAGTTCAACTCAGTATTGGATTCTGAGTAAAACAGGAGCTTCTCTTCAGTCCAATACACTGTACTTGCTGGGAACAGACGCGAATGCTATTTGCACTGTATATGGCCAGAAAAGCACAAGTGTGCTGTTCTTAGCCTGAATGAACACTTGCTGCTAGAACTTGAATCTCAACGTGATTCAACTCCGTTTAGGAAGTTTAATTGAACCCTAGTGTGCCATGCAAGAAAAACACTCTGTTTTAGAGAAAACAGCATTCTTTCACTCTACTGTGTTTCCTATAGGGCACGTATAGTGAGCTAGCTCAGTACAAAAGAACGGTGCTTCCTACACAAACGGGGCATATCTAGTTCAACTCAGTATTGGAAACTGAGTAAAACAGGAGCTTCTCTTCAGTCCAATACACTGTACTGGCTGGGAACAGACGCGAATGCTATTTGCACTGTATATGGCCAGAAAAGCACAAGTGTGCTGTTCTTAGCCTGAATGAACACTTGCTGCTAGAAATTGAATCTCAACGTGATTCAACTCCGTTTAGGAAGTTTAATTGAACCCTAGTGTTCCATGCAAGAAAAACACTCTGTTTTAGAGAAAACAGCATTCTTTCACTCTACTGTGTTTCCTAAAGGGCACGTACAGTGAGCTAGCTCAGAACAAAAGAACTGTGCTTCCTACACAAACGGGGCATATCTAGTTCAACTCAGTATTGGAAACTGAGTAAAACAGGAGCTTCTCTTCAGTCCAATACACTGTACTGGCTGGGAACAGACGCGAATGCTATTTGCACTGTATATGGCCAGAAAAGCACAAGTGTGCTGTTCTTAGCCTGAATGAACACTTGCTGCTAGAACTTGAATCTCAACGTGATTCAACTCCGTTTAGGAAGTTTAATTGAACCCTAGTGTGCCATGCAAGAAAAACACTCTGTTTTAAAGAAAACAGCATTCTTTCACTCTCCTGTGTTTCCTATAGGGCACGTACAGTGAGCTAGCTCAGAACAAAAGAACTGTGCTTCCTACACAAACGGGGCATATCTAGTTCAACTCAGTATTGGAAACTGAGTAAAACAGGAGCTTCTCTTCAGTCCAATACACTGTACTGGCTGGGAACAGATGCGAATGCTATTTGCACTGTATATGGCCAGAAAAGCACAAGTGTGCTGTTCTTAGCCTGAATGAACACTTGCTGCTAGAACTTGAATCTCAACGTGATTCAACTCCGTTTAGGAAGTTTAATTGAACCCTAGTGTGCCATGCAAGAAAAACACTCTGTTTTAGAGAAAACAGCATTCTTTCACTCTACTGTGTTTCCTATAGGGCACGTACAGTGATCTAGCTCAGAACAAAAGAACTGTGCTTCCTACACAAACGGGGCATATCTAGTTCAACTCAGTATTGGAAACTGAGTAAAACAGGAGCTTCTCTTCAGTCCAATACACTGTACTGGTTGGGAACAGACGCGAATGCTATTTGCACTGTATATGGCCAGAAAAGCACAAGTGTGCTGTTCTTAGCCTGAATGAACACTTGCTGCTAGAACTTGAATCTCAACGTGATTCAACTCCGTTTAGGAAGTTTAATTGAACCCTAGTGTGCCATGCAAGAAAAACACTCTGTTTTAGAGAAAACAGCATTCTTTCACTCTACTGTGTTTCCTATAGGGCACGTACAGTGAGCTAGCTCAGTACAAAAGAACTGTGCTTCCTACACAAACGGGGCATATCTAGTTCAACTCAGTATTGGAAACTGAGTAAAACAGGAGCTTCTCTTCAGTCCAATACACTGTACTTGCTGGGAACAGACGCGAATGCTATTTGCACTGTATATGGCCAGAAAAGCACAAGTGTGCTGTTCTTAGCCTGAATGAACACTTGCTGCTAGAACTTGAATCTCAACGTGATTCAACGCCGTTTAGGAAGTTTAATTGAACCCTAGTGTGCCATGCAAGAAAAACACTCTGTTTTAGAGAAAACAGCATTCTTTCACTCTACTGTGTTTCCTAAAGGGCACGTATAGTGAGCTAGCTCAGAACAAAAGAACTGTGCTTCCTACACAAACGGGGCATATCTAGTTCAACTCAGTATTGGAAACTGAGTAAAACAGGAGCTTCTCTTCAGTCCAATACACTATACTGGCTGGGAACAGACGCGAATGCTATTTGCACTGTATACGGCCAGAAAAGCACAAGTGTGCTGTTCTTAGCTTGAATGAACACTTGCTGCTAGAACTTGAATCTCAACGTGATTCAACTCCGTTTAGGAAGTTTAATTGAACCCTAGTGTGCCATGCAAGAAAAACACTCTGTTTTAGAGAAAACAGCATTCTTTCACTCTACTGTGTTTCCTATAGGGCACGTACAGTGAGCTAGCTCAGAACAAAAGAACTGTGCTTCCTACACAAACGGGGCATATCTAGTTCAACTCAGTATTGGAAACTGAGTAAAACAGGAGCTTCTCTTCAGTCCAATACACTGTACTGGCTGGGAACAGACGCGAATGCTATTTGCACTGTATATGGCCAGAAAAGCACAAGTGTGCTGTTCTTAGCCTGAATGAACACTTGCTGCTAGAACTTGAATCTCAACGTGATTCAACTCCGTTTAGGAAGTTTAATTGAACCCTAGTGTGCCATGCAAGTAAAACACTCTGTTTTAGAGAAAACAGCATTCTTTCACTCTACTGTGTTTCCTATAGGGCACGTACAGTGAGCTAGCTCAGAACAAAAGAACTGTGCTTCCTACACAAACGGGGCATATCTAGTTCAACTCAGTATTGGAAACTGAGTAAAACAGGAGCTTCTCTTCAGTCCAATACACTGTACTGGCTGGGAACAGACGCGAATGCTATTTGCACTGTATATGGCCAGAAAAGCACAAGTGTGCTGTTCTTAGCCTGAATGAACACTTGCTGCTAGAACTTGAATCTCAACGTGATTCAACTCCGTTTAGGAAGTTTAATTGAACCCTAGTGTGCCATGCAAGAAAAACACTCTGTTTTAGAGAAAACAGCATTCTTTCACTCTACTGTGTTTCCTATAGGGCACGTACAGTGATCTAGCTCAGAACAAAAGAACTGTGCTTCCTACACAAACGGGGCATATCTAGTTCAACTCAGTATTGGAAACTGAGTAAAACAGGAGCTTCTCTTCAGTCCAATACACTGTACTGGTTGGGAACAGACGCGAATGCTATTTGCACTGTATATGGCCAGAAAAGCACAAGTGTGCTGTTCTTAGCCTGAATGAACACTTGCTGCTAGAACTTGAATCTCAACGTGATTCAACTCCGTTTAGGAAGTTTAATTGAACCCTAGTGTGCCATGCAAGAAAAACACTCTGTTTTAGAGAAAACAGCATTCTTTCACTCTACTGTGTTTCCTATAGGGCACGTACAGTGAGCTAGCTCAGTACAAAAGAACTGTGCTTCCTACACAAACGGGGCATATCTAGTTCAACTCAGTATTGGAAACTGAGTAAAACAGGAGCTTCTCTTCAGTCCAATACACTGTACTGGCTGGGAACAGACGCGAATGCTATTTGCACTGTATACGGCCAGAAAAGCACAAGTGTGCTGTTCTTAGCCTGAATGAACACTTGCTGCTAGAACTTGAATCTCAACGTGATTCAACTCCGTTTAGGAAGTTTAATTGAACCCTAGTGTGCCATGCAAGAAAAACACTCTGTTTTAGAGAAAACAGCATTCTTTCACTCTCCTGTGTTTCCTATAGGGCACGTACAGTGAGCTAGCTCAGAACAAAAGAACTGTGCTTCCTACACAAACGGGGCATATCTAGTTCAACTCAGTATTGGAAACTGAGTAAAACAGGAGCTTCTCTTCAGTCCAATACACTGTACTGGCTGGGAACAGACGCGAATGCTATTTGCACTGTATATGGCCAGAAAAGCACAAGTGTGCTGTTCTTAGCCTGAATGAACACTTGCTGCTAGAACTTGAATCTCAACGTGATTCAACTCCGTTTAGGAAGTTTAATTGAACCCTAGTGTGCCATGCAAGAAAAACACTCTGTTTTAGAGAAAACAGCATTCTTTCACTCTACTGTGTTTCCTATAGGGCACGTATAGTGAGCTAGCTCAGTACAAAAGAACGGTGCTTCCTACACAAACGGGGCATATCTAGTTCAACTCAGTATTGGAAACTGAGTAAAACATGAGCTTCTCTTCAGTCCAATACACTGTACTGGCTGGGAACAGACGCGAATGCTATTTGCACTGTATATGGCCAGAAAAGCACAAGTGTGCTGTTCTTAGCCTGAATGAACACTTGCTGCTAGAAATTGAATCTCAACGTGATTCAACTCCGTTTAGGAAGTTTAATTGAACCCTAGTGTGCCATGCAAGAAAAACACTCTGTTTTAGAGAAAACAGCATTCTTTCACTCTACTGTGTTTCCTAAAGGGCACGTACAGTGAGCTAGCTCAGAACAAAAGAACTGTGCTTCCTACACAAACGGGGCATATCTAGTTCAACTCAGTATTGGAAACTGAGTAAAACAGGAGCTTCTCTTCAGTCCAATACACTGTACTGGCTGGGAACAGACGCGAATGCTATTTGCACTGTATATGGCCAGAAAAGCACAAGTGTGCTGTTCTTAGCCTGAATGAACACTTGCTGCTAGAACTTGAATCTCAACGTGATTCAACTCCGTTTAGGAAGTTTAATTGAACCCTAGTGTGCCATGCAAGAAAAACACTCTGTTTTAGAGAAAACAGCATTCTTTCACTCTCCTGTGTTTCCTATAGGGCACGTACAGTGAGCTAGCTCAGAACAAAAGAACTGTGCTTCCTACACAAACGGGGCATATCTAGTTCAACTCAGTATTGGAAACTGAGTAAAACAGGAGCTTCTCTTCAGTCCAATACACTGTACTGGCTGGGAACAGACGCGAATGCTATTTGCACTGTATATGGCCAGAAAAGCACAAGTGTGCTGTTCTTAGCCTGAATGAACACTTGCTGCTAGAACTTGAATCTCAACGTGATTCAACTCCGTTTAGGAAGTTTAATTGAACCCTAGTGTGCCATGCAAGTAAAACTCTCTGTTTTAGAGAAAACAGCATTCTTTCACTCTACTGTGTTTCCTATAGGGCATGTACAGTGAGCTAGCTCAGAACAAAAGAACTGTGCTTCCTACACAAACGGGGCATATCTAGTTCAACTCAGTATTGGAAACTGAGTAAAACAGGAGCTTCTCTTCAGTCCAATACACTGTACTGGCTGGGAACAGACGCGAATGCTATTTGCACTGTATATGGCCAGAAAAGCACAAGTGTGCTGTTCTTAGCCTGAATGAACACTTGCTGCTAGAACTTGAATCTCAACGTGATTCAACTCCGTTTAGGAAGTTTAATTGAACCCTAGTGTGCCATGCAAGAAAAACACTCTGTTTTAGAGAAAACAGCATTCTTTCACTCTACTGTGTTTCCTATAGGGCACGTACAGTGAGCTAGCTCAGAACAAAAGAACTGTGCTTCCTACACAAACGGGGCATATCTAGTTCAACTCAGTATTGGAAACTGAGTAAAACAGGAGCTTCTCTTCAGTCCAATACACTGTACTGGCTGGGAACAGACGCGAATGCTATTTGCACTGTATATGGCCAGAAAAGCACAAGTGTGCTGTTCTTAGCCTGAATGAACACTTGCTGCTAGAACTTGAATCTCAACGTGATTCAACTCCGTTTAGGAAGTTTAATTGAACCCTAGTGTGCCATGCAAGAAAAACACTCTGTTTTAGAGAAAACAGCATTCTTTCACTCTACTGTGTTTCCTAAAGGGCACGTACAGTGAGCTAGCTCAGAACAAAAGAACTGTGCTTCCTACACAAACGGGGCATATCTAGTTCAACTCAGGATTGGAAACTGAGTAAAACAGGAGCTTCTCTTCAGTCCAATACACTGTACTGGCTGGGAACAGACGCGAATGCTATTTGCACTGTATATGGCCAGAAAAGCACAAGTGTGCTGTTCTTAGCCTGAATGAACACTTGCTGCTAGAACTTGAATCTCAACGTGATTCAACGCCGTTTAGGAAGTTTAATTGAACCCTAGTGTGCCATGCAAGAAAAACACTCTGTTTTAGAGAAAACAGCATTCTTTCACTCTACTGTGTTTCCTGTAGGGCACGTACAGTGAGCTAGCTCAGAACAAAAGAACTGTGCTTCCTACACAAACGGGGCATATCTAGTTCAACTCAGTATTGGAAACTGAGTAAAACAGGAGCTTCTCTTCAGTCCAATACACTGTACTGGCTGGGAACAGACGCGAATGCTATTTGCACTGTATATGGCCAGAAAAGCACAAGTGTGCTGTTCTTAGCCTGAATGAACACTTGCTGCTAGAACTTGAATCTCAACGTGATTCAACTCCGTTTAGGAAGTTTAATTGAACCCTAGTGTGCCATGCAAGAAGAACACTCTGTTTTAGAGAAAACAGCATTCTTTCACTCTCCTGTGTTTCCTATAGGGCACGTATAGTGAGCTAGCTCAGTACAAAAGAACTGTGCTTCCTACACAAACGGGGCATATCTAGTTCAACTCAGTATTGGAAACTGAGTAAAACAGGAGCTTCTCTTCAGTCCAATACACTGTACTGGCTGGGAACAGACGCGAATGCTATTTGCACTGTATATGGCCAGAAAAGCACAAGTGTGCTGTTCTTAGCCTGAATGAACACTTGCTGCTAGAACTTGAATCTCAACGTGATTCAACTCCGTTTAGGAAGTTTAATTGAACCCTAGTGTGCCATGCAAGAAAAACACTCTGTTTTAGAGAAAACAGCATTCTTTCACTCTACTGTGTTTCCTAAAGGGCACGTACAGTGAGCTAGCTCAGTACAAAAGAACTGTGCTTCCTACACAAACGGGGCATATCTAGTTCAACTCAGTATTGGAAACTGAGTAAAACAGGAGCTTCTCTTCAGTCCAATACACTGTACTGGCTGGGAACAGACGCGAATGCTATTTGCACTGTATATGGCCAGAAAAGCACAAGTGTGCTGTTCTTAGCCTGAATGAACACTTGCTGCTAGAACTTGAATCTCAACGTGATTCAACTCCGTTTAGGAAGTTTAATTGAACCCTAGTGTGCCATGCAAGAAAAACACTCTGTTTTAGAGAAAACAGCATTCTTTCACTCTACTGTGTTTCCTAAAGGGCACGTATAGTGAGCTAGCTCAGAACAAAAGAACTGTGCTTCCTACACAAACGGGGCATATCTAGTTCAACTCAGTATTGGAAACTGAGTAAAACAGGAGCTTCTCTTCAGTCCAATACACTGTACTGGCTGGGAACAGACGCGAATGCTATTTGCACTGTATACGGCCAGAAAAGCACAAGTGTGCTGTTCTTAGCCTGAATGAACACTTGCTGCTAGAACTTGAATCTCAACGTGATTCAACTCCGTTTAGGAAGTTTAATTGAACCCTAGTGTGCCATGCAAGAAAAACACTCTGTTTTAGAGAAAACAGCATTCTTTCACTCTACTGTGTTTCCTATAGGGCACGTACAGTGAGCTAGCTCAGAACAAAAGAACTGTGCTTCCTACACAAACGGGGCATATCTAGTTCAACTCAGTATTGGAAACTGAGTAAAACAGGAGCTTCTCTTCAGTCCAATACACTGTACTGGCTGGGAACAGACGCGAATGCTATTTGCACTGTATATGGCCAGAAAAGCACAAGTGTGCTGTTCTTAGCCTGAATGAACACTTGCTGCTAGAACTTGAATCTCAACGTGATTCAACGCCGTTTAGGAAGTTTAATTGAACCCTAGTGTGCCATGCAAGAAAAACACTCTGTTTTAGAGAAAACAGCATTCTTTCACTCTACTGTGTTTCCTGTAGGGCACGTACAGTGAGCTAGCTCAGAACAAAAGAACTGTGCTTCCTACACAAACGGGGCATATCTAGTTCAACTCAGTATTGGAAACTGAGTAAAACAGGAGCTTCTCTTCAGTCCAATACACTGTACTTGCTGGGAACAGACGCGAATTCTATTTGCACTGTATATGGCCAGAAAAGCACAAGTGTGCTGTTCTGTTCTTAGCCTGAATGAACACTTGCTGCTAGAACTTGAATCTCAACGTGATTCAACTCCGTTTAGGAAGTTTAATTGAACCCTAGTGTGCCATGCAAGAAAAACACTCTGTTTTAAAGAAAACAGCATTCTTTCACTCTCCTGTGTTTCCTATAGGGCACGTACAGTGAGCTAGCTCAGAACAAAAGAACTGTGCTTCCTACACAAACGGGGCATATCTAGTTCAACTCAGTATTGGAAACTGAGTAAAACAGGAGCTTCTCTTCAGTCCAATACACTGTACTGGCTGGGAACAGACGCGAATGCTATTTGCACTGTATATGGCCAGAAAAGCACAAGTGTGCTGTTCTTAGCCTGAATGAACACTTGCTGCTAGAACTTGAATCTCAACGTGATTCAACTCCGTTTAGGAAGTTTAATTGAACCCTAGTGTGCCATGCAAGAAAAACACTCTGTTTTAGAGAAAACAGCATTCTTTCACTCTACTGTGTTTCCTATAGGGCACGTACAGTGAGCTAGCTCAGAACAAAAGAACTGTGCTTCCTACACAAACGGGGCATATCTAGTTCAACTCAGTATTGGAAACTGAGTAAAACAGGAGCTTCTCTTCAGTCCAATACACTGTACTGGCTGGGAACAGACGCGAATGCTATTTGCACTGTATATGGCCAGAAAAGCACAAGTGTGCTGTTCTTAGCCTGAATGAACACTTGCTGCTAGAACTTGAATCTCAACGTGATTCAACTCCGTTTAGGAAGTTTAATTGAACCCTAGTGTGCCATGCAAGAAAAACACTCTGTTTTAGAGAAAACAGCATTCTTTCACTCTACTGTGTTTCCTATAGGGCACGTATAGTGAGCTAGCTCAGTACAAAAGAACGGTGCTTCCTACACAAACGGGGCATATCTAGTTCAACTCAGTATTGGAAACTGAGTAAAACAGGAGCTTCTCTTCAGTCCAATACACTGTACTGGCTGGGAACAGACGCGAATGCTATTTGCACTGTATATGGCCAGAAAAGCACAAGTGTGCTGTTCTTAGCCTGAATGAACACTTGCTGCTAGAAATTGAATCTCAACGTGATTCAACTCCGTTTAGGAAGTTTAATTGAACCCTAGTGTTCCATGCAAGAAAAACACTCTGTTTTAGAGAAAACAGCATTCTTTCACTCTACTGTGTTTCCTAAAGGGCACGTACAGTGAGCTAGCTCAGAACAAAAGAACTGTGCTTCCTACACAAACGGGGCATATCTAGTTCAACTCAGTATTGGAAACTGAGTAAAACAGGAGCTTCTCTTCAGTCCAATACACTGTACTGGCTGGGAACAGACGCGAATGCTATTTGCACTGTATATGGCCAGAAAAGCACAAGTGTGCTGTTCTTAGCCTGAATGAACACTTGCTGCTAGAACTTGAATCTCAACGTGATTCAACTCCGTTTAGGAAGTTTAATTGAACCCTAGTGTGCCATGCAAGAAAAACACTCTGTTTTAAAGAAAACAGCATTCTTTCACACTCCTGTGTTTCCTATAGGGCACGTACAGTGAGCTAGCTCAGAACAAAAGAACTGTGCTTCCTACACAAACGGGGCATATCTAGTTCAACTCAGTATTGGAAACTGAGTAAAACAGGAGCTTCTCTTCAGTCCAATACACTGTACTGGCTGGGAACAGACGCGAATGCTATTTGCACTGTATATGGCCAGAAAAGCACAAGTGTGCTGTTCTTAGCCTGAATGAACACTTGCTGCTAGAACTTGAATCTCAACGTGATTCAACTCCGTTTAGGAAGTTTTATTGAACCCTAGTGTGCCATGCAAGAAAAACACTCTGTTTTAGAGAAAACAGCATTCTTTCACTCTACTGTGTTTCCTATAGGGCACGTACAGTGAGCTAGCTCAGAACAAAAGAACTGTGCTTCCTACACAAACGGGGCATATCTAGTTCAACTCAGTATTGGAAACTGAGTAAAACAGGAGCTTCTCTTCAGTCCAATACACTGTACTGGCTGGGAACAGACGCGAATGCTATTTGCACTGTATATGGCCAGAAAAGCACAAGTGTGCTGTTCTTAGCCTGAATGAACACTTGCTGCTAGAACTTGAATCTCAACGTGATTCAACTCCGTTTAGGAAGTTTAATTGAACCCTAGTGTGCCATGCAAGTAAAACACTCTGTTTTAGAGAAAACAGCATTCTTTCACTCTCCTGTGTTTCCTATAGGGCACGTACAGTGAGCTAGCTCAGAACAAAAGAACTGTGCTTCCTACACAAACGGGGCATATCTAGTTCAACTCAGTATTGGAAACTGAGTAAAACAGGAGCTTCTCTTCAGTCCAATACACTGTACTGGCTGGGAACAGACGCGAATGCTATTTGCACTGTATATGGCCAGAAAAGCACAAGTGTGCTGTTCTTAGCCTGAATGAACACTTGCTGCTAGAACTTGAATCTCAACGTGATTCAACTCCGTTTAGGAAGTTTAATTGAACCCTAGTGTGCCATGCAAGAAAAACACTCTGTTTTAGAGAAAACAGCATTCTTTCACTCTACTGTGTTTCCTATAGGGCACGTACAGTGATCTAGCTCAGAACAAAAGAACTGTGCTTCCTACACAAACGGGGCATATCTAGTTCAACTCAGTATTGGAAACTGAGTAAAACAGGAGCTTCTCTTCAGTCCAATACACTGTACTGGTTGGGAACAGACGCGAATGCTATTTGCACTGTATATGGCCAGAAAAGCACAAGTGTGCTGTTCTTAGCCTGAATGAACACTTGCTGCTAGAACTTGAATCTCAACGTGATTCAACTCCGTTTAGGAAGTTTAATTGAACCCTAGTGTGCCATGCAAGAAAAACACTCTGTTTTAGAGAAAACAGCATTCTTTCACTCTACTGTGTTTCCTATAGGGCACGTACAGTGAGCTAGCTCAGTACAAAAGAACTGTGCTTCCTACACAAACGGGGCATATCTAGTTCAACTCAGTATTGGAAACTGAGTAAAACAGGAGCTTCTCTTCAGTCCAATACACTGTACTTGCTGGGAACAGACGCGAATGCTATTTGCACTGTATATGGCCAGAAAAGCACAAGTGTGCTGTTCTTAGCCTGAATGAACACTTGCTGCTAGAACTTGAATCTCAACGTGATTCAACGCCGTTTAGGAAGTTTAATTGAACCCTAGTGTGCCATGCAAGAAAAACACTCTGTTTTAGAGAAAACAGCATTCTTTCACTCTACTGTGTTTCCTAAAGGGCACGTATAGTGAGCTAGCTCAGAACAAAAGAACTGTGCTTCCTACACAAACGGGGCATATCTAGTTCAACTCAGTATTGGAAACTGAGTAAAACAGGAGCTTCTCTTCAGTCCAATACACTGTACTGGCTGGGAACAGACGCGAATGCTATTTGCACTGTATACGGCCAGAAAAGCACAAGTGTGCTGTTCTTAGCCTGAATGAACACTTGCTGCTAGAACTTGAATCTTAACGTGATTCAACTCCGTTTAGGAAGTTTAATTGAACCCTAGTGTGCCATGCAAGAAAAACACTCTGTTTTAGAGAAAACAGCATTCTTTCACTCTCCTGTGTTTCCTATAGGGCACGTACAGTGAGCTAGCTCAGAACAAAAGAACTGTGCTTCCTACACAAACGGGGCATATCTAGTTCAACTCAGTATTGGAAACTGAGTAAAACAGGAGCTTCTCTTCAGTCCAATACACTGTACTGGCTGGGAACAGACGCGAATGCTATTTGCACTGTATATGGCCAGAAAAGCACAAGTGTGCTGTTCTTAGCCTGAATGAACACTTGCTGCTAGAACTTGAATCTCAACGTGATTCAACTCCGTTTAGGAAGTTTAATTGAACCCTAGTGTGCCATGCAAGAAAAACACTCTGTTTTAGAGAAAACAGCATTCTTTCACTCTACTGTGTTTCCTATAGGGCACGTATAGTGAGCTAGCTCAGTACAAAAGAACGGTGCTTCCTACACAAACGGGGCATATCTAGTTCAACTCAGTATTGGAAACTGAGTAAAACATGAGCTTCTCTTCAGTCCAATACACTGTACTGGCTGGGAACAGACGCGAATGCTATTTGCACTGTATATGGCCAGAAAAGCACAAGTGTGCTGTTCTTAGCCTGAATGAACACTTGCTGCTAGAAATTGAATCTCAACGTGATTCAACTCCGTTTAGGAAGTTTAATTGAACCCTAGTGTGTCATGCAAGAAAAACACTCTGTTTTAGAGAAAACAGCATTCTTTCACTCTACTGTGTTTCCTAAAGGGCACGTACAGTGAGCTAGCTCAGAACAAAAGAACTGTGCTTCCTACACAAACGGGGCATATCTAGTTCAACTCAGTATTGGAAACTGAGTAAAACAGGAGCTTCTCTTCAGTCCAATACACTGTACTGGCTGGGAACAGACGCGAATGCTATTTGCACTGTATATGGCCAGAAAAGCACAAGTGTGCTGTTCTTAGCCTGAATGAACACTTGCTGCTAGAACTTGAATCTCAACGTGATTCAACTCCGTTTAGGAAGTTTAATTGAACCCTAGTGTGCCATGCAAGAAAAACACTCTGTTTTAGAGAAAACAGCATTCTTTCACTCTCCTGTGTTTCCTATAGGGCACGTACAGTGAGCTAGCTCAGAACAAAAGAACTGTGCTTCCTACACAAACGGGGCATATCTAGTTCAACTCAGTATTGGAAACTGAGTAAAACAGGAGCTTCTCTTCAGTCCAATACACTGTACTGGCTGGGAACAGACGCGAATGCTATTTGCACTGTATATGGCCAGAAAAGCACAAGTGTGCTGTTCTTAGCCTGAATGAACACTTGCTGCTAGAACTTGAATCTCAACGTGATTCAACTCCGTTTAGGAAGTTTAATTGAACCCTAGTGTGCCATGCAAGTAAAACTCTCTGTTTTAGAGAAAACAGCATTCTTTCACTCTACTGTGTTTCCTATAGGGCACGTACAGTGAGCTAGCTCAGAACAAAAGAACTGTGCTTCCTACACAAACGGGGCATATCTAGTTCAACTCAGTATTGGAAACTGAGTAAAACAGGAGCTTCTCTTCAGTCCAATACACTGTACTGGCTGGGAACAGACGCGAATGCTATTTGCACTGTATATGGCCAGAAAAGCACAAGTGTGCTGTTCTTAGCCTGAATGAACACTTGCTGCTAGAACTTGAATCTCAACGTGATTCAACTCCGTTTAGGAAGTTTAATTGAACCCTAGTGTGCCATGCAAGAAAAACACTCTGTTTTAGAGAAAACAGCATTCTTTCACTCTACTGTGTTTCCTATAGGGCACGTACAGTGAGCTAGCTCAGAACAAAAGAACTGTGCTTCCTACACAAACGGGGCATATCTAGTTCAACTCAGTATTGGAAACTGAGTAAAACAGGAGCTTCTCTTCAGTCCAATACACTGTACTGGCTGGGAACAGACGCGAATGCTATTTGCACTGTATATGGCCAGAAAAGCACAAGTGTGCTGTTCTTAGCCTGAATGAACACTTGCTGCTAGAACTTGAATCTCAACGTGATTCAACTCCGTTTAGGAAGTTTAATTGAACCCTAGTGTGCCATGCAAGTAAAACACTCTGTTTTAGAGAAAACAGCATTCTTTCACTCTACTGTGTTTCCTATAGGGCACGTACAGTGAGCTAGCTCAGAACAAAAGAACTGTGCTTCCTACACAAACGGGGCATATCTAGTTCAACTCAGTATTGGAAACTGAGTAAAACAGGAGCTTCTCTTCAGTCCAATACACTGTACTGGCTGGGAACAGACGCGAATGCTATTTGCACTGTATATGGCCAGAAAAGCACAAGTGTGCTGTTCTTAGCCTGAATGAACACTTGCTGCTAGAACTTGAATCTCAACGTGATTCAACTCCGTTTAGGAAGTTTAATTGAACCCTAGTGTGCCATGCAAGAAAAACACTCTGTTTTAGAGAAAACAGCATTCTTTCACTCTACTGTGTTTCCTATAGGGCACGTACAGTGATCTAGCTCAGAACAAAAGAACTGTGCTTCCTACACAAACGGGGCATATCTAGTTCAACTCAGTATTGGAAACTGAGTAAAACAGGAGCTTCTCTTCAGTCCAATACACTGTACTGGTTGGGAACAGACGCGAATGCTATTTGCACTGTATATGGCCAGAAAAGCACAAGTGTGCTGTTCTTAGCCTGAATGAACACTTGCTGCTAGAACTTGAATCTCAACGTGATTCAACTCCGTTTAGGAAGTTTAATTGAACCCTAGTGTGCCATGCAAGAAAAACACTCTGTTTTAGAGAAAACAGCATTCTTTCACTCTACTGTGTTTCCTATAGGGCACGTACAGTGAGCTAGCTCAGTACAAAAGAACTGTGCTTCCTACACAAACGGGGCATATCTAGTTCAACTCAGTATTGGAAACTGAGTAAAACAGGAGCTTCTCTTCAGTCCAATACACTGTACTTGCTGGGAACAGACGCGAATGCTATTTGCACTGTATATGGCCAGAAAAGCACAAGTGTGCTGTTCTTAGCCTGAATGAACACTTGCTGCTAGAACTTGAATCTCAACGTGATTCAACGCCGTTTAGGAAGTTTAATTGAACCCTAGTGTGCCATGCAAGAAAAACACTCTATTTTAGAGAAAACAGCATTCTTTCACTCTACTGTGTTTCCTAAAGGGCACGTATAGTGAGCTAGCTCAGAACAAAAGAACTGTGCTTCCTACACAAACGGGGCATATCTAGTTCAACTCAGTATTGGAAACTGAGTAAAACAGGAGCTTCTCTTCAGTCCAATACACTGTACTGGCTGGGAACAGACGCGAATGCTATTTGCACTGTATACGGCCAGAAAAGCACAAGTGTGCTGTTCTTAGCCTGAATGAACACTTGCTGCTAGAACTTGAATCTCAACGTGATTCAACTCCGTTTAGGAAGTTTAATTGAACCCTAGTGTGCCATGCAAGAAAAACACTCTGTTTTAGAGAAAACAGCATTCTTTCACTCTACTGTGTTTCCTATAGGGCACGTACAGTGAGCTAGCTCAGAACAAAAGAACTGTGCTTCCTACACAAACGGGGCATATCTAGTTCAACTCAGTATTGGAAACTGAGTAAAACAGGAGCTTCTCTTCAGTCCAATACACTGTACTGGCTGGGAACAGACGCGAATGCTATTTGCACTGTATATGGCCAGAAAAGCACAAGTGTGCTGTTCTTAGCCTGAATGAACACTTGCTGCTAGAACTTGAATCTCAACGTGATTCAACTCCGTTTAGGAAGTTTAATTGAACCCTAGTGTGCCATGCAAGTAAAACACTCTGTTTTAGAGAAAACAGCATTCTTTCACTCTACTGTGTTTCCTATAGGGCACGTACAGTGAGCTAGCTCAGAACAAAAGAACTGTGCTTCCTACACAAACGGGGCATATCTAGTTCAACTCAGTATTGGAAACTGAGTAAAACAGGAGCTTCTCTTCAGTCCAATACACTGTACTGGCTGGGAACAGACGCGAATGCTATTTGCACTGTATATGGCCAGAAAAGCACAAGTGTGCTGTTCTTAGCCTGAATGAACACTTGCTGCTAGAACTTGAATCTCAACGTGATTCAACTCCGTTTAGGAAGTTTAATTGAACCCTAGTGTGCCATGCAAGAAAAACACTCTGTTTTAGAGAAAACAGCATTCTTTCACTCTACTGTGTTTCCTATAGGGCACGTACAGTGATCTAGCTCAGAACAAAAGAACTGTGCTTCCTACACAAACGGGGCATATCTAGTTCAACTCAGTATTGGAAACTGAGTAAAACAGGAGCTTCTCTTCAGTCCAATACACTGTACTGGTTGGGAACAGACGCGAATGCTATTTGCACTGTATATGGCCAGAAAAGCACAAGTGTGCTGTTCTTAGCCTGAATGAACACTTGCTGCTAGAACTTGAATCTCAACGTGATTCAACTCCGTTTAGGAAGTTTAATTGAACCCTAGTGTGCCATGCAAGAAAAACACTCTGTTTTAGAGAAAACAGCATTCTTTCACTCTACTGTGTTTCCTATAGGGCACGTACAGTGAGCTAGCTCAGTACAAAAGAACTGTGCTTCCTACACAAACGGGGCATATCTAGTTCAACTCAGTATTGGAAACTGAGTAAAACAGGAGCTTCTCTTCAGTCCAATACACTGTACTTGCTGGGAACAGACGCGAATGCTATTTGCACTGTATATGGCCAGAAAAGCACAAGTGTGCTGTTCTTAGCCTGAATGAACACTTGCTGCTAGAACTTGAATCTCAACGTGATTCAACGCCGTTTAGGAAGTTTAATTGAACCCTAGTGTGCCATGCAAGAAAAACACTCTGTTTTAGAGAAAACAGCATTCTTTCACTCTACTGTGTTTCCTGTAGGGCACGTACAGTGAGCTAGCTCAGAACAAAAGAACTGTGCTTCCTACACAAACGGGGCATATCTAGTTCAACTCAGTATTGGAAACTGAGTAAAACAGGAGCTTCTCTTCAGTCCAATACACTGTACTGGCTGGGAACAGACGCGAATGCTATTTGCACTGTATATGGCCAGAAAAGCACAAGTGTGCTGTTCTTAGCCTGAATGAACACTTGCTGCTAGAACTTGAATCTCAACGTGATTCAACTCCGTTTAGGAAGTTTAATTGAACCCTAGTGTGCCATGCAAGAAGAACACTCTGTTTTAGAGAAAACAGCATTCTTTCACTCTCCTGTGTTTCCTATAGGGCACGTATAGTGAGCTAGCTCAGTACAAAAGAACTGTGCTTCCTACACAAACGGGGCATATCTAGTTCAACTCAGTATTGGAAACTGAGTAAAACAGGAGCTTCTCTTCAGTCCAATACACTGTACTGGCTGGGAACAGACGCGAATGCTATTTGCACTGTATATGGCCAGAAAAGCACAAGTGTGCTGTTCTTAGCCTGAATGAACACTTGCTGCTAGAACTTGAATCTCAACGTGATTCAACTCCGTTTAGGAAGTTTAATTGAACCCTAGTGTGCCATGCAAGAAAAACACTCTGTTTTAGAGAAAACAGCATTCTTTCACTCTACTGTGTTTCCTAAAGGGCACGTACAGTGAGCTAGCTCAGTACAAAAGAACTGTGCTTCCTACACAAACGGGGCATATCTAGTTCAACTCAGTATTGGAAACTGAGTAAAACAGGAGCTTCTCTTCAGTCCAATACACTGTACTGGCTGGGAACAGACGCGAATGCTATTTGCACTGTATATGGCCAGAAAAGCACAAGTGTGCTGTTCTTAGCCTGAATGAACACTTGCTGCTAGAACTTGAATCTCAACGTGATTCAACTCCGTTTAGGAAGTTTAATTGAACCCTAGTGTGCCATGCAAGAAAAACACTCTGTTTTAGAGAAAACAGCATTCTTTCACTCTCCTGTGTTTCCTATAGGGCACGTACAGTGAGCTAGCTCAGAACAAAAGAACTGTGCTTCCTACACAAACGGGGCATATCTAGTTCAACTCAGTATTGGATTCTGAGTAAAACAGGAGCTTCTCTTCAGTCCAATACACTGTACTTGCTGGGAACAGACGCGAATGCTATTTGCACTGTATATGGCCAGAAAAGCACAAGTGTGCTGTTCTTAGCCTGAATGAACACTTGCTGCTAGAACTTGAATCTCAACGTGATTCAACTCCGTTTAGGAAGTTTAATTGAACCCTAGTGTGCCATGCAAGAAAAACACTCTGTTTTAGAGAAAACAGCATTCTTTCACTCTACTGTGTTTCCTATAGGGCACGTATAGTGAGCTAGCTCAGTACAAAAGAACTGTGCTTCCTACACAAACGGGGCATATCTAGTTCAACTCAGTATTGGAAACTGAGTAAAACAGGAGCTTCTCTTCAGTCCAATACACTGTACTGGCTGGGAACAGACGCGAATGCTATTTGCACTGTATATGGCCAGAAAAGCACAAGTGTGCTGTTCTTAGCCTGAATGAACACTTGCTGCTAGAACTTGAATCTCAACGTGATTCAACTCCGTTTAGGAAGTTTAATTGAACCCTAGTGTGCCATGCAAGAAAAACACTCTGTTTTAGAGAAAACAGCATTCTTTCACTCTACTGTGTTTCCTAAAGGGCACGTACAGTGAGCTAGCTCAGTACAAAAGAACTGTGCTTCCTACACAAACGGGGCATATCTAGTTCAACTCAGTATTGGAAACTGAGTAAAACAGGAGCTTCTCTTCAGTCCAATACACTGTACTGGCTGGGAACAGACGCGAATGCTATTTGCACTGTATATGGCCAGAAAAGCACAAGTGTGCTGTTCTTAGCCTGAATGAACACTTGCTGCTAGAACTTGAATCTCAACGTGATTCAACTCCGTTTAGGAAGTTTAATTGAACCCTAGTGTGCCATGCAAGAAAAACACTCTGTTTTAGAGAAAACAGCATTCTTTCACTCTCCTGTGTTTCCTATAGGGCACGTACAGTGAGCTAGCTCAGAACAAAAGAACTGTGCTTCCTACACAAACGGGGCATATCTAGTTCAACTCAGTATTGGAAACTGAGTAAAACAGGAGCTTCTCTTCAGTCCAATACACTGTACTGGCTGGGAACAGACGCGTATGCTATTTGCACTGTATATGGCCAGAAAAGCACAAGTGTGCTGTTCTTAGCCTGAATGAACACTTGCTGCTAGAACTTGAATCTCAACGTGATTCAACTCCGTTTAGGAAGTTTAATTGAACCCTAGTGTGCCATGCAAGAAAAACACTCTGTTTTAGAGAAAACAGCATTCTTTCACTCTCCTGTGTTTCCTATAGGGCACGTACAGTGAGCTAGCTAAGAACAAAAGAACTGTGCTTCCTACACAAACGGGGCATATCTAGTTCAACTCAGTATTGGAAACTGAGTAAAACAGGAGCTTCTCTTCAGTCCAATACACTGTACTGGCTGGGAACAGACGCGAATGCTATTTGCACTGTATATGGCCAGAAAAGCACAAGTGTGCTGTTCTTAGCCTGAATGAACACTTGCTGCTAGAACTTGAATCTCAACGTGATTCAACTCCGTTTAGGAAGTTTAATTGAACCCTAGTGTGCCATGCAAGAAAAACACTCTGTTTTAGAGAAAACAGCATTCTTTCACTCTACTGTATTTCCTATAGGGCACGTACAGTGAGCTAGCTCAGAACAAAAGAACTGTGCTTCCTACACAAACGGGGCATATCTAGTTCAACTCAGTATTGGAAACTGAGTAAAACAGGAGCTTCTCTTCAGTCCAATACACTGTACTGGCTGGGAACAGACGCGAATGCTATTTGCACTGTATATGGCCAGAAAAGCACAAGTGTGCTGTTCTTAGCCTGAATGAACACTTGCTGCTAGAACTTGAATCTCAACGTGATTCAACTCCGTTTAGGAAGTTTAATTGAACCCTAGTGTGCCATGCAAGAAAAACACTCTGTTTTAGAGAAAACAGCATTCTTTCACTCTACTGTGTTTCCTATAGGGCACGTACAGTGATCTAGCTCAGAACAAAAGAACTGTGCTTCCTACACAAACGGGGCATATCTAGTTCAACTCAGTATTGGAAACTGAGTAAAACAGGAGCTTCTCTTCAGTCCAATACACTGTACTGGCTGGGAACAGAAGCGAATGCTATTTGCACTCTATATGGCCAGAAAAGCACAAGTGTGCTGTTCTTAGCCTGAATGAACACTTGCTGCTAGAACTTGAATCTCAACGTGATTCAACTCCGTTTAGGAAGTTTAATTGAACCCTAGTGTGCCATGCAAGAAAAACACTCTGTTTTAGAGAAAACAGCATTCTTTCACTCTACTGTGTTTCCTATAGGGCACGTACAGTGAGCCAGCTCAGAACAAAAGAACTGTGCTTCCTACACAAACGGGGCATATCTAGTTCAACTCAGTATTGGAAACTGAGTAAAACAGGAGCTTCTCTTCAGTCCAATACACTGTACTGGCTGGGAACAGACGCGAATGCTATTTGCACTGTATATGGCCAGAAAAGCACAAGTGTGCTGTTCTTAGCCTGAATGAACACTTGCTGCTAGAACTTGAATCTCAACGTGATTCAACTCCGTTTAGGAAGTTTAATTGAACCCTAGTGTGCCATGCAAGAAGAACACTCTGTTTTAGAGAAAACAGCATTCTTTCACTCTCCTGTGTTTCCTATAGGGCACGTACAGTGAGCTAGCTCAGTACAAAAGAACTGTGCTTCCTACACAAACGGGGCATATCTAGTTCAACTCAGTATTGGAAACTGAGTAAAACAGGAGCTTCTCTTCAGTCCAATACACTGTACTGGCTGGGAACAGACGCGAATGCTATTTGCACTGTATATGGCCAGAAAAGCACAAGTGTGCTGTTCTTACCCTGAATGAACACTTGCTGCTAGAACTTGAATCTCAACGTGATTCAACTCCGTTTAGGAAGTTTAATTGAACCCTAGTGTGCCATGCAAGAAAAACACTCTGTTTTAGAGAAAACAGCATTCTTTCACTCTACTGTGTTTCCTAAAGGGCACGTACAGTGAGCTAGCTCAGTACAAAAGAACTGTGCTTCCTACACAAACGGGGCATATCTAGTTCAACTCAGTATTGGAAACTGAGTAAAACAGGAGCTTCTCTTCAGTCCAATACACTGTACTGGCTGGGAACAGACGCGAATGCTATTTGCACTGTATATGGCCAGAAAAGCACAAGTGTGCTGTTCTTAGCCTGAATGAACACTTGCTGCTAGAACTTGAATCTCAACGTGATTCAACTCCGTTTAGGAAGTTTAATTGAACCCTAGTGTGCCATGCAAGAAAAACACTCTGTTTTAGAGAAAACAGCATTCTTTCACTCTCCTGTGTTTCCTATAGGGCACGTACAGTGAGCTAGCTCAGAACAAAAGAACTGTGCTTCCTACACAAACGGGGCATATCTAGTTCAACTCAGTATTGGATTCTGAGTAAAACAGGAGCTTCTCTTCAGTCCAATACACTGTACTTGCTGGGAACAGACGCGAATGCTATTTGCACTGTATATGGCCAGAAAAGCACAAGTGTGCTGTTCTTAGCCTGAATGAACACTTGCTGCTAGAACTTGAATCTCAACGTGATTCAACTCCGTTTAGGAAGTTTAATTGAACCCTAGTGTGCCATGCAAGAAAAACACTCTGTTTTAGAGAAAACAGCATTCTTTCACTCTACTGTGTTTCCTATAGGGCACGTATAGTGAGCTAGCTCAGTACAAAAGAACTGTGCTTCCTACACAAACGGGGCATATCTAGTTCAACTCAGTATTGGAAACTGAGTAAAACAGGAGCTTCTCTTCAGTCCAATACACTGTACTGGCTGGGAACAGACGCGAATGCTATTTGCACTGTATATGGCCAGAAAAGCACAAGTGTGCTGTTCTTAGCCTGAATGAACACTTGCTGCTAGAACTTGAATCTCAACGTGATTCAACTCCGTTTAGGAAGTTTAATTGAACCCTAGTGTGCCATGCAAGAAAAACACTCTGTTTTAGAGAAAACAGCATTCTTTCACTCTACTGTGTTTCCTAAAGGGCACGTACAGTGAGCTAGCTCAGTACAAAAGAACTGTGCTTCCTACACAAACGGGGCATATCTAGTTCAACTCAGTATTGGAAACTGAGTAAAACAGGAGCTTCTCTTCAGTCCAATACACTGTACTGGCTGGGAACAGACGCGAATGCTATTTGCACTGTATATGGCCAGAAAAGCACAAGTGTGCTGTTCTTAGCCTGAATGAACACTTGCTGCTAGAACTTGAATCTCAACGTGATTCAACTCCGTTTAGGAAGTTTAATTGAACCCTAGTGTGCCATGCAAGAAAAACACTCTGTTTTAGAGAAAACAGCATTCTTTCACTCTCCTGTGTTTCCTATAGGGCACGTACAGTGAGCTAGCTCAGAACAAAAGAACTGTGCTTCCTACACAAACGGGGCATATCTAGTTCAACTCAGTATTGGAAACTGAGTAAAACAGGAGCTTGTCTTCAGTCCAATACACTGTACTGGCTGGGAACAGACGCGTATGCTATTTGCACTGTATATGGCCAGAAAAGCACAAGTGTGCTGTTCTTAGCCTGAATGAACACTTGCTGCTAGAACTTGAATCTCAACGTGATTCAACTCCGTTTAGGAAGTTTAATTGAACCCTAGTGTGCCATGCAAGAAAAACACTCTGTTTTAGAGAAAACAGCATTCTTTCACTCTCCTGTGTTTCCTATAGGGCACGTACAGTGAGCTAGCTAAGAACAAAAGAACTGTGCTTCCTACACAAACGGGGCATATCTAGTTCAACTCAGTATTGGAAACTGAGTAAAACAGGAGCTTCTCTTCAGTCCAATACACTGTACTGGCTGGGAACAGACGCGAATGCTATTTGCACTGTATATGGCCAGAAAAGCACAAG
Organism: Peromyscus maniculatus bairdii; assembly: GCF_049852395.1. NCBI lineage: Eukaryota > Metazoa > Chordata > Mammalia > Rodentia > Cricetidae > Peromyscus > Peromyscus maniculatus. The sequence goes on along the minus strand of NC_134865.1, from coordinate 40,510,516 downwards.
TGTGCTGTTCTTAGCCTGAATGAACACTTGCTGCTAGAACTTGAATCTCAACGTGATTCAACTCCGTTTAGGAAGTTTAATTGAACCCTAGTGTGCCATGCAAGAAAAACACTCTGTTTTAGAGAAAACAGCATTCTTTCACTCTACTGTATTTCCTATAGGGCACGTACAGTGAGCTAGCTCAGAACAAAAGAACTGTGCTTCCTACACAAACGGGGCATATCTAGTTCAACTCAGTATTGGAAACTGAGTAAAACAGGAGCTTCTCTTCAGTCCAATACACTGTACTGGCTGGGAACAGACGCGAATGCTATTTGCACTGTATATGGCCAGAAAAGCACAAGTGTGCTGTTCTTAGCCTGAATGAACACTTGCTGCTAGAACTTGAATCTCAACGTGATTCAACTCCGTTTAGGAAGTTTAATTGAACCCTAGTGTGCCATGCAAGAAAAACACTCTGTTTTAGAGAAAACAGCATTCTTTCACTCTACTGTGTTTCCTATAGGGCACGTACAGTGATCTAGCTCAGAACAAAAGAACTGTGCTTCCTACACAAACGGGGCATATCTAGTTCAACTCAGTATTGGAAACTGAGTAAAACAGGAGCTTCTCTTCAGTCCAATACACTGTACTGGCTGGGAACAGAAGCGAATGCTATTTGCACTGTATATGGCCAGAAAAGCACAAGTGTGCTGTTCTTAGCCTGAATGAACACTTGCTGCTAGAACTTGAATCTCAACGTGATTCAACTCCGTTTAGGAAGTTTAATTGAACCCTAGTGTGCCATGCAAGAAAAACACTCTGTTTTAGAGAAAACAGCATTCTTTCACTCTACTGTGTTTCCTATAGGGCACGTACAGTGAGCCAGCTCAGAACAAAAGAACTGTGCTTCCTACACAAACGGGGCATATCTAGTTCAACTCAGTATTGGAAACTGAGTAAAACAGGAGCTTCTCTTCAGTCCAATACACTGTACTGGCTGGGAACAGACGCGAATGCTATTTGCACTGTATATGGACAGAAAAGCACAAGTGTGCTGTTCTTAGCCTGAATGAACACTTGCTGCTAGAACTTGAATCTCAACGTGATTCAACTCCGTTTAGGAAGTTTAATTGAACCCTAGTGTGCCATGCAAGAAAAACACTCTGTTTTAGAGAAAACAGCATTCTTTCACTCTACTGTGTTTCCTATAGGGCACGTACAGTGAGCTAGCTCAGAACAAAAGAACTGTGCTTCCTACACAAACGGGGCATATCTAGTTCAACTCAGTATTGGAAACTGAGTAAAACAGGAGCTTCTCTTCAGTCCAATACACTGTACTGGCTGGGAACAGACGCGAATGCTATTTGCACTGTATATGGCCAGAAAAGCACAAGTGTGCTGTTCTTAGCCTGAATGAACACTTGCTGCTAGAACTTGAATCTCAACGTGATTCAACTCCGTTTAGGAAGTTTAATTGAACCCTAGTGTGCCATGCAAGAAAAACACTCTGTTTTAGAGAAAACAGCATTCTTTCACTCTACTGTGTTTCCTATAGGGCACGTACAGTGATCTAGCTCAGAACAAAAGAACTGTGCTTCCTACACAAACGGGGCATATCTAGTTCAACTCAGTATTGGAAACTGAGTAAAACAGGAGCTTCTCTTCAGTCCAATACACTGTACTGGCTGGGAACAGAAGCGAATGCTATTTGCACTGTATATGGCCAGAAAAGCACAAGTGTGCTGTTCTTAGCCTGAATGAACACTTGCTGCTAGAACTTGAATCTCAACGTGATTCAACTCCGTTTAGGAAGTTTAATTGAACCCTAGTGTGCCATGCAAGAAAAACACTCTGTTTTAGAGAAAACAGCATTATTTAACTCTCCTGTGTTTCCTATAGGGCACGTACAGTGAGCTAGCTCAGAACAAAAGAACTGTGCTTCCTACACAAACGGGGCATATCTAGTTCAACTCAGTATTGGAAACTGAGTAAAACAGGAGCTTCTCTTCAGTCCAATACACTGTACTGGCTGGGAACAGACGCGAATGCTATTTGCACTGTATATGGCCAGAAAAGCACAAGTGTGCTGTTCTTAGCCTGAATGAACACTTGCTGCTAGAACTTGAATCTCAACGTGATTCAACTCCGTTTAGGAAGTTTAATTGAACCCTAGTGTGCCATGCAAGTAAAACACTCTGTTTTAGAGAAAACAGCATTCTTTCACTCTACTGTGTTTCCTATAGGGCACGTACAGTGAGCTAGCTCAGAACAAAAGAACTGTGCTTCCTACACAAACGGGGCATATCTAGTTCAACTCAGTATTGGAAACTGAGTAAAACAGGAGCTTCTCTTCAGTCCAATACACTGTACTGGCTGGGAACAGACGCGAATGCTATTTGCACTGTATATGGCCAGAAAAGCACAAGTGTGCTGTTCTTAGCCTGAATGAACACTTGCTGCTAGAACTTGAATCTCAACGTGATTCAACTCCGTTTAGGAAGTTTAATTGAACCCTAGTGTGCCATGCAAGAAAAACACTCTGTTTTAGAGAAAACAGCATTCTTTCACTCTACTGTGTTTCCTATAGGGCACGTACAGTGAGCTAGCTCAGAACAAAAGAACTGTGCTTCCTACACAAACGGGGCATATCTAGTTCAACTCAGTATTGGAAACTGAGTAAAACAGGAGCTTCTCTTCAGTCCAATACACTGTACTGGCTGGGAACAGACGCGAATGCTATTTGCACTGTATATGGCCAGAAAAGCACAAGTGTGCTGATCTTAGCCTGAATGAACACTTGCTGCTAGAACTTGAATCTCAACGTGATTCAACTCCGTTTAGGAAGTTTAATTGAACCCTAGTGTGCCATGCAAGAAAAACACTCTGTTTTAGAGAAAACAGCATTCTTTCACTCTCCTGTGTTTCCTATAGGGCACGTACAGTGAGCTAGCTCAGAACAAAAGAACTGTGCTTCCTACACAAACGGGGCATATCTAGTTCAACTCAGTATTGGAAACTGAGTAAAACAGGAGCTTCTCTTCAGTCCAATACACTGTACTTGCTGGGAACAGACGCGAATGCTATTTGCACTGTATATGGCCAGAAAAGCACAAGTGTGCTGTTCTTAGCCTGAATGAACACTTGCTGCTAGAACTTGAATCTCAACGTGATTCAACTCCGTTTAGGAAGTTTAATTGAACCCTAGTGTGCCATGCAAGAAAAACACTCTGTTTTAGAGAAAACAGCATTCTTTCACTCTACTGTGTTTCCTAAAGGGCACGTACAGTGAGCTAGCTCAGAACAAAAGAACTGTGCTTCCTACACAAACGGGGCATATCTAGTTCAACTCAGTATTGGAAACTGAGTAAAACAGGAGCTTCTCTTCAGTCCAATACACTGTACTGGCTGGGAACAGACGCGAATGCTATTTGTACTGTATATGGCCAGAAAAGCACAAGTGTGCTGTTCTTAGCCTGAATGAACACTTGCTGCTAGAACTTGAATCTCAACGTGATTCAACTCCGTTTAGGAAGTTTAATTGAACCCTAGTGTGCCATGCAAGAAAAACACTCTGTTTTAGAGAAAACAGCATTCTTTCACTCTACTGTGTTTCCTATAGGGCACGTACAGTGAGCTAGCTCAGAACAAAAGAACTGTGCTTCCTACACAAACGGGGCATATCTAGTTCAACTCAGTATTGGAAACTGAGTAAAACAGGAGCTTCTCTTCAGTCCAATACACTGTACTGGCTGGGAACAGACGCGAATGCTATTTGCACTGTATATGGCCAGAAAAGCACAAGTGTGCTGTTCTTAGCCTGAATGAACACTTGCTGCTAGAACTTGAATCTCAACGTGATTCAACTCCGTTTAGGAAGTTTAATTGAACCCTAGTGTGCCATGCAAGAAAAACACTCTGTTTTAGAGAAAACAGCATTCTTTCACTCTACTGTGTTTCCTATAGGGCACGTACAGTGATCTAGCTCAGAACAAAAGAACTGTGCTTCCTACACAAACGGGGCATATCTAGTTCAACTCAGTATTGGAAACTGAGTAAAACAGGAGCTTCTCTTCAGTCCAATACACTGTACTGGCTGGGAACAGACGCGAATGCTATTTGCACTGTATATGGCCAGAAAAGCACAAGTGTGCTGTTCTTAGCCTGAATGAACACTTGCTGCTAGAACTTGAATCTCAACGTGATTCAACTCCGTTTAGGAAGTTTAATTGAACCCTAGTGTGCCATGCAAGAAAAACACTCTGTTTTAGAGAAAACAGCATTCTTTCACTCTACTGTGTTTCCTATAGGGCACGTACAGTGAGCTAGCTCAGAACAAAAGAACTGTGCTTCCTACACAAACGGGGCATATCTAGTTCAACTCAGTATTGGAAACTGAGTAAAACAGGAGCTTCTCTTCAGTCCAATACACTGTACTGGCTGGGAACAGACGCGAATGCTATTTGCACTGTATATGGCCAGAAAAGCACAAGTGTGCTGATCTTAGCCTGAATGAACACTTGCTGCTAGAACTTGAATCTCAACGTGATTCAACTCCGTTTAGGAAGTTTAATTGAACCCTAGTGTGCCATGCAAGAAAAACACTCTGTTTTAGAGAAAACAGCATTCTTTCACTCTCCTGTGTTTCCTATAGGGCACGTACAGTGAGCTAGCTCAGAACAAAAGAACTGTGCTTCCTACACAAACGGGGCATATCTAGTTCAACTCAGTATTGGAAACTGAGTAAAACAGGAGCTTCTCTTCAGTCCAATACACTGTACTTGCTGGGAACAGACGCGAATGCTATTTGCACTGTATATGGCCAGAAAAGCACAAGTGTGCTGTTCTTAGCCTGAATGAACACTTGCTGCTAGAACTTGAATCTCAACGTGATTCAACTCCGTTTAGGAAGTTTAATTGAACCCTAGTGTGCCATGCAAGAAAAACACTCTGTTTTAGAGAAAACAGCATTCTTTCACTCTACTGTGTTTCCTATAGGGCACGTACAGTGAGCTAGCTCAGAACAAAAGAACTGTGCTTCCTACACAAACGGGGCATATCTAGTTCAACTCAGTATTGGAAACTGAGTAAAACAGGAGCTTCTCTTCAGTCCAATACACTGTACTGGCTGGGAACAGACGCGAATGCTATTTGTACTGTATATGGCCAGAAAAGCACAAGTGTGCTGTTCTTAGCCTGAATGAACACTTGCTGCTAGAACTTGAATCTCAACGTGATTCAACTCCGTTTAGGAAGTTTAATTGAACCCTAGTGTGCCATGCAAGAAAAACACTCTGTTTTAGAGAAAACAGCATTCTTTCACTCTACTGTGTTTCCTATAGGGCACGTACAGTGAGCTAGCTCAGAACAAAAGAACTGTGCTTCCTACACAAACGGGGCATATCTAGTTCAACTCAGTATTGGAAACTGAGTAAAACAGGAGCTTCTCTTCAGTCCAATACACTGTACTGGCTGGGAACAGACGCGAATGCTATTTGCACTGTATATGGCCAGAAAAGCACAAGTGTGCTGTTCTTAGCCTGAATGAACACTTGCTGCTAGAACTTGAATCTCAACGTGATTCAACTCCGTTTAGGAAGTTTAATTGAACCCTAGTGTGCCATGCAAGAAAAACACTCTGTTTTAGAGAAAACAGCATTCTTTCACTCTACTGTGTTTCCTATAGGGCACGTACAGTGATCTAGCTCAGAACAAAAGAACTGTGCTTCCTACACAAACGGGGCATATCTAGTTCAACTCAGTATTGGAAACTGAGTAAAACAGGAGCTTCTCTTCAGTCCAATACACTGTACTGGCTGGGAACAGAAGCGAATGCTATTTGCACTGTATATGGCCAGAAAAGCACAAGTGTGCTGTTCTTAGCCTGAATGAACACTTGCTGCTAGAACTTGAATCTCAACGTGATTCAACTCCGTTTAGGAAGTTTAATTGAACCCTAGTGTGCCATGCAAGAAAAACACTCTGTTTTAGAGAAAACAGCATTCTTTCACTCTACTGTGTTTCCTATAGGGCACGTACAGTGAGCCAGCTCAGAACAAAAGAACTGTGCTTCCTACACAAACGGGGCATATCTAGTTCAACTCAGTATTGGAAACTGAGTAAAACAGGAGCTTCTCTTCAGTCCAATACACTGTACTGGCTGGGAACAGACGCGAATGCTATTTGCACTGTATATGGACAGAAAAGCACAAGTGTGCTGTTCTTAGCCTGAATGAACACTTGCTGCTAGAACTTGAATCTCAACGTGATTCAACTCCGTTTAGGAAGTTTAATTGAACCCTAGTGTGCCATGCAAGAAAAACACTCTGTTTTAGAGAAAACAGCATTCTTTCACTCTACTGTGTTTCCTATAGGGCACGTACAGTGAGCTAGCTCAGAACAAAAGAACTGTGCTTCCTACACAAACGGGGCATATCTAGTTCAACTCAGTATTGGAAACTGAGTAAAACAGGAGCTTCTCTTCAGTCCAATACACTGTACTGGCTGGGAACAGACGCGAATGCTATTTGCACTGTATATGGCCAGAAAAGCACAAGTGTGCTGTTCTTAGCCTGAATGAACACTTGCTGCTAGAACTTGAATCTCAACGTGATTCAACTCCGTTTAGGAATTTTAATTGAACCCTAGTGTGCCATGCAAGAAAAACACTCTGTTTTAGAGAAAACAGCATTCTTTCACTCTACTGTGTTTCCTATAGGGCACGTACAGTGATCTAGCTCAGAACAAAAGAACTGTGCTTCCTACACAAACGGGGCATATCTAGTTCAACTCAGTATTGGAAACTGAGTAAAACAGGAGCTTCTCTTCAGTCCAATACACTGTACTGGCTGGGAACAGAAGCGAATGCTATTTGCACTGTATATGGCCAGAAAAGCACAAGTGTGCTGTTCTTAGCCTGAATGAACACTTGCTGCTAGAACTTGAATCTCAACGTGATTCAACTCCGTTTAGGAAGTTTAATTGAACCCTAGTGTGCCATGCAAGAAAAACACTCTGTTTTAGAGAAAACAGCATTATTTAACTCTCCTGTGTTTCCTATAGGGCACGTACAGTGAGCTAGCTCAGAACAAAAGAACTGTGCTTCCTACACAAACGGGGCATATCTAGTTCAACTCAGTATTGGAAACTGAGTAAAACAGGAGCTTCTCTTCAGTCCAATACACTGTACTGGCTGGGAACAGACGCGAATGCTATTTGCACTGTATATGGCCAGAAAAGCACAAGTGTGCTGTTCTTAGCCTGAATGAACACTTGCTGCTAGAACTTGAATCTCAACGTGATTCAACTCCGTTTAGGAAGTTTAATTGAACCCTAGTGTGCCATGCAAGTAAAACACTCTGTTTTAGAGAAAACAGCATTCTTTCACTCTACTGTGTTTCCTATAGGGCACGTACAGTGAGCTAGCTCAGAACAAAAGAACTGTGCTTCCTACACAAACGGGGCATATCTAGTTCAACTCAGTATTGGAAACTGAGTAAAACAGGAGCTTCTCTTCAGTCCAATACACTGTACTGGCTGGGAACAGACGCGAATGCTATTTGCACTGTATATGGCCAGAAAAGCACAAGTGTGCTGATCTTAGCCTGAATGAACACTTGCTGCTAGAACTTGAATCTCAACGTGATTCAACTCCGTTTAGGAAGTTTAATTGAACCCTAGTGTGCCATGCAAGAAAAACACTCTGTTTTAGAGAAAACAGCATTCTTTCACTCTCCTGTGTTTCCTATAGGGCACGTACAGTGAGCTAGCTCAGAACAAAAGAACTGTGCTTCCTACACAAACGGGGCATATCTAGTTCAACTCAGTATTGGAAACTGAGTAAAACAGGAGCTTCTCTTCAGTCCAATACACTGTACTTGCTGGGAACAGACGCGAATGCTATTTGCACTGTATATGGCCAGAAAAGCACAAGTGTGCTGTTCTTAGCCTGAATGAACACTTGCTGCTAGAACTTGAATCTCAACGTGATTCAACTCCGTTTAGGAAGTTTAATTGAACCCTAGTGTGCCATGCAAGAAAAACACTCTGTTTTAGAGAAAACAGCATTCTTTCACTCTACTGTGTTTCCTATAGGGCACGTACAGTGAGCTAGCTCAGAACAAAAGAACTGTGCTTCCTACACAAACGGGGCATATCTAGTTCAACTCAGTATTGGAAACTGAGTAAAACAGGAGCTTCTCTTCAGTCCAATACACTGTACTGGCTGGGAACAGACGCGAATGCTATTTGTACTGTATATGGCCAGAAAAGCACAAGTGTGCTGTTCTTAGCCTGAATGAACACTTGCTGCTAGAACTTGAATCTCAACGTGATTCAACTCCGTTTAGGAAGTTTAATTGAACCCTAGTGTGCCATGCAAGAAAAACACTCTGTTTTAGAGAAAACAGCATTCTTTCACTCTACTGTGTTTCCTATAGGGCACGTACAGTGAGCTAGCTCAGAACAAAAGAACTGTGCTTCCTACACAAACGGGGCATATCTAGTTCAACTCAGTATTGGAAACTGAGTAAAACAGGAGCTTCTCTTCAGTCCAATACACTGTACTGGCTGGGAACAGACGCGAATGCTATTTGCACTGTATATGGCCAGAAAAGCACAAGTGTGCTGTTCTTAGCCTGAATGAACACTTGCTGCTAGAACTTGAATCTCAACGTGATTCAACTCCGTTTAGGAAGTTTAATTGAACCCTAGTGTGCCATGCAAGAAAAACACTCTGTTTTAGAGAAAACAGCATTCTTTCACTCTACTGTGTTTCCTATAGGGCACGTACAGTGATCTAGCTCAGAACAAAAGAACTGTGCTTCCTACACAAACGGGGCATATCTAGTTCAACTCAGTATTGGAAACTGAGTAAAACAGGAGCTTCTCTTCAGTCCAATACACTGTACTGGCTGGGAACAGAAGCGAATGCTATTTGCACTGTATATGGCCAGAAAAGCACAAGTGTGCTGTTCTTAGCCTGAATGAACACTTGCTGCTAGAACTTGAATCTCAACGTGATTCAACTCCGTTTAGGAAGTTTAATTGAACCCTAGTGTGCCATGCAAGAAAAACACTCTGTTTTAGAGAAAACAGCATTCTTTCACTCTACTGTGTTTCCTATAGGGCACATACAGTGAGCCAGCTCAGAACAAAATAACTGTGCTTCCTACACAAACGGGGCATATCTAGTTCAACTCAGTATTGGAAACTGAGTAAAACAGGAGCTTCTCTTCAGTCCAATACACTGTACTGGCTGGGAACAGACGCGAATGCTATTTGCACTGTATATGGACAGAAAAGCACAAGTGTGCTGTTCTTAGCCTGAATGAACACTTGCTGCTAGAACTTGAATCTCAACGTGATTCAACTCCGTTTAGGAAGTTTAATTGAACCCTAGTGTGCCATGCAAGAAAAACACTCTGTTTTAGAGAAAACAGCATTCTTTCACTCTACTGTGTTTCCTATAGGGCACGTACAGTGAGCTAGCTCAGAACAAAAGAACTGTGCTTCCTACACAAACGGGGCATATCTAGTTCAACTCAGTATTGGAAACTGAGTAAAACAGGAGCTTCTCTTCAGTCCAATACACTGTACTGGCTGGGAACAGACGCGAATGCTATTTGCACTGTATATGGCCAGAAAAGCACAAGTGTGCTGTTCTTAGCCTGAATGAACACTTGCTGCTAGAACTTGAATCTCAACGTGATTCAACTCCGTTTAGGAATTTTAATTGAACCCTAGTGTGCCATGCAAGAAAAACACTCTGTTTTAGAGAAAACAGCATTCTTTCACTCTACTGTGTTTCCTATAGGGCACGTACAGTGATCTAGCTCAGAACAAAAGAACTGTGCTTCCTACACAAACGGGGCATATCTAGTTCAACTCAGTATTGGAAACTGAGTAAAACAGGAGCTTCTCTTCAGTCCAATACACTGTACTGGCTGGGAACAGAAGCGAATGCTATTTGCACTGTATATGGCCAGAAAAGCACAAGTGTGCTGTTCTTAGCCTGAATGAACACTTGCTGCTAGAACTTGAATCTCAACGTGATTCAACTCCGTTTAGGAAGTTTAATTGAACCCTAGTGTGCCATGCAAGAAAAACACTCTGTTTTAGAGAAAACAGCATTATTTAACTCTCCTGTGTTTCCTATAGGGCACGTACAGTGAGCTAGCTCAGAACAAAAGAACTGTGCTTCCTACACAAACGGGGCATATCTAGTTCAACTCAGTATTGGAAACTGAGTAAAACAGGAGCTTCTCTTCAGTCCAATACACTGTACTGGCTGGGAACAGACGCGAATGCTATTTGCACTGTATATGGCCAGAAAAGCACAAGTGTGCTGTTCTTAGCCTGAATGAACACTTGCTGCTAGAACTTGAATCTCAACGTGATTCAACTCCGTTTAGGAAGTTTAATTGAACCCTAGTGTGCCATGCAAGTAAAACACTCTGTTTTAGAGAAAACAGCATTCTTTCACTCTACTGTGTTTCCTATAGGGCACGTACAGTGAGCTAGCTCAGAACAAAAGAACTGTGCTTCCTACACAAACGGGGCATATCTAGTTCAACTCAGTATTGGAAACTGAGTAAAACAGGAGCTTCTCTTCAGTCCAATACACTGTACTGGCTGGGAACAGACGCGAATGCTATTTGCACTGTATATGGCCAGAAAAGCACAAGTGTGCTGTTCTTAGCCTGAATGAACACTTGCTGCTAGAACTTGAATCTCAACGTGATTCAACTCCGTTTAGGAAGTTTAATTGAACCCTAGTGTGCCATGCAAGAAAAACACTCTGTTTTAGAGAAAACAGCATTCTTTCACTCTACTGTGTTTCCTATAGGGCACGTACAGTGAGCTAGCTCAGAACAAAAGAACTGTGCTTCCTACACAAACGGGGCATATCTAGTTCAACTCAGTATTGGAAACTGAGTAAAACAGGAGCTTCTCTTCAGTCCAATACACTGTACTGGCTGGGAACAGACGCGAATGCTATTTGCACTGTATATGGCCAGAAAAGCACAAGTGTGCTGATCTTAGCCTGAATGAACACTTGCTGCTAGAACTTGAATCTCAACGTGATTCAACTCCGTTTAGGAAGTTTAATTGAACCCTAGTGTGCCATGCAAGAAAAACACTCTGTTTTAGAGAAAACAGCATTCTTTCACTCTCCTGTGTTTCCTATAGGGCACGTACAGTGAGCTAGCTCAGAACAAAAGAACTGTGCTTCCTACACAAACGGGGCATATCTAGTTCAACTCAGTATTGGAAACTGAGTAAAACAGGAGCTTCTCTTCAGTCCAATACACTGTACTTGCTGGGAACAGACGCGAATGCTATTTGCACTGTATATGGCCAGAAAAGCACAAGTGTGCTGTTCTTAGCCTGAATGAACACTTGCTGCTAGAACTTGAATCTCAACGTGATTCAACTCCGTTTAGGAAGTTTAATTGAACCCTAGTGTGCCATGCAAGAAAAACACTCTGTTTTAGAGAAAACAGCATTCTTTCACTCTACTGTGTTTCCTATAGGGCACGTACAGTGAGCTAGCTCAGAACAAAAGAACTGTGCTTCCTACACAAACGGGGCATATCTAGTTCAACTCAGTATTGGAAACTGAGTAAAACAGGAGCTTCTCTTCAGTCCAATACACTGTACTGGCTGGGAACAGACGCGAATGCTATTTGTACTGTATATGGCCAGAAAAGCACAAGTGTGCTGTTCTTAGCCTGAATGAACACTTGCTGCTAGAACTTGAATCTCAACGTGATTCAACTCCGTTTAGGAAGTTTAATTGAACCCTAGTGTGCCATGCAAGAAAAACACTCTGTTTTAGAGAAAACAGCATTCTTTCACTCTACTGTGTTTCCTATAGGGCACGTACAGTGAGCTAGCTCAGAACAAAAGAACTGTGCTTCCTACACAAACGGGGCATATCTAGTTCAACTCAGTATTGGAAACTGAGTAAAACAGGAGCTTCTCTTCAGTCCAATACACTGTACTGGCTGGGAACAGACGCGAATGCTATTTGCACTGTATATGGCCAGAAAAGCACAAGTGTGCTGTTCTTAGCCTGAATGAACACTTGCTGCTAGAACTTGAATCTCAACGTGATTCAACTCCGTTTAGGAAGTTTAATTGAACCCTAGTGTGCCATGCAAGAAAAACACTCTGTTTTAGAGAAAACAGCATTCTTTCACTCTCCTGTGTTTCCTATAGGGCACGTACAGTGAGCTAGCTCAGAACAAAAGAACTGTGCTTCCTACACAAACGGGGCATATCTAGTTCAACTCAGTATTGGAAACTGAGTAAAACAGGAGCTTCTCTTCAGTCCAATACACTGTACTGGCTGGGAACAGACGCGAATGCTATTTGCACTGTATATGGCCAGAAAAGCACAAGTGTGCTGTTCTTAGCCTGAATGAACACTTGCTGCTAGAACTTGAATCTCAACGTGATTCAACTCCGTTTAGGAAGTTTAATTGAACCCTAGTGTGCCATGCAAGAAAAACACTCTGTTTTAGAGAAAACAGCATTCTTTCACTCTCCTGTGTTTCCTATAGGGCACGTACAGTGAGCTAGCTCAGAACAAAAGAACTGTGCTTTGTACACAAACGGGGCATATCTAGTTCAACTCAGTATTGGAAACTGAGTAAAACAGGAGCTTCTCTTCAGTCCAATACACTGTACTGGCTGGGAACAGACGCGAATGCTATTTGCACTGTATATGGCCAGAAAAGCACAAGTGTGCTGTTCTTAGCCTGAATGAACACTTGCTGCTAGAACTTGAATCTCAACGTGATTCAACTCCGTTTAGGAAGTTTAATTGAACCCTAGTGTGCCATGCAAGAAAAACACTCTGTTTTAGAGAAAACAGCATTCTTTCACTCTACTGTGTTTCCTATAGGGCACGTACAGTGATCTAGCTCAGAACAAAAGAACTGTGCTTCCTACACAAACGGGGCATATCTAGTTCAACTCAGTATTGGAAACTGAGTAAAACAGGAGCTTCTCTTCAGTCCAATACACTGTACTGGCTGGGAACAGAAGCGAATGCTATTTGCACTGTATATGGCCAGAAAAGCACAAGTGTGCTGTTCTTAGCCTGAATGAACACTTGCTGCTAGAACTTGAATCTCAACGTGATTCAACTCCGTTTAGGAAGTTTAATTGAACCCTAGTGTGCCATGCAAGAAAAACACTCTGTTTTAGAGAAAACAGCATTCTTTCACTCTACTGTGTTTCCTAAAGGGCACGTACAGTGAGCTAGCTCAGAACAAAAGAACTGTGCTTCCTACACAAACGGGGCATATCTAGTTCAACTCAGTATTGGAAACTGAGTAAAACAGGAGCTTCTCTTCAGTCCAATACACTGTACTGGCTGGGAACAGACGCGAATGCTATTTGCACTGTATATGGCCAGAAAAGCACAAGTGTGCTGTTCTTAGCCTGAATGAACACTTGCTGCTAGAACTTGAATCTCAACGTGATTCAACTCCGTTTAGGAAGTTTAATTGAACCCTAGTGTGCCATGCAAGTAAAACACTCTGTTTTAGAGAAAACAGCATTCTTTCACTCTACTGTGTTTCCTATAGGGCACGTACAGTGAGCTAGCTCAGAACAAAAGAACTGTGCTTCCTACACAAACGGGGCATATCTAGTTCAACTCAGTATTGGAAACTGAGTAAAACAGGAGCTTCTCTTCAGTCCAATACACTGTACTGGCTGGGAACAGACGCGAATGCTATTTGCACTGTATATGGCCAGAAAAGCACAAGTGTGCTGTTCTTAGCCTGAATGAACACTTGCTGCTAGAACTTGAATCTCAACGTGATTCAACTCCGTTTAGGAAGTTTAATTGAACCCTAGTGTGCCATGCAAGAAAAACACTCTGTTTTAGAGAAAACAGCATTCTTTCACTCTACTGTGTTTCCTATAGGGCACGTACAGTGATCTAGCTCAGAACAAAAGAACTGTGCTTCCTACACAAACGGGGCATATCTAGTTCAACTCAGTATTGGAAACTGAGTAAAACAGGAGCTTCTCTTCAGTCCAATACACTGTACTGGCTGGGAACAGACGCGAATGCTATTTGCACTGTATATGGCCAGAAAAGCACAAGTGTGCTGTTCTTAGCCTGAATGAACACTTGCTGCTAGAACTTGAATCTCAACGTGATTCAACTCCGTTTAGGAAGTTTAATTGAACCCTAGTGTGCCATGCAAGTAAAACACTCTGTTTTAGAGAAAACAGCATTCTTTCACTCTACTGTGTTTCCTATAGGGCACGTACAGTGAGCTAGCTCAGAACAAAAGAACTGTGCTTCCTACACAAACGGGGCATATCTAGTTCAACTCAGTATTGGAAACTGAGTAAAACAGGAGCTTCTCTTCAGTCCAATACACTGTACTGGCTGGGAACAGACGCGAATGCTATTTGCACTGTATATGGCCAGAAAAGCACAAGTGTGCTGTTCTTAGCCTGAATGAACACTTGCTGCTAGAACTTGAATCTCAACGTGATTCAACTCCGTTTAGGAAGTTTAATTGAACCCTAGTGTGCCATGCAAGAAAAACACTCTGTTTTAGAGAAAACAGCATTATTTAACTCTCCTGTGTTTCCTATAGGGCACGTACAGTGAGCTAGCTCAGAACAAAAGAACTGTGCTTCCTACACAAACGGGGCATATCTAGTTCAACTCAGTATTGGAAACTGAGTAAAACAGGAGCTTCTCTTCAGTCCAATACACTGTACTGGCTGGGAACAGACGCGAATGCTATTTGCACTGTATATGGCCAGAAAAGCACAAGTGTGCTGTTCTTAGCCTGAATGAACACTTGCTGCTAGAACTTGAATCTCAACGTGATTCAACTCCGTTTAGGAAGTTTAATTGAACCCTAGTGTGCCATGCAAGTAAAACACTCTGTTTTAGAGAAAACAGCATTCTTTCACTCTACTCTGTTTCCTATAGGGCACGTACAGTGAGCTAGCTCAGAACAAAAGAACTGTGCTTCCTACACAAACGGGGCATATCTAGTTCAACTCAGTATTGGAAACTGAGTAAAACAGGAGCTTCTCTTCAGTCCAATACACTGTACTGGCTGGGAACAGACGCGAATGCTATTTGCACTGTATATGGCCAGAAAAGCACAAGTGTGCTGTTCTTAGCCTGAATGAACACTTGCTGCTAGAACTTGAATCTCAACGTGATTCAACTCCGTTTAGGAAGTTTAATTGAACCCTAGTGTGCCATGCAAGAAAAACACTCTGTTTTAGAGAAAACAGCATTCTTTCACTCTACTGTGTTTCCTATAGGGCACGTACAGTGAGCTAGCTCAGAACAAAAGAACTGTGCTTCCTACACAAACGGGGCATATCTAGTTCAACTCAGTATTGGAAACTGAGTAAAACAGGAGCTTCTCTTCAGTCCAATACACTGTACTGGCTGGGAACAGAAGCGAATGCTATTTGCACTGTATATGGCCAGAAAAGCACAAGTGTGCTGTTCTTAGCCTGAATGAACACTTGCTGCTAGAACTTGAATCTCAACGTGATTCAACTCCGTTTAGGAAGTTTAATTGAACCCTAGTGTGCCATGCAAGAAAAACACTCTGTTTTAGAGAAAACAGCATTATTTAACTCTCCTGTGTTTCCTATAGGGCACGTACAGTGAGCTAGCTCAGAACAAAAGAACTGTGCTTCCTACACAAACGGGGCATATCTAGTTCAACTCAGTATTGGAAACTGAGTAAAACAGGAGCTTCTCTTCAGTCCAATACACTGTACTGGCTGGGAACAGACGCGAATGCTATTTGCACTGTATATGGCCAGAAAAGCACAAGTGTGCTGTTCTTAGCCTGAATGAACACTTGCTGCTAGAACTTGAATCTCAACGTGATTCAACTCCGTTTAGGAAGTTTAATTGAACCCTAGTGTGCCATGCAAGTAAAACACTCTGTTTTAGAGAAAACAGCATTCTTTCACTCTACTGTGTTTCCTATAGGGCACATACAGTGAGCTAGCTCAGAACAAAAGAACTGTGCTTCCTACACAAACGGGGCATATCTAGTTCAACTCAGTATTGGAAACTGAGTAAAACAGGAGCTTCTCTTCAGTCCAATACACTGTACTGGCTGGGAACAGACGCGAATGCTATTTGCACTGTATATGGCCAGAAAAGCACAAGTGTGCTGTTCTTAGCCTGAATGAACACTTGCTGCTAGAACTTGAATCTCAACGTGATTCAACTCCGTTTAGGAAGTTTAATTGAACCCTAGTGTGCCATGCAAGAAAAACACTCTGTTTTAGAGAAAACAGCATTCTTTCACTCTACTGTGTTTCCTATAGGGCACGTACAGTGAGCTAGCTCAGAACAAAAGAACTGTGCTTCCTACACAAACGGGGCATATCTAGTTCAACTCAGTATTGGAAACTGAGTAAAACAGGAGCTTCTCTTCAGTCCAATACACTGTACTGGCTGGGAACAGACGCGAATGCTATTTGCACTGTATATGGCCAGAAAAGCACAAGTGTGCTGATCTTAGCCTGAATGAACACTTGCTGCTAGAACTTGAATCTCAACGTGATTCAACTCCGTTTAGGAAGTTTAATTGAACCCTAGTGTGCCATGCAAGAAAAACACTCTGTTTTAGAGAAAACAGCATTCTTTCACTCTCCTGTGTTTCCTATAGGGCACGTACAGTGAGCTAGCTCAGAACAAAAGAACTGTGCTTCCTACACAAACGGGGCATATCTAGTTCAACTCAGGATTGGAAACTGAGTAAAACAGGAGCTTCTCTTCAGTCCAATACACTGTACTGGCTGGGAACAGACGCGAATGCTATTTGCACTGTATATGGCCAGAAAAGCACAAGTGTGCTGTTCTTAGCCTGAATGAACACTTGCTGCTACAACTTGAATCTCAACGTGATTCAACGCCGTTTAGGAAGTTTAATTGAACCCTAGTGTGCCATGCAAGAAAAACACTCTGTTTTAGAGAAAACAGCATTCTTTCACTCTACTGTGTTTCCTATAGGGCACGTACAGTGAGCTAGCTCAGAACAAAAGAACTGTGCTTCCTACACAAACGGGGCATATCTAGTTCAACTCAGTATTGGAAACTGAGTAAAACAGGAGCTTCTCTTCAGTCCAATACACTGTACTGGCTGGGAACAGACGCGAATGCTATTTGCACTGTATATTGCCAGAAAAGCACAAGTGTGCTGTTCTTAGCCTGAATGAACACTTGCTGCTAGAACTTGAATCTCAACGTGATTCAACTCCGTTTAGGAAGTTTAATTGAACCCTAGTGTGCCATGCAAGAAGAACACTCTGTTTTAGAGAAAACAGCATTCTTTCACTCTCCTGTGTTTCCTATAGGGCACGTATAGTGAGCTAGCTCAGTACAAAAGAACTGTGCTTCCTACACAAACGGGGCATATCTAGTTCAACTCAGTATTGGAAACTGAGTAAAACAGGAGCTTCTCTTCAGTCCAATACACTGTACTGGCTGGGAACAGACGCGAATGCTATTTGCACTGTATATGGCCAGAAAAGCACAAGTGTGCTGTTCTTAGCCTGAATGAACACTTGCTGCTAGAACTTGAATCTCAACGTGATTCAACTCCGTTTAGGAAGTTTAATTGAACCCTAGTGTGCCATGCAAGAAAAACACTCTGTTTTAGAGAAAACAGCATTCTTTCTCTCTACTGTGTTTCCTAAAGGGCACGTACAGTGAGCTAGCTCAGTACAAAAGAACTGTGCTTCCTACACAAACGGGGCATATCTAGTTCAACTCAGTATTGGAAACTGAGTAAAACAGGAGCTTCTCTTCAGTCCAATACACTGTACTGGCTGGGAACAGACGCGAATGCTATTTGCACTGTATATGGCCAGAAAAGCACAAGTGTGCTGTTCTTAGCCTGAATGAACACTTGCTGCTAGAACTTGAATCTCAACGTGATTCAACTCCGTTTAGGAAGTTTAATTGAACCCTAGTGTGCCATGCAAGAAAAACACTCTGTTTTAGAGAAAACAGCATTCTTTCACTCTCCTGTGTTTCCTATAGGGCACGTACAGTGAGCTAGCTCAGAACAAAAGAACTGTGCTTCCTACACAAACGGGGCATATCTAGTTCAACTCAGTATTGGATTCTGAGTAAAACAGGAGCTTCTCTTCAGTCCAATACACTGTACTTGCTGGGAACAGACGCGAATGCTATTTGCACTGTATATGGCCAGAAAAGCACAAGTGTGCTGTTCTTAGCCTGAATGAACACTTGCTGCTAGAACTTGAATCTCAACGTGATTCAACTCCGTTTAGGAAGTTTAATTGAACCCTAGTGTGCCATGCAAGAAAAACACTCTGTTTTAGAGAAAACAGCATTCTTTCACTCTACTGTGTTTCCTATAGGGCACGTATAGTGAGCTAGCTCAGTACAAAAGAACTGTGCTTCCTACACAAACGGGGCATATCTAGTTCAACTCAGTATTGGAAACTGAGTAAAACAGGAGCTTCTCTTCAGTCCAATACACTGTACTGGCTGGGAACAGACGCGAATGCTATTTGCACTGTATATGGCCAGAAAAGCACAAGTGTGCTGTTCTTAGCCTGAATGAACACTTGCTGCTAGAACTTGAATCTCAACGTGATTCAACTCCGTTTAGGAAGTTTAATTGAACCCTAGTGTGCCATGCAAGAAAAACACTCTGTTTTAGAGAAAACAGCATTCTTTCACTCTACTGTGTTTCCTAAAGGGCACGTACAGTGAGCTAGCTCAGTACAAAAGAACTGTGCTTCCTACACAAACGGGGCATATCTAGTTCAACTCAGTATTGGAAACTGAGTAAAACAGGAGCTTCTCTTCAGTCCAATACACTGTACTGGCTGGGAACAGACGCGAATGCTATTTGCACTGTATATGGCCAGAAAAGCACAAGTGTGCTGTTCTTAGCCTGAATGAACACTTGCTGCTAGAACTTGAATCTCAACGTGATTCAACTCCGTTTAGGAAGTTTAATTGAACCCTAGTGTGCCATGCAAGAAAAACACTCTGTTTTAGAGAAAACAGCATTCTTTCACTCTCCTGTGTTTCCTATAGGGCACGTACAGTGAGCTAGCTCAGAACAAAAGAACTGTGCTTCCTACACAAACGGGGCATATCTAGTTCAACTCAGTATTGGAAACTGAGTAAAACAGGAGCTTCTCTTCAGTCCAATACACTGTACTGGCTGGGAACAGACGCGTATGCTATTTGCACTGTATATGGCCAGAAAAGCACAAGTGTGCTGTTCTTAGCCTGAATGAACACTTGCTGCTAGAACTTGAATCTCAACGTGATTCAACTCCGTTTAGGAAGTTTAATTGAACCCTAGTGTGCCATGCAAGAAAAACACTCTGTTTTAGAGAAAACAGCATTCTTTCACTCTCCTGTGTTTCCTATAGGGCACGTACAGTGAGCTAGCTAAGAACAAAAGAACTGTGCTTCCTACACAAACGGGGCATATCTAGTTCAACTCAGTATTGGAAACTGAGTAAAACAGGAGCTTCTCTTCAGTCCAATACACTGTACTGGCTGGGAACAGACGCGAATGCTATTTGCACTGTATATGGCCAGAAAAGCACAAGTGTGCTGTTCTTAGCCTGAATGAACACTTGCTGCTAGAACTTGAATCTCAACGTGATTCAACTCCGTTTAGGAAGTTTAATTGAACCCTAGTGTGCCATGCAAGAAAAACACTCTGTTTTAGAGAAAACAGCATTCTTTCACTCTACTGTGTTTCCTATAGGGCACGTACAGTGAGCCAGCTCAGAACAAAAGAACTGTGCTTCCTACACAAACGGGGCATATCTAGTTCAACTCAGTATTGGAAACTGAGTAAAACAGGAGCTTCTCTTCAGTCCAATACACTGTACTGGCTGGGAACAGACGCGAATGCTATTTGCACTGTATATGGCCAGAAAAGCACAAGTGTGCTGTTCTTAGCCTGAATGAACACTTGCTGCTAGAACTTGAATCTCAACGTGATTCAACGCCGTTTAGGAAGTTTAATTGAACCCTAGTGTGCCATGCAAGAAAAACACTCTGTTTTAGAGAAAACAGCATTCTTTCACTCTACTGTGTTTCCTGTAGGGCACGTACAGTGAGCTAGCTCAGAACAAAAGAACTGTGCTTCCTACACAAACGGGGCATATCTAGTTCAACTCAGTATTGGAAACTGAGTAAAACAGGAGCTTCTCTTCAGTCCAATACACTGTACTGGCTGGGAACAGACGCGAATGCTATTTGCACTGTATATGGCCAGAAAAGCACAAGTGTGCTGTTCTTAGCCTGAATGAACACTTGCTGCTAGAACTTGAATCTCAACGTGATTCAACTCCGTTTAGGAAGTTTAATTGAACCCTAGTGTGCCATGCAAGAAGAACACTCTGTTTTAGAGAAAACAGCATTCTTTCACTCTCCTGTGTTTCCTATAGGGCACGTATAGTGAGCTAGCTCAGTACAAAAGAACTGTGCTTCCTACACAAACGGGGCATATCTAGTTCAACTCAGTATTGGAAACTGAGTAAAACAGGAGCTTCTCTTCAGTCCAATACACTGTACTGGCTGGGAACAGACGCGAATGCTATTTGCACTGTATATGGCCAGAAAAGCACAAGTGTGCTGTTCTTAGCCTGAATGAACACTTGCTGCTAGAACTTGAATCTCAACGTGATTCAACTCCGTTTAGGAAGTTTAATTGAACCCTAGTGTGCCATGCAAGAAAAACACTCTGTTTTAGAGAAAACAGCATTCTTTCACTCTACTGTGTTTCCTAAAGGGCACGTACATTGAGCTAGCTCAGTACAAAAGAACTGTGCTTCCTACACAAACGGGGCATATCTAGTTCAACTCAGTATTGGAAACTGAGTAAAACAGGAGCTTCTCTTCAGTCCAATACACTGTACTGGCTGGGAACAGACGCGAATGCTATTTGCACTGTATATGGCCAGAAAAGCACAAGTGTGCTGTTCTTAGCCTGAATGAACACTTGCTGCTAGAACTTGAATCTCAACGTGATTCAACTCCGTTTAGGAAGTTTAATTGAACCCTAGTGTGCCATGCAAGAAAAACACTCTGTTTTAGAGAAAACAGCATTCTTTCACTCTCCTGTGTTTCCTATAGGGCACGTACAGTGAGCTAGCTCAGAACAAAAGAACTGTGCTTCCTACACAAACGGGGCATATCTAGTTCAACTCAGTATTGGATTCTGAGTAAAACAGGAGCTTCTCTTCAGTCCAATACACTGTACTTGCTGGGAACAGACGCGAATGCTATTTGCACTGTATATGGCCAGAAAAGCACAAGTGTGCTGTTCTTAGCCTGAATGAACACTTGCTGCTAGAACTTGAATCTCAACGTGATTCAACTCCGTTTAGGAAGTTTAATTGAACCCTAGTGTGCCATGCAAGAAAAACACTCTGTTTTAGAGAAAACAGCATTCTTTCACTCTACTGTGTTTCCTATAGGGCACGTATAGTGAGCTAGCTCAGTACAAAAGAACTGTGCTTCCTACACAAACGGGGCATATCTAGTTCAACTCAGTATTGGAAACTGAGTAAAACAGGAGCTTCTCTTCAGTCCAATACACTGTACTGGCTGGGAACAGACGCGAATGCTATTTGCACTGTATATGGCCAGAAAAGCACAAGTGTGCTGTTCTTAGCCTGAATGAACACTTGCTGCTAGAACTTGAATCTCAACGTGATTCAACTCCGTTTAGGAAGTTTAATTGAACCCTAGTGTGCCATGCAAGAAAAACACTCTGTTTTAGAGAAAACAGCATTCTTTCACTCTACTGTGTTTCCTAAAGGGCACGTACAGTGAGCTAGCTCAGTACAAAAGAACTGTGCTTCCTACACAAACGGGGCATATCTAGTTCAACTCAGTATTGGAAACTGAGTAAAACAGGAGCTTGTCTTCAGTCCAATACACTGTACTGGCTGGGAACAGACGCGAATGCTATTTGCACTGTATATGGCCAGAAAAGCACAAGTGTGCTGTTCTTAGCCTGAATGAACACTTGCTGCTAGAACTTGAATCTCAACGTGATTCAACTCCGTTTAGGAAGTTTAATTGAACCCTAGTGTGCCATGCAAGAAAAACACTCTGTTTTAGAGAAAACAGCATTCTTTCACTCTCCTGTGTTTCCTATAGGGCACGTACAGTGAGCTAGCTCAGAACAAAAGAACTGTGCTTCCTACACAAACGGGGCATATCTAGTTCAACTCAGTATTGGAAACTGAGTAAAACAGGAGCTTGTCTTCAGTCCAATACACTGTACTGGCTGGGAACAGACGCGTATGCTATTTGCACTGTATATGGCCAGAAAAGCACAAGTGTGCTGTTCTTAGCCTGAATGAACACTTGCTGCTAGAACTTGAATCTCAACGTGATTCAACTCCGTTTAGGAAGTTTAATTGAACCCTAGTGTGCCATGCAAGAAAAACACTCTGTTTTAGAGAAAACAGCATTCTTTCACTCTCCTGTGTTTCCTATAGGGCACGTACAGTGAGCTAGCTAAGAACAAAAGAACTGTGCTTCCTACACAAACGGGGCATATCTAGTTCAACTCAGTATTGGAAACTGAGTAAAACAGGAGCTTCTCTTCAGTCCAATACACTGTACTGGCTGGGAACAGACGCGAATGCTATTTGCACTGTATATGGCCAGAAAAGCACAAGTGTGCTGTTCTTAGCCTGAATGAACACTTGCTGCTAGAACTTGAATCTCAACGTGATTCAACTCCGTTTAGGAAGTTTAATTGAACCCTAGTGTGCCATGCAAGAAAAACACTCTGTTTTAGAGAAAACAGCATTCTTTCACTCTACTGTATTTCCTATAGGGCACGTACAGTGAGCTAGCTCAGAACAAAAGAACTGTGCTTCCTACACAAACAGGGCATATCTAGTTCAACTCAGTATTGGAAACTGAGTAAAACAGGAGCTTCTCTTCAGTCCAATACACTGTACTGGCTGGGAACAGACGCGAATGCTATTTGCACTGTATATGGCCAGAAAAGCACAAGTGTGCTGTTCTTAGCCTGAATGAACACTTGCTGCTAGAACTTGAATCTCAACGTGATTCAACTCCGTTTAGGAAGTTTAATTGAACCCTAGTGTGCCATGCAAGAAAAACACTCTGTTTTAGAGAAAACAGCATTCTTTCACT
Organism: Peromyscus maniculatus bairdii; assembly: GCF_049852395.1. Taxonomy (NCBI): domain Eukaryota; kingdom Metazoa; phylum Chordata; class Mammalia; order Rodentia; family Cricetidae; genus Peromyscus; species Peromyscus maniculatus. Next base: position 40,487,325 of record NC_134865.1, on the reverse strand, counting down.
CTACTGTGTTTCCTATAGGGCACGTACAGTGAGCTAGCTCAGAACAAAAGAACTGTGCTTCCTACACAAACGGGGCATATCTAGTTCAACTCAGTATTGGAAACTGAGTAAAACAGGAGCTTCTCTTCAGTCCAATACACTGTACTGGCTGGGAACAGAAGCGAATGCTATTTGCACTGTATATGGCCAGAAAAGCACAAGTGTGCTGTTCTTAGCCTGAATGAACACTTGCTGCTAGAACTTGAATCTCAACGTGATTCAACTCCGTTTAGGAAGTTTAATTGAACCCTAGTGTGCCATGCAAGAAAAACACTCTGTTTTAGAGAAAACAGCATTCTTTCACTCTACTGTGTTTCCTATAGGGCACGTACAGTGAGCTAGCTCAGAACAAAAGAACTGTGCTTCCTACACAAACGGGGCATATCTAGTTCAACTCAGTATTGGAAACTGAGTAAAACAGGAGCTTCTCTTCAGTCCAATACACTGTACTGGCTGGGAACAGAAGCGAATGCTATTTGCACTGTATATGGCCAGAAAAGCACAAGTGTGCTGTTCTTAGCCTGAATGAACACTTGCTGCTAGAACTTGAATCTCAACGTGATTCAACTCCGTTTAGGAAGTTTAATTGAACCCTAGTGTGCCATGCAAGAAAAACACTCTGTTTTAGAGAAAACAGCATTCTTTCACTCTACTGTGTTTCCTATAGGGCACGTACAGTGAGCTAGCTCAGAACAAAAGAACTGTGCTTCCTACACAAACGGGGCATATCTAGTTCAACTCAGTATTGGAAACTGAGTAAAACAGGAGCTTCTCTTCAGTCCAATACACTGTACTGGCTGGGAACAGACGCGAATGCTATTTGCACTGTATATGGCCAGAAAAGCACAAGTGTGCTGTTCTTAGCCTGAATGAACACTTGCTGCTAGAACTTGAATCTCAACGTGATTCAACTCCGTTTAGGAAGTTTAATTGAACCCTAGTGTGCCATGCAAGAAAAACACTCTGTTTTAGAGAAAACAGCATTCTTTCACTCTACTGTGTTTCCTATAGGGCACGTACAGTGATCTAGCTCAGAACAAAAGAACTGTGCTTCCTACACAAACGGGGCATATCTAGTTCAACTCAGTATTGGAAACTGAGTAAAACAGGAGCTTCTCTTCAGTCCAATACACTGTACTGGCTGGGAACAGAAGCGAATGCTATTTGCACTGTATATGGCCAGAAAAGCACAAGTGTGCTGTTCTTAGCCTGAATGAACACTTGCTGCTAGAACTTGAATCTCAACGTGATTCAACTCCGTTTAGGAAGTTTAATTGAACCCTAGTGTGCCATGCAAGAAAAACACTCTGTTTTAGAGAAAACAGCATTATTTAACTCTCCTGTGTTTCCTATAGGGCACGTACAGTGAGCTAGCTCAGAACAAAAGAACTGTGCTTCCTACACAAACGGGGCATATCTAGTTCAACTCAGTATTGGAAACTGAGTAAAACAGGAGCTTCTCTTCAGTCCAATACACTGTACTGGCTGGGAACAGACGCGAATGCTATTTGCACTGTATATGGCCAGAAAAGCACAAGTGTGCTGTTCTTAGCCTGAATGAACACTTGCTGCTAGAACTTGAATCTCAACGTGATTCAACTCCGTTTAGGAAGTTTAATTGAACCCTAGTGTGCCATGCAAGTAAAACACTCTGTTTTAGAGAAAACAGCATTCTTTCACTCTACTGTGTTTCCTATAGGGCACGTACAGTGAGCTAGCTCAGAACAAAAGAACTGTGCTTCCTACACAAACGGGGCATATCTAGTTCAACTCAGTATTGGAAACTGAGTAAAACAGGAGCTTCTCTTCAGTCCAATACACTGTACTGGCTGGGAACAGACGCGAATGCTATTTGCACTGTATATGGCCAGAAAAGCACAAGTGTGCTGTTCTTAGCCTGAATGAACACTTGCTGCTAGAACTTGAATCTCAACGTGATTCAACTCCGTTTAGGAAGTTTAATTGAACCCTAGTGTGCCATGCAAGAAAAACACTCTGTTTTAGAGAAAACAGCATTCTTTCACTCTACTGTGTTTCCTATAGGGCACGTACAGTGAGCTAGCTCAGAACAAAAGAACTGTGCTTCCTACACAAACGGGGCATATCTAGTTCAACTCAGTATTGGAAACTGAGTAAAACAGGAGCTTCTCTTCAGTCCAATACACTGTACTGGCTGGGAACAGACGCGAATGCTATTTGCACTGTATATGGCCAGAAAAGCACAAGTGTGCTGATCTTAGCCTGAATGAACACTTGCTGCTAGAACTTGAATCTCAACGTGATTCAACTCCGTTTAGGAAGTTTAATTGAACCCTAGTGTGCCATGCAAGAAAAACACTCTGTTTTAGAGAAAACAGCATTCTTTCACTCTCCTGTGTTTCCTATAGGGCACGTACAGTGAGCTAGCTCAGAACAAAAGAACTGTGCTTCCTACACAAACGGGGCATATCTAGTTCAACTCAGTATTGGAAACTGAGTAAAACAGGAGCTTCTCTTCAGTCCAATACACTGTACTGGCTGGGAACAGACGCGAATGCTATTTGTACTGTATATGGCCAGAAAAGCACAAGTGTGCTGTTCTTAGCCTGAATGAACACTTGCTGCTAGAACTTGAATCTCAACGTGATTCAACTCCGTTTAGGAAGTTTAATTGAACCCTAGTGTGCCATGCAAGAAAAACACTCTGTTTTAGAGAAAACAGCATTCTTTCACTCTACTGTGTTTCCTATAGGGCACGTACAGTGAGCTAGCTCAGAACAAAAGAACTGTGCTTCCTACACAAACGGGGCATATCTAGTTCAACTCAGTATTGGAAACTGAGTAAAACAGGAGCTTCTCTTCAGTCCAATACACTGTACTGGCTGGGAACAGACGCGAATGCTATTTGCACTGTATATGGCCAGAAAAGCACAAGTGTGCTGTTCTTAGCCTGAATGAACACTTGCTGCTAGAACTTGAATCTCAACGTGATTCAACTCCGTTTAGGAAGTTTAATTGAACCCTAGTGTGCCATGCAAGAAAAACACTCTGTTTTAGAGAAAACAGCATTCTTTCACTCTCCTGTGTTTCCTATAGGGCACGTACAGTGAGCTAGCTCAGAACAAAAGAACTGTGCTTCCTACACAAACGGGGCATATCTAGTTCAACTCAGTATTGGAAACTGAGTAAAACAGGAGCTTCTCTTCAGTCCAATACACTGTACTGGCTGGGAACAGACGCGAATGCTATTTGCACTGTATATGGCCAGAAAAGCACAAGTGTGCTGTTCTTAGCCTGAATGAACACTTGCTGCTAGAACTTGAATCTCAACGTGATTCAACTCCGTTTAGGAAGTTTAATTGAACCCTAGTGTGCCATGCAAGAAAAACACTCTGTTTTAGAGAAAACAGCATTCTTTCACTCTCCTGTGTTTCCTATAGGGCACGTACAGTGAGCTAGCTCAGAACAAAAGAACTGTGCTTCCTACACAAACGGGGCATATCTAGTTCAACTCAGTATTGGAAACTGAGTAAAACAGGAGCTTCTCTTCAGTCCAATACACTGTACTGGCTGGGAACAGACGCGAATGCTATTTGCACTGTATATGGCCAGAAAAGCACAAGTGTGCTGTTCTTAGCCTGAATGAACACTTGCTGCTAGAACTTGAATCTCAACGTGATTCAACTCCGTTTAGGAAGTTTAATTGAACCCTAGTGTGCCATGCAAGAAAAACACTCTGTTTTAGAGAAAACAGCATTCTTTCACTCTACTGTGTTTCCTATAGGGCACGTACAGTGATCTAGCTCAGAACAAAAGAACTGTGCTTCCTACACAAACGGGGCATATCTAGTTCAACTCAGTATTGGAAACTGAGTAAAACAGGAGCTTCTCTTCAGTCCAATACACTGTACTGGCTGGGAACAGAAGCGAATGCTATTTGCACTGTATATGGCCAGAAAAGCACAAGTGTGCTGTTCTTAGCCTGAATGAACACTTGCTGCTAGAACTTGAATCTCAACGTGATTCAACTCCGTTTAGGAAGTTTAATTGAACCCTAGTGTGCCATGCAAGAAAAACACTCTGTTTTAGAGAAAACAGCATTCTTTCACTCTACTGTGTTTCCTAAAGGGCACGTACAGTGAGCTAGCTCAGAACAAAAGAACTGTGCTTCCTACACAAACGGGGCATATCTAGTTCAACTCAGTATTGGAAACTGAGTAAAACAGGAGCTTCTCTTCAGTCCAATACACTGTACTGGCTGGGAACAGACGCGAATGCTATTTGCACTGTATATGGACAGAAAAGCACAAGTGTGCTGTTCTTAGCCTGAATGAACACTTGCTGCTAGAACTTGAATCTCAACGTGATTCAACTCCGTTTAGGAAGTTTAATTGAACCCTAGTGTGCCATGCAAGTAAAACACTCTGTTTTAGAGAAAACAGCATTCTTTCACTCTACTGTGTTTCCTATAGGGCACGTACAGTGAGCTAGCTCAGAACAAAAGAACTGTGCTTCCTACACAAACGGGGCATATCTAGTTCAACTCAGTATTGGAAACTGAGTAAAACAGGAGCTTCTCTTCAGTCCAATACACTGTACTGGCTGGGAACAGACGCGAATGCTATTTGCACTGTATATGGCCAGAAAAGCACAAGTGTGCTGTTCTTAGCCTGAATGAACACTTGCTGCTAGAACTTGAATCTCAACGTGATTCAACTCCGTTTAGGAAGTTTAATTGAACCCTAGTGTGCCATGCAAGAAAAACACTCTGTTTTAGAGAAAACAGCATTCTTTCACTCTACTGTGTTTCCTATAGGGCACGTACAGTGATCTAGCTCAGAACAAAAGAACTGTGCTTCCTACACAAACGGGGCATATCTAGTTCAACTCAGTATTGGAAACTGAGTAAAACAGGAGCTTCTCTTCAGTCCAATACACTGTACTGGCTGGGAACAGACGCGAATGCTATTTGCACTGTATATGGCCAGAAAAGCACAAGTGTGCTGTTCTTAGCCTGAATGAACACTTGCTGCTAGAACTTGAATCTCAACGTGATTCAACTCCGTTTAGGAAGTTTAATTGAACCCTAGTGTGCCATGCAAGTAAAACACTCTGTTTTAGAGAAAACAGCATTCTTTCACTCTACTGTGTTTCCTATAGGGCACGTACAGTGAGCTAGCTCAGAACAAAAGAACTGTGCTTCCTACACAAACGGGGCATATCTAGTTCAACTCAGTATTGGAAACTGAGTAAAACAGGAGCTTCTCTTCAGTCCAATACACTGTACTGGCTGGGAACAGACGCGAATGCTATTTGCACTGTATATGGCCAGAAAAGCACAAGTGTGCTGTTCTTAGCCTGAATGAACACTTGCTGCTAGAACTTGAATCTCAACGTGATTCAACTCCGTTTAGGAAGTTTAATTGAACCCTAGTGTGCCATGCAAGAAAAACACTCTGTTTTAGAGAAAACAGCATTATTTAACTCTCCTGTGTTTCCTATAGGGCACGTACAGTGAGCTAGCTCAGAACAAAAGAACTGTGCTTCCTACACAAACGGGGCATATCTAGTTCAACTCAGTATTGGAAACTGAGTAAAACAGGAGCTTCTCTTCAGTCCAATACACTGTACTGGCTGGGAACAGACGCGAATGCTATTTGCACTGTATATGGCCAGAAAAGCACAAGTGTGCTGTTCTTAGCCTGAATGAACACTTGCTGCTAGAACTTGAATCTCAACGTGATTCAACTCCGTTTAGGAAGTTTAATTGAACCCTAGTGTGCCATGCAAGAAAAACACTCTGTTTTAGAGAAAACAGCATTCTTTCACTCTACTGTGTTTCCTATAGGGCACGTACAGTGAGCTAGCTCAGAACAAAAGAACTGTGCTTCCTACACAAACGGGGCATATCTAGTTCAACTCAGTATTGGAAACTGAGTAAAACAGGAGCTTCTCTTCAGTCCAATACACTGTACTGGCTGGGAACAGAAGCGAATGCTATTTGCACTGTATATGGCCAGAAAAGCACAAGTGTGCTGTTCTTAGCCTGAATGAACACTTGCTGCTAGAACTTGAATCTCAACGTGATTCAACTCCGTTTAGGAAGTTTAATTGAACCCTAGTGTGCCATGCAAGAAAAACACTCTGTTTTAGAGAAAACAGCATTCTTTCACTCTACTGTGTTTCCTATAGGGCACGTACAGTGAGCTAGCTCAGAACAAAAGAACTGTGCTTCCTACACAAACGGGGCATATCTAGTTCAACTCAGTATTGGAAACTGAGTAAAACAGGAGCTTCTCTTCAGTCCAATACACTGTACTGGCTGGGAACAGACGCGAATGCTATTTGCACTGTATATGGCCAGAAAAGCACAAGTGTGCTGTTCTTAGCCTGAATGAACACTTGCTGCTAGAACTTGAATCTCAACGTGATTCAACTCCGTTTAGGAAGTTTAATTGAACCCTAGTGTGCCATGCAAGTAAAACACTCTGTTTTAGAGAAAACAGCATTCTTTCACTCTACTGTGTTTCCTATAGGGCACATACAGTGAGCTAGCTCAGAACAAAAGAACTGTGCTTCCTACACAAACGGGGCATATCTAGTTCAACTCAGTATTGGAAACTGAGTAAAACAGGAGCTTCTCTTCAGTCCAATACACTGTACTGGCTGGGAACAGACGCGAATGCTATTTGCACTGTATATGGCCAGAAAAGCACAAGTGTGCTGTTCTTAGCCTGAATGAACACTTGCTGCTAGAACTTGAATCTCAACGTGATTCAACTCCGTTTAGGAAGTTTAATTGAACCCTAGTGTGCCATGCAAGAAAAACACTCTGTTTTAGAGAAAACAGCATTCTTTCACTCTACTGTGTTTCCTATAGGGCACGTACAGTGAGCTAGCTCAGAACAAAAGAACTGTGCTTCCTACACAAACGGGGCATATCTAGTTCAACTCAGTATTGGAAACTGAGTAAAACAGGAGCTTCTCTTCAGTCCAATACACTGTACTGGCTGGGAACAGACGCGAATGCTATTTGCACTGTATATGGCCAGAAAAGCACAAGTGTGCTGATCTTAGCCTGAATGAACACTTGCTGCTAGAACTTGAATCTCAACGTGATTCAACTCCGTTTAGGAAGTTTAATTGAACCCTAGTGTGCCATGCAAGAAAAACACTCTGTTTTAGAGAAAACAGCATTCTTTCACTCTCCTGTGTTTCCTATAGGGCACGTACAGTGAGCTAGCTCAGAACAAAAGAACTGTGCTTCCTACACAAACGGGGCATATCTAGTTCAACTCAGTATTGGAAACTGAGTAAAACAGGAGCTTCTCTTCAGTCCAATACACTGTACTTGCTGGGAACAGACGCGAATGCTATTTGCACTGTATATGGCCAGAAAAGCACAAGTGTGCTGTTCTTAGCCTGAATGAACACTTGCTGCTAGAACTTGAATCTCAACGTGATTCAACTCCGTTTAGGAAGTTTAATTGAACCCTAGTGTGCCATGCAAGAAAAACACTCTGTTTTAGAGAAAACAGCATTCTTTCACTCTACTGTGTTTCCTATAGGGCACGTACAGTGAGCTAGCTCAGAACAAAAGAACTGTGCTTCCTACACAAACGGGGCATATCTAGTTCAACTCAGTATTGGAAACTGAGTAAAACAGGAGCTTCTTTTCAGTCCAATACACTGTACTGGCTGGGAACAGACGCGAATGCTATTTGTACTGTATATGGCCAGAAAAGCACAAGTGTGCTGTTCTTAGCCTGAATGAACACTTGCTGCTAGAACTTGAATCTCAACGTGATTCAACTCCGTTTAGGAAGTTTAATTGAACCCTAGTGTGCCATGCAAGAAAAACACTCTGTTTTAGAGAAAACAGCATTCTTTCACTCTACTGTGTTTCCTATAGGGCACGTACAGTGAGCTAGCTCAGAACAAAAGAACTGTGCTTCCTACACAAACGGGGCATATCTAGTTCAACTCAGTATTGGAAACTGAGTAAAACAGGAGCTTCTCTTCAGTCCAATACACTGTACTGGCTGGGAACAGACGCGAATGCTATTTGCACTGTATATGGCCAGAAAAGCACAAGTGTGCTGTTCTTAGCCTGAATGAACACTTGCTGCTAGAACTTGAATCTCAACGTGATTCAACTCCGTTTAGGAAGTTTAATTGAACCCTAGTGTGCCATGCAAGAAAAACACTCTGTTTTAGAGAAAACAGCATTCTTTCACTCTACTGTGTTTCCTATAGGGCACGTACAGTGATCTAGCTCAGAACAAAAGAACTGTGCTTCCTACACAAACGGGGCATATCTAGTTCAACTCAGTATTGGAAACTGAGTAAAACAGGAGCTTCTCTTCAGTCCAATACACTGTACTGGCTGGGAACAGACGCGAATGCTATTTGCACTGTATATGGCCAGAAAAGCACAAGTGTGCTGTTCTTAGCCTGAATGAACACTTGCTGCTAGAACTTGAATCTCAACGTGATTCAACTCCGTTTAGGAAGTTTAATTGAACCCTAGTGTGCCATGCAAGAAAAACACTCTGTTTTAGAGAAAACAGCATTCTTTCACTCTACTGTGTTTCCTATAGGGCACGTACAGTGATCTAGCTCAGAACAAAAGAACTGTGCTTCCTACACAAACGGGGCATATCTAGTTCAACTCAGTATTGGAAACTGAGTAAAACAGGAGCTTCTCTTCAGTCCAATACACTGTACTGGCTGGGAACAGACGCGAATGCTATTTGCACTGTATATGGCCAGAAAAGCACAAGTGTGCTGTTCTTAGCCTGAATGAACACTTGCTGCTAGAACTTGAATCTCAACGTGATTCAACTCCGTTTAGGAAGTTTAATTGAACCCTAGTGTGCCATGCAAGTAAAACACTCTGTTTTAGAGAAAACAGCATTCTTTCACTCTACTGTGTTTCCTATAGGGCACGTACAGTGAGCTAGCTCAGAACAAAAGAACTGTGCTTCCTACACAAACGGGGCATATCTAGTTCAACTCAGTATTGGAAACTGAGTAAAACAGGAGCTTCTCTTCAGTCCAATACACTGTACTGGCTGGGAACAGACGCGAATGCTATTTGCACTGTATATGGCCAGAAAAGCACAAGTGTGCTGTTCTTAGCCTGAATGAACACTTGCTGCTAGAACTTGAATCTCAACGTGATTCAACTCCGTTTAGGAAGTTTAATTGAACCCTAGTGTGCCATGCAAGAAAAACACTCTGTTTTAGAGAAAACAGCATTATTTAACTCTCCTGTGTTTCCTATAGGGCACGTACAGTGAGCTAGCTCAGAACAAAAGAACTGTGCTTCCTACACAAACGGGGCATATCTAGTTCAACTCAGTATTGGAAACTGAGTAAAACAGGAGCTTCTCTTCAGTCCAATACACTGTACTGGCTGGGAACAGACGCGAATGCTATTTGCACTGTATATGGCCAGAAAAGCACAAGTGTGCTGTTCTTAGCCTGAATGAACACTTGCTGCTAGAACTTGAATCTCAACGTGATTCAACTCCGTTTAGGAAGTTTAATTGAACCCTAGTGTGCCATGCAAGTAAAACACTCTGTTTTAGAGAAAACAGCATTCTTTCACTCTACTCTGTTTCCTATAGGGCACGTACAGTGAGCTAGCTCAGAACAAAAGAACTGTGCTTCCTACACAAACGGGGCATATCTAGTTCAACTCAGTATTGGAAACTGAGTAAAACAGGAGCTTCTCTTCAGTCCAATACACTGTACTGGCTGGGAACAGACGCGAATGCTATTTGCACTGTATATGGCCAGAAAAGCACAAGTGTGCTGTTCTTAGCCTGAATGAACACTTGCTGCTAGAACTTGAATCTCAACGTGATTCAACTCCGTTTAGGAAGTTTAATTGAACCCTAGTGTGCCATGCAAGAAAAACACTCTGTTTTAGAGAAAACAGCATTCTTTCACTCTACTGTGTTTCCTATAGGGCACGTACAGTGAGCTAGCTCAGAACAAAAGAACTGTGCTTCCTACACAAACGGGGCATATCTAGTTCAACTCAGTATTGGAAACTGAGTAAAACAGGAGCTTCTCTTCAGTCCAATACACTGTACTGGCTGGGAACAGACGCGAATGCTATTTGCACTGTATATGGCCAGAAAAGCACAAGTGTGCTGATCTTAGCCTGAATGAACACTTGCTGCTAGAACTTGAATCTCAACGTGATTCAACTCCGTTTAGGAAGTTTAATTGAACCCTAGTGTGCCATGCAAGAAAAACACTCTGTTTTAGAGAAAACAGCATTCTTTCACTCTCCTGTGTTTCCTATAGGGCACGTACAGTGAGCTAGCTCAGAACAAAAGAACTGTGCTTCCTACACAAACGGGGCATATCTAGTTCAACTCAGTATTGGAAACTGAGTAAAACAGGAGCTTCTCTTCAGTCCAATACACTGTACTGGCTGGGAACAGACGCGAATGCTATTTGCACTGTATATGGCCAGAAAAGCACAAGTGTGCTGTTCTTAGCCTGAATGAACACTTGCTGCTAGAACTTGAATCTCAACGTGATTCAACTCCGTTTAGGAAGTTTAATTGAACCCTAGTGTGCCATGCAAGTAAAACACTCTGTTTTAGAGAAAACAGCATTCTTTCACTCTACTGTGTTTCCTATAGGGCACGTACAGTGAGCTAGCTCAGAACAAAAGAACTGTGCTTCCTACACAAACGGGGCATATCTAGTTCAACTCAGTATTGGAAACTGAGTAAAACAGGAGCTTCTCTTCAGTCCAATACACTGTACTGGCTGGGAACAGACGCGAATGCTATTTGTACTGTATATGGCCAGAAAAGCACAAGTGTGCTGTTCTTAGCCTGAATGAACACTTGCTGCTAGAACTTGAATCTCAACGTGATTCAACTCCGTTTAGGAAGTTTAATTGAACCCTAGTGTGCCATGCAAGAAAAACACTCTGTTTTAGAGAAAACAGCATTCTTTCACTCTACTGTGTTTCCTATAGGGCACGTACAGTGAGCTAGCTCAGAACAAAAGAACTGTGCTTCCTACACAAACGGGGCATATCTAGTTCAACTCAGTATTGGAAACTGAGTAAAACAGGAGCTTCTCTTCAGTCCAATACACTGTACTGGCTGGGAACAGACGCGAATGCTATTTGCACTGTATATGGCCAGAAAAGCACAAGTGTGCTGTTCTTAGCCTGAATGAACACTTGCTGCTAGAACTTGAATCTCAACGTGATTCAACTCCGTTTAGGAAGTTTAATTGAACCCTAGTGTGCCATGCAAGAAAAACACTCTGTTTTAGAGAAAACAGCATTCTTTCACTCTCCTGTGTTTCCTATAGGGCACGTACAGTGAGCTAGCTCAGAACAAAAGAACTGTGCTTCCTACACAAACGGGGCATATCTAGTTCAACTCAGTATTGGAAACTGAGTAAAACAGGAGCTTCTCTTCAGTCCAATACACTGTACTTGCTGGGAACAGACGCGAATGCTATTTGCACTGTATATGGCCAGAAAAGCACAAGAGTGCTGTTCTTAGCCTGAATGAACACTTGCTGCTAGAACTTGAATCTCAACGTGATTCAACGCCGTTTAGGAAGTTTAATTGAACCCTAGTGTGCCATGCAAGAAAAACACTCTGTTTTAGAGAAAACAGCATTCTTTCACTCTACTGTGTTTCCTGTAGGGCACGTATAGTGAGCTAGCTCAGAACAAAAGAACTGTGCTTCCTACACAAACGGGGCATATCTAGTTCAACTCAGTATTGGAAACTGAGTAAAACAGGAGCTTCTCTTCAGTCCAATACACTGTACTTGCTGGGAACAGACGCGAATGCTATTTGCACTGTATATGGCCAGAAAAGCACAAGTGTGCTGTTCTTAGCCTGAATGAACACTTGCTGCTAGAACTTGAATCTCAACGTGATTCAACTCCGTTTAGGAAGTTTAATTGAACCCTAGTGTGCCATGCAAGAAAAACACTCTGTTTTAGAGAAAACAGCATTCTTTCACTCTCCTGTGTTTCCTATAGGGCACGTATAGTGAGCTAGCTCAGTACAAAAGAACTGTGCTTCCTACACAAACGGGGCATATCTAGTTCAACTCAGTATTGGAAACTGAGTAAAACAGGAGCTTCTCTTCAGTCCAATACACTGTACTGGCTGGGAACAGACGTGAATGCTATTTGCACTGTATATGGCCAGAAAAGCACAAGTGTGCTGTTCTTAGCCTGAATGAACACTTGCTGCTAGAACTTGAATCTCAACGTGATTCAACTCCGTTTAGGAAGTTTAATTGAACCCTAGTGTGCCATGCAAGAAAAACTCTCTGTTTTAGAGAAAACAGCATTCTTTCACTCTACTGTGTTTCCTAAAGGGCACGTACAGTGAGCTAGCTCAGAACAAAAGAACTGTGCTTCCTACACAAACGGGGCATATCTAGTTCAACTCAGTATTGGAAACTGAGTAAAACAGGAGCTTCTCTTCAGTCCAATACACTGTACTGGCTGGGAACAGACGCGAATGCTATTTGCACTGTATATGGCCAGAAAAGCACAAGTGTGCTGTTCTTAGCCTGAATGAACACTTGCTGCTAGAACTTGAATCTCAACGTGATTCAACTCCGTTTAGGAAGTTTAATTGAACCCTAGTGTGCCATGCAAGAAAAACACTCTGTTTTAGAGAAAACAGCATTCTTTCACTCTCCTGTGTTTCCTATAGGGCACGTACAGTGAGCTAGCTCAGAACAAAAGTACTGTGCTTCCTACACAAACGGGGCATATCTAGTTCAACTCAGTATTGGATTCTGAGTAAAACAGGAGCTTCTCTTCAGTCCAATACACTGTACTTGCTGGGAACAGACGCGAATGCTATTTGCACTGTATATGGCCAGAAAAGCACAAGTGTGCTGTTCTTAGCCTGAATGAACACTTGCTGCTAGAACTTGAATCTCAACGTGATTCAACTCCGTTTAGGAAGTTTAATTGAACCCTAGTGTGCCATGCAAGAAAAACACTCTGTTTTAGAGAAAACAGCATTCTTTCACTCTACTGTGTTTCCTATAGGGCACGTACAGTGAGCTAGCTCAGTACAAAAGAACTGTGCTTCCTACACAAACGGGGCATATCTAGTTCAACTCAGTATTGGAAACTGAGTAAAACAGGAGCTTCTCTTCAGTCCAATACACTGTACTGGCTGGGAACAGACGCGTATGCTATTTGCACTGTATATGGCCAGAAAAGCACAAGTGTGCTGTTCTTAGCCTGAACGAACACTTGCTGCTAGAACTTGAATCTCAACGTGATTCAACTCCGTTTAGGAAGTTTAATTGAACCCTAGTGTGCCATGCAAGAAAAACACTCTGTTTTAGAGAAAACAGCATTCTTTCACTCTACTGTGTTTCCTAAAGGGCACGTACAGTGAGCTACCTCAGAACAAAAGAACTGTGCTTCCTACACAAACGGGGCATATCTAGTTCAACTCAGTATTGGAAACTGAGTAAAACAGGAGCTTCTCTTCAGTCCAATACACTGTACTGGCTGGGAACAGACGCGAATGCTATTTGCACTGTATATGGCCAGAAAAGCACAAGTGTGCTGTTCTTAGCCTGAATGAACACTTGCTGCTAGAACTTGAATCTCAACGTGATTCAACTCCGTTTAGGAAGTTTAATTGAACCCTAGTGTGCCATGCAAGTAAAACACTCTGTTTTAGAGAAAACAGCATTCTTTCACTCTACTGTGTTTCCTATAGGGCACGTACAGTGAGCTAGCTCAGAACAAAAGAACTGTGCTTCCTACACAAACGGGGCATATCTAGTTCAACTCAGTATTGGAAACTGAGTAAAACAGGAGCTTCTCTTCAGTCCAATACACTGTACTGGCTGGGAACAGACGCGAATGCTATTTGCACTGTATATGGCCAGAAAAGCACAAGTGTGCTGTTCTTAGCCTGAATGAACACTTGCTGCTAGAACTTGAATCTCAACGTGATTCAACTCCGTTTAGGAAGTTTAATTGAACCCTAGTGTGCCATGCAAGAAAAACACTCTGTTTTAGAGAAAACAGCATTATTTAACTCTCCTGTGTTTCCTATAGGGCACGTACAGTGAGCTAGCTCAGAACAAAAGAACTGTGCTTCCTACACAAACGGGGCATATCTAGTTCAACTCAGTATTGGAAACTGAGTAAAACAGGAGCTTCTCTTCAGTCCAATACACTGTACTGGCTGGGAACAGACGCGAATGCTATTTGCACTGTATATGGCCAGAAAAGCACAAGTGTGCTGTTCTTAGCCTGAATGAACACTTGCTGCTAGAACTTGAATCTCAACGTGATTCAACTCCGTTTAGGAAGTTTAATTGAACCCTAGTGTGCCATGCAAGTAAAACACTCTGTTTTAGAGAAAACAGCATTCTTTCACTCTACTCTGTTTCCTATAGGGCACGTACAGTGAGCTAGCTCAGAACAAAAAACTGTGCTTCCTACACAAACGGGGCATATCTAGTTCAACTCAGTATTGGAAACTGAGTAAAACAGGAGCTTCTCTTCAGTCCAATACACTGTACTGGCTGGGAACAGACGCGAATGCTATTTGCACTGTATATGGCCAGAAAAGCACAAGTGTGCTGTTCTTAGCCTGAATGAACACTTGCTGCTAGAACTTGAATCTCAACGTGATTCAACTCCGTTTAGGAAGTTTAATTGAACCCTAGTGTGCCATGCAAGTAAAACACTCTGTTTTAGAGAAAACAGCATTCTTTCACTCTACTGTGTTTCCTATAGGGCACGTACAGTGAGCTAGCTCAGAACAAAAGAACTGTGCTTCCTACACAAACGGGGCATATCTAGTTCAACTCAGTATTGGAAACTGAGTAAAACAGGAGCTTCTCTTCAGTCCAATACACTGTACTGGCTGGGAACAGACGCGAATGCTATTTGCACTGTATATGGCCAGAAAAGCACAAGTGTGCTGATCTTAGCCTGAATGAACACTTGCTGCTAGAACTTGAATCTCAACGTGATTCAACTCCGTTTAGGAAGTTTAATTGAACCCTAGTGTGCCATGCAAGAAAAACACTCTGTTTTAGAGAAAACAGCATTCTTTCACTCTCCTGTGTTTCCTATAGGGCACGTACAGTGAGCTAGCTCAGAACAAAAGAACTGTGCTTCCTACACAAACGGGGCATATCTAGTTCAACTCAGTATTGGAAACTGAGTAAAACAGGAGCTTCTCTTCAGTCCAATACACTGTACTGGCTGGGAACAGACGCGAATGCTATTTGCACTGTATATGGCCAGAAAAGCACAAGTGTGCTGTTCTTAGCCTGAATGAACACTTGCTGCTAGAACTTGAATCTCAACGTGATTCAACTCCGTTTAGGAAGTTTAATTGAACCCTAGTGTGCCATGCAAGTAAAACACTCTGTTTTAGAGAAAACAGCATTCTTTCACTCTACTGTGTTTCCTATAGGGCACGTACAGTGAGCTAGCTCAGAACAAAAGAACTGTGCTTCCTACACAAACGGGGCATATCTAGTTCAACTCAGTATTGGAAACTGAGTAAAACAGGAGCTTCTCTTCAGTCCAATACACTGTACTGGCTGGGAACAGACGCGAATGCTATTTGTACTGTATATGGCCAGAAAAGCACAAGTGTGCTGTTCTTAGCCTGAATGAACACTTGCTGCTAGAACTTGAATCTCAACGTGATTCAACTCCGTTTAGGAAGTTTAATTGAACCCTAGTGTGCCATGCAAGAAAAACACTCTGTTTTAGAGAAAACAGCATTCTTTCACTCTACTGTGTTTCCTATAGGGCACGTACAGTGAGCTAGCTCAGAACAAAAGAACTGTGCTTCCTACACAAACGGGGCATATCTAGTTCAACTCAGGATTGGAAACTGAGTAAAACAGGAGCTTCTCTTCAGTCCAATACACTGTACTTGCTGGGAACAGACGCGAATGCTATTTGCACTGTATATGGCCAGAAAAGCACAAGTGTTCTGTTCTTAGCCTGAATGAACACTTGCTGCTAGAACTTGAATCTCAACGTGATTCAACTCCGTTTAGGAAGTTTAATTGAACCCTAGTGTGCCATGCAAGAAAAACACTCTGTTTTAGAGAAAACAGCATTCTTTCACTCTCCTGTGTTTCCTATAGGGCACGTACAGTGAGCTAGCTCAGAACAAAAGAACTGTGCTTCCTACACAAACGGGGCATATCTAGTTCAACTCAGTATTGGAAACTGAGTAAAACAGGAGCTTCTCTTCAGTCCAATACACTGTACTGGCTGGGAACAGACGCGAATGCTATTTGCACTGTATATGGCCAGAAAAGCACAAGTGTGCTGTTCTTAGCCTGAATGAACACTTGCTGCTAGAACTTGAATCTCAACGTGATTCAACTCCGTTTAGGAAGTTTAATTGAACCCTAGTGTGCCATGCAAGAAAAACACTCTGTTTTAGAGAAAACAGCATTCTTTCACTCTACTGTGTTTCCTATAGGGCACGTACAGTGAGCTAGCTCAGTACAAAAGAACTGTGCTTCCTACACAAACGGGGCATATCTAGTTCAACTCAGTATTGGAAACTGAGTAAAACAGGAGCTTCTCTTCAGTCCAATACACTGTACTTGCTGGGAACAGACGCGAATGCTATTTGCACTGTATATGGCCAGAAAAGCACAAGAGTGCTGTTCTTAGCCTGAATGAACACTTGCTGCTAGAACTTGAATCTCAACGTGATTCAACGCCGTTTAGGAAGTTTAATTGAACCCTAGTGTGCCATGCAAGAAAAACACTCTGTTTTAGAGAAAACAGCATTCTTTCACTCTACTGTGTTTCCTGTAGGGCACGTATAGTGAGCTAGCTCAGAACAAAAGAACTGTGCTTCCTACACAAACGGGGCATATCTAGTTCAACTCAGTATTGGAAACTGAGTAAAACAGGAGCTTCTCTTCAGTCCAATACACTGTACTTGCTGGGAACAGACGCGAATGCTATTTGCACTGTATATGGCCAGAAAAGCACAAGTGTGCTGTTCTTAGCCTGAATGAACACTTGCTGCTAGAACTTGAATCTCAACGTGATTCAACTCCGTTTAGGAAGTTTAATTGAACCCTAGTGTGCCATGCAAGAAAAACACTCTGTTTTAGAGAAAACAGCATTCTTTCACTCTCCTGTGTTTTCTATAGGGCACGTATAGTGAGCTAGCTCAGTACAAAAGAACTGTGCTTCCTACACAAACGGGGCATATCTAGTTCAACTCAGTATTGGAAACTGAGTAAAACAGGAGCTTCTCTTCAGTCCAATACACTGTACTGGCTGGGAACAGACGTGAATGCTATTTGCACTGTATATGGCCAAAAAGCACAAGTGTGCTGTTCTTAGCCTGAATGAACACTTGCTGCTAGAACTTGAATCTCAACGTGATTCAACTCCGTTTAGGAAGTTTAATTGAACCCTAGTGTGCCATGCAAGAAAAACACTCTGTTTTAGAGAAAACAGCATTCTTTCACTCTACTGTGTTTCCTAAAGGGCACGTACAGTGAGCTAGCTCAGAACAAAAGAACTGTGCTTCCTACACAAACGGGGCATATCTAGTTCAACTCAGTATTGGAAACTGAGTAAAACAGGAGCTTCTCTTCAGTCCAATACACTGTACTGGCTGGGAACAGACGCGAATGCTATTTGCACTGTATATGGCCAGAAAAGCACAAGTGTGCTGTTCTTAGCCTGAATGAACACTTGCTGCTAGAACTTGAATCTCAACGTGATTCAACTCCGTTTAGGAAGTTTAATTGAACCCTAGTGTGCCATGCAAGAAAAACACTCTGTTTTAGAGAAAACAGCATTCTTTCACTCTCCTGTGTTTCCTATAGGGCACGTACAGTGAGCTAGCTCAGAACAAAAGAACTGTGCTTCCTACACAAACGGGGCATATCTAGTTCAACTCAGTATTGGATTCTGAGTAAAACAGGAGCTTCTCTTCAGTCCAATACACTGTACTGGCTGGGAACAGACGCGAATGCTATTTGCACTGTATATGGCCAGAAAAGCACAAGTGTGCTGTTCTTAGCCTGAATGAACACTTGCTGCTAGAACTTGAATCTCAACGTGATTCAACTCCGTTTAGGAAGTTTAATTGAACCCTAGTGTGCCATGCAAGAAAAACACTCTGTTTTAGAGAAAACAGCATTCTTTCACTCTACTGTGTTTCCTATAGGGCACGTACAGTGAGCTAGCTCAGAACAAAAGAACTGTGCTTCCTACACAAACGGGGCATATCTAGTTCAACTCAGTATTGGAAACTGAGTAAAACAGGAGCTTCTCTTCAGTCCAATACACTGTACTGGCTGGGAACAGACGCGAATGCTATTTGCACTGTATATGGCCAGAAAAGCACAAGTGTGCTGTTCTTAGCCTGAATGAACACTTGCTGCTAGAACTTGAATCTCAACGTGATTCAACTCCGTTTAGGAAGTTTAATTGAACCCTAGTGTGCCATGCAAGAAAAACACTCTGTTTTAGAGAAAACAGCATTCTTTCACTCTCCTGTGTTTCCTATAGGGCACGTACAGTGAGCTAGCTCAGAACAAAAGAACTGTGCTTCCTACACAAACGGGGCATATCTAGTTCAACTCAGTATTGGAAACTGAGTAAAACAGGAGCTTCTCTTCAGTCCAATACACTGTACTGGCTGGGAACAGACGCGAATGCTATTTGCACTGTATATGGCCAGAAAAGCACAAGTGTGCTGTTCTTAGCCTGAATGAACACTTGCTGCTAGAACTTGAATCTCAACGTGATTCAACTCCGTTTAGGAAGTTTAATTGAACCCTAGTGTGCCATGCAAGAAAAACACTCTGTTTTAGAGAAAACAGCATTCTTTCACTCTCCTGTGTTTCCTATAGGGCACGTACAGTGAGCTAGCTCAGAACAAAAGAACTGTGCTTCCTACACAAACGGGGCATATCTAGTTCAACTCAGTATTGGAAACTGAGTAAAACAGGAGCTTCTCTTCAGTCCAATACACTGTACTGGCTGGGAACAGACGCGAATGCTATTTGCACTGTATATGGCCAGAAAAGCACAAGTGTGCTGTTCTTAGCCTGAATGAACACTTGCTGCTAGAACTTGAATCTCAACGTGATTCAACTCCGTTTAGGAAGTTTAATTGAACCCTAGTGTGCCATGCAAGAAAAACACTCTGTTTTAGAGAAAACAGCATTCTTTCACTCTCCTGTGTTTCCTATAGGGCACGTACACTGAGTGAGCTAGCTCAGAACAAAAGAACTGTGCTTCCTACACAAACGGGGCATATCTAGTTCAACTCAGTATTGGAAACTGAGTAAAACAGGAGCTTCTCTTCAGTCCAATACACTGTACTGGCTGGGAACAGACGCGAATGCTATTTGCACTGTATATGGCCAGAAAAGCACAAGTGTGCTGTTCTTAGCCTGAATGAACACTTGCTGCTAGAACTTGAATCTCAACGTGATTCAACTCCGTTTAGGAAGTTTAATTGAACCCTAGTGTGCCATGCAAGAAAAACACTCTGTTTTAGAGAAAACAGCATTCTTTCACTCTACTGTATTTCCTATAGGGCACGTACAGTGAGCTAGCTCAGAACAAAAGAACTGTGCTTCCTACACAAACGGGGCATATCTAGTTCAACTCAGTATTGGAAACTGAGTAAAACAGGAGCTTCTCTTCAGTCCAATACACTGTACTGGCTGGGAACAGACGCGAATGCTATTTGCACTGTATATGGCCAGAAAAGCACAAGTGTGCTGTTCTTAGCCTGAATGAACACTTGCTGCTAGAACTTGAATCTCAACGTGATTCAACTCCGTTTAGGAAGTTTAATTGAACCCTAGTGTGCCATGCAAGAAAAACACTCTGTTTTAGAGAAAACAGCATTCTTTCACTCTACTGTGTTTCCTATAGGGCACGTACAGTGAGCTAGCTCAGAACAAAAGAACTGTGCTTCCTACACAAACGGGGCATATCTAGTTCAACTCAGTATTGGAAACTGAGTAAAACAGGAGCTTCTCTTCAGTCCAATACACTGTACTGGCTGGGAACAGACGCGAATGCTATTTGCACTGTATATGGCCAGAAAAGCACAAGTGTGCTGTTCTTAGCCTGAATGAACACTTGCTGCTAGAACTTGAATCTCAACGTGATTCAACTCCGTTTAGGAAGTTTAATTGAACCCTAGTGTGCCATGCAAGAAAAACACTCTGTTTTAGAGAAAACAGCATTCTTTCACTCTACTGTGTTTCCTAAAGGGCACGTACAGTGAGCTAGCTCAGAACAAAAGAACTGTGCTTCCTACACAAACGGGGCATATCTAGTTCAACTCAGTATTGGAAACTGAGTAAAACAGGAGCTTCTCTTCAGTCCAATACACTGTACTGGCTGGGAACAGACGCGAATGCTATTTGCACTGTATATGGACAGAAAAGCACAAGTGTGCTGTTCTTAGCCTGAATGAACACTTGCTGCTAGAACTTGAATCTCAACGTGATTCAACTCCGTTTAGGAAGTTTAATTGAACCCTAGTGTGCCATGCAAGTAAAACACTCTGTTTTAGAGAAAACAGCATTCTTTCACTCTACTGTGTTTCCTATAGGGCACGTACAGTGAGCTAGCTCAGAACAAAAGAACTGTGCTTCCTACACAAACGGGGCATATCTAGTTCAACTCAGTATTGGAAACTGAGTAAAACAGGAGCTTCTCTTCAGTCCAATACACTGTACTGGCTGGGAACAGACGCGAATGCTATTTGCACTGTATATGGCCAGAAAAGCACAAGTGTGCTGTTCTTAGCCTGAATGAACACTTGCTGCTAGAACTTGAATCTCAACGTGATTCAACTCTGTTTAGGAAGTTTAATTGAACCCTAGTGTGCCATGCAAGAAAAACACTCTGTTTTAGAGAAAACAGCATTCTTTCACTCTACTGTGTTTCCTATAGGGCACGTACAGTGAGCTAGCTCAGAACAAAAGAACTGTGCTTCCTACACAAACGGGGCATATCTAGTTCAACTCAGTATTGGAAACTGAGTAAAACAGGAGCTTCTCTTCAGTCCAATACACTGTACTGGCTGGGAACAGAAGCGAATGCTATTTGCACTGTATATGGCCAGAAAAGCACAAGTGTGCTGTTCTTAGCCTGAATGAACACTTGCTGCTAGAACTTGAATCTCAACGTGATTCAACTCCGTTTAGGAAGTTTAATTGAACCCTAGTGTGCCATGCAAGAAAAACACTCTGTTTTAGAGAAAACAGCATTCTTTCACTCTACTGTGTTTCCTAAAGGGCACGTACAGTGAGCTAGCTCAGAACAAAAGAACTGTGCTTCCTACACAAACGGGGCATATCTAGTTCAACTCAGTATTGGAAACTGAGTAAAACAGGAGCTTCTCTTCAGTCCAATACACTGTACTGGCTGGGAACAGACGCGAATGCTATTTGCACTGTATATGGACAGAAAAGCACAAGTGTGCTGTTCTTAGCCTGAATGAACACTTGCTGCTAGAACTTGAATCTCAACGTGATTCAACTCCGTTTAGGAAGTTTAATTGAACCCTAGTGTGCCATGCAAGTAAAACACTCTGTTTTAGAGAAAACAGCATTCTTTCACTCTACTGTGTTTCCTATAGGGCACGTACAGTGAGCTAGCTCAGAACAAAAGAACTGTGCTTCCTACACAAACGGGGCATATCTAGTTCAACTCAGTATTGGAAACTGAGTAAAACAGGAGCTTCTCTTCAGTCCAATACACTGTACTGGCTGGGAACAGACGCGAATGCTATTTGCACTGTATATGTCCAGAAAAGCACAAGTGTGCTGTTCTTAGCCTGAATGAACACTTGCTGCTAGAACTTGAATCTCAACGTGATTCAACTCCGTTTAGGAAGTTTAATTGAACCCTAGTGTGCCATGCAAGAAAAACACTCTGTTTTAGAGAAAACAGCATTCTTTCACTCTACTGTGTTTCCTATAGGGCACGTACAGTGATCTAGCTCAGAACAAAAGAACTGTGCTTCCTACACAAACGGGGCATATCTAGTTCAACTCAGTATTGGAAACTGAGTAAAACAGGAGCTTCTCTTCAGTCCAATACACTGTACTGGCTGGGAACAGAAGCGAATGCTATTTGCACTGTATATGGCCAGAAAAGCACAAGTGTGCTGTTCTTAGCCTGAATGAACACTTGCTGCTAGAACTTGAATCTCAACGTGATTCAACTCCGTTTAGGAAGTTTAATTGAACCCTAGTGTGCCATGCAAGAAAAACACTCTGTTTTAGAGAAAACAGCATTCTTTCACTCTACTGTGTTTCCTAAAGGGCACGTACAGTGAGCTAGCTCAGAACAAAAGAACTGTGCTTCCTACACAAACGGGGCATATCTAGTTCAACTCAGTATTGGAAACTGAGTAAAACAGGAGCTTCTCTTCAGTCCAATACACTGTACTGGCTGGGAACAGACGCGAATGCTATTTGCACTGTATATGGCCAGAAAAGCACAAGTGTGCTGTTCTTAGCCTGAATGAACACTTGCTGCTAGAACTTGAATCTCAACGTGATTCAACTCCGTTTAGGAAGTTTAATTGAACCCTAGTGTGCCATGCAAGTAAAACACTCTGTTTTAGAGAAAACAGCATTCTTTCACTCTACTGTGTTTCCTATAGGGCACGTACAGTGAGCTAGCTCAGAACAAAAGAACTGTGCTTCCTACACAAACGGGGCATATCTAGTTCAACTCAGGATTGGAAACTGAGTAAAACAGGAGCTTCTCTTCAGTCCAATACACTGTACTGGCTGGGAACAGACGCGAATGCTATTTGCACTGTATATGGCCAGAAAAGCACAAGTGTGCTGTTCTTAGCCTGAATGAACACTTGCTGCTAGAACTTGAATCTCAACGTGATTCAACTCCGTTTAGGAAGTTTAATTGAACCCTAGTGTGCCATGCAAGAAAAACACTCTGTTTTAGAGAAAACAGCATTCTTTCACTCTACTGTGTTTCCTATAGGGCACGTACAGTGAGCTAGCTCAGAACAAAAGAACTGTGCTTCCTACACAAACGGGGCATATCTAGTTCAACTCAGTATTGGAAACTGAGTAAAACAGGAGCTTCTCTTCAGTCCAATACACTGTACTGGCTGGGAACAGACGCGAATGCTATTTGCACTGTATATGGCCAGAAAAGCACAAGTGTGCTGTTCTTAGCCTGAATGAACACTTGCTGCTAGAACTTGAATCTCAACGTGATTCAACTCCGTTTAGGAAGTTTAATTGAACCCTAGTGTGCCATGCAAGAAAAACACTCTGTTTTAGAGAAAACAGCATTCTTTCACTCTCCTGTGTTTCCTATAGGGCACGTACAGTGAGCTAGCTCAGAACAAAAGAACTGTGCTTCCTACACAAACGGGGCATATCTAGTTCAACTCAGTATTGGAAACTGAGTAAAACAGGAGCTTCTCTTCAGTCCAATACACTGTACTGGCTGGGAACAGACGCGAATGCTATTTGCACTGTATATGGCCAGAAAAGCACAAGTGTGCTGTTCTTAGCCTGAATGAACACTTGCTGCTAGAACTTGAATCTCAACGTGATTCAACTCCGTTTAGGAAGTTTAATTGAACCCTAGTGTGCCATGCAAGAAAAACACTCTGTTTTAGAGAAAACAGCATTCTTTCACTCTACTGTGTTTCCTATAGGGCACGTACAGTGAGCTAGCTCAGAACAAAAGAACTGTGCTTCCTACACAAACGGGGCATATCTAGTTCAACTCAGTATTGGAAACTGAGTAAAACAGGAGCTTCTCTTCAGTCCAATACACTGTACTGGCTGGGAACAGACGCGAATGCTATTTGTACTGTATATGGCCAGAAAAGCACAAGTGTGCTGTTCTTAGCCTGAATGAACACTTGCTGCTAGAACTTGAATCTCAACGTGATTCAACTCCGTTTAGGAAGTTTAATTGAACCCTAGTGTGCCATGCAAGTAAAACACTCTGTTTTAGAGAAAACAGCATTCTTTCACTCTACTGTGTTTCCTATAGGGCACGTACAGTGAGCTAGCTCAGAACAAAAGAACTGTGCTTCCTACACAAACGGGGCATATCTAGTTCAACTCAGTATTGGAAACTGAGTAAAACAGGAGCTTCTCTTCAGTCCAATACACTGTACTGGCTGGGAACAGACGCGAATGCTATTTGCACTGTATATGGCCAGAAAAGCACAAGTGTGCTGTTCTTAGCCTGAATGAACACTTGCTGCTAGAACTTGAATCTCAACGTGATTCAACTCCGTTTAGGAAGTTTAATTGAACCCTAGTGTGCCATGCAAGAAAAACACTCTGTTTTAGAGAAAACAGCATTCTTTCACTCTACTGTGTTTCCTATAGGGCACGTACAGTGAGCTAGCTCAGAACAAAAGAACTGTGCTTCCTACACAAACGGGGCATATCTAGTTTAACTCAGTATTGGAAACTGAGTAAAACAGGAGCTTCTCTTCAGTCCAATACACTGTACTGGCTGGGAACAGACGCGAATGCTATTTGCACTGTATATGGCCAGAAAAGCACAAGTGTGCTGATCTTAGCCTGAATGAACACTTGCTGCTAGAACTTGAATCTCAACGTGATTCAACTCCGTTTAGGAAGTTTAATTGAACCCTAGTGTGCCATGCAAGAAAAACACTCTGTTTTAGAGAAAACAGCATTCTTTCACTCTCCTGTGTTTCCTTTAGGGCACGTACAGTGAGCTAGCTCAGAACAAAAGAACTGTGCTTCCTACACAAACGGGGCATATCTAGTTCAACTCAGTATTGGAAACTGAGTAAAACAGGAGCTTCTCTTCAGTCCAATACACTGTACTGGCTGGGAACAGACGCGAATGCTATTTGCACTGTATATGGCCAGAAAAGCACAAGTGTGCTGTTCTTAGCCTGAATGAACACTTGCTGCTAGAACTTGAATCTCAACGTGATTCAACTCCGTTTAGGAAGTTTAATTGAACCCTAGTGTGCCATGCAAGTAAAACACTCTGTTTTAGAGAAAACAGCATTCTTTCACTCTACTGTGTTTCCTATAGGGCACGTACAGTGAGCTAGCTCAGAACAAAAGAACTGTGCTTCCTACACAAACGGGGCATATCTAGTTCAACTCAGTATTGGAAACTGAGTAAAACAGGAGCTTCTCTTCAGTCCAATACACTGTACTGGCTGGGAACAGACGCGAATGCTATTTGCACTGTATATGGCCAGAAAAGCACAAGTGTGCTGATCTTAGCCTGAATGAACACTTGCTGCTAGAACTTGAATCTCAACGTGATTCAACTCCGTTTAGGAAGTTTAATTGAACCCTAGTGTGCCATGCAAGAAAAACACTCTGTTTTAGAGAAAACAGCATTCTTTCACTCTACTGTGTTTCCTATAGGGCACGTAAAGTGAGCTAGCTCAGAACAAAAGAACTGTGCTTCCTACACAAACGGGGCATATCTAGTTCAACTCAGTATTGGAAACTGAGTAAAACAGGAGCTTCTCTTCAGTCCAATACACTGTACTGGCTGGGAACAGACGCGAATGCTATTTGCACTGTATATGGCCAGAAAAGCACAAGTGTGCTGTTCTTAGCCTGAATGAACACTTGCTGCTAGAACTTGAATCTCAACGTGATTCAACTCCGTTTAGGAAGTTTAATTGAACCCTAGTGTGCCATGCAAGAAAAACACTCTGTTTTAGAGAAAACAGCATTCTTTCACTCTCCTGTGTTTCCTATAGGGCACGTACAGTGAGCTAGCTCAGAACAAAAGAACTGTGCTTCCTACACAAACGGGGCATATCTAGTTCAACTCAGTATTGGAAACTGAGTAAAACAGGAGCTTCTCTTCAGTCCAATACACTGTACTGGCTGGGAACAGACGCGAATGCTATTTGCACTGTATATGGCCAGAAAAGCACAAGTGTGCTGATCTTAGCCTGAATGAACACTTGCTGCTAGAACTTGAATCTCAACGTGATTCAACTCCGTTTAGGAAGTTTAATTGAACCCTAGTGTGCCATGCAAGAAAAACACTCTGTTTTAGAGAAAACAGCATTCTTTCACTCTACTGTGTTTCCTATAGGGCACGTACAGTGATCTAGCTCAGAACAAAAGAACTGTGCTTCCTACACAAACGGGGCATATCTAGTTCAACTCAGTATTGGAAACTGAGTAAAACAGGAGCTTCTCTTCAGTCCAATACACTGTACTGGCTGGGAACAGAAGCGAATGCTATTTGCACTGTATATGGCCAGAAAAGCACAAGTGTGCTGTTCTTAGCCTGAATGAACACTTGCTGCTAGAACTTGAATCTCAACGTGATTCAACTCCGTTTAGGAAGTTTAATTGAACCCTAGTGTGCCATGCAAGAAAAACACTCTGTTTTAGAGAAAACAGCATTCTTTCACTCTACTGTGTTTCCTAAAGGGCACGTAGAGTGAGCTAGCTCAGAACAAAAGAACTGTGCTTCCTACACAAACGGGGCATATCTAGTTCAACTCAGTATTGGAAACTGAGTAAAACAGGAGCTTCTCTTCAGTCCAATACACTGTACTGGCTGGGAACAGACGCGAATGCTATTTGCACTGTATATGGCCAGAAAAGCACAAGTGTGCTGTTCTTAGCCTGAATGAACACTTGCTGCTAGAACTTGAATCTCAACGTGATTCAACTCCGTTTAGGAAGTTTAATTGAACCCTAGTGTGCCATGCAAGAAAAACACTCTGTTTTAGAGAAAACAGCATTCTTTCACTCTACTGTGTTTCCTAAAGGGCACGTACAGTGAGCTAGCTCAGAACAAAAGAACTGTGCTTCCTACACAAACGGGGCATATCTAGTTCAACTCAGTATTGGAAACTGAGTAAAACAGGAGCTTCTCTTCAGTCCAATACACTGTACTGGCTGGGAACAGATGCGAATGCTATTTGCACTGTATATGGCCAGAAAAGCACAAGTGTGCTGTTCTTAGCCTGAATGAACACTTGCTGCTAGAACTTGAATCTCAACGTGATTCAACTCCGTTTAGGAAGTTTAATTGAACCCTAGTGTGCCATGCAAGAAAAACACTCTGTTTTAGAGAAAACAGCATTCTTTCACTCTACTGTGTTTCCTATAGGGCACGTACAGTGAGCTAGCTCAGAACAAAAGAACTGTGCTTCCTACACAAACGGGGCATATCTAGTTCAACTCAGTATTGGAAACTGAGTAAAACAGGAGCTTCTCTTCAGTCCAATACACTGTACTGGCTGGGAACAGACGCGAATGCTATTTGCACTGTATATGGCCAGAAAAGCACAAGTGTGCTGTTCTTAGCCTGAATGAACACTTGCTGCTAGAACTTGAATCTCAACGTGATTCAACTCCGTTTAGGAAGTTTAATTGAACCCTAGTGTGCCATGCAAGTAACACTCTGTTTTAGAGAAAACAGCATTCTTTCACTCTACTGTGTTTCCTATAGGGCACGTACAGTGAGCTAGCTCAGAACAAAAGAACTGTGCTTCCTACACAAACGGGGCATATCTAGTTCAACTCAGTATTGGAAACTGAGTAAAACAGGAGCTTCTCTTCAGTCCAATACACTGTACTGGCTGGGAACAGACGCGAATGCTATTTGCACTGTATATGGCCAGAAAAGCACAAGTGTGCTGTTCTTAGCCTGAATGAACACTTGCTGCTAGAACTTGAATCTCAACGTGATTCAACTCCGTTTAGGAAGTTTAATTGAACCCTAGTGTGCCATGCAAGAAAAACACTCTGTTTTAGAGAAAACAGCATTCTTTCACTCTACTGTGTTTCCTATAGGGCACGTACAGTGAGCTAGCTCAGAACAAAAGAACTGTGCTTCCTACACAAACGGGGCATATCTAGTTCAACTCAGTATTGGAAACTGAGTAAAACAGGAGCTTCTCTTCAGTCCAATACACTGTACTTGCTGGGAACAGTCGCGAATGCTATTTGCACTGTATATGGCCAGAAAAGCACAAGTGTGCTGTTCTTAGCCTGAATGAACACTTGCTGCTAGAACTTGAATCTCAACGTGATTCAACTCCGTTTAGGAAGTTTAATTGAACCCTAGTGTGCCATGCAAGAAAAACACTCTGTTTTAGAGAAAACAGCATTCTTTCACTCTACTGTGTTTCCTATAGGGCACGTACAGTGAGCTAGCTCAGAACAAAAGAACTGTGCTTCCTACACAAACGGGGCATATCTAGTTCAACTCAGTATTGGAAACTGAGTAAAACAGGAGCTTCTCTTCAGTCCAATACACTGTACTGGCTGGGAACAGACGCGAATGCTATTTGCACTGTATATGGCCAGAAAAGCACAAGTGTGCTGTTCTTAGCCTGAATGAACACTTGCTGCTAGAACTTGAATCTCAACGTGATTCAACTCCGTTTAGGAAGTTTAATTGAACCCTAGTGTGCCATGCAAGAAAAACACTCTGTTTTAGAGAAAACAGCATTCTTTCACTCTCCTGTGTTTCCTATAGGGCACGTACAGTGAGCTAGCTCAGAACAAAAGAACTGTGCTTCCTACACAAACGGGGCATATCTAGTTCAACTCAGTATTGGAAACTGAGTAAAACAGGAGCTTCTCTTCAGTCCAATACACTGTACTGGCTGGGAACAGACGCGAATGCTATTTGCACTGTATATGGCCAGAAAAGCACAAGTGTGCTGTTCTTAGCCTGAATGAACACTTGCTGCTAGAACTTGAATCTCAACGTGATTCAACTCCGTTTAGGAAGTTTAATTGAACCCTAGTGTGCCATGCAAGTAAAACACTCTGTTTTAGAGAAAACAGCATTCTTTCACTCTCCTGTGTTTCCTATAGGGCACGTACAGTGAGCTAGCTCAGAACAAAAGAACTGTGCTTCCTACACAAACGGGGCATATCTAGTTCAACTCAGTATTGGAAACTGAGTAAAACAGGAGCTTCTCTTCAGTCCAATACACTGTACTGGCTGGGAACAGACGCGAATGCTATTTGCACTGTATATGGCCAGAAAAGCACAAGTGTGCTGTTCTTAGCCTGAATGAACACTTGCTGCTAGAACTTGAATCTCAACGTGATTCAACTCCGTTTAGGAAGTTTAATTGAACCCTAGTGTGCCATGCAAGAAAAACACTCTGTTTTAGAGAAAACAGCATTCTTTCACTCTCCTGTGTTTCCTATAGGGCACGTACAGTGAGCTAGCTCAGAACAAAAGAACTGTGCTTCCTACACAAACGGGGCATATCTAGTTCAACTCAGTATTGGAAACTGAGTAAAACAGGAGCTTCTCTTCAGTCCAATACACTGTACTGGCTGGGAACAGACGCGAATGCTATTTGCACTGTATATGGCCAGAAAAGCACAAGTGTGCTGTTCTTAGCCTGAATGAACACTTGCTGCTAGAACTTGAATCTCAACGTGATTCAACTCCGTTTAGGAAGTTTAATTGAACCCTAGTGTGCCATGCAAGAAAAACACTCTGTTTTAGAGAAAACAGCATTCTTTCACTCTACTGTGTTTCCTATAGGGCACGTACAGTGAGCTAGCTCAGAACAAAAGAACTGTGCTTCCTACACAAACGGGGCATATCTAGTTCAACTCAGTATTGGAAACTGAGTAAAACAGGAGCTTCTCTTCAGTCCAATACACTGTACTTGCTGGGAACAGACGCGAATGCTATTTGCACTGTATATGGCCAGAAAAGCACAAGTGTGCTGTTCTTAGCCTGAATGAACACTTGCTGCTAGAACTTGAATCTCAACGTGATTCAACTCCGTTTAGGAAGTTTAATTGAACCCTAGTGTGCCATGCAAGAAAAACACTCTGTTTTAGAGAAAACAGCATTCTTTCACTCTACTGTGTTTCCTATAGGGCACGTACAGTGAGCTAGCTCAGAACAAAAGAACTGTGCTTCCTACACAAACGGGGCATATCTAGTTCAACTCAGTATTGGAAACTGAGTAAAACAGGAGCTTCTCTTCAGTCCAATACACTGTACTGGCTGGGAACAGACGCGAATGCTATTTGCACTGTATATGGCCAGAAAAGCACAAGTGTGCTGTTCTTAGCCTGAATGAACACTTGCTGCTAGAACTTGAATCTCAACGTGATTCAACTCCGTTTAGGAAGTTTAATTGAACCCTAGTGTGCCATGCAAGAAAAACACTCTGTTTTAGAGAAAACAGCATTCTTTCACTCTCCTGTGTTTCCTATAGGGCACGTACAGTGAGCTAGCTCAGAACAAAAGAACTGTGCTTCCTACACAAACGGGGCATATCTAGTTCAACTCAGTATTGGAAACTGAGTAAAACAGGAGCTTCTCTTCAGTCCAATACACTGTACTGGCTGGGAACAGACGCGAATGCTATTTGCACTGTATATGGCCAGAAAAGCACAAGTGTGCTGTTCTTAGCCTGAATGAACACTTGCTGCTAGAACTTGAATCTCAACGTGATTCAACTCCGTTTAGGAAGTTTAATTGAACCCTAGTGTGCCATGCAAGTAAAACACTCTGTTTTAGAGAAAACAGCATTCTTTCACTCTACTGTGTTTCCTATAGGGCACGTACAGTGAGCTAGCTCAGAACAAAAGAACTGTGCTTCCTACACAAACGGGGCATATCTAGTTCAACTCAGTATTGGAAACTGAGTAAAACAGGAGCTTCTCTTCAGTCCAATACACTGTACTGGCTGGGAACAGACGCGAATGCTATTTGCACTGTATATGGCCAGAAAAGCACAAGTGTGCTGTTCTTAGCCTGAATGAACACTTGCTGCTAGAACTTGAATCTCAACGTGATTCAACTCCGTTTAGGAAGTTTAATTGAACCCTAGTGTGCCATGCAAGAAAAACACTCTGTTTTAGAGAAAACAGCATTCTTTCACTCTCCTGTGTTTCCTATAGGGCACGTACAGTGAGCTAGCTCAGAACAAAAGAACTGTGCTTCCTACACAAACGGGGCATATCTAGTTCAACTCAGTATTGGAAACTGAGTAAAACAGGAGCTTCTCTTCAGTCCAATACACTGTACTGGCTGGGAACAGACGCGAATGTTATTTGCACTGTATATGGCCAGAAAAGCACAAGTGTGCTGTTCTTAGCCTGAATGAACACTTGCTGCTAGAACTTGAATCTCAACGTGATTCAACTCCGTTTAGGAAGTTTAATTGAACCCTAGTGTGCCATGCAAGAAAAACACTCTGTTTTAGAGAAAACAGCATTCTTTCACTCTACTGTGTTTCCTATAGGGCACGTACAGTGAGCTAGCTCAGAACAAAAGAACTGTGCTTCCTACACAAACGGGGCATATCTAGTTCAACTCAGTATTGGAAACTGAGTAAAACAGGAGCTTCTCTTCAGTCCAATACACTGTACTGGCTGGGAACAGACGCGAATGCTATTTGCACTGTATATGGCCAGAAAAGCACAAGTGTGCTGTTCTTAGCCTGAATGAACACTTGCTGCTAGAACTTGAATCTCAACGTGATTCAACTCCGTTTAGGAAGTTTAATTGAACCCTAGTGTGCCATGCAAGAAAAACACTCTGTTTTAGAGAAAACAGCATTCTTTCACTCTACTGTGTTTCCTATAGGGCACGTACAGTGAGCTAGCTCAGAACAAAAGAACTGTGCTTCCTACACAAACGGGGCATATCTAGTTCAACTCAGTATTGGAAACTGAGTAAAACAGGAGCTTCTCTTCAGTCCAATACACTGTACTGGCTGGGAACAGACGCGAATGCTATTTGCACTGTATATGGCCAGAAAAGCACAAGTGTGCTGTTCTTAGCCTGAATGAACACTTGCTGCTAGAACTTGAATCTCAACGTGATTCAACTCCGTTTAGGAAGTTTAATTGAACCCTAGTGTGCCATGCAAGAAAAACACTCTGTTTTAGAGAAAACAGCATTCTTTCACTCTACTGTGTTTCCTATAGGGCACGTACAGTGAGCTAGCTCAGAACAAAAGAACTGTGCTTCCTACACAAACGGGGCATATCTAGTTCAACTCAGTATTGGAAACTGAGTAAAACAGGAGCTTCTCTTCAGTCCAATACACTGTACTGGCTGGGAACAGACGCGAATGCTATTTGCACTGTATATGGCCAGAAAAGCACAAGTGTGCTGTTCTTAGCCTGAATGAACACTTGCTGCTAGAACTTGAATCTCAACGTGATTCAACTCCGTTTAGGAAGTTTAATTGAACCCTAGTGTGCCATGCAAGAAAAACACTCTGTTTTAGAGAAAACAGCATTCTTTCACTCTACTGTGTTTCCTATAGGGCACGTACAGTGAGCTAGCTCAGAACAAAAGAACTGTGCTTCCTACACAAACGGGGCATATCTAGTTCAACTCAGTATTGGAAACTGAGTAAAACAGGAGCTTCTCTTCAGTCCAATACACTGTACTGGCTGGGAACAGACGCGAATGCTATTTGCACTGTATATGGCCAGAAAAGCACAAGTGTGCTGATCTTAGCCTGAATGAACACTTGCTGCTAGAACTTGAATCTCAACGTGATTCAACTCCGTTTAGGAAGTTTAATTGAACCCTAGTGTGCCATGCAAGAAAAACACTCTGTTTTAGAGAAAACAGCATTCTTTCACTCTCCTGTGTTTCCTGTAGGGCACGTACAGTGAGCTAGCTCAGAACAAAAGAACTGTGCTTCCTACACAAACGGGGCATATCTAGTTCAACTCAGTATTGGAAACTGAGTAAAACAGGAGCTTCTCTTCAGTCCAATACACTGTACTGGCTGGGAACAGACGCGAATGCTATTTGCACTGTATATGGCCAGAAAAGCACAAGTGTGCTGTTCTTAGCCTGAATGAACACTTGCTGCTAGAACTTGAATCTCAACGTGATTCAACTCCGTTTAGGAAGTTTAATTGAACCCTAGTGTGCCATGCAAGTAAAACACTCTGTTTTAGAGAAAACAGCATTCTTTCACTCTCCTGTGTTTCCTATAGGGCACGTACAGTGAGCTAGCTCAGAACAAAAGAACTGTGCTTCCTACACAAACGGGGCATATCTAGTTCAACTCAGTATTGGAAACTGAGTAAAACAGGAGCTTCTCTTCAGTCCAATACACTGTACTGGCTGGGAACAGACGCGAATGCTATTTGCACTGTATATGGCCAGAAAAGCACAAGTGTGCTGTTCTTAGCCTGAATGAACACTTGCTGCTAGAACTTGAATCTCAACGTGATTCAACTCCGTTTAGGAAGTTTAATTGAACCCTAGTGTGCCATGCAAGAAAAACACTCTGTTTTAGAGAAAACAGCATTCTTTCACTCTACTGTGTTTCCTATAGGGCACGTACAGTGAGCTAGCTCAGAACAAAAGAACTGTGCTTCCTACACAAACGGGGCATATCTAGTTCAACTCAGTATTGGAAACTGAGTAAAACAGGAGCTTCTCTTCAGTCCAAAACACTGTACTGGCTGGGAACAGACGCGAATGCTATTTGCACTGTATATGGCCAGAAAAGCACAAGTGTGCTGTTCTTACCCTGAATGAACACTTGCTGCTAGAACTTGAATCTCAACGTGATTCAACTCCGTTTAGGAAGTTTAATTGAACCCTAGTGTGCCATGCAAGAAAAACACTCTGTTTTAGAGAAAACAGCATTCTTTCACTCTACTGTGTTTCCTATAGGGCACGTACAGTGAGCTAGCTCAGAACAAAAGAACTGTGCTTCCTACACAAACGGGGCATATCTAGTTCAACTCAGTATTGGAAACTGAGTAAAACAGGAGCTTCTCTTCAGTCCAATACACTGTATTGGCTGGGAACAGACGCGAATGCTATTTGCACTGTATATGGCCAGAAAAGCACAAGTGTGCTGTTCTTAGCCTGAATGAACACTTGCTGCTAGAACTTGAATCTCAACGTGATTCAACTCCGTTTAGGAAGTTTAATTGAACCCTAGTGTGCCATGCAAGAAAAACACTCTGTTTTAGAGAAAACAGCATTCTTTCACTCTCCTGTGTTTCCTATAGGGCACGTACAGTGAGCTAGCTCAGAACAAAAGAACTGTGCTTCCTACACAAACGGGGCATATCTAGTTCAACTCAGTATTGGAAACTGAGTAAAACAGGAGCTTCTCTTCAGTCCAATACACTGTACTGGCTGGGAACAGACGCGAATGCTATTTGCACTGTATATGGCCAGAAAAGCACAAGTGTGCTGTTCTTAGCCTGAATGAACACTTGCTGCTAGAACTTGAATCTCAACGTGATTCAACTCCGTTTAGGAAGTTTAATTGAACCCTAGTGTGCCATGCAAGTAAAACACTCTGTTTTAGAGAAAACAGCACTTTCACTCTACTTTGTTTCCTATAGGGCACGTACAGTGAGCTAGCTCAGAACAAAAGAACTGTGCTTCCTACACAAACGGGGCATATCTAGTTCAACTCAGTATTGGAAACTGAGTAAAACAGGAGCTTCTCTTCAGTCCAATACACTGTACTGGCTGGGAACAGACGCGAATGCTATTTGCACTGTATATGGCCAGAAAAGCACAAGTGTGCTGTTCTTAGCCTGAATGAACACTTGCTGCTAGAACTTGAATCTCAACGTGATTCAACTCCGTTTAGGAAGTTTAATTGAACCCTAGTGTGCCATGCAAGAAAAACACTCTGTTTTAGAGAAAACAGCATTCTTTCACTCTACTGTGTTTCCTAAAGGGCACGTACAGTGAGCTAGCTCAGAACAAAAGAACTGTGCTTCCTACACAAACGGGGCATATCTAGTTCAACTCAGTATTGGAAACTGAGTAAAACAGGAGCTTCTCTTCAGTCCAATACACTGTACTTGCTGGGAACAGACGCGAATGCTATTTGCACTGTATATGGCCAGAAAAGCACAAGTGTGCTGTTCTTAGCCTGAATGAACACTTGCTGCTAGAACTTGAATCTCAACGTGATTCAACTCCGTTTAGGAAGTTTAATTGAACCCTAGTGTGCCATGCAAGAAAAACACTCTGTTTTAGAGAAAACAGCATTCTTTCACTCTACTGTGTTTCCTATAGGGCACATACAGTGAGCTAGCTCAGTACAAAAGAACTGTGCTTCCTACACAAACGGGGCATATCTAGTTCAACTCAGTATTGGAAACTGAGTAAAACAGGAGCTTCTCTTCAGTCCAATACACTGTACTTGCTGGGAACAGACGCGAATGCTATTTGCACTGTATATGGCCAGAAAAGCACAAGTGTGCTGTTCTTAGCCTGAATGAACACTTGCTGCTAGAACTTGAATCTCAACGTGATTCAACTCCGTTTAGGAAGTTTAATTGAACCCTAGTGTGCCATGCAAGAAAAACACTCTGTTTTAGAGAAAACAGCATTCTTTCACTCTACTGTGTTTCCTAAAGGGCACGTATAGTGAGCTAGCTCAGAACAAAAGAACTGTGCTTCCTACACAAACGGGGCATATCTAGTTCAACTCAGTATTGGAAACTGAGTAAAACAGGAGCTTCTCTTCAGTCCAATACACTGTACTTGCTGGGAACAGACGCGAATGCTATTTGCACTGTATATGGCCAGAAAAGCACAAGTGTGCTGTTCTTAGCCTGAATGAACACTTGCTGCTAGAACTTGAATCTCAACGTGATTCAACTCCGTTTAGGAAGTTTAATTGAACCCTAGTGTGCCATGCAAGAAAAACACTCTGTTTTAGAGAAAACAGCATTCTTTCACTCTACTGTGTTTCCTATAGGGCACGTACAGTGAGCTAGCTCAGAACAAAAGAACTGTGCTTCCTACACAAACGGGGCATATCTAGTTCAACTCAGTATTGGAAACTGAGTAAAACAGGAGCTTCTTTTCAGTCCAATACACTGTACTGGCTGGGAACAGACGCGAATGCTATTTGCACTGTATATGGCCAGAAAAGCACAAGTGTGCTGTTCTTAGCCTGAATGAACACTTGCTGCTAGAACTTGAATCTCAACGTGATTCAACTCCGTTTAGGAAGTTTAATTGAACCCTAGTGTGCCATGCAAGAAAAACACTCTGTTTTAGAGAAAACAGCATTCTTTCACTCTACTGTGTTTCCTAAAGGGCACGTACAGTGAGCTAGCTCAGAACAAAAGAACTGTGCTTCCTACACAAACGGGGCATATCTAGTTCAACTCAGGATTGGAAACTGAGTAAAACAGGCGCTTCTCTTCAGTCCAATACACTGTACTGGCTGGGAACAGACGCGAATGCTATTTGCACTGTATATGGCCAGAAAAGCACAAGTGTGCTGTTCTTAGCCTGAATGAACACTTGCTGCTAGAACTTGAATCTCAACGTGATTCAACTCCGTTTAGGAAGTTTAATTGAACCCTAGTGTGCCATGCAAGAAAAACACTCTGTTTTAGAGAAAACAGCATTCTTTCACTCTACTGTGTTTCCTAAAGGGCACGTACAGTGAGCTAGCTCAGAACAAAAGAACTGTGCTTCCTACACAAACGGGGCATATCTAGTTCAACTCAGTATTGGAAACTGAGTAAAACAGGAGCTTCTCTTCAGTCCAATACACTGTACTGGCTGGGAACAGACGCGAATGCTATTTGCACTGTATATGGCCAGAAAAGCACAAGTGTGCTGTTCTTAGCCTGAATGAACACTTGCTGCTAGAACTTGAATCTCAACGTGATTCAACTCCGTTTAGGAAGTTTAATTGAACCCTAGTGTGCCATGCAAGAAAAACACTCTGTTTTAGAGAAAACAGCATTCTTTCACTCTACTGTGTTTCCTATAGGGCACGTACAGTGAGCTAGCTCAGAACAAAAGAACTGTGCTTCCTACACAAACGGGGCATATCTAGTTCAACTCAGTATTGGAAACTGAGTAAAACAGGAGCTTCTCTTCAGTCCAATACACTGTACTGGCTGGGAACAGACGCGAATGCTATTTGCACTGTATATGGCCAGAAAAGCACAAGTGTGCTGTTCTTAGCCTGAATGAACACTTGCTGCTAGAACTTGAATCTCAACGTGATTCAACTCCGTTTAGGAAGTTTAATTGAACCCTAGTGTGCCATGCAAGAAAAACACTCTGTTTTAGAGAAAACAGCATTCTTTCACTCTACTGTGTTTCCTATAGGGCACGTACAGTGAGCTAGCTCAGAACAAAAGAACTGTGCTTCCTACACAAACGGGGCATATCTAGTTCAACTCAGTATTGGAAACTGAGTAAAACAGGAGCTTCTCTTCAGTCCAATACACTGTACTGGCTGGGAACAGACGCGAATGCTATTTGCACTGTATATGGCCAGAAAAGCACAAGTGTGCTGTTCTTAGCCTGAATGAACACTTGCTGCTAGAACTTGAATCTCAACGTGATTCAACTCCGTTTAGGAAGTTTAATTGAACCCTAGTGTGCCATGCAAGAAAAACACTCTGTTTTAGAGAAAACAGCATTCTTTCACTCTACTGTGTTTCCTAAAGGGCACGTACAGTGAGCTAGCTCAGAACAAAAGAACTGTGCTTCCTACACAAACGGGGCATATCTAGTTCAACTCAGTATTGGAAACTGAGTAAAACAGGAGCTTCTCTTCAGTCCAATACACTGTACTGGCTGGGAACAGACGCGAATGCTATTTGCACTGTATATGGCCAGAAAAGCACAAGTGTGCTGTTCTTAGCCTGAATGAACACTTGCTGCTAGAACTTGAATCTCAACGTGATTCAACTCCGTTTAGGAAGTTTAATTGAACCCTAGTGTGCCATGCAAGTAAAACACTCTGTTTTAGAGAAAACAGCATTCTTTCACTCTACTGTGTTTCCTATAGGGCACGTACAGTGAGCTAGCTCAGAACAAAAGAACTGTGCTTCCTACACAAACGGGGCATATCTAGTTCAACTCAGTATTGGAAACTGCGTAAAACAGGAGCTTCTCTTCAGTCCAATACACTGTACTGGCTGGGAACAGACGCGAATGCTATTTGCACTGTATATGGCCAGAAAAGCACAAGTGTGCTGTTCTTAGCCTGAATGAACACTTGCTGCTAGAACTTGAATCTCAACGTGATTCAACTCCGTTTAGGAAGTTTAATTGAACCCTAGTGTGCCATGCAAGAAAAACACTCTGTTTTAGAGAAAACAGCATTCTTTCACTCTCCTGTGTTTCCTATAGGGCACGTACAGTGAGCTAGCTCAGAACAAAAGAACTGTGCTTCCTACACAAACGGGGCATATCTAGTTCAACTCAGTATTGGAAACTGAGTAAAACAGGAGCTTCTCTTCAGTCCAATACACTGTACTGGCTGGGAACAGACGCGAATGCTATTTGCACTGTATATGGCCAGAAAAGCACAAGTGTGCTGTTCTTAGCCTGAATGAACACTTGCTGCTAGAACTTGAATCTCAACGTGATTCAACTCCGTTTAGGAAGTTTAATTGAACCCTAGTGTGCCATGCAAGAAAAACACTCTGTTTTAGAGAAAACAGCATTCTTTCACTCTACTGTGTTTCCTATAGGGCACGTACAGTGAGCTAGCTCAGAACAAAAGAACTGTGCTTCCTACACAAACGGGGCATATCTAGTTCAACTCAGTATTGGAAACTGAGTAAAACAGGAGCTTCTCTTCAGTCCAATACACTGTACTGGCTGGGAACAGACGCGAATGCTATTTGCACTGTATATGGCCAGAAAAGCACAAGTGTGCTGTTCTTAGCCTGAATGAACACTTGCTGCTAGAACTTGAATCTCAACGTGATTCAACTCCGTTTAGGAAGTTTAATTGAACCCTAGTGTGCCATGCAAGAAAAACACTCTGTTTTAGAGAAAACAGCATTCTTTCACTCTACTGTGTTTCCTGTAGGGCACGTACAGTGAGCTAGCTCAGAACAAAAGAACTGTGCTTCCTACACAAACGGGGCATATCTAGTTCAACTCAGTATTGGAAACTGAGTAAAACAGGAGCTTCTCTTCAGTCCAATACACTGTACTGGCTGGGAACAGACGCGAATGCTATTTGCACTGTATATGGCCAGAAAAGCACAAGTGTGCTGTTCTTAGCCTGAATGAACACTTGCTGCTAGAACTTGAATCTCAACGTGATTCAACTCCGTTTAGGAAGTTTAATTGAACCCTAGTGTGCCATGCAAGAAAAACACTCTGTTTTAGAGAAAACAGCATTCTTTCACTCTCCTGTGTTTCCTGTAGGGCACGTACAGTGAGCTAGCTCAGAACAAAAGAA
This sequence comes from Peromyscus maniculatus bairdii, assembly GCF_049852395.1. NCBI lineage: Eukaryota > Metazoa > Chordata > Mammalia > Rodentia > Cricetidae > Peromyscus > Peromyscus maniculatus. The sequence goes on along the minus strand of NC_134865.1, from coordinate 40,448,059 downwards.
CTGTGCTTCCTACACAAACGGGGCATATCTAGTTCAACTCAGTATTGGAAACTGAGTAAAACAGGAGCTTCTCTTCAGTCCAATACACTGTACTGGCTGGGAACAGACGCGAATGCTATTTGCACTGTATATGGCCAGAAAAGCACAAGTGTGCTGTTCTTAGCCTGAATGAACACTTGCTGCTAGAACTTGAATCTCAACGTGATTCAACTCCGTTTAGGAAGTTTAATTGAACCCTAGTGTGCCATGCAAGAAAAACACTCTGTTTTAGAGAAAACAGCATTCTTTCACTCTACTGTGTTTCCTATAGGGCACGTACAGTGAGCTAGCTCAGAACAAAAGAACTGTGCTTCCTACACAAACGGGGCATATCTAGTTCAACTCAGTATTGGAAACTGAGTAAAACAGGAGCTTCTCTTCAGTCCAATACACTGTACTGGCTGGGAACAGACGCGAATGCTATTTGCACTGTATATGGCCAGAAAAGCACAAGTGTGCTGTTCTTAGCCTGAATGAACACTTGCTGCTAGAACTTGAATCTCAACGTGATTCAACTCCGTTTAGGAAGTTTAATTGAACCCTAGTGTGCCATGCAAGAAAAACACTCTGTTTTAGAGAAAACAGCATTCTTTCACTCTACTGTGTTTCCTATAGGGCACGTACAGTGAGCTAGCTCAGAACAAAAGAACTGTGCTTCCTACACAAACGGGGCATATCTAGTTCAACTCAGTATTGGAAACTGAGTAAAACAGGAGCTTCTCTTCAGTCCAATACACTGTACTGGCTGGGAACAGACGCGAATGCTATTTGCACTGTATATGGCCAGAAAAGCACAAGTGTGCTGTTCTTAGCCTGAATGAACACTTGCTGCTAGAACTTGAATCTCAACGTGATTCAACTCCGTTTAGGAAGTTTAATTGAACCCTAGTGTGCCATGCAAGAAAAACACTCTGTTTTAGAGAAAACAGCATTCTTTCACTCTCCTGTGTTTCCTATAGGGCACGTACAGTGAGCTAGCTCAGAACAAAAGAACTGTGCTTCCTACACAAACGGGGCATATCTAGTTCAACTCAGTATTGGAAACTGAGTAAAACAGGAGCTTCTCTTCAGTCCAATACACTGTACTGGCTGGGAACAGACGCGAATGCTATTTGCACTGTATATGGCCAGAAAAGCACAAGTGTGCTGTTCTTAGCCTGAATGAACACTTGCTGCTAGAACTTGAATCTCAACGTGATTCAACTCCGTTTAGGAAGTTTAATTGAACCCTAGTGTGCCATGCAAGAAAAACACTCTGTTTTAGAGAAAACAGCATTCTTTCACTCTCCTGTGTTTCCTATAGGGCACGTACAGTGAGCTAGCTCAGAACAAAAGAACTGTGCTTCCTACACAAACGGGGCATATCTAGTTCAACTCAGTATTGGAAACTGAGTAAAACAGGAGCTTCTCTTCAGTCCAATACACTGTACTGGCTGGGAACAGACGCGAATGCTATTTGCACTGTATATGGCCAGAAAAGCACAAGTGTGCTGTTCTTAGCCTGAATGAACACTTGCTGCTAGAACTTGAATCTCAACGTGATTCAACTCCGTTTAGGAAGTTTAATTGAACCCTAGTGTGCCATGCAAGTAAAACACTCTGTTTTAGAGAAAACAGCACTTTCACTCTACTGTGTTTCCTATAGGGCACGTACAGTGAGCTAGCTCAGAACAAAAGAACTGTGCTTCCTACACAAACGGGGCATATCTAGTTCAACTCAGTATTGGAAACTGAGTAAAACAGGAGCTTCTCTTCAGTCCAATACACTGTACTGGCTGGGAACAGACGCGAATGCTATTTGCACTGTATATGGCCAGAAAAGCACAAGTGTGCTGTTCTTAGCCTGAATGAACACTTGCTGCTAGAACTTGAATCTCAACGTGATTCAACTCCGTTTAGGAAGTTTAATTGAACCCTAGTGTGCCATGCAAGAAAAACACTCTGTTTTAGAGAAAACAGCATTCTTTCACTCTACTGTGTTTCCTAATGGGCACGTACAGTGAGCTAGCTCAGAACAAAAGAACTGTGCTTCCTACACAAACGGGGCATATCTAGTTCAACTCAGTATTGGAAACTGAGTAAAACAGGAGCTTCTCTTCAGTCCAATACACTGTAGTGGCTGGGAACAGACGCGAATGCTATTTGCACTGTATATGGCCAGAAAAGCACAAGTGTGCTGTTCTTAGCCTGAATGAACACTTGCTGCTAGAACTTGAATCTCAACGTGATTCAACTCCGTTTAGGAAGTTTAATTGAACCCTAGTGTGCCATGCAAGTAAAACACTCTGTTTTAGAGAAAACAGCATTCTTTCACTCTACTGTGTTTCCTATAGGGCACGTACAGTGAGCTAGCTCAGAACAAAAGAACTGTGCTTCCTACACAAACGGGGCATATCTAGTTCAACTCAGTATTGGAAACTGAGTAAAACAGGAGCTTCTCTTCAGTCCAATACACTGTACTGGCTGGGAACAGACGCGAATGCTATTTGCACTGTATATGGCCAGAAAAGCACAAGTGTGCTGTTCTTAGCCTGAATGAACACTTGCTGCTAGAACTTGAATCTCAACGTGATTCAACTCCGTTTAGGAAGTTTAATTGAACCCTAGTGTGCCATGCAAGAAAAACACTCTGTTTTAGAGAAAACAGCATTCTTTCACTCTCCTGTGTTTCCTATAGGGCACGTACAGTGAGCTAGCTCAGAACAAAAGAACTGTGCTTCCTACACAAACGGGGCATATCTAGTTCAACTCAGTATTGGAAACTGAGTAAAACAGGAGCTTCTCTTCAGTCCAATACACTGTACTGGCTGGGAACAGACGCGAATGCTATTTGCACTGTATATGGCCAGAAAAGCACAAGTGTGCTGTTCTTAGCCTGAATGAACACTTGCTGCTAGAACTTGAATCTCAACGTGATTCAACTCCGTTTAGGAAGTTTAATTGAACCCTAGTGTGCCATGCAAGAAAAACACTCTGTTTTAGAGAAAACAGCATTATTTCACTCTCCTGTGTTTCCTGTAGGGCACGTACAGTGAGCTAGCTCAGAACAAAAGAACTGTGCTTCCTACACAAACGGGGCATATCTAGTTCAACTCAGTATTGGAAACTGAGTAAAACAGGAGCTTCTCTTCAGTCCAATACACTGTACTGGCTGGGAACAGACGCGAATGCTATTTGCACTGTATATGGCCAGAAAAGCACAAGTGTGCTGTTCTTAGCCTGAATGAACACTTGCTGCTAGAACTTGAATCTCAACGTGATTCAACTCCGTTTAGGAAGTTTAATTGAACCCTAGTGTGCCATGCAAGAAAAACACTCTGTTTTAGAGAAAACAGCATTCTTTCACTCTACTGTGTTTCCTATAGGGCACGTACAGTGAGCTAGCTCAGAACAAAAGAACTGTGCTTCCTACACAAACGGGGCATATCTAGTTCAACTCAGTATTGGAAACTGAGTAAAACAGGAGCTTCTCTTCAGTCCAATACACTGTACTGGCTGGGAACAGACGCGAATGCTATTTGCACTGTATATGGCCAGAAAAGCACAAGTGTGCTGTTCTTAGCCTGAATGAACACTTGCTGCTAGAACTTGAATCTCAACGTGATTCAACTCCGTTTAGGAAGTTTAATTGAACCCTAGTGTGCCATGCAAGAAAAACACTCTGTTTTAGAGAAAACAGCATTCTTTCACTCTACTGTGTTTCCTATAGGGCACGTACAGTGAGCTAGCTCAGAACAAAAGAACTGTGCTTCCTACACAAACGGGGCATATCTAGTTCAACTCAGTATTGGAAACTGAGTAAAACAGGAGCTTCTCTTCAGTCCAATACACTGTACTGGCTGGGAACAGACGCGAATGCTATTTGCACTGTATATGGCCAGAAAAGCACAAGTGTGCTGTTCTTAGCCTGAATGAACACTTGCTGCTAGAACTTGAATCTCAACGTGATTCAACTCCGTTTAGGAAGTTTAATTGAACCCTAGTGTGCCATGCAAGAAAAACACTCTGTTTTAGAGAAAACAGCATTCTTTCACTCTCCTGTGTTTCCTATAGGGCACGTACAGTGAGCTAGCTCAGAACAAAAGAACTGTGCTTCCTACACAAACGGGGCATATCTAGTTCAACTCAGTATTGGAAACTGAGTAAAACAGGAGCTTCTCTTCAGTCCAATACACTGTACTGGCTGGGAACAGACGCGAATGCTATTTGCACTGTATATGGCCAGAAAAGCACAAGTGTGCTGTTCTTAGCCTGAATGAACACTTGCTGCTAGAACTTGAATCTCAACGTGATTCAACTCCGTTTAGGAAGTTTAATTGAACCCTAGTGTGCCATGCAAGTAAAACACTCTGTTTTAGAGAAAACAGCACTTTCACTCTACTGTGTTTCCTATAGGGCACGTACAGTGAGCTAGCTCAGAACAAAAGAACTGTGCTTCCTACACAAACGGGGCATATCTAGTTCAACTCAGTATTGGAAACTGAGTAAAACAGGAGCTTCTCTTCAGTCCAATACACTGTACTGGCTGGGAACAGACGCGAATGCTATTTGCACTGTATATGGCCAGAAAAGCACAAGTGTGCTGTTCTTAGCCTGAATGAACACTTGCTGCTAGAACTTGAATCTCAACGTGATTCAACTCCGTTTAGGAAGTTTAATTGAACCCTAGTGTGCCATGCAAGAAAAACACTCTGTTTTAGAGAAAACAGCATTCTTTCACTCTACTGTGTTTCCTAATGGGCACGTACAGTGAGCTAGCTCAGAACAAAAGAACTGTGCTTCCTACACAAACGGGGCATATCTAGTTCAACTCAGTATTGGAAACTGAGTAAAACAGGAGCTTCTCTTCAGTCCAATACACGGTACTTGCTGGGAACAGACGCGAATGCTATTTGCACTGTATATGGCCAGAAAAGCACAAGTGTGCTGTTCTTAGCCTGAATGAACACTTGCTGCTAGAACTTGAATCTCAACGTGATTCAACTCCGTTTAGGAAGTTTAATTGAACCCTAGTGTGCCATGCAAGAAAAACACTCTGTTTTAGAGAAAACAGCATTCTTTCACTCTACTGTGTTTCCTATAGGGCACGTACAGTGAGCTAGCTCAGAACAAAAGAACTGTGCTTCCTACACAAACGGGGCATATCTAGTTCAACTCAGTATTGGAAACTGAGTAAAACAGGAGCTTCTCTTCAGTCCAATACACTGTACTGGCTGGGAACAGACGCGAATGCTATTTGCACTGTATATGGCCAGAAAAGCACAAGTGTGCTGTTCTTAGCCTGAATGAACACTTGCTGCTAGAACTTGAATCTCAACGTGATTCAACTCCGTTTAGGAAGTTTAATTGAACCCTAGTGTGCCATGCAAGAAAAACACTCTGTTTTAGAGAAAACAGCATTCTTTCACTCTACTGTGTTTCCTATAGGGCACGTACAGTGAGCTAGCTCAGAACAAAAGAACTGTGCTTCCTACACAAACGGGGCATATCTAGTTCAACTCAGTATTGGAAACTGAGTAAAACAGGAGCTTCTCTTCAGTCCAATACACTGTACTGGCTGGGAACAGACGCGAATGCTATTTGCACTGTATATGGCCAGAAAAGCACAAGTGTGCTGTTCTTAGCCTGAATGAACACTTGCTGCTAGAACTTGAATCTCAACGTGATTCAACTCCGTTTAGGAAGTTTAATTGAACCCTAGTGTGCCATGCAAGAAAAACACTCTGTTTTAGAGAAAACAGCATTATTTCACTCTCCTGTGTTTCCTGTAGGGCACGTACAGTGAGCTAGCTCAGAACAAAAGAACTGTGCTTCCTACACAAACGGGGCATATCTAGTTCAACTCAGTATTGGAAACTGAGTAAAACAGGAGCTTCTCTTCAGTCCAATACACTGTACTGGCTGGGAACAGACGCGAATGCTATTTGCACTGTATATGGCCAGAAAAGCACAAGTGTGCTGTTCTTAGCCTGAATGAACACTTGCTGCTAGAACTTGAATCTCAACGTGATTCAACTCCGTTTAGGAAGTTTAATTGAACCCTAGTGTGCCATGCAAGAAAAACACTCTGTTTTAGAGAAAACAGCATTCTTTCACTCTACTGTGTTTCCTATAGGGCACGTACAGTGAGCTAGCTCAGAACAAAAGAACTGTGCTTCCTACACAAACGGGGCATATCTAGTTCAACTCAGTATTGGAAACTGAGTAAAACAGGAGCTTCTCTTCAGTCCAATACACTGTACTGGCTGGGAACAGACGCGAATGCTATTTGCACTGTATATGGCCAGAAAAGCACAAGTGTGCTGTTCTTAGCCTGAATGAACACTTGCTGCTAGAACTTGAATCTCAACGTGATTCAACTCCGTTTAGGAAGTTTAATTGAACCCTAGTGTGCCATGCAAGAAAAACACTCTGTTTTAGAGAAAACAGCATTCTTTCACTCTCCTGTGTTTCCTATAGGGCACGTACAGTGAGCTAGCTCAGAACAAAAGAACTGTGCTTCCTACACAAACGGGGCATATCTAGTTCAACTCAGGATTGGAAACTGAGTAAAACAGGAGCTTCTCTTCAGTCCAATACACTGTACTGGCTGGGAACAGACGCGAATGCTATTTGCACTGTATATGGCCAGAAAAGCACAAGTGTGCTGTTCTTAGCCTGAATGAACACTTGCTGCTAGAACTTGAATCTCAACGTGATTCAACTCCGTTTAGGAAGTTTAATTGAACCCTAGTGTGCCATGCAAGAAAAACACTCTGTTTTAGAGAAAACAGCATTCTTTCACTCTCCTGTGTTTCCTATAGGGCACGTACAGTGAGCTAGCTCAGAACAAAAGAACTGTGCTTCCTACACAAACGGGGCATATCTAGTTCAACTCAGTATTGGAAACTGAGTAAAACAGGAGCTTCTCTTCAGTCCAATACACTGTACTGGCTGGGAACAGACGCGAATGCTATTTGCACTGTATATGGCCAGAAAAGCACAAGTGTGCTGTTCTTAGCCTGAATGAACACTTGCTGCTAGAACTTGAATCTCAACGTGATTCAACTCCGTTTAGGAAGTTTAATTGAACCCTAGTGTGCCATGCAAGTAAAACACTCTGTTTTAGAGAAAACAGCACTTTCACTCTACTGTGTTTCCTATAGGGCACGTACAGTGAGCTAGCTCAGAACAAAAGAACTGTGCTTCCTACACAAACGGGGCATATCTAGTTCAACTCAGTATTGGAAACTGAGTAAAACAGGAGCTTCTCTTCAGTCCAATACACTGTACTGGCTGGGAACAGACGCGAATGCTATTTGCACTGTATATGGCCAGAAAAGCACAAGTGTGCTGTTCTTAGCCTGAATGAACACTTGCTGCTAGAACTTGAATCTCAACGTGATTCAACTCCGTTTAGGAAGTTTAATTGAACCCTAGTGTGCCATGCAAGAAAAACACTCTGTTTTAGAGAAAACAGCATTCTTTCACTGTACTGTGTTTCCTAATGGGCACGTACAGTGAGCTAGCTCAGAACAAAAGAACTGTGCTTCCTACACAAACGGGGCATATCTAGTTCAACTCAGTATTGGAAACTGAGTAAAACAGGAGCTTCTCTTCAGTCCAATACACTGTACTTGCTGGGAACAGACGCGAATGCTATTTGCACTGTATATGGCCAGAAAAGCACAAGTGTGCTGTTCTTAGCCTGAATGAACACTTGCTGCTAGAACTTGAATCTCAACGTGATTCAACTCCGTTTAGGAAGTTTAATTGAACCCTAGTGTGCCATGCAAGAAAAACACTCTGTTTTAGAGAAAACAGCATTCTTTCACTCTACTGTGTTTCCTATAGGGCACGTACAGTGAGCTAGCTCAGTACAAAAGAACTGTGCTTCCTACACAAACGGGGCATATCTAGTTCAACTCAGGATTGGAAACTGAGTAAAACAGGAGCTTCTCTTCAGTCCAATACACTGTACTTGCTGGGAACAGACGCGAATGCTATTTGCACTGTATATGGCCAGAAAAGCACAAGTGTGCTGTTCTTAGCCTGAATGAACACTTGCTGCTAGAACTTGAATCTCAACGTGATTCAACTCCGTTTAGGAAGTTTAATTGAACCCTAGTGTGCCATGCAAGAAAAACACTCTGTTTTAGAGAAAACAGCATTATTTCACTCTACTGTGTTTCCTAAAGGGCACGTATAGTGAGCTAGCTCAGAACAAAAGAACTGTGCTTCCTACACAAACGGGGCATATCTAGTTCAACTCAGTATTGGAAACTGAGTAAAACAGGAGCTTGTCTTCAGTCCAATACACTGTACTGGCTGGGAACAGACGCGAATGCTATTTGCACTGTATATGGCCAGAAAAGCACAAGTGTGCTGTTCTTAGCCTGAATGAACACTTGCTGCTAGAACTTGAATCTCAACGTGATTCAACTCCGTTTAGGAAGTTTAATTGAACCCTAGTGTGCCATGCAAGAAAAACACTCTGTTTTAGAGAAAACAGCATTCTTTCACTCTACTGTGTTTCCTATAGGGCACGTACAGTGAGCTAGCTCAGAACAAAAGAACTGTGCTTCCTACACAAACGGGGCATATCTAGTTCAACTCAGTATTGGAAACTGAGTAAAACAGGAGCTTCTTTTCAGTCCAATAAACTGTACTGGCTGGGAACAGACGCGAATGCTATTTGCACTGTATATGGCCAGAAAAGCACAAGTGTGCTGTTCTTAGCCTGAATGAACACTTGCTGCTAGAACTTGAATCTCAACGTGATTCAACTCCGTTTAGGAAGTTTAATTGAACCCTAGTGTGCCATGCAAGAAAAACACTCTGTTTTAGAGAAAACAGCATTATTTAACTCTACTGTGTTTCCTAAAGGGCACGTACAGTGAGCTGGCTCAGAACAAAAGAACTGTGCTTCCTACACAAACGGGGCATATCTAGTTCAACTCAGGATTGGAAACTGAGTAAAACAGGAGCTTCTCTTCAGTCCAATACACTGTACTGGCTGGGAACAGACGCGAATGCTATTTGCACTGTATATGGCCAGAAAAGCACAAGTGTGCTGTTCTTAGCCTGAATGAACACTTGCTGCTAGAACTTGAATCTCAACGTGATTCAACGCCGTTTAGGAAGTTTAATTGAACCCTAGTGTGCCATGCAAGAAAAACACTCTGTTTTAGAGAAAACAGCATTCTTTCACTCTACTGTGTTTCCTATAGGGCACGTACAGTGAGCTAGCTCAGAACAAAAGAACTGTGCTTCCTACACAAACGGGGCATATCTAGTTCAACTCAGTATTGGAAACTGAGTAAAACAGGAGCTTCTCTTCAGTCCAATACACTGTACTTGCTGGGAACAGACGCGAATGCTATTTGCACTGTATATGGCCAGAAAAGCACAAGTGTGCTGTTCTTAGCCTGAATGAACACTTGCTGCTAGAACTTGAATCTCAACGTGATTCAACTCCGTTTAGGAAGTTTAATTGAACCCTAGTGTGCCATGCAAGAAAAACACTCTGTTTTAGAGAAAACAGCATTCTTTCACTCTCCTGTGTTTCCTATAGGGCACGTATAGTGAGCTAGCTCAGTACAAAAGAACTGTGCTTCCTACACAAACGGGGCATATCTAGTTCAACTCCGTATTGGAAACTGAGTAAAACAGGAGCTTCTCTTCAGTCCAATACACTTTACTGGCTGGGAACAGACGCGAATGCTATTTGCACTGTATATGGCCAGAAAAGCACAAGTGTGCTGTTCTTAGCCTGAATGAACACTTGCTGCTAGGACTTGAATCTCAACGTGATTCAACTCCGTTTAGGAAGTTTAATTGAACCCTAGTGTGCCATGCAAGAAAAACACTCTGTTTTAGAGAAAACAGCATTCTTTCACTCTACTGTGTTTCCTAAAGGGCACGTACAGTGAGCTAGCTCAGAACAAAAGAACTGTGCTTCCTACACAAACGGGGCATATCTAGTTCAACTCAGTATTGGAAACTGAGTAAAACAGGAGCTTCTCTTCAGTCCAATACACTGTACTGGCTGGGAACAGACGCGAATGCTATTTGCACTGTATATGGCCAGAAAAGCACAAGTGTGCTGTTCTTAGCCTGAATGAACACTTGCTGCTAGAACTTGAATCTCAACGTGATTCAACTCCGTTTAGGAAGTTTAATTGAACCCTAGTGTGCCATGCAAGAAAAACACTCTGTTTTAGAGAAAACAGCATTCTTTCACTCTACTGTGTTTCCTATAGGGCACGTACAGTGAGCTAGCTCAGAACAAAAGAACTGTGCTTCCTACACAAACGGGGCATATCTAGTTCAACTCAGTATTGGAAACTGAGTAAAACAGGAGCTTCTTTTCAGTCCAATACACTGTACTGGCTGGGAACAGACGCGAATGCTATTTGCACTGTATATGTCCAGAAAAGCACAAGTGTGCTGTTCTTAGCCTGAATGAACACTTGCTGCTAGAACTTGAATCTCAACGTGATTCAACTCCGTTTAGGAAGTTTAATTGAACCCTAGTGTGCCATGCAAGAAAAATACTCTGTTTTAGAGAAAACAGCATTCTTTCACTCTACTGTGTTTCCTGTAGGGCACGTACAGTGAGCTAGCTCAGAACAAAAGAACTGTGCTTCCTACACAAACGGGGCATATCTAGTTCAACTCAGTATTGGAAACTGAGTAAAACAGGAGCTTCTCTTCAGTCCAATACACTGTACTTGCTGGGAACAGACGCGAATGCTATTTGCACTGTATATGGCCAGAAAAGCACAAGTGTGCTGTTCTTAGCCTGAATGAACACTTGCTGCTAGAACTTGAATCTCAACGTGATTCAACTCCGTTTAGGAAGTTTAATTGAACCCTAGTGTGCCATGCAAGAAAAACACTCTGTTTTAGAGAAAACAGCATTCTTTCACTCTCCTGTGTTTCCTATAGGGCACGTATAGTGAGCTAGCTCAGTACAAAAGAACTGTGCTTCCTACACAAACGGGGCATATCTAGTTCAACTCAGTATTGGAAACTGAGTAAAACAGGACCTTCTCTTCAGTCCAATACACTTTACTGGCTGGGAACAGACGCGAATGCTATTTGCACTGTATATGGCCAGAAAAGCACAAGTGTGCTGTTCTTAGCCTGAATGAACACTTGCTGCTAGAACTTGAATCTCAACGTGATTCAACTCCGTTTAGGAAGTTTAATTGAACCCTAGTGTGCCATGCAAGAAAAACACTCTGTTTTAGAGAAAACAGCATTCTTTCACTCTACTGTGTTTCCTAAAGGGCACGTACAGTGAGCTAGCTCAGAACAAAAGAACTGTGCTTCCTACACAAACGGGGCATATCTAGTTCAACTCAGGATTGGAAACTGAGTAAAACAGGAGCTTCTCTTCAGTCCAATACACTGTACTGGCTGGAAACAGACGCGAATGCTATTTGCACTGTATATGGCCAGAAAAGCACAAGTGTGCTGTTCTTAGCCTGAATGAACACTTGCTGCTAGAACTTGAATCTCAACGTGATTCAACTCCGTTTAGGAAGTTTAATTGAACCCTAGTGTGCCATGCAAGAAAAACACTCTGTTTTAGAGAAAACAGCATTCTTTCACTCTCCTGTGTTTCCTATAGGGCACGTACAGTGAGCTAGCTCAGAACAAAAGAACTGTGCTTCCTACACAAACGGGGCATATCTAGTTCAACTCAGTATTGGAAACTGAGTAAAACAGGAGCTTCTCTTCAGTCCAATACACTGTACTTGCTGGGAACAGACGCGAATGCTATTTGCACTGTATATGGCCAGAAAAGCACAAGTGTGCTGTTCTTAGCCTGAATGAACACTTGCTGCTAGAACTTGAATCTCAACGTGATTCAACTCCGTTTAGGAAGTTTAATTGAACCCTAGTGTGCCATGCAAGAAAAACACTCTGTTTTAGAGAAAACAGCATTCTTTCACTCTCCTGTGTTTCCTATAGGGCACGTATAGTGAGCTAGCTCAGTACAAAAGAACTGTGCTTCCTACACAAACGGGGCATATCTAGTTCAACTCAGTATTGGAAATTGAGTAAAACAGGAGCTTCTCTTCAGTCCAATACACTTTACTGGCTGGGAACAGACGCGAATGCTATTTGCACTGTATATGGCCAGAAAAGCACAAGTGTGCTGTTCTTAGCCTGAATGAACACTTGCTGCTAGAACTTGAATCTCAACGTGATTCAACTCCGTTTAGGAAGTTTAATTGAACCCTAGTGTGCCATGCAAGAAAAACACTCTGTTTTAGAGAAAACAGCATTCTTTCACTCTACTGTGTTTCCTAAAGGGCACGTACAGTGAGCTAGCTCAGAACAAAAGAACTGTGCTTCCTACACAAACGGGGCATATCTAGTTCAACTCAGGATTGGAAACTGAGTAAAACAGGAGCTTCTCTTCAGTCCAATACACTGTACTGGCTGGAAACAGACGCGAATGCTATTTGCACTGTATATGGCCAGAAAAGCACAAGTGTGCTGTTCTTAGCCTGAATGAACACTTGCTGCTAGAACTTGAATCTCAACGTGATTCAACTCCGTTTAGGAAGTTTAATTGAACCCTAGTGTGCCATGCAAGAAAAACACTCTGTTTTAGAGAAAACAGCATTCTTTCACTCTCCTGTGTTTCCTATAGGGCACGTATAGTGAGCTAGCTCAGAACAAAAGAACTGTGCTTCCTACACAAACGGGGCATATCTAGTTCAACTCAGTATTGGAAACTGAGTAAAACAGGAGCTTCTCTTCAGTCCAATACACTGTACTGGCTGGGAACAGACGCGAATGCTATTTGCACTGTATATGGCCAGAAAAGCACAAGTGTGCTGTTCTTAGCCTGAATGAACACATGCTGCTAGAACTTGAATCTCAACGTGATTCAACCCCGTTTAGGAAGTTTAATTGAACCCTAGTGTGCCATGCAAGAAAAACACTCTGTTTTAGAGAAAACAGCATTCTTTCACTCTACTGTGTTTCCTATAGGGCACGTATAGTGAGCTAGCTCAGTACAAAAGAACTGTGCTTCCTACACAAACGGGGCATATCTAGTTCAACTCAGTATTGGAAACTGAGTAAAACAGGAGCTTCTCTTCAGTCCAATACACTTTACTGGCTGGGAACAGACGCGAATGCTATTTGCACTGTATATGGCCAGAAAAGCACAAGTGTGCTGTTCTTAGCCTGAATGAACACTTGCTGCTAGAACTTGAATCTCAACGTGATTCAACTCCGTTTAGGAAGTTTAATTGAACCCTAGTGTGCCATGCAAGAAAAACACTCTGTTTTAGAGAAAACAGCATTCTTTCACTCTACTGTGTTTCCTAAAGGGCACGTACAGTGAGCTAGCTCAGTACAAAAGAACTGTGCTTCCTACACAAACGGGGCATATCTAGTTCAACTCAGGATTGGAAACTGAGTAAAACAGGAGCTTCTCTTCAGTCCAATACACTGTACTGGCTGGAAACAGACGCGAATGCTATTTGCACTGTATATGGCCAGAAAAGCACAAGTGTGCTGTTCTTAGCCTGAATGAACACTTGCTGCTAGAACTTGAATCTCAACGTGATTCAACTCCGTTTAGGAAGTTTAATTGAACCCTAGTGTGCCATGCAAGAAAAACACTCTGTTTTAGAGAAAACAGCATTCTTTCACTCTCCTGTGTTTCCTATAGGGCACGTACAGTGAGCTAGCTCAGAACAAAAGAACTGTGCTTCCTACACAAACGGGGCATATCTAGTTCAACTCAGTATTCGATTCTGAGTAAAACAGGAGCTTCTCTTCAGTCCAATACACTGTACTTGCTGGGAACAGACGCGAATGCTATTTGCACTGTATATGGCCAGAAAAGCACAAGTGTGCTGTTCTTAGCCTGAATGAACACTTGCTGCTAGAACTTGAATCTCAACGTGATTCAACTCCGTTTAGGAAGTTTAATTGAACCCTAGTGTGCCATGCAAGAAAAACACTCTGTTTTAGAGAAAACAGCATTCTTTCACTCTACTGTGTTTCCTATAGGGCACGTATAGTGAGCTAGCTCAGTACAAAAGAACTGTGCTTCCTACACAAACGGGGCATATCTAGTTCAACTCAGTATTGGAAACTGAGTAAAACAGGAGCTTCTCTTCAGTCCAATACACTGTACTGCCTTGGAACAGACGCGAATGCTATTTGCACTGTATATGGCCAGAAAAGCACAAGTGTGCTGTTCTTAGCCTGAATGAACACTTGCTGCTAGAACTTGAATCTCAACATGATTCAACTCCGTTTAGGAAGTTTAATTGAACCCTAGTGTGCCATGCAAGAAAAACACTCTGTTTTAGAGAAAACAGCATTCTTTCACTCTACTGTGTTTCCTAATGGGCACGTACAGTGAGCTAGCTCAGAACAAAAGAACTGTGCTTCCTACACAAACGGGGCATATCTAGTTCAACTCAGTATTGGAAACTGAGTAAAACAGGAGCTTCTCTTCTGTCCAATACACTGTACTTGCTGGGAACAGACGCGAATGCTATTTGCACTGTATATGGCCAGAAAAGCACAAGTGTGCTGTTCTTAGCCTGAATGAACACTTGCTGCTAGAACTTGAATCTCAACGTGATTCAACTCCGTTTAGGAAGTTTAATTGAACCCTAGTGTGCCATGCAAGAAAAACACTCTGTTTTAGAGAAAACAGCATTCTTTCACTCTACTGTGTTTCCTATAGGGCACGTACAGTGAGCTAGCTCAGTACAAAAGAACTGTGCTTCCTACACAAACGGGGCATATCTAGTTCAACTCAGGATTGGAAACTGAGTAAAACAGGAGCTTCTCTTCAGTCCAATACACTGTACTTGCTGGGAACAGACGCGAATGCTATTTGCACTGTATATGGCCAGAAAAGCACAAGTGTGCTGTTCTTAGCCTGAATGAACACTTGCTGCTAGAACTTGAATCTCAACGTGATTCAACTCCGTTTAGGAAGTTTAATTGAACCCTAGTGTGCCATGCAAGAAAAACACTCTGTTTTAGAGAAAACAGCATTCTTTCACTCTACTGTGTTTCCTATAGGGCACGTACAGTGAGCTAGCTCAGAACAAAAGAACTGTGCTTCCTACACAAACGGGGCATATCTAGTTCAACTCAGTATTGGAAACTGAGTAAAACAGGAGCTTCTTTTCAGTCCAATACACTGTACTGGCTGGGAACAGACGCGAATGCTATTTGCACTGTATATGGCCAGAAAAGCACAAGTGTGCTGTTCTTAGCCTGAATGAACACTTGCTGCTAGAACTTGAATCTCAACGTGATTCAACTCCGTTTAGGAAGTTTAATTGAACCCTAGTGTGCCATGCAAGAAAAACACTCTGTTTTAGAGAAAACAGCATTCTTTCACTCTCCTGTGTTTCCTAAAGGGCACGTACAGTGAGCTAGCTCAGAACAAAAGAACTGTGCTTCCTACACAAACGGGGCATATCTAGTTCAACTCAGGATTGGAAACTGAGTAAAACAGGAGCTTCTCTTCAGTCCAATACACTGTACTGGCTGGGAACAGACGCGAATGCTATTTGCACTGTATATGGCCAGAAAAGCACAAGTGTGCTGTTCTTAGCCTGAATGAACACTTGCTGCTAGAACTTGAATCTCAACGTGATTCAACTCCGTTTAGGAAGTTTAATTGAACCCTAGTGTGCCATGCAAGAAAAACACTCTGTTTTAGAGAAAACAGCATTCTTTCACTCTACTGTGTTTCCTAAAGGGCACGTACAGTGAGCTAGCTCAGAACAAAAGAACTGTGCTTCCTACACAAACGGGGCATATCTAGTTCAACTCAGGATTGGAAACTGAGTAAAACAGGAGCTTCTCTTCAGTCCAATACACTGTACTGGCTGGGAACAGACGCGAATGCTATTTGCACTGTATATGGCCAGAAAAGCACAAGTGTGCTGTTCTTAGCCTGAATGAACACTTGCTGCTAGAACTTGAATCTCAACGTGATTCAACTCCGTTTAGGAAGTTTAATTGAACCCTAGTGTGCCATGCAAGAAAAACACTCTGTTTTAGAGAAAACAGCATTCTTTCACTCTACTGTGTTTCCTATAGGGCACGTACAGTGAGCTAGCTCAGAACAAAAGAACTGTGCTTCCTACACAAACGGGGCATATCTAGTTCAACTCAGTATTGGAAACTGAGTAAAACAGGAGCTTCTTTTCAGTCCAATACACTGTACTGGCTGGGAACAGACGCGAATGCTATTTGCACTGTATATGGCCAGAAAAGCACAAGTGTGCTGTTCTTAGCCTGAATGAACACTTGCTGCTAGAACTTGAATCTCAACGTGATTCAACTCCGTTTAGGAAGTTTAATTGAACCCTAGTGTGCCATGCAAGAAAAACACTCTGTTTTAGAGAAAACAGCATTTTTTCACTCTACTGTGTTTCCTAAAGGGCACGTACAGTGAGCTAGCTCAGAACAAAAGAACTGTGCTTCCTACACAAACGGGGCATATCTAGTTCAACTCAGGATTGGAAACTGAGTAAAACAGGAGCTTCTCTTCAGTCCAATACACTGTACTGGCTGGGAACAGACGCGAATGCTATTTGCACTGTATATGGCCAGAAAAGCACAAGTGTGCTGTTCTTAGCCTGAATGAACACTTGCTGCTAGAACTTGAATCTCAACGTGATTCAACTCCGTTTAGGAAGTTTAATTGAACCCTAGTGTGCCATGCAAGAAAAACACTCTGTTTTAGAGAAAACAGCATTCTTTCACTCTCCTGTGTTTCCTATAGGGCACGTACAGTGAGCTAGCTCAGAACAAAAGAACTGTGCTTCCTACACAAACGGGGCATATCTAGTTCAACTCAGTATTGGAAACTGAGTAAAACAGGAGCTTCTCTTCAGTCCAATACACTGTACTGGCTGGGAACAGACGCGAATGCTATTTGCACTGTATATGGCCAGAAAAGCACAAGTGTGCTGTTCTTAGCCTGAATGAACACTTGCTGCTAGAACTTGAATCTCAACGTGATTCAACTCCGTTTAGGAAGTTTAATTGAACCCTAGTGTGCCATGCAAGAAAAACACTCTGTTTTAGAGAAAACAGCATTCTTTCACTCTCCTGTGTTTCCTATAGGGCACGTACAGTGAGCTAGCTCAGAACAAAAGAACTGTGCTTCCTACACAAACGGGGCATATCTAGTTCAACTCAGTATTGGAAACTGAGTAAAACAGGAGCTTCTCTTCAGTCCAATACACTGTACTGGCTGGGAACAGACGCGAATGCTATTTGCACTGTATATGGCCAGAAAAGCACAAGTGTGCTGTTCTTAGCCTGAATGAACACTTGCTGCTAGAACTTGAATCTCAACGTGATTCAACTCCGTTTAGGAAGTTTAATTGAACCCTAGTGTGCCATGCAAGAAAAACACTCTGTTTTAGAGAAAACAGCATTCTTTCACTCTCCTGTGTTTCCTATAGGGCACGTACAGTGAGCTAGCTCAGAACAAAAGAACTGTGCTTCCTACACAAACGGGGCATATCTAGTTCAACTCAGTATTGGAAACTGAGTAAAACAGGAGCTTCTCTTCAGTCCAATACACTGTACTGGCTGGGAACAGACGCGAATGCTATTTGCACTGTATATGGCCAGAAAAGCACAAGTGTGCTGTTCTTAGCCTGAATGAACACTTGCTGCTAGAACTTGAATCTCAACGTGATTCAACTCCGTTTAGGAAGTTTAATTGAACCCTAGTGTGCCATGCAAGAAAAACACTCTGTTTTAGAGAAAACAGCATTCTTTCACTCTCCTGTGTTTCCTATAGGGCACGTACAGTAATCTAGCTCAGAACAAAAGAACTGTGCTTCCTACACAAACGGGGCATATCTAGTTCAACTCAGTATTGGAAACTGAGTAAAACAGGAGCTTCTCTTCAGTCCAATACACTGTACTGGCTGGGAACAGAAGCGAATGCTATTTGCACTGTATATGGCCAGAAAAGCACAAGTGTGCTGTTCTTAGCCTGAATGAACACTTGCTGCTAGAACTTGAATCTCAACGTGATTCAACTCCGTTTAGGAAGTTTAATTGAACCCTAGTGTGCCATGCAAGAAAAACACTCTGTTTTAGAGAAAACAGCATTCTTTCACTCTACGGTGTTTCCTAAAGGGCACGTACAGTGAGCTAGCTCAGAACAAAAGAACTGTGCTTCCTACACAAACGGGGCATATCTAGTTCAACTCAGTATTGGAAACTGAGTAAAACAGGAGCTTCTCTTCAGTCCAATACACTGTACTGGCTGGGAACAGACGCGAATGCTATTTGCACTGTATATGGCCAGAAAAGCACAAGTGTGCTGTTCTTAGCCTGAATGAACACTTGCTGCTAGAACTTGAATCTCAACGTGATTCAACTCCGTTTAGGAAGTTTAATTGAACCCTAGTGTGCCATGCAAGTAAAACACTCTGTTTTAGAGAAAACAGCATTCTTTCACTCTCCTGTGTTTCCTATAGGGCACGTACAGTGAGCTAGCTCAGAACAAAAGAACTGTGCTTCCTACACAAACGGGGCATATCTAGTTCAACTCAGTATTGGAAACTGAGTAAAACAGGAGCTTCTCTTCAGTCCAATACACTGTACTGGCTGGGAACAGACGCGAATGCTATTTGCACTGTATATGGCCAGAAAAGCACAAGTGTGCTGTTCTTAGCCTGAATGAACACTTGCTGCTAGAACTTGAATCTCAACGTGATTCAACTCCGTTTAGGAAGTTTAATTGAACCCTAGTGTGCCATGCAAGAAAAACACTCTGTTTTAGAGAAAACAGCATTCTTTCACTCTACTGTGTTTCCTAAAGGGCACGTACAGTGAGCTAGCTCAGAACAAAAGAACTGTGCTTCCTACACAAACGGGGCATATCTAGTTCAACTCAGTATTGGAAACTGAGTAAAACAGGAGCTTCTCTTCAGTCCAATACACTGTACTGGCTGGGAACAGACGCGAATGCTATTTGCACTGTATATGGCCAGAAAAGCACAAGTGTGCTGTTCTTAGCCTGAATGAACACTTGCTGCTAGAACTTGAATCTCAACGTGATTCAACTCCGTTTAGGAAGTTTAATTGAACCCTAGTGTGCCATGCAAGAAAAACACTCTGTTTTAGAGAAAACAGCATTCTTTCACTCTCCTGTGTTTCCTATAGGGCACGTACAGTGAGCTAGCTCAGAACAAAAGAACTGTGCTTCCTACACAAACGGGGCATATCTAGTTCAACTCAGTATTGGAAACTGAGTAAAACAGGAGCTTCTCTTCAGTCCAATACACTGTACTGGCTGGGAACAGACGCGAATGCTATTTGCACTGTATATGGCCAGAAAAGCACAAGTGTGCTGTTCTTAGCCTGAATGAACACTTGCTGCTAGAACTTGAATCTCAACGTGATTCAACTCCGTTTAGGAAGTTTAATTGAACCCTAGTGTGCCATGCAAGAAAAACACTCTGTTTTAGAGAAAACAGCATTCTTTCACTCTACTGTGTTTCCTATAGGGCACGTACAGTGAGCTAGCTCAGAACAAAAGAACTGTGCTTCCTACACAAACGGGGCATATCTAGTTCAACTCAGTATTGGAAACTGAGTAAAACAGGAGCTTCTCTTCAGTCCAATACACTGTACTGGCTGGGAACAGACGCGAATGCTATTTGCACTGTATATGGCCAGAAAAGCACAAGTGTGCTGTTCTTAGCCTGAATGAACACTTGCTGCTAGAACTTGAATCTCAACGTGATTCAACTCCGTTTAGGAAGTTTAATTGAACCCTAGTGTGCCATGCAAGAAAAACACTCTGTTTTAGAGAAAACAGCATTCTTTCACTCTACTGTGTTTCCTAAAGGGCACGTACAGTGAGCTAGCTCAGAACAAAAGAACTGTGCTTCCTACACAAACGGGGCATATCTAGTTCAACTCAGTATTGGAAACTGAGTAAAACAGGAGCTTCTCTTCAGTCCAATACACTGTACTGGCTGGGAACAGACGCGAATGCTATTTGCACTGTATATGGCCAGAAAAGCACAAGTGTGCTGTTCTTAGCCTGAATGAACACTTGCTGCTAGAACTTGAATCTCAACGTGATTCAACTCCGTTTAGGAAGTTTAATTGAACCCTAGTGTGCCATGCAAGAAAAACACTCTGTTTTAGATAAAACAGCATTCTTTCACTCTCCTGTGTTTCCTATAGGGCACGTACAGTGAGCTAGCTCAGAACAAAAGAACTGTGCTTCCTACACAAACGGGGCATATCTAGTTCAACTCAGTATTGGAAACTGAGTAAAACAGGAGCTTCTCTTCAGTCCAATACACTGTACTGGCTGGGAACAGACGCGAATGCTATTTGCACTGTATATGGCCAGAAAAGCACAAGTGTGCTGTTCTTAGCCTGAATGAACACTTGCTGCTAGAACTTGAATCTCAACGTGATTCAACTCCGTTTAGGAAGTTTAATTGAACCCTATGTGCCATGCAAGAAAAACACTCTGTTTTAGAGAAAACAGCATTCTTTCACTCTCCTGTGTTTCCTATAGGGCACGTACAGTGAGCTAGCTCAGAACAAAAGAACTGTGCTTCCTACACAAACGGGGCATATCTAGTTCAACTCAGTATTGGAAACTGAGTAAAACAGGAGCTTCTCTTCAGTCCAATACACTGTAATGGCTGGGAACAGACGCGAATGCTATTTGCACTGTATATGGCCAGAAAAGCACAAGTGTGCTGTTCTTAGCCTGAATGAACACTTGCTGCTAGAACTTGAATCTCAACGTGATTCAACTCCGTTTAGGAAGTTTAATTGAACCCTAGTGTGCCATGCAAGAAAAACACTCTGTTTTAGAGAAAACAGCATTCTTTCACTCTCCTGTGTTTCCTATAGGGCACGTACAGTGAGCTAGCTCAGAACAAAAGAACTGTGCTTCCTACACAAACGGGGCATATCTAGTTCAACTCAGTATTGGAAACTGAGTAAAACAGGAGCTTCTCTTCAGTCCAATACTGTACTGGCTGGGAACAGACGCGAATGCTATTTGCACTGTATATGGCCAGAAAAGCACAAGTGTGCTGTTCTTAGCCTGAATGAACACTTGCTGCTAGAACTTGAATCTCAACGTGATTCAACTCCGTTTAGGAAGTTTAATTGAACCCTAGTGTGCCATGCAAGAAAAACACTCTGTTTTAGAGAAAACAGCATTCTTTCACTCTCCTGTGTTTCCTATAGGGCACGTACAGTGATCTAGCTCAGAACAAAAGAACTGTGCTTCCTACACAAACGGGGCATATCTAGTTCAACTCAGTATTGGAAACTGAGTAAAACAGGAGCTTCTCTTCAGTCCAATACACTGTACTGGCTGGGAACAGAAGCGAATGCTATTTGCACTGTATATGGCCAGAAAAGCACAAGTGTGCTGTTCTTAGCCTGAATGAACACTTGCTGCTAGAACTTGAATCTCAACGTGATTCAACTCCGTTTAGGAAGTTTAATTGAACCCTAGTGTGCCATGCAAGAAAAACACTCTGTTTTAGAGAAAACAGCATTCTTTCACTCTACTGTGTTTCCTAAAGGGCACGTACAGTGAGCTAGCTCAGAACAAAAGAACTGTGCTTCCTACACAAACGGGGCATATCTAGTTCAACTCAGTATTGGAAACTGAGTAAAACAGGAGCTTCTCTTCAGTCCAATACACTGTACTGGCTGGGAACAGACGCGAATGCTATTTGCACTGTATATGGCCAGAAAAGCACAAGTGTGCTGTTCTTAGCCTGAATGAACACTTGCTGCTAGAACTTGAATCTCAACGTGATTCAACTCCGTTTAGGAAGTTTAATTGAACCCTAGTGTGCCATGCAAGTAAAACACTCTGTTTTAGAGAAAACAGCATTCTTTCACTCTACTGTGTTTCCTATAGGGCACGTACAGTGAGCTAGCTCAGAACAAAAGAACTGTGCTTCCTACACAAACGGGGCATATCTAGTTCAACTCAGTATTGGAAACTGAGTAAAACAGGAGCTTCTCTTCAGTCCAATACACTGTACTGGCTGGGAACAGACGCGAATGCTATTTGCACTGTATATGGCCAGAAAAGCACAAGTGTGCTGTTCTTAGCCTGAATGAACACTTGCTGCTAGAACTTGAATCTCAACGTGATTCAACTCCGTTTAGGAAGTTTAATTGAACCCTAGTGTGCCATGCAAGAAAAACACTCTGTTTTAGAGAAAACAGCATTCTTTCACTCTCCTGTGTTTCCTATAGGGCACGTACAGTGATCTAGCTCAGAACAAAAGAACTGTGCTTCCTACACAAACGGGCCATATCTAGTTCAACTCAGTATTGGAAACTGAGTAAAACAGGAGCTTCTCTTCAGTCCAATACACTGTACTGGCTGGGAACAGAAGCGAATGCTATTTGCACTGTATATGGCCAGAAAAGCACAAGTGTGCTGTTCTTAGCCTGAATGAACACTTGCTGCTAGAACTTGAATCTCAACGTGATTCAACTCCGTTTAGGAAGTTTAATTGAACCCTAGTGTGCCATGCAAGAAAAACACTCTGTTTTAGAGAAAACAGCATTCTTTCACTCTACTGTGTTTCCTAAAGGGCACGTACAGTGAGCTAGCTCAGAACAAAAGAACTGTGCTTCCTACACAAACGGGGCATATCTAGTTCAACTCAGTATTGGAAACTGAGTAAAACAGGAGCTTCTCTTCAGTCCAATACACTGTACTGGCTGGGAACAGACGCGAATGCTATTTGCACTGTATATGGCCAGAAAAGCACAAGTGTGCTGTTCTTAGCCTGAATGAACACTTGCTGCTAGAACTTGAATCTCAACGTGATTCAACTCCGTTTAGGAAGTTTAATTGAACCCTAGTGTGCCATGCAAGAAAAACACTCTGTTTTAGAGAAAACAGCATTCTTTCACTCTACTGTGTTTCCTATAGGGCACGTACAGTGAGCTAGCTCAGAACAAAAGAACTGTGCTTCCTACACAAACGGGGCATATCTAGTTCAACTCAGTATTGGAAACTGAGTAAAACAGGAGCTTCTATTCAGTCCAATACACTGTACTGGCTGGGAACAGACGCGAATGCTATTTGCACTGTATATGGCCAGAAAAGCACAAGTGTGCTGTTCTTAGCCTGAATGAACACTTGCTGCTAGAACTTGAATCTCAACGTGATTCAACTCCGTTTAGGAAGTTTAATTGAACCCTAGTGTGCCATGCAAGAAAAACACTCTGTTTTAGAGAAAACAGCATTCTTTCACTCTACTGTGTTTCCTATAGGGCACGTACAGTGAGCTAGCTCAGAACAAAAGAACTGTGCTTCCTACACAAACGGGGCATATCTAGTTCAACTCAGTATTGGAAACTGAGTAAAACAGGAGCTTCTCTTCAGTCCAATACACTGTACTGGCTGGGAACAGACGCGAATGCTATTTGCACTGTATATGGCCAGAAAAGCACAAGTGTGCTGTTCTTAGCCTGAATGAACACTTGCTGCTAGAACTTGAATCTCAACGTGATTCAACTCCGTTTAGGAAGTTTAATTGAACCCTAGTGTGCCATGCAAGAAAAACACTCTGTTTTAGAGAAAACAGCATTCTTTCACTCTCCTGTGTTTCCTATAGGGCACGAACAGTGAGCTAGCTCAGAACAAAAGAACTGTGCTTCCTACACAAACGGGGCATATCTAGTTCAACTCAGTATTGGAAACTGAGTAAAACAGGAGCTTCTCTTCAGTCCAATACACTGTACTGGCTGGGAACAGACGCGAATGCTATTTGCACTGTATATGGCCAGAAAAGCACAAGTGTGCTGTTCTTAGCCTGAATGAACACTTGCTGCTAGAACTTGAATCTCAACGTGATTCAACTCCATTTAGGAAGTTTAATTGAACCCTAGTGTGCCATGCAAGTAAAACACTCTGTTTTAGAGAAAACAGCATTCTTTCACTCTCCTGTGTTTCCTATAGGGCACGTACAGTGAGCTAGCTCAGAACAAAAGAACTGTGCTTCCTACACAAACGGGGCATATCTAGTTCAACTCAGTATTGGAAACTGAGTAAAACAGGAGCTTCTCTTCAGTCCAATACACTGTACTGGCTGGGAACAGACGCGAATGCTATTTGCACTGTATATGGCCAGAAAAGCACAAGTGTGCTGTTCTTAGCCTGAATGAACACTTGCTGCTAGAACTTGAATCTCAACGTGATTCAACTCCGTTTAGGAAGTTTAATTGAACCCTAGTGTGCCATGCAAGTAAAACACTCTGTTTTAGAGAAAACAGCATTCTTTCACTCTACTGTGTTTCCTATAGGGCACGTACAGTGAGCTAGCTCAGAACAAAAGAACTGTGCTTCCTACACAAACGGGGCATATCTAGTTCAACTCAGTATTGGAAACTGAGTAAAACAGGAGCTTCTCTTCAGTCCAATACACTGTACTGGCTGGGAACAGACGCGAATGCTATTTGCACTGTATATGGCCAGAAAAGCACAAGTGTGCTGTTCTTAGCCTGAATGAACACTTGCTGCTAGAACTTGAATCTCAACGTGATTCAACTCCGTTTAGGAAGTTTAATTGAACCCTAGTGTGCCATGCAAGAAAAACACTCTGTTTTAGAGAAAACAGCATTCTTTCACTCTACTGTGTTTCCTATAGGGCACGTACAGTGATCTAGCTCAGAACGAAAGAACTGTGCTTCCTACACAAACGGGGCATATCTAGTTCAACTCAGTATTGGAAACTGAGTAAAACAGGAGCTTCTCTTCAGTCCAATACACTGTACTGGCTGGGAACAGAAGCGAATGCTATTTGCACTGTATATGGCCAGAAAAGCACAAGTGTGCTGTTCTTAGCCTGAATGAACACTTGCTGCTAGAACTTGAATCTCAACGTGATTCAACTCCGTTTAGGAAGTTTAATTGAACCCTAGTGTGCCATGCAAGAAAAACACTCTGTTTTAGAGAAAACAGCATTCTTTCACTCTACTGTGTTTCCTAAAGGGCACGTACAGTGAGCTAGCTCAGAACAAAAGAACTGTGCTTCCTACACAAACGGGGCATATCTAGTTCAACTCAGTATTGGAAACTGAGTAAAACAGGAGCTTCTCTTCAGTCCAATACACTGTACTGGCTGGGAACAGACGCGAATGCTATTTGCACTGTATATGGCCAGAAAAGCACAAGTGTGCTGTTCTTAGCCTGAATGAACACTTGCTGCTAGAACTTGAATCTCAACGTGATTCAACTCCGTTTAGGAAGTTTAATTGAACCCTAGTGTGCCATGCAAGTAAAACACTCTGTTTTAGAGAAAACAGCATTCTTTCACTCTACTGTGTTTCCTATAGGGCACGTACAGTGAGCTAGCTCAGAACAAAAGAACTGTGCTTCCTACACAAACGGGGCATATCTAGTTCAACTCAGTATTGGAAACTGAGTAAAACAGGAGCTTCTCTTCAGTCCAATACACTGTACTGGCTGGGAACAGACGCGAATGCTATTTGCACTGTATATGGCCAGAAAAGCACAAGTGTGCTGTTCTTAGCCTGAATGAACACTTGCTGCTAGAACTTGAATCTCAACGTGATTCAACTCCGTTTAGGAAGTTTAATTGAACCCTAGTGTGCCATGCAAGAAAAACACTCTGTTTTAGAGAAAACAGCATTCTTTCACTCTCCTGTGTTTCCTATAGGGCACGTACAGTGAGCTAGCTCAGAACAAAAGAACTGTGCTTCCTACACAAACGGGGCATATCTAGTTCAACTCAGTATTGGAAACTGAGTAAAACAGGAGCTTCTCTTCAGTCCAATACACTGTACTGGCTGGGAACAGAAGCGAATGCTATTTGCACTGTATATGGCCAGAAAAGCACAAGTGTGCTGTTCTTAGCCTGAATGAACACTTGCTGCTAGAACTTGAATCTCAACGTGATTCAACTCCGTTTAGGAAGTTTAATTGAACCCTAGTGTGCCATGCAAGAAAAACACTCTGTTTTAGAGAAAACAGCATTCTTTCACTCTACTGTGTTTCCTAAAGGGCACGTACAGTGAGCTAGCTCAGAACAAAAGAACTGTGCTTCCTACACAAACGGGGCATATCTAGTTCAACTCAGTATTGGAAACTGAGTAAAACAGGAGCTTCTCTTCAGTCCAATACACTGTACTGGCTGGGAACAGACGCGAATGCTATTTGCACTGTATATGGCCAGAAAAGCACAAGTGTGCTGTTCTTAGCCTGAATGAACACTTGCTGCTAGAACTTGAATCTCAACGTGATTCAACTCCGTTTAGGAAGTTTAATTGAACCCTAGTGTGCCATGCAAGTAAAACACTCTGTTTTAGAGAAAACAGCATTCTTTCACTCTACTGTGTTTCCTATAGGGCACGTACAGTGAGCTAGCTCAGAACAAAAGAACTGTGCTTCCTACACAAACGGGGCATATCTAGTTCAACTCAGTATTGGAAACTGAGTAAAACAGGAGCTTCTCTTCAGTCCAATACACTGTACTGGCTGGGAACAGACGCGAATGCTATTTGCACTGTATATGGCCAGAAAAGCACAAGTGTGCTGTTCTTAGCCTGAATGAACACTTGCTGCTAGAACTTGAATCTCAACGTGATTCAACTCCGTTTAGGAAGTTTAATTGAACCCTAGTGTGCCATGCAAGAAAAACACTCTGTTTTAGAGAAAACAGCATTCTTTCACTCTCCTGTGTTTCCTATAGGGCACGTACAGTGATCTAGCTCAGAACAAAAGAACTGTGCTTCCTACACAAACGGGCCATATCTAGTTCAACTCAGTATTGGAAACTGAGTAAAACAGGAGCTTCTCTTCAGTCCAATACACTGTACTGGCTGGGAACAGAAGCGAATGCTATTTGCACTGTATATGGCCAGAAAAGCACAAGTGTGCTGTTCTTAGCCTGAATGAACACTTGCTGCTAGAACTTGAATCTCAACGTGATTCAACTCCGTTTAGGAAGTTTAATTGAACCCTAGTGTGCCATGCAAGAAAAACACTCTGTTTTAGAGAAAACAGCATTCTTTCACTCTACTGTGTTTCCTAAAGGGCACGTACAGTGAGCTAGCTCAGAACAAAAGAACTGTGCTTCCTACACAAACGGGGCATATCTAGTTCAACTCAGTATTGGAAACTGAGTAAAACAGGAGCTTCTCTTCAGTCCAATACACTGTACTGGCTGGGAACAGACGCGAATGCTATTTGCACTGTATATGGCCAGAAAAGCACAAGTGTGCTGTTCTTAGCCTGAATGAACACTTGCTGCTAGAACTTGAATCTCAACGTGATTCAACTCCGTTTAGGAAGTTTAATTGAACCCTAGTGTGCCATGCAAGAAAAACACTCTGTTTTAGAGAAAACAGCATTCTTTCACTCTACTGTGTTTCCTATAGGGCACGTACAGTGAGCTAGCTCAGAACAAAAGAACTGTGCTTCCTACACAAACGGGGCATATCTAGTTCAACTCAGTATTGGAAACTGAGTAAAACAGGAGCTTCTATTCAGTCCAATACACTGTACTGGCTGGGAACAGACGCGAATGCTATTTGCACTGTATATGGCCAGAAAAGCACAAGTGTGCTGTTCTTAGCCTGAATGAACACTTGCTGCTAGAACTTGAATCTCAACGTGATTCAACTCCGTTTAGGAAGTTTAATTGAACCCTAGTGTGCCATGCAAGAAAAACACTCTGTTTTAGAGAAAACAGCATTCTTTCACTCTACTGTGTTTCCTATAGGGCACGTACAGTGAGCTAGCTCAGAACAAAAGAACTGTGCTTCCTACACAAACGGGGCATATCTAGTTCAACTCAGTATTGGAAACTGAGTAAAACAGGAGCTTCTCTTCAGTCCAATACACTGTACTGGCTGGGAACAGACGCGAATGCTATTTGCACTGTATATGGCCAGAAAAGCACAAGTGTGCTGTTCTTAGCCTGAATGAACACTTGCTGCTAGAACTTGAATCTCAACGTGATTCAACTCCGTTTAGGAAGTTTAATTGAACCCTAGTGTGCCATGCAAGAAAAACACTCTGTTTTAGAGAAAACAGCATTCTTTCACTCTCCTGTGTTTCCTATAGGGCACGTACAGTGAGCTAGCTCAGAACAAAAGAACTGTGCTTCCTACACAAACGGGGCATATCTAGTTCAACTCAGTATTGGAAACTGAGTAAAACAGGAGCTTCTCTTCAGTCCAATACACTGTACTGGCTGGGAACAGACGCGAATGCTATTTGCACTGTATAAGGCCAGAAAAGCACAAGTGTGCTGTTCTTAGCCTGAATGAACACTTGCTGCTAGAACTTGAATCTCAACGTGATTCAACTCCGTTTAGGAAGTTTAATTGAACCCTAGTGTGCCATGCAAGTAAAACACTCTGTTTTAGAGAAAACAGCATTCTTTCACTCTCCTGTGTTTCCTATAGGGCACGTACAGTGAGCTAGCTCAGAACAAAAGAACTGTGCTTCCTACACAAACGGGGCATATCTAGTTCAACTCAGTATTGGAAACTGAGTAAAACAGGAGCTTCTCTTCAGTCCAATACACTGTACTGGCTGGGAACAGACGCGAATGCTATTTGCACTGTATATGGCCAGAAAAGCACAAGTGTGCTGTTCTTAGCCTGAATGAACACTTGCTGCTAGAACTTGAATCTCAACGTGATTCAACTCCGTTTAGGAAGTTTAATTGAACCCTAGTGTGCCATGCAAGTAAAACACTCTGTTTTAGAGAAAACAGCATTCTTTCACTCTACTGTGTTTCCTATAGGGCACGTACAGTGAGCTAGCTCAGAACAAAAGAACTGTGCTTCCTACACAAACGGGGCATATCTAGTTCAACTCAGTATTGGAAACTGAGTAAAACAGGAGCTTCTCTTCAGTCCAATACACTGTACTGGCTGGGAACAGACGCGAATGCTATTTGCACTGTATATGGCCAGAAAAGCACAAGTGTGCTGTTCTTAGCCTGAATGAACACTTGCTGCTAGAACTTGAATCTCAACGTGATTCAACTCCGTTTAGGAAGTTTAATTGAACCCTAGTGTGCCATGCAAGAAAAACACTCTGTTTTAGAGAAAACAGCATTCTTTCACTCTACTGTGTTTCCTATAGGGCACGTACAGTGATCTAGCTCAGAACAAAAGAACTGTGCTTCCTACACAAACGGGGCATATCTAGTTCAACTCAGTATTGGAAACTGAGTAAAACAGGAGCTTCTCTTCAGTCCAATACACTGTACTGGCTGGGAACAGAAGCGAATGCTATTTGCACTGTATATGGCCAGAAAAGCACAAGTGTGCTGTTCTTAGCCTGAATGAACACTTGCTGCTAGAACTTGAATCTCAACGTGATTCAACTCCGTTTAGGAAGTTTAATTGAACCCTAGTGTGCCATGCAAGAAAAACACTCTGTTTTAGAGAAAACAGCATTCTTTCACTCTACTGTGTTTCCTATAGGGCACGTACAGTGAGCTAGCTCAGAACAAAAGAACTGTGCTTCCTACACAAACGGGGCATATCTAGTTCAACTCAGTATTGGAAACTGAGTAAAACAGGAGCTTCTCTTCAGTCCAATACACTGTACTGGCTGGGAACAGACGCGAATGCTATTTGCACTGTATATGGCCAGAAAAGCACAAGTGTGCTGTTCTTAGCCTGAATGAACACTTGCTGCTAGAACTTGAATCTCAACGTGATTCAACTCCGTTTAGGAAGTTTAATTGAACCCTAGTGTGCCATGCAAGTAAAACACTCTGTTTTAGAGAAAACAGCATTCTTTCACTCTACTGTGTTTCCTATAGGGCACGTACAGTGAGCTAGCTCAGAACAAAAGAACTGTGCTTCCTACACAAACGGGGCATATCTAGTTCAACTCAGTATTGGAAACTGAGTAAAACAGGAGCTTCTCTTCAGTCCAATACACTGTACTGGCTGGGAACAGACGCGAATGCTATTTGCACTGTATATGGCCAGAAAAGCACAAGTGTGCTGTTCTTAGCCTGAATGAACACTTGCTGCTAGAACTTGAATCTCAACGTGATTCAACTCCGTTTAGGAAGTTTAATTGAACCCTAGTGTGCCATGCAAGAAAAACACTCTGTTTTAGAGAAAACAGCATTCTTTCACTCTCCTGTGTTTCCTATAGGGCACGTACAGTGAGCTAGCTCAGAACAAAAGAACTGTGCTTCCTACACAAACGGGGCATATCTAGTTCAACTCAGTATTGGAAACTGAGTAAAACAGGAGCTTCTCTTCAGTCCAATACACTGTACTGGCTGGGAACAGACGCGAATGCTATTTGCACTGTATATGGCCAGAAAAGCACAAGTGTGCTGTTCTTAGCCTGAATGAACACTTGCTGCTAGAACTTGAATCTCAACGTGATTCAACTCCGTTTAGGAAGTTTAATTGAACCCTAGTGTGCCATGCAAGTAAAACACTCTGTTTTAGAGAAAACAGCATTCTTTCACTCTACTGTGTTTCCTATAGGGCACGTACAGTGAGCTAGCTCAGAACAAAAGAACTGTGCTTCCTACACAAACGGGGCATATCTAGTTCAACTCAGTATTGGAAACTGAGTAAAACAGGAGCTTCTCTTCAGTCCAATACACTGTACTGGCTGGGAACAGACGCGAATGCTATTTGCACTGTATATGGCCAGAAAAGCACAAGTGTGCTGTTCTTAGCCTGAATGAACACTTGCTGCTAGAACTTGAATCTCAACGTGATTCAACTCCGTTTAGGAAGTTTAATTGAACCCTAGTGTGCCATGCAAGAAAAACACTCTGTTTTAGAGAAAACAGCATTCTTTCACTCTCCTGTGTTTCCTATAGGGCACGTACAGTGAGCTAGCTCAGAACAAAAGAACTGTGCTTCCTACACAAACGGGGCATATCTAGTTCAACTCAGTTTTGGAAACTGAGTAAAACAGGAGCTTCTCTTCAGTCCAATACACTGTACTGGCTGGGAACAGACGCGAATGCTATTTGCACTGTATATGGCCAGAAAAGCACAAGTGTGCTGTTCTTAGCCTGAATGAACACTTGCTGCTAGAACTTGAATCTCAACGTGATTCAACTCCGTTTAGGAAGTTTAATTGAACCCTAGTGTGCCATGCAAGTAAAACACTCTGTTTTAGAGAAAACAGCATTCTTTCACTCTCCTGTGTTTCCTATAGGGCACGTACAGTGAGCTAGCTCAGAACAAAAGAACTGTGCTTCCTACACAAACGGGGCATATCTAGTTCAACTCAGTATTGGAAACTGAGTAAAACAGGAGCTTCTCTTCAGTCCAATACACTGTACTGGCTGGGAACAGACGCGAATGCTATTTGCACTGTATATGGCCAGAAAAGCACAAGTGTGCTGTTCTTAGCCTGAATGAACACTTGCTGCTAGAACTTGAATCTCAACGTGATTCAACTCCGTTTAGGAAGTTTAATTGAACCCTAGTGTGCCATGCAAGAAAAACACTCTGTTTTAGAGAAAACAGCATTCTTTCACTCTACTGTGTTTCCTATAGGGCACGTACAGTGAGCTAGCTCAGAACAAAAGAACTGTGCTTCCTACACAAACGGGGCATATCTAGTTCAACTCAGTATTGGAAACTGAGTAAAACAGGAGCTTCTCTTCAGTCCAATACACTGTACTGGCTGGGAACAGACGCGAATGCTATTTGCACTGTATATGGCCAGAAAAGCACAAGTGTGCTGTTCTTAGCCTGAATGAACACTTGCTGCTAGAACTTGAATCTCAACGTGATTCAACTCCGTTTAGGAAGTTTAATTGAACCCTAGTGTGCCATGCAAGTAAAACACTCTGTTTTAGAGAAAACAGCATTCTTTCACTCTACTGTGTTTCCTATAGGGCACGTACAGTGAGCTAGCTCAGAACAAAAGAACTGTGCTTCCTACACAAACGGGGCATATCTAGTTCAACTCAGTATTGGAAACTGAGTAAAACAGGAGCTTCTCTTCAGTCCAATACACTGTACTGGCTGGGAACAGAAGCGAATGCTATTTGCACTGTATATGGCCAGAAAAGCACAAGTGTGCTGTTCTTAGCCTGAATGAACACTTGCTGCTAGAACTTGAATCTCAACGTGATTCAACTCCGTTTAGGAAGTTTAATTGAACCCTAGTGTGCCATGCAAGTAAAACACTCTGTTTTAGAGAAAACAGCATTCTTTCACTCTACTGTGTTTCCTATAGGGCACGTACAGTGAGCTAGCTCAGAACAAAAGAACTGTGCTTCCTACACAAACGGGGCATATCTAGTTCAACTCAGTATTGGAAACTGAGTAAAACAGGAGCTTCTCTTCAGTCCAATACACTGTACTGGCTGGGAACAGACGCGAATGCTATTTGCACTGTATATGGCCAGAAAAGCACAAGTGTGCTGTTCTTAGCCTGAATGAACACTTGCTGCTAGAACTTGAATCTCAACGTGATTCAACTCCGTTTAGGAAGTTTAATTGAACCCTAGTGTGCCATGCAAGAAAAACACTCTGTTTTAGAGAAAACAGCATTCTTTCACTCTCCTGTGTTTCCTATAGGGCACGTACAGTGAGCTAGCTCAGAACAAAAGAACTGTGCTTCCTACACAAACGGGGCATATCTAGTTCAACTCAGTATTGGAAACTGAGTAAAACAGGAGCTTCTCTTCAGTCCAATACACTGTACTGGCTGGGAACAGACGCGAATGCTATTTGCACTGTATATGGCCAGAAAAGCACAAGTGTGCTGTTCTTAGCCTGAATGAACACTTGCTGCTAGAACTTGAATCTCAACGTGATTCAACTCCGTTTAGGAAGTTTAATTGAACCCTAGTGTGCCATGCAAGTAAAACACTCTGTTTTAGAGAAAACAGCATTCTTTCACTCTACTGTGTTTCCTATAGGGCACGTACAGTGAGCTAGCTCAGAACAAAAGAACTGTGCTTCCTACACAAACGGGGCATATCTAGTTCAACTCAGTATTGGAAACTGAGTAAAACAGGAGCTTCTCTTCAGTCCAATACACTGTACTGGCTGGGAACAGACGCGAATGCTATTTGCACTGTATATGGCCAGAAAAGCACAAGTGTGCTGTTCTTAGCCTGAATGAACACTTGCTGCTAGAACTTGAATCTCAACGTGATTCAACTCCGTTTAGGAAGTTTAATTGAACCCTAGTGTGCCATGCAAGAAAAACACTCTGTTTTAGAGAAAACAGCATTCTTTCACTCTCCTGTGTTTCCTATAGGGCACGTACAGTGAGCTAGCTCAGAACAAAAGAACTGTGCTTCCTACACAAACGGGGCATATCTAGTTCAACTCAGTTTTGGAAACTGAGTAAAACAGGAGCTTCTCTTCAGTCCAATACACTGTACTGGCTGGGAACAGACGCGAATGCTATTTGCACTGTATATGGCCAGAAAAGCACAAGTGTGCTGTTCTTAGCCTGAATGAACACTTGCTGCTAGAACTTGAATCTCAACGTGATTCAACTCCGTTTAGGAAGTTTAATTGAACCCTAGTGTGCCATGCAAGTAAAACACTCTGTTTTAGAGAAAACAGCATTCTTTCACTCTCCTGTGTTTCCTATAGGGCACGTACAGTGAGCTAGCTCAGAACAAAAGAACTGTGCTTCCTACACAAACGGGGCATATCTAGTTCAACTCAGTATTGGAAACTGAGTAAAACAGGAGCTTCTCTTCAGTCCAATACACTGTACTGGCTGGGAACAGACGCGAATGCTATTTGCACTGTATATGGCCAGAAAAGCACAAGTGTGCTGTTCTTAGCCTGAATGAACACTTGCTGCTAGAACTTGAATCTCAACGTGATTCAACTCCGTTTAGGAAGTTTAATTGAACCCTAGTGTGCCATGCAAGAAAAACACTCTGTTTTAGAGAAAACAGCATTCTTTCACTCTACTGTGTTTCCTATAGGGCACGTACAGTGAGCTAGCTCAGAACAAAAGAACTGTGCTTCCTACACAAACGGGGCATATCTAGTTCAACTCAGTATTGGAAACTGAGTAAAACAGGAGCTTCTCTTCAGTCCAATACACTGTACTGGCTGGGAACAGACGCGAATGCTATTTGCACTGTATATGGCCAGAAAAGCACAAGTGTGCTGTTCTTAGCCTGAATGAACACTTGCTGCTAGAACTTGAATCTCAACGTGATTCAACTCCGTTTAGGAAGTTTAATTGAACCCTAGTGTGCCATGCAAGAAAAACACTCTGTTTTAGAGAAAACAGCATTCTTTCACTCTCCTGTGTTTCCTATAGGGCACGTACAGTGAGCTAGCTCAGAACAAAAGAACTGTGCTTCCTACACAAACGGGGCATATCTAGTTCAACTCAGTATTGGAAACTGAGTAAAACAGGAGCTTCTCTTCAGTCCAATACACTGTACTGGCTGGGAACAGACGCGAATGCTATTTGCACTGTATATGGCCAGAAAAGCACAAGTGTGCTGTTCTTAGCCTGAATGAACACTTGCTGCTAGAACTTGAATCTCAACGTGATTCAACTCCGTTTAGGAAGTTTAATTGAACCCTAGTGTGCCATGCAAGTAAAACACTCTGTTTTAGAGAAAACAGCATTCTTTCACTCTACTGTGTTTCCTATAGGGCACGTACAGTGAGCTAGCTCAGAACAAAAGAACTGTGCTTCCTACACAAACGGGGCATATCTAGTTCAACTCAGTATTGGAAACTGAGTAAAACAGGAGCTTCTCTTCAGTCCAATACACTGTACTGGCTGGGAACAGACGCGAATGCTATTTGCACTGTATATGGCCAGAAAAGCACAAGTGTGCTGTTCTTAGCCTGAATGAACACTTGCTGCTAGAACTTGAATCTCAACGTGATTCAACTCCGTTTAGGAAGTTTAATTGAACCCTAGTGTGCCATGCAAGAAAAACACTCTGTTTTAGAGAAAACAGCATTCTTTCACTCTCCTGTGTTTCCTATAGGGCACGTACAGTGAGCTAGCTCAGAACAAAAGAACTGTGCTTCCTACACAAACGGGGCATATCTAGTTCAACTCAGTTTTGGAAACTGAGTAAAACAGGAGCTTCTCTTCAGTCCAATACACTGTACTGGCTGGGAACAGACGCGAATGCTATTTGCACTGTATATGGCCAGAAAAGCACAAGTGTGCTGTTCTTAGCCTGAATGAACACTTGCTGCTAGAACTTGAATCTCAACGTGATTCAACTCCGTTTAGGAAGTTTAATTGAACCCTAGTGTGCCATGCAAGTAAAACACTCTGTTTTAGAGAAAACAGCATTCTTTCACTCTCCTGTGTTTCCTATAGGGCACGTACAGTGAGC
This sequence comes from Peromyscus maniculatus bairdii, assembly GCF_049852395.1. NCBI lineage: Eukaryota > Metazoa > Chordata > Mammalia > Rodentia > Cricetidae > Peromyscus > Peromyscus maniculatus. The sequence continues at coordinate 40,412,654 of NC_134865.1, read as the reverse complement.
TAGCTCAGAACAAAAGAACTGTGCTTCCTACACAAACGGGGCATATCTAGTTCAACTCAGTATTGGAAACTGAGTAAAACAGGAGCTTCTCTTCAGTCCAATACACTGTACTGGCTGGGAACAGACGCGAATGCTATTTGCACTGTATATGGCCAGAAAAGCACAAGTGTGCTGTTCTTAGCCTGAATGAACACTTGCTGCTAGAACTTGAATCTCAACGTGATTCAACTCCGTTTAGGAAGTTTAATTGAACCCTAGTGTGCCATGCAAGAAAAACACTCTGTTTTAGAGAAAACAGCATTCTTTCACTCTACTGTGTTTCCTATAGGGCACGTACAGTGAGCTAGCTCAGAACAAAAGAACTGTGCTTCCTACACAAACGGGGCATATCTAGTTCAACTCAGTATTGGAAACTGAGTAAAACAGGAGCTTCTCTTCAGTCCAATACACTGTACTGGCTGGGAACAGACGCGAATGCTATTTGCACTGTATATGGCCAGAAAAGCACAAGTGTGCTGTTCTTAGCCTGAATGAACACTTGCTGCTAGAACTTGAATCTCAACGTGATTCAACTCCGTTTAGGAAGTTTAATTGAACCCTAGTGTGCCATGCAAGTAAAACACTCTGTTTTAGAGAAAACAGCATTCTTTCACTCTACTGTGTTTCCTATAGGGCACGTACAGTGAGCTAGCTCAGAACAAAAGAACTGTGCTTCCTACACAAACGGGGCATATCTAGTTCAACTCAGTATTGGAAACTGAGTAAAACAGGAGCTTCTCTTCAGTCCAATACACTGTACTGGCTGGGAACAGAAGCGAATGCTATTTGCACTGTATATGGCCAGAAAAGCACAAGTGTGCTGTTCTTAGCCTGAATGAACACTTGCTGCTAGAACTTGAATCTCAACGTGATTCAACTCCGTTTAGGAAGTTTAATTGAACCCTAGTGTGCCATGCAAGTAAAACACTCTGTTTTAGAGAAAACAGCATTCTTTCACTCTACTGTGTTTCCTATAGGGCACGTACAGTGAGCTAGCTCAGAACAAAAGAACTGTGCTTCCTACACAAACGGGGCATATCTAGTTCAACTCAGTATTGGAAACTGAGTAAAACAGGAGCTTCTCTTCAGTCCAATACACTGTACTGGCTGGGAACAGACGCGAATGCTATTTGCACTGTATATGGCCAGAAAAGCACAAGTGTGCTGTTCTTAGCCTGAATGAACACTTGCTGCTAGAACTTGAATCTCAACGTGATTCAACTCCGTTTAGGAAGTTTAATTGAACCCTAGTGTGCCATGCAAGAAAAACACTCTGTTTTAGAGAAAACAGCATTCTTTCACTCTACTGTGTTTCCTATAGGGCACGTACAGTGAGCTAGCTCAGAACAAAAGAACTGTGCTTCCTACACAAACGGGGCATATCTAGTTCAACTCAGTATTGGAAACTGAGTAAAACAGGAGCTTCTCTTCAGTCCAATACACTGTACTGGCTGGGAACAGACGCGAATGCTATTTGCACTGTATATGGCCAGAAAAGCACAAGTGTGCTGTTCTTAGCCTGAATGAACACTTGCTGCTAGAACTTGAATCTCAACGTGATTCAACTCCGTTTAGGAAGTTTAATTGAACCCTAGTGTGCCATGCAAGAAAAACACTCTGTTTTAGAGAAAACAGCATTCTTTCACTCTACTGTGTTTCCTAAAGGGCACGTACAGTGAGCTAGCTCAGAACAAAAGAACTGTGCTTCCTACACAAACGGGGCATATCTAGTTCAACTCAGTATTGGAAACTGAGTAAAACAGGAGCTTCTCTTCAGTCCAATACACTGTACTGGCTGGGAACAGACGCGAATGCTATTTGCACTGTATATGGCCAGAAAAGCACAAGTGTGCTGTTCTTAGCCTGAATGAACACTTGCTGCTAGAACTTGAATCTCAACGTGATTCAACTCCGTTTAGGAAGTTTAATTGAACCCTAGTGTGCCATGCAAGAAAAACACTCTGTTTTAGAGAAAACAGCATTCTTTCACTCTACTGTGTTTCCTAAAGGGCACGTACAGTGAGCTAGCTCAGAACAAAAGAACTGTGCTTCCTACACAAACGGGGCATATCTAGTTCAACTCAGTATTGGAAACTGAGTAAAACAGGAGCTTCTCTTCAGTCCAATACACTGTACTGGCTGGGAACAGACGCGAATGCTATTTGCACTGTATATGGCCAGAAAAGCACAAGTGTGCTGTTCTTAGCCTGAATGAACACTTGCTGCTAGAACTTGAATCTCAACGTGATTCAACTCCGTTTAGGAAGTTTAATTGAACCCTAGAGTGCCATGCAAGTAAAACACTCTGTTTTAGAGAAAACAGCATTCTTTCACTCTACTGTGTTTCCTATAGGGCACGTACAGTGAGCTAGCTCAGAACAAAAGAACTGTGCTTCCTACACAAACGGGGCATATCTAGTTCAACTCAGTATTGGAAACTGAGTAAAACAGGAGCTTCTCTTCAGTCCAATACACTGTACTGGCTGGGAACAGACGCGAATGCTATTTGCACTGTATATGGCCAGAAAAGCACAAGTGTGCTGTTCTTAGCCTGAATGAACACTTGCTGCTAGAACTTGAATCTCAACGTGATTCAACTCCGTTTAGGAAGTTTAATTGAACCCTAGTGTGCCATGCAAGAAAAACACTCTGTTTTAGAGAAAACAGCATTCTTTCACTCTCCTGTGTTTCCTATAGGGCACGTACAGTGAGCTAGCTCAGAACAAAAGAACTGTGCTTCCTACACAAACGGGGCATATCTAGTTCAACTCAGTTTTGGAAACTGAGTAAAACAGGAGCTTCTCTTCAGTCCAATACACTGTACTGGCTGGGAACAGACGCGAATGCTATTTGCACTGTATATGGCCAGAAAAGCACAAGTGTGCTGTTCTTAGCCTGAATGAACACTTGCTGCTAGAACTTGAATCTCAACGTGATTCAACTCCGTTTAGGAAGTTTAATTGAACCCTAGTGTGCCATGCAAGTAAAACACTCTGTTTTAGAGAAAACAGCATTCTTTCACTCTCCTGTGTTTCCTATAGGGCACGTACAGTGAGCTAGCTCAGAACAAAAGAACTGTGCTTCCTACACAAACGGGGCATATCTAGTTCAACTCAGTATTGGAAACTGAGTAAAACAGGAGCTTCTCTTCAGTCCAATACACTGTACTGGCTGGGAACAGACGCGAATGCTATTTGCACTGTATATGGCCAGAAAAGCACAAGTGTGCTGTTCTTAGCCTGAATGAACACTTGCTGCTAGAACTTGAATCTCAACGTGATTCAACTCCGTTTAGGAAGTTTAATTGAACCCTAGTGTGCCATGCAAGAAAAACACTCTGTTTTAGAGAAAACAGCATTCTTTCACTCTACTGTGTTTCCTATAGGGCACGTACAGTGAGCTAGCTCAGAACAAAAGAACTGTGCTTCCTACACAAACGGGGCATATCTAGTTCAACTCAGTATTGGAAACTGAGTAAAACAGGAGCTTCTCTTCAGTCCAATACACTGTACTGGCTGGGAACAGACGCGAATGCTATTTGCACTGTATATGGCCAGAAAAGCACAAGTGTGCTGTTCTTAGCCTGAATGAACACTTGCTGCTAGAACTTGAATCTCAACGTGATTCAACTCCGTTTAGGAAGTTTAATTGAACCCTAGTGTGCCATGCAAGAAAAACACTCTGTTTTAGAGAAAACAGCATTCTTTCACTCTCCTGTGTTTCCTATAGGGCACGTACAGTGAGCTAGCTCAGAACAAAAGAACTGTGCTTCCTACACAAACGGGGCATATCTAGTTCAACTCAGTATTGGAAACTGAGTAAAACAGGAGCTTCTCTTCAGTCCAATACACTGTACTGGCTGGGAACAGACGCGAATGCTATTTGCACTGTATATGGCCAGAAAAGCACAAGTGTGCTGTTCTTAGCCTGAATGAACACTTGCTGCTAGAACTTGAATCTCAACGTGATTCAACTCCGTTTAGGAAGTTTAATTGAACCCTAGTGTGCCATGCAAGTAAAACACTCTGTTTTAGAGAAAACAGCATTCTTTCACTCTACTGTGTTTCCTATAGGGCACGTACAGTGAGCTAGCTCAGAACAAAAGAACTGTGCTTCCTACACAAACGGGGCATATCTAGTTCAACTCAGTATTGGAAACTGAGTAAAACAGGAGCTTCTCTTCAGTCCAATACACTGTACTGGCTGGGAACAGACGCGAATGCTATTTGCACTGTATATGGCCAGAAAAGCACAAGTGTGCTGTTCTTAGCCTGAATGAACACTTGCTGCTAGAACTTGAATCTCAACGTGATTCAACTCCGTTTAGGAAGTTTAATTGAACCCTAGTGTGCCATGCAAGAAAAACACTCTGTTTTAGAGAAAACAGCATTCTTTCACTCTCCTGTGTTTCCTATAGGGCACGTACAGTGAGCTAGCTCAGAACAAAAGAACTGTGCTTCCTACACAAACGGGGCATATCTAGTTCAACTCAGTTTTGGAAACTGAGTAAAACAGGAGCTTCTCTTCAGTCCAATACACTGTACTGGCTGGGAACAGACGCGAATGCTATTTGCACTGTATATGGCCAGAAAAGCACAAGTGTGCTGTTCTTAGCCTGAATGAACACTTGCTGCTAGAACTTGAATCTCAACGTGATTCAACTCCGTTTAGGAAGTTTAATTGAACCCTAGTGTGCCATGCAAGTAAAACACTCTGTTTTAGAGAAAACAGCATTCTTTCACTCTCCTGTGTTTCCTATAGGGCACGTACAGTGAGCTAGCTCAGAACAAAAGAACTGTGCTTCCTACACAAACGGGGCATATCTAGTTCAACTCAGTATTGGAAACTGAGTAAAACAGGAGCTTCTCTTCAGTCCAATACACTGTACTGGCTGGGAACAGACGCGAATGCTATTTGCACTGTATATGGCCAGAAAAGCACAAGTGTGCTGTTCTTAGCCTGAATGAACACTTGCTGCTAGAACTTGAATCTCAACGTGATTCAACTCCGTTTAGGAAGTTTAATTGAACCCTAGTGTGCCATGCAAGAAAAACACTCTGTTTTAGAGAAAACAGCATTCTTTCACTCTACTGTGTTTCCTATAGGGCACGTACAGTGAGCTAGCTCAGAACAAAAGAACTGTGCTTCCTACACAAACGGGGCATATCTAGTTCAACTCAGTATTGGAAACTGAGTAAAACAGGAGCTTCTCTTCAGTCCAATACACTGTACTGGCTGGGAACAGACGCGAATGCTATTTGCACTGTATATGGCCAGAAAAGCACAAGTGTGCTGTTCTTAGCCTGAATGAACACTTGCTGCTAGAACTTGAATCTCAACGTGATTCAACTCCGTTTAGGAAGTTTAATTGAACCCTAGTGTGCCATGCAAGTAAAACACTCTGTTTTAGAGAAAACAGCATTCTTTCACTCTACTGTGTTTCCTATAGGGCACGTACAGTGAGCTAGCTCAGAACAAAAGAACTGTGCTTCCTACACAAACGGGGCATATCTAGTTCAACTCAGTATTGGAAACTGAGTAAAACAGGAGCTTCTCTTCAGTCCAATACACTGTACTGGCTGGGAACAGAAGCGAATGCTATTTGCACTGTATATGGCCAGAAAAGCACAAGTGTGCTGTTCTTAGCCTGAATGAACACTTGCTGCTAGAACTTGAATCTCAACGTGATTCAACTCCGTTTAGGAAGTTTAATTGAACCCTAGTGTGCCATGCAAGTAAAACACTCTGTTTTAGAGAAAACAGCATTCTTTCACTCTACTGTGTTTCCTATAGGGCACGTACAGTGAGCTAGCTCAGAACAAAAGAACTGTGCTTCCTACACAAACGGGGCATATCTAGTTCAACTCAGTATTGGAAACTGAGTAAAACAGGAGCTTCTCTTCAGTCCAATACACTGTACTGGCTGGGAACAGACGCGAATGCTATTTGCACTGTATATGGCCAGAAAAGCACAAGTGTGCTGTTCTTAGCCTGAATGAACACTTGCTGCTAGAACTTGAATCTCAACGTGATTCAACTCCGTTTAGGAAGTTTAATTGAACCCTAGTGTGCCATGCAAGAAAAACACTCTGTTTTAGAGAAAACAGCATTCTTTCACTCTACTGTGTTTCCTATAGGGCACGTACAGTGAGCTAGCTCAGAACAAAAGAACTGTGCTTCCTACACAAACGGGGCATATCTAGTTCAACTCAGTATTGGAAACTGAGTAAAACAGGAGCTTCTCTTCAGTCCAATACACTGTACTGGCTGGGAACAGACGCGAATGCTATTTGCACTGTATATGGCCAGAAAAGCACAAGTGTGCTGTTCTTAGCCTGAATGAACACTTGCTGCTAGAACTTGAATCTCAACGTGATTCAACTCCGTTTAGGAAGTTTAATTGAACCCTAGTGTGCCATGCAAGAAAAACACTCTGTTTTAGAGAAAACAGCATTCTTTCACTCTACTGTGTTTCCTAAAGGGCACGTACAGTGAGCTAGCTCAGAACAAAAGAACTGTGCTTCCTACACAAACGGGGCATATCTAGTTCAACTCAGTATTGGAAACTGAGTAAAACAGGAGCTTCTCTTCAGTCCAATACACTGTACTGGCTGGGAACAGACGCGAATGCTATTTGCACTGTATATGGCCAGAAAAGCACAAGTGTGCTGTTCTTAGCCTGAATGAACACTTGCTGCTAGAACTTGAATCTCAACGTGATTCAACTCCGTTTAGGAAGTTTAATTGAACCCTAGTGTGCCATGCAAGAAAAACACTCTGTTTTAGAGAAAACAGCATTCTTTCACTCTACTGTGTTTCCTAAAGGGCACGTACAGTGAGCTAGCTCAGAACAAAAGAACTGTGCTTCCTACACAAACGGGGCATATCTAGTTCAACTCAGTATTGGAAACTGAGTAAAACAGGAGCTTCTCTTCAGTCCAATACACTGTACTGGCTGGGAACAGACGCGAATGCTATTTGCACTGTATATGGCCAGAAAAGCACAAGTGTGCTGTTCTTAGCCTGAATGAACACTTGCTGCTAGAACTTGAATCTCAACGTGATTCAACTCCGTTTAGGAAGTTTAATTGAACCCTAGAGTGCCATGCAAGTAAAACACTCTGTTTTAGAGAAAACAGCATTCTTTCACTCTACTGTGTTTCCTATAGGGCACGTACAGTGAGCTAGCTCAGAACAAAAGAACTGTGCTTCCTACACAAACGGGGCATATCTAGTTCAACTCAGTATTGGAAACTGAGTAAAACAGGAGCTTCTCTTCAGTCCAATACACTGTACTGGCTGGGAACAGACGCGAATGCTATTTGCACTGTATATGGCCAGAAAAGCACAAGTGTGCTGTTCTTAGCCTGAATGAACACTTGCTGCTAGAACTTGAATCTCAACGTGATTCAACTCCGTTTAGGAAGTTTAATTGAACCCTAGTGTGCCATGCAAGTAAAACACTCTGTTTTAGAGAAAACAGCATTCTTTCACTCTACTGTGTTTCCTATAGGGCACGTATAGTGAGCTAGCTCAGAACAAAAGAACTGTGCTTCCTACACAAACGGGGCATATCTAGTTCAACTCAGTATTGGAAACTGAGTAAAACAGGAGCTTCTCTTCAGTCCAATACACTGTACTGGCTGGGAACAGACGCGAATGCTATTTGCACTGTATATGGCCAGAAAAGCACAAGTGTGCTGTTCTTAGCCTGAATGAACACTTGCTGCTAGAACTTGAATCTCAACGTGATTCAACTCCGTTTAGGAAGTTTAATTGAACCCTAGTGTGCCATGCAAGAAAAACACTCTGTTTTAGAGAAAACAGCATTCTTTCACTCTCCTGTGTTTCCTATAGGGCACGTACAGTGATCTAGCTCAGAACAAAAGAACTGTGCTTCCTACACAAACGGGGCATATCTAGTTCAACTCAGTATTGGAAACTGAGTAAAACAGGAGCTTCTCTTCAGTCCAATACACTGTACTGGCTGGGAACAGAAGCGAATGCTATTTGCACTGTATATGGCCAGAAAAGCACAAGTGTGCTGTTCTTAGCCTGAATGAACACTTGCTGCTAGAACTTGAATCTCAACGTGATTCAACTCCGTTTAGGAAGTTTAATTGAACCCTAGTGTGCCATGCAAGAAAAACACTCTGTTTTAGAGAAAACAGCATTCTTTCACTCTACTGTGTTTCCTAAAGGGCACATACAGTGAGCTAGCTCAGAACAAGAGAACTGTGCTTCCTACACAAACGGGGCATATCTAGTTCAACTCAGTATTGGAAACTGAGTAAAACAGGAGCTTCTCTTCAGTCCAATACACTGTAGTGGCTGGGAACAGACGCGAATGCTATTTGCACTGTATATGGCCAGAAAAGCACAAGTGTGCTGTTCTTAGCCTGAATGAACACTTGCTGCTAGAACTTGAATCTCAACGTGATTCAACTCCGTTTAGGAAGTTTAATTGAACCCTAGTGTGCCATGCAAGTAAAACACTCTGTTTTAGAGAAAACAGCATTCTTTCACTCTACTGTGTTTCCTATAGGGCACGTACAGTGAGCTAGCTCAGAACAAAAGAACTGTGCTTCCTACACAAACGGGGCATATCTAGTTCAACTCAGTATTGGAAACTGAGTAAAACAGGAGCTTCTCTTCAGTCCAATACACTGTACTGGCTGGGAACAGACGCGAATGCTATTTGCACTGTATATGGCCAGAAAAGCACAAGTGTGCTGTTCTTAGCCTGAATGAACACTTGCTGCTAGAACTTGAATCTCAACGTGATTCAACTCCGTTTAGGAAGTTTAATTGAACCCTAGTGTGCCATGCAAGAAAAACACTCTGTTTTAGAGAAAACAGCATTCTTTCACTCTCCTGTGTTTCCTATAGGGCACGTACAGTGAGCTAGCTCAGAACAAAAGAACTGTGCTTCCTACACAAACGGGGCATATCTAGTTCAACTCAGTTTTGGAAACTGAGTAAAACAGGAGCTTCTCTTCAGTCCAATACACTGTACTGGCTGGGAACAGACGCGAATGCTATTTGCACTGTATATGGCCAGAAAAGCACAAGTGTGCTGTTCTTAGCCTGAATGAACACTTGCTGCTAGAACTTGAATCTCAACGTGATTCAACTCCGTTTAGGAAGTTTAATTGAACCCTAGTGTGCCATGCAAGTAAAACACTCTGTTTTAGAGAAAACAGCATTCTTTCACTCTCCTGTGTTTCCTATAGGGCACGTACAGTGAGCTAGCTCAGAACAAAAGAACTGTGCTTCCTACACAAACGGGGCATATCTAGTTCAACTCAGTATTGGAAACTGAGTAAAACAGGAGCTTCTCTTCAGTCCAATACACTGTACTGGCTGGGAACAGACGCGAATGCTATTTGCACTGTATATGGCCAGAAAAGCACAAGTGTGCTGTTCTTAGCCTGAATGAACACTTGCTGCTAGAACTTGAATCTCAACGTGATTCAACTCCGTTTAGGAAGTTTAATTGAACCCTAGTGTGCCATGCAAGAAAAACACTCTGTTTTAGAGAAAACAGCATTCTTTCACTCTACTGTGTTTCCTATAGGGCACGTACAGTGAGCTAGCTCAGAACAAAAGAACTGTGCTTCCTACACAAACGGGGCATATCTAGTTCAACTCAGTATTGGAAACTGAGTAAAACAGGAGCTTCTCTTCAGTCCAATACACTGTACTGGCTGGGAACAGACGCGAATGCTATTTGCACTGTATATGGCCAGAAAAGCACAAGTGTGCTGTTCTTAGCCTGAATGAACACTTGCTGCTAGAACTTGAATCTCAACGTGATTCAACTCCGTTTAGGAAGTTTAATTGAACCCTAGTGTGCCATGCAAGTAAAACACTCTGTTTTAGAGAAAACAGCATTCTTTCACTCTACTGTGTTTCCTATAGGGCACGTACAGTGAGCTAGCTCAGAACAAAAGAACTGTGCTTCCTACACAAACGGGGCATATCTAGTTCAACTCAGTATTGGAAACTGAGTAAAACAGGAGCTTCTCTTCAGTCCAATACACTGTACTGGCTGGGAACAGAAGCGAATGCTATTTGCACTGTATATGGCCAGAAAAGCACAAGTGTGCTGTTCTTAGCCTGAATGAACACTTGCTGCTAGAACTTGAATCTCAACGTGATTCAACTCCGTTTAGGAAGTTTAATTGAACCCTAGTGTGCCATGCAAGTAAAACACTCTGTTTTAGAGAAAACAGCATTCTTTCACTCTACTGTGTTTCCTATAGGGCACGTACAGTGAGCTAGCTCAGAACAAAAGAACTGTGCTTCCTACACAAACGGGGCATATCTAGTTCAACTCAGTATTGGAAACTGAGTAAAACAGGAGCTTCTCTTCAGTCCAATACACTGTACTGGCTGGGAACAGACGCGAATGCTATTTGCACTGTATATGGCCAGAAAAGCACAAGTGTGCTGTTCTTAGCCTGAATGAACACTTGCTGCTAGAACTTGAATCTCAACGTGATTCAACTCCGTTTAGGAAGTTTAATTGAACCCTAGTGTGCCATGCAAGAAAAACACTCTGTTTTAGAGAAAACAGCATTCTTTCACTCTCCTGTGTTTCCTATAGGGCACGTACAGTGAGCTAGCTCAGAACAAAAGAACTGTGCTTCCTACACAAACGGGGCATATCTAGTTCAACTCAGTATTGGAAACTGAGTAAAACAGGAGCTTCTCTTCAGTCCAATACACTGTACTGGCTGGGAACAGACGCGAATGCTATTTGCACTGTATATGGCCAGAAAAGCACAAGTGTGCTGTTCTTAGCCTGAATGAACACTTGCTGCTAGAACTTGAATCTCAACGTGATTCAACTCCGTTTAGGAAGTTTAATTGAACCCTAGTGTGCCATGCAAGAAAAACACTCTGTTTTAGAGAAAACAGCATTCTTTCACTCTACTGTGTTTCCTAAAGGGCACATACAGTGAGCTAGCTCAGAACAAGAGAACTGTGCTTCCTACACAAACGGGGCATATCTAGTTCAACTCAGTATTGGAAACTGAGTAAAACAGGAGCTTCTCTTCAGTCCAATACACTGTAGTGGCTGGGAACAGACGCGAATGCTATTTGCACTGTATATGGCCAGAAAAGCACAAGTGTGCTGTTCTTAGCCTGAATGAACACTTGCTGCTAGAACTTGAATCTCAACGTGATTCAACTCCGTTTAGGAAGTTTAATTGAACCCTAGAGTGCCATGCAAGTAAAACACTCTGTTTTAGAGAAAACAGCATTCTTTCACTCTACTGTGTTTCCTATAGGGCACGTACAGTGAGCTAGCTCAGAACAAAAGAACTGTGCTTCCTACACAAACGGGGCATATCTAGTTCAACTCAGTATTGGAAACTGAGTAAAACAGGAGCTTCTCTTCAGTCCAATACACTGTACTGGCTGGGAACAGACGCGAATGCTATTTGCACTGTATATGGCCAGAAAAGCACAAGTGTGCTGTTCTTAGCCTGAATGAACACTTGCTGCTAGAACTTGAATCTCAACGTGATTCAACTCCGTTTAGGAAGTTTAATTGAACCCTAGTGTGCCATGCAAGAAAAACACTATGTTTTAGAGAAAACAGCATTCTTTCACTCTCCTGTGTTTCCTATAGGGCACGTACAGTGAGCTAGCTCAGAACAAAAGAACTGTGCTTCCTACACAAACGGGGCATATCTAGTTCAACTCAGTATTGGAAACTGAGTAAAACAGGAGCTTCTCTTCAGTCCAATACACTGTACTGGCTGGGAACAGACGCGAATGCTATTTGCACTGTATATGGCCAGAAAAGCACAAGTGTGCTGTTCTTAGCCTGAATGAACACTTGCTGCTAGAACTTGAATCTCAACGTGATTCAACTCCGTTTAGGAAGTTTAATTGAACCCTAGTGTGCCATGCAAGAAAAAAACTCTGTTTTAGAGAAAACAGCATTCTTTCACTCTACTGTGTTTCCTATAGGGCACGTACAGTGAGCTAGCTCAGAACAAAAGAACTGTGCTTCCTACACAAACGGGGCATATCTAGTTCAACTCAGTATTGGAAACTGAGTAAAACAGGAGCTTCTCTTCAGTCCAATACACTGTACTGGCTGGGAACAGACGCGAATGCTATTTGCACTGTATATGGCCAGAAAAGCACAAGTGTGCTGTTCTTAGCCTGAATGAACACTTGCTGCTAGAACTTGAATCTCAACGTGATTCAACTCCGTTTAGGAAGTTTAATTGAACCCTAGTGTGCCATGCAAGAAAAACACTCTGTTTTAGAGAAAACAGCATTCTTTCACTCTACTGTGTTTCCTATAGGGCACGTACAGTGATCTAGCTCAGAACAAAAGAACTGTGCTTCCTACACAAACGGGGCATATCTAGTTCAACTCAGTATTGGAAACTGAGTAAAACAGGAGCTTCTCTTCAGTCCAATACACTGTACTGGCTGGGAACAGAAGCGAATGCTATTTGCACTGTATATGGCCAGAAAAGCACAAGTGTGCTGTTCTTAGCCTGAATGAACACTTGCTGCTAGAACTTGAATCTCAACGTGATTCAACTCCGTTTAGGAAGTTTAATTGAACCCTAGTGTGCCATGCAAGAAAAACACTCTGTTTTAGAGAAAACAGCATTCTTTCACTCTACTGTGTTTCCTAAAGGGCACGTACAGTGAGCTAGCTCAGAACAAAAGAACTGTGCTTCCTACACAAACAGGGGCATATCTAGTTCAACTCAGTATTGGAAACTGAGTAAAACAGGAGCTTCTCTTCAGTCCAATACACTGTACTGGCTGGGAACAGACGCGAATGCTATTTGCACTGTATATGGCCAGAAAAGCACAAGTGTGCTGTTCTTAGCCTGAATGAACACTTGCTGCTAGAACTTGAATCTCAACGTGATTCAACTCCGTTTAGGAAGTTTAATTGAACCCTAGTGTGCCATGCAAGTAAAACACTCTGTTTTAGAGAAAACAGCATTCTTTCACTCTACTGTGTTTCCTATAGGGCACGTACAGTGAGCTAGCTCAGAACAAAAGAACTGTGCTTCCTACACAAACGGGGCATATCTAGTTCAACTCAGTATTGGAAACTGAGTAAAACAGGAGCTTCTCTTCAGTCCAATACACTGTACTGGCTGGGAACAGACGCGAATGCTATTTGCACTGTATATGGCCAGAAAAGCACAAGTGTGCTGTTCTTAGCCTGAATGAACACTTGCTGCTAGAACTTGAATCTCAACGTGATTCAACTCCGTTTAGGAAGTTTAATTGAACCCTAGTGTGCCATGCAAGAAAAACACTCTGTTTTAGAGAAAACAGCATTCTTTCACTCTACTGTGTTTCCTATAGGGCACGTACAGTGAGCTAGCTCAGAACAAAAGAACTGTGCTTCCTACACAAACGGGGCATATCTAGTTCAACTCAGTATTGGAAACTGAGTAAAACAGGAGCTTCTCTTCAGTCCAATACACTGTACTGGCTGGGAACAGAAGCGAATGCTATTTGCACTGTATATGGCCAGAAAAGCACAAGTGTGCTGTTCTTAGCCTGAATGAACACTTGCTGCTAGAACTTGAATCTCAACGTGATTCAACTCCGTTTAGGAAGTTTAATTGAACCCTAGTGTGCCATGCAAGTAAAACACTCTGTTTTAGAGAAAACAGCATTCTTTCACTCTACTGTGTTTCCTATAGGGCACGTACAGTGAGCTAGCTCAGAACAAAAGAACTGTGCTTCCTACACAAACGGGGCATATCTAGTTCAACTCAGTATTGGAAACTGAGTAAAACAGGAGCTTCTCTTCAGTCCAATACACTGTACTGGCTGGGAACAGACGCGAATGCTATTTGCACTGTATATGGCCAGAAAAGCACAAGTGTGCTGTTCTTAGCCTGAATGAACACTTGCTGCTAGAACTTGAATCTCAACGTGATTCAACTCCGTTTAGGAAGTTTAATTGAACCCTAGTGTGCCATGCAAGTAAAACACTCTGTTTTAGAGAAAACAGCATTCTTTCACTCTACTGTGTTTCCTATAGGGCACGTACAGTGAGCTAGCTCAGAACAAAAGAACTGTGCTTCCTACACAAACGGGGCATATCTAGTTCAACTCAGTATTGGAAACTGAGTAAAACAGGAGCTTCTCTTCAGTCCAATACACTGTACTGGCTGGGAACAGACGCGAATGCTATTTGCACTGTATATGGCCAGAAAAGCACAAGTGTGCTGTTCTTAGCCTGAATGAACACTTGCTGCTAGAACTTGAATCTCAACGTGATTCAACTCCGTTTAGGAAGTTTAATTGAACCCTAGTGTGCCATGCAAGAAAAACACTCTGTTTTAGAGAAAACAGCATTCTTTCACTCTCCTGTGTTTCCTATAGGGCACGTACAGTGAGCTAGCTCAGAACAAAAGAACTGTGCTTCCTACACAAACGGGGCATATCTAGTTCAACTCAGTATTGGAAACTGAGTAAAACAGGAGCTTCTCTTCAGTCCAATACACTGTACTGGCTGGGAACAGACGCGAATGCTATTTGCACTGTATATGGCCAGAAAAGCACAAGTGTGCTGTTCTTAGCCTGAATGAACACTTGCTGCTAGAACTTGAATCTCAACGTGATTCAACTCCGTTTAGGAAGTTTAATTGAACCCTAGTGTGCCATGCAAGAAAAACACTCTGTTTTAGAGAAAACAGCATTCTTTCACTCTACTGTGTTTCCTAAAGGGCACATACAGTGAGCTAGCTCAGAACAAGAGAACTGTGCTTCCTACACAAACGGGGCATATCTAGTTCAACTCAGTATTGGAAACTGAGTAAAACAGGAGCTTCTCTTCAGTCCAATACACTGTAGTGGCTGGGAACAGACGCGAATGCTATTTGCACTGTATATGGCCAGAAAAGCACAAGTGTGCTGTTCTTAGCCTGAATGAACACTTGCTGCTAGAACTTGAATCTCAACGTGATTCAACTCCGTTTAGGAAGTTTAATTGAACCCTAGAGTGCCATGCAAGTAAAACACTCTGTTTTAGAGAAAACAGCATTCTTTCACTCTACTGTGTTTCCTATAGGGCACGTACAGTGAGCTAGCTCAGAACAAAAGAACTGTGCTTCCTACACAAACGGGGCATATCTAGTTCAACTCAGTATTGGAAACTGAGTAAAACAGGAGCTTCTCTTCAGTCCAATACACTGTACTGGCTGGGAACAGACGCGAATGCTATTTGCACTGTATATGGCCAGAAAAGCACAAGTGTGCTGTTCTTAGCCTGAATGAACACTTGCTGCTAGAACTTGAATCTCAACGTGATTCAACTCCGTTTAGGAAGTTTAATTGAACCCTAGTGTGCCATGCAAGAAAAACACTCTGTTTTAGAGAAAACAGCATTCTTTCACTCTCCTGTGTTTCCTATAGGGCACGTACAGTGAGCTAGCTCAGAACAAAAGAACTGTGCTTCCTACACAAACGGGGCATATCTAGTTCAACTCAGTATTGGAAACTGAGTAAAACAGGAGCTTCTCTTCAGTCCAATACACTGTACTGGCTGGGAACAGACGCGAATGCTATTTGCACTGTATATGGCCAGAAAAGCACAAGTGTGCTGTTCTTAGCCTGAATGAACACTTGCTGCTAGAACTTGAATCTCAACGTGATTCAACTCCGTTTAGGAAGTTTAATTGAACCCTAGTGTGCCATGCAAGAAAAAAACTCTGTTTTAGAGAAAACAGCATTCTTTCACTCTACTGTGTTTCCTATAGGGCACGTACAGTGAGCTAGCTCAGAACAAAAGAACTGTGCTTCCTACACAAACGGGGCATATCTAGTTCAACTCAGTATTGGAAACTGAGTAAAACAGGAGCTTCTCTTCAGTCCAATACACTGTACTGGCTGGGAACAGACGCGAATGCTATTTGCACTGTATATGGCCAGAAAAGCACAAGTGTGCTGTTCTTAGCCTGAATGAACACTTGCTGCTAGAACTTGAATCTCAACGTGATTCAACTCCGTTTAGGAAGTTTAATTGAACCCTAGTGTG